>NC_140080.1:31433252-32119060 GCF_964194135.1 Talpa europaea
GTGGTGCCTCAAAGCTTTTTCTTGAAGTCATTTTATTCCAGACTCACAAAAGGGAAGAGTGAGGCAGAGAGAAGTACCCAGCTATGACAGCAGTTAGAGCCACTGGTTTTCCATCCACACTTTCACAGGACCTATACATTTCCTCCATAAAATATTTCACAACGTGTAGCTATATATTTATGTACATATTTGATGAAATGACTCACTTGTGTGATTATAAGTTCCACAAAGGCAGGGATCATGTGTTTACCTATTCAGTGGCCTCCTGTAATTAACATACTATCTGTTACATAGAAAGCATTCAACAAGTATTTCTTGAGAGAATGAATAAGTCAATCAAAGGAGAAGTCATTAGGTGCATGACTCTCTTCCTGAAACAGCACACTGCCACTGCCAGATATCTGACTTCTTATAAACAGAAATGATAACAAAGTTAAAATAGTGACATAGCCTTGCCCGGAGTTCATTCTCCAGTTTTCTACCACGGTTTACATGCAGTAGAAAAAAACTTCACTAGGATTCTGCAAAGGTTAAGGGAAAGGACTGAAATGCAATGGTTGCATAGAAGTTCCTGCAAACTGAGAGAGTACTTCAGTGGCACCAATCCTACAAATGAATGTAGCTCCACACAGGGATGGTGAACACCTTCCTGTCAATATTGTAGATTGAGTTGACTTAGAAGGAATTTTCCCCTCTAACTCCAAACATATGAAAATGACATAACGTAAAAAAATAAATAAATAAAGATTTGAGCCATGCTCAAATAAGAGAGACATGCCTCAGAGCTTTAAAGTAAGAAGAATTCATGTTGGGGAGCTGAACAAAAGATGAGACCAAAATGACTCACAGATAATTCAGATATTGGCTTTAATAGTTTGGGACAGGAATCCCACCAGAAAGAGTGTCTAGGCTACAGGTTCCTTGTGGACAATGTTCCTCAGCTGTAAAACTGGGTGGGGCTAGTTGAACTCCATCTATCTTGCCATCTCCTAGGGTCTGGGGAGTAATAACTTCAAGAAATTAGAATCCCAGGCTTATACCTTATGTAGATGTGGGATTTGAACTGACAGTTCCAGGTGCTACTTAGTACTTGATACTCAAGGTAGTGAGTAATACAAAAAGTATTCCCAAGCCACTATATCTATCCTGTAGGAACACTTCCACAACCCAAGTCAACCCAGACTCCTTCAGATATAACACTCCCTGAAAGTGGACTCACAATCCAAATTTCATTAGATCACTAATGAAATGAAGTGCCAGAAGGAAAATCAACAGATGTAATACAGTAGAATACTGGGGGCAATCAAAGACTGGCAGCCTCAAGGCTATTAACTATGAATAGTCTTAGTATTACTTCAAAAACCAGGGGCAGGAGACATTCTGTAGAAAAAGGGTTCTGGAACCAAGTAAGACTTGGGAAGACATCATACTACACCTCCAGCCCCCTTTAGAGGTCCCAAGGCTTGTTTATGCATAAAAGCTCTGACAAATTCTGCAGATTCTTAACCTGGTTCGTAACCAATCTCCCTCACATGATTATAAGTTCCACAAAGGCAGGGTTCTTGTGTTTAAACCACTGTGTCCTAAGAAAACCTGACCTGAAAGTGTTTTTTAACCTAAACACCTACAGCACAAAGTTGGATAAATACTGACCTAGAGAAGAAAGTGCTCACCCTTTAAACCTCTCCACAAATCCCTACTCCATTCCCAGTCTCACCTCCCACTATCTCCCCTCAAAGACCCTTGAGTCTTGTCACTTAGGTTATTACCCCCCAAGTACAATGATTTTATAACAAATATCCATGTCTATGGCCCTGCAATTTCTTCAATCTGAATAGCTTTCCAAAATCCTGCCATTCTCCAAGTTTTAGCTCAAAGAATTCTCTTTTCCATGAGGCTTTCCCCACCCAATAGCCTGAAATAAAATACTCCAGGACGCTTCCCTTAAACTTCAGTGACATGCAACTACTTCTCTTAACCACATATAATGGTTCCATGTTTTCAGTCTGTCTGCACACCATATACTGTGAGCTCTTAAATAGTAATTGCTAAGTGTCACTCACCTCTGTCTCCCAGATGGGGTGGAAGTGCATTAACAAAGAGCAGGGATCTGGGGGGCAGACACACTCAGCTTCAAATCACAGAACTATATATTATTAATAACCCTTAGTCTCCTCCTCAGTGAAATGGAGACAATAATCTCTGCCTTGTGAGTTATGAGCACAAGAAGCCAATCGCTAAACACTATGCCAGGCAAAAGAAGTCAGACACAAAAGCATATACACAACAGTATTCCATTTACATGAAGTTCAAAAACTGGCAAAACTGATCTATGAGAAGTGAAGGTAGGAGTTATACTTTGGTTAGAAGGAAGTGACTGGGGGGAGGTCTGGGGTTCTGTTTCTTCATGTGGGGCTAGTTCTGGATAAGTAGTTGAACACGGCACTTTTCATTTGTTCATGTCTCTGTGAACTTATTTACAGACAAGGTGATTTTTTTTTTTTTTAATGATGTATGAAATGTACCTGGAGATCAGCAGGCCATAAAGGCAGATTTTTGGTCACAGCACTAGTAGGTACTTACTGAAGTTCACTCTTCAGAGGAGAACAGTTAGGTGTAACACCGAGGCAGAGGCCTGGGGGCCAGACCACTCTCTGCAGACTGAGAAGTTGGCAACTCTAACTGCTCAACTCAGAGTAAGGCAGAGCAGACAAGCACAGCCTAAGCAGGGAGGTATACCTGATTAATGAAAGAAGAATGCCTCAGTAGCAAGCATTCAGGCCCAGCCTGCCGGCCAAGGGCTCCAGCCTGCATCCCACACCCTCCTCTGGCTGGAGAAGTAGGAGTTCAGACAGGAAGACTCAGCAGGAGTTATCCTGGGAGGCAAGGGCCCAAGCACTTCCAGAACATATCAGAATTTGGCCTCTGGTTATTGTTTTAGGAGGCAATAACACATTAAAACTGTGATCATGCTGAGAGCAACTAATTCATAGTTCTCATCTAATCATTGAACTTATAAGAGTGCTAACCAATTTTTTCCCTGACCAGTACTAAAATGTAGGCCATTTCCACATTAGTACTCAATCTGAAAAGTCTTAGTAGTGTTTCATAAGAACACATGGAATTCTTGAGAAAGAGAAACATTCACAAGCTAAGAAAGCAAAGAGTCAGAAATATCCACTAACCAGAAATTCAGAAGTCATGAGTAAGTTTGCCCAAAAGGTTGCTTACTCTGCCCCTGGCTCACTGAGACTGTCCACAATGAGAGCCGAGCTTTGGGTCTCAGAGGGGCATAATAAATAGGCTGTCAGCTCACAGGCTTAGCTTTGACCCAGCAACACTGCCATGTGGAACAATCAGAAGACTGGGAAGAGCTGGATCCCCCATGCCTTCCCTCTATCCTGGGGTGAGGGTGGGGTGGAAAGGGAAGGTCCTATTCAAAGGACTAGGGATTTGATTTTTTGACTCCTACCAGATCCATTTATCTTCTCTTAAATAACCATTTAAAAACAAAAACTGTATCAAAAACAGAAGGGAAAAAGAGCAAAAATCCATGCCCTTCTCTGGCTTCTAATTTCCAGATCTGTCCTAATTTTCTGGGAAAATGACAAAATTATTTCCATAACCTCAGCTGGCTCAGGGCAGATTCCAGCCCCAGTCTGCCTCTTGACTCCCTAAGGGAACGTCTGCTGAGCACCTCCAGCACATTCCGTGGCCTTGCACGCGACAAAAGATGGCTAAGGTACCCTCAAGACCTCAAGGAGTTTGAGTACAGTGAAGGAAATAAGGCATGGGCAAAAGCAAGTGATGGAGGGGAAACAATATCTGAGCCCTGGGAGAGGCCCAGACAGGGTTGGGGCCTCTGAAGGGACAGGGAACCACTACCACTCTCAGCCCACACTAGACCCTGGGCTGCAGCTCACACCAACCACCCAGCAAATATGGGTTCTGGAACAACTTCCCTTTGAGAAATGTCCCAGTGAATAGTTAGCAGTAGCAGTAGTATTAGTAACAGTAATAAAAGCAATAATAGTAGTAGAACAAATAACAATGATAGCAGTAGTAATATAAGTAGAAGTAGCAATGAAAGCAATAATAATCACATCCTAGAGTGATGAAAACTTCCTGTGTGCTACGTGCTTTTCACATATTATCTCACTTCATCTCAGAATAACTCTGTTAGATAAATACTACACTGTTCTCACTCCCCTTTTGTAGATGAGAAAAGCACAACCCAATGAGACTCTTTTATTCATTAATTCATCATTCAGTCAACAAATATTTTTTTTTTAGTGTCTTCCACAAACCCAACACGACTCTAATAATAACCATATGAGAGAGAGAAGCCCATACACTCTGGTGAGATAAAGAACTCGCCCAAGTTCACTCAGTTTGTTAGCCTCGTGGAACCACGTTTTGAACGTGGTTGCAGTTGCTCTAACTGCAAAACCCATACTGCCAAACTCTCAACAAGCAAGCTTTTTCGACCCACTGATACTCACAATTATTATTAACACTAAATATCACATTTTCTCTATTATAAGATGTACCGTTTTTCACATTTAATGTTTCAAATCTTGCTGTCTTTTATAATAGATGTTGAAAGAACCAGCGAAGCCAGTTACAATATAGTTGACATTCTGTTCCAGTATGATTTAGCTAAATTCAGGTTACCTGATTACCAATTCAGTTGAATTTTCTGCATATGTTAACATTAAATGCAGTTGAATTTTAGCTTAAATTAAAATCTCTGGCTTACTTCAAATACTAAAAATTTTTACTATAATGCAATATTGAAAGAAAAATTAAAGGGAGTAAAACTTACCAATATCCTGGAATATCTCACATAATTTTCTTTTTTTTTTTTTTAAATAGAGGCATGTTTTATTTATTTGTTTGTTTGTTTGTTTGTTTGTTTTTTGTTTATACATGCACTGGGTACAGTCAGAAGCGCGGGAGGGTGAGAGAATTCACCAGAGCCAGAGTGGGGAGCAGAACAGGCAGAAGGACCAAAGTACACTGCTGAGGGGAGCAGCGGGCGGCAGGAGAGGTCTGCGCACCATGTGGGACCCTCCTCCCATGGCTGGGGAGCAACCGGGGATCGAACCGGCGCTGCAGAGGCTGCGGGCAGCTTCGCAACCCAGCGCTCAACCGCTGCGCCACCGGGGAGGCCCTCACATAATTTTCAAAGCCTAAAGGTTTAGCATTCAAATGATGAACATGTAATTGTTAAAAGCTTGAAGCTATTTAACTTCCAAAAATATGTGATCAATTAAAGGGAATGGAGCCATAGGTTTCACCAAAGAGAAAATGCAAATTAAACCTCACTACTCATTGCTAAGTCTCCAAATACACTGTCAACCTGAAAGTACAAAGGAATCAGTATCACGAGTACAATACTTCTGGAAAGCCTCATATAATTCTGAAGTTACAAGTAACTTAAGAGAATCAAATATGACATAGAACTTCATTAATGTGAAAAATACTACATTACAAACTTCAATGACACAGAAAGAGCAACTCGTATGCGAATGAGAGCCTCTACAGAAAACTTCTAAAGTGTGTACATGTCATGTTTCTATTATAAAATATTCAATGGAGTCACTTAACTATCACTTGCAAAACTGGTACCATTATTGTTATCAACAGTGCCTCAAAACAGAGGATGATGGTAATTACACTGAGAGCACAATGTTTGCCTGACATTTATTGAACACCTGCCAAACACTGTATTTGATATTTTTGCAGTGATTTCTCAAAGTCACACACCTAGTAAGCACCAAGCTGAGCATAGACCCAGGTCTCCCTGAGTCCACAGCCCAAGTGGCTTCCAGACTACTATACTGCCTCTCCCTACTAATACCTCACCCCCACCCCCACCTGGCACAGCAAGAATAGATAAGCCCCTACCCCATAAGCTAAAAAAGCTTACTGTGACCTGAGTGCAGGATGGGCCTGCATAGATTCAAAGTATCAGGGTGCCCCTCTCAACCCAAACACCTCCACGTTGATCCAAATCCTGCTGCTTACATGACTGCTTCCATTTTCTTGAACTACACCTGTTTGAGAGGACATGCCTAAGGAGGCCCCAAACTGCCCAACAGCCCCAACATTCATATAACCAATCAAGTGAATGGAAGACTCCTTCAAATTGTCCCAACTTGGTAGCAAAACCCAGAAGACAATACACAGAAACAAAAGAATCCTCTTTTGCTGAAGTCAGGACAGGAAGCTTTCCTTCCCTTGGGTGCGCAGCTTCAGATCAGTTAATGGACACAGAGGATTCCCTGAACCTAAAAAGAGTCCATTTTGTTGTGCCAAATGCTCTGGGGATTTTCTGAAATCCTGGGGCAGTCCTCAGTTCCAATGATCAAAAAGTTCTCCTTGATCGAACTTTTGCAGGAAAAGAGGGTGGGACTTGAGGTTTCACCCCATTCTTTGGACACAGCCTCAACTGCATTGTAAAATTCTTATCCTTGACTGTTCCTGGAGGAAAAGGACTCAAGCTTGGACACTAAGAGTGGAGTAGGTTAATTCTAGAAGCACTTATTGAGCATCTCAGAGGAAACAAAGATGAGTAAGAGTTGGTCCCTACCGGTAGGGAACTCACAGTTGAGTGAAGGAGGTAACACCAGTTCAGAACTAACTACAATGACAAGCAGAACGGGTGAGTGCTATCCTGAAACTTAGAGGAGGGCGGGGTTAATTACAGAGGCAAGGTCAACAGTAAGTTCAGCTTACATTGACTGAGCACCTACTAGGTATCGGGTCTCTACCAGGCATTTTACACACATTATCACATTTAACCCCCACAGCCACCCTGTGTAATATGTTCTATTACTGTCCTTACTTCACAAATGAGGAAACAGATCGAGAGGCATGGCATCTCACCCAAGGTCACAGAATTAATTTATAAACGCTAGAGGTGAGATCTGGACACTGCAGAATAATGCCAAAGCCTATGTTCTTTTCAGTATAGTAGACCACAGGTCCTGGAGGAAAGACAATCTTCCTGGTGGAAGAGGAATCTGAGCCAGTTTAGAATTTAACAGGTGAAGAAGGAAAGGGAGAATCATCCAAGCAACAGATCAGTGAGAGGGAAGGCCTGGAGGTAAGACAGATCAGCAATGATGGGTCAGCTGAGCAATGGGTAGAAGCAGCTTCCAGTATAAAGGAAGAGGTGTGTGGCCAGTGAGTTAGGGGACTGGCTGTCAGGAGACCTGGCTTCTAGTCATGGGGTGGCCACTAGCTAACTATGTAATCTTCACGAGTTCCTATGTCCTCTGTGGACTTCAGATTGTTCATCAGTCAAAACTCCAACCCCTTTGGAGATGTCCTCAAAGGTCAGTACTGCTTTAAGTGCTCTGTAGCACAACAGGCCATCTTGGACAGTTATTAAGGCCAGGGGTCAAGGAGACCCCAGATCTGCAGTGACCAGCTGAGCGACCTTGCACAAGCTAATTAATGCCTGAGTCTCAGTTTTCCTCATGTGCAATGTGGGGACAGCAGCACCTGCTTCACGGTGCTGCGGTGAATGGAAGTCGAATGAAATGAAGAACATGAAGCACTTAGCACAGCGTGTGGCAAACTGTAAGTGGACAGTAATTGGAGGCAGTTTTGTCACCAATATCATCATCATCCTATTTCTTCCTTAAGGGTCCAGAGGGCGAATGTAGTGGGCATGGTACAGAAGATATTTTTTAGTATATGTACTGCCAAAGTGAGCACCAGAGAGCTTTTTTAAAAGGAGAAAAATTAAGTTCTGATTTTTCTCTGAAAAAGAAGACATTTCATTGACCCACAAGTCCCTCCCATAACCACCTCCAAAGTGATGCCCCTATTTCACCAAAGGGCCATGCCATACCTTCTCTTCTGAAGAAACGGTCAGCTTGTCACTGGATATCAAGCTGCATACCTGGTCCAGACTTAGGCTAAGAAATTCTTCCCCCAGCATCACTTCTGGAAAGTGCTGCTCTGTTCCAAAAAAAAGCAGAAGTTCAGAAAACAAAGTTATAACACACTCCAGCCCTTCCATGAACCAAGGCCACGACAACTGGTGGGATTCAGAGTGGAGTCCTGGCGACTGGGAGTTGGGAAGGCAGGAAAAACGGGGAGAGATAGCAAGGCATGGAGAAAGCATAGCCTGGCTGGAGAGAAGCTTGCCTTTTAATTCAGTACCAAAGGCATCTCGACCCCCCACCCACCCCAGTCTCACCCTCCCCGTGTGATTCTCTGTCCTGAACATAGACATAAATAAAAATGGGACAGAGCAATGTGAGGTTGTATTTTTTTCCCATGCTCCATGAGATTAATAACGGTGTTGAAGAAAAACCTCACTGGGACCTAGGCACTTAATTGAGCTCATTTCCCCTCAAGGCACAAGCTGGCAGAGTTGCAAACGGTGCCCCCTGCAGCTCAGCCCAAAGTGGGTCAGAACTGCTGTGTGGCTGGGAAGTCTCTGGGGGTTGTAGTACAAAGTCAACATTAGAAGGTTGGCAGGAGGGGTCATCCTTTAAAGCCCAAAGTCAAGCCTACTAGATTGAGTCTCTGGTTTATAAGGTGGCCCACCTCAGCAACTTTCCATGTGTTGAGCTACCCACCTGGGCCCCCAAAATGGGAACAATCCACAGCAGCCAGGACTGTGGAGACTATAAGACAGAGGGGAATTTGGGCATAGCTAGAATGAGAAACACCCTCAGACCTGAGGTCCACACAAAAGAAAGGCCAGGGACAATTCCTACTCTGACATTTGCCCAGGCCACCATTCTGCTATTGCAGAGGCAGCAAAATGCCAATGGCTTCACCTCCTTGGGCCGCACTATCTCATTTGTAAAATGGGACAAGACTGGTGGTTTTGCCTCCCTCTCACTCTCTGATGATAAAGGATTTGTGAAAGCATTTGGCAAACATTTTCAAGGCGAGCCAGCTCCAGAGCCAGCTCCAAAGCCGACAATTACTAGCACAGCAGATGTAGTGATGATAAGATCCCTTATCATTTGCCCCAGAACTTGTCCCTTTCTCAGTTCTCCCAACACCCTATACCATCACCCCAGGGAGCCTCTGTGCTCTTTGCCCTCCAGACATCAGGCCTCTTCCCATCTTCCTTGGTGGCCCCTCTCTGGCCCAGTAGTAATCATCTCTTGGATGATTAGAGGGCTATTCCACCCAGTTACCTGCTAGCTGATCAAGTGAAATTCAGAATCCATCCCTGGGATGCTACTGAAATTCAACTTTGTGCAGCTGCATAATGTAAATGAAAGCCAGAGCATACCAAGTCTCTCTCTCACATTCATCAATTTCATTAAAAAATACCAAATTTAAGATAGAAATAATTTTTAACTTATGTTGAAACAATTTTGCTTAGTATTTTACTCTCAAAGATTGAGTTAAGGGGCCTCGCTGGTGGCGCAAGGGGTTAAGTCTCAGCACTATGAGGCTATGGGAGCCACTGCAGCACAAGTTTGATCCCTGGCCAGGGAGATGATCCACATGGCACAGCAGACCTCTCCTGCCTCACCTGCTGCTCCCCTCAGGAGTGTATTTCAGTGGCTCTGCCTGTTCTGCTCCCCACTCTCTCTGATGAATCCTCTCACTGACCCCATACCTCTGGCCTACACCACAGCTCTTGTATGCATAAATAAAAAACCTTTTTAAAAAATGATAACTAACAATATTTTTTTAAGAGATTGAGTTATAAATAACCTTTCCTTTCACTAGAAAAAAAGGGGTTCCCACCTGCTCCCTGCCAGCCTAATGAGATGATCAAGTTCACAATTAAGCTTGCCTACCCTGAGACTGTGAATATTTGTTTAAAAAAAAATTAAATTTTTTTTAAATTTAAATTTATGTTTTTACATCATTGTTCATTTTGTAGAGTGTTTGAGTTTTCCTCTTAGGTGTTGTCCCCATAAAATTACCACCACCAAGATACTCATGAACAGTCACCATAGACTGTTGTGCTCTTCCCTCCCCTGTTTTGATCCCTCTCACTCTCCTTCCCTGCTGCTGAATGTCTTGATTTATATTTTGCCTGCTAGTTTTGTCTTTTTTTTTCCCTCCTGATCCCTTGTATGGTTTCCCTATGCTCCTCCTATAAATGATACCATCCAATATATTTCTCTTTCCTTCTGACTTATTTCACTGAGGATAATCCCTTCCAGCTCCATCCATGTTGCTGCAAATGGCATAAGTTTATCTGTTTTGATTGCTGAGTAGTATTCCACTATGTATATATTCCACATCTTCTTCATCCAGTCATCTTTTTTTGGGCTTTTACAATATGTTAGCAATTGTAAATAGTCATGCAATAAACATAGGAGTGCAGGTTTCCTTTTGAATTAATGTTTTTGTGTTCTTTGGGTAGATTCTTAGAAGTGGAATTGCTGGGTCATATGATAGATCCATTTTTAGTAATTTGAGGGTCTTCCACACAGCTGTCCAAGTGGTTGGGCCAGTTTGCATTCCCACCAACAAAAGACAAAGCATTAAACATCAACTCCTTTATGAAGGGAAGCAACTGTCATAAAGTAAGTAGCTGGGCTTGCTTCTCTATAGGTGTAGGAAAACCAAAGTGACTCCATCTTGTATCAATACCATCTTTGGCCTATTACCAGTGCTTGCCCTTCCCTTGCAAGTTAGCCAACTTTCCCATTGTTTCTTTCACACATATTCTCCTGTACTAATGATCCGTATACAATCCTATTGATCTCAGTAGAACAAAGATATATGTGATGTATTCCCCTGCACATCATCAGTCTTACATGAGAATGACCACAGGTACCAAGCAGAGTATAAGAACACCCTTGTCAGGGTGAATAGTGTGGGTCCTGCCTCCACCTGAAGCCCTGTCTGCTGGCTCTGGTGCCAAGGACCCTTGTATGTATGTTGCCCTTAAAAATTTTTAGTTGTGATTAATGGGTGTGCAAAAGAGCAATCATCTTTGGATGATGGGAAATCATTCTTCATCTGGAGGCTATGAAAATAACAGGACTACATGCCCAAGAAGTCTTCAGACCAGTCCCCTATCTACCAATAACACCCAAGAAACATCAGAGAGTGAAAGTAGTCACCACACCATGACAAAGTTCAGGACATGAAAGCTCCGTGGACAAGTCAAGGCTGAGCTCAGCCAGAGTTAGGCAAATATCCCTGTGGTGGCACATGAAAAAACGTTCAACATCACTAGTCATCAGGGAAACGCAAATCAAAACCACAGTGACATACCACCTCATCCAGTAAGAACGGCTCACATTAAACAAAAACCAGAAACAACAAATGCTGGTGAGGATGTAGAGATAAAGGAACACTCTTACACTGGTGGGAATGTAAACTGGTCCAGCCACAATGGATAACTGTGTGGAGGTTCCTCAGAATAGTAAAGATGGATCTACCACATGATCCAGTGATTCTACTCCTAGGCATCTACCCAAAAGACACAAAAACACTAATTCGAAAGGAAACCTGCACTCCTATATTTACTGCAGCACTATTTACAATAGCCAAGATATGGAAACAACCCAAATGCCCCAAAATAGATGAATGGATCAAAAAGTTGTATATTTATACAATGGAATATTACTCAGTGATCAAAAAAAAGACAAACTTATGCCATTTATGGCAACACAGATGGAGCCGGATGGGATTGTGCTAGCTGAAATTAGTCAGAAGGAAAAAGATAAATACTGGATGGTCTTACTTACATGTGGAATATAGAGAAACCAAACAAAAAGTCAAGAAATAGTCAAAATTAGCAAGCTGACCACAGAACTGAGGCATACAGAAAAGGAGGGGCAGGAGAGGGGGGCAAACAGGGAAGGAAGACAAATACGGTGATGCTTCACAGGTGGTGGGAAAACTATGGAGACTACAACAATGTACGAAATTTTTTTTCATTAATTAATAAAAAAAAATCCCCGTGGCCCAGAGCCACACCAGCCTTCCCATGTTTATCTCTGGTTGACAAAAACTGACATTTGACGGAAGGAAAAAAGTGAAGATAATAGGTGGAATTGGGAGAATCTAATTCTGGGCTGTGAAAATTAATTTTCCACAGCTCTTAAAACTGAAGTAGATAGTCTG
Organism: Talpa europaea; assembly: GCF_964194135.1. NCBI lineage: Eukaryota > Metazoa > Chordata > Mammalia > Eulipotyphla > Talpidae > Talpa > Talpa europaea. The sequence continues at coordinate 31,445,331 of NC_140080.1, forward strand.
GATTTTGAGAAGGAAGAAAAAGAAAGAACGGTGACATAGGTGGTTTGGTGAGCAAGCCAGAAATTCTCAAAGGTAATTCAAAGCAGAAAGCAGTCAGCCCTCTAGCCCTCCTCCACTCTCTGGGGCACTGCAGGGCTGGAATCTAGAGCCCTTCTTTCTGGACTGGGCTCTCTCTTTGCCCATTTAGAACCTCCCACCGAAATCCCTTCAGAAATCCTCCCAGGAAGCAAGGTCTGGCAGGGATGGGGCAACAACGGAGTTAAAGGGCAGCAGCTTCTCACCAGGGCTGGCACCCAGGGACCCTGGAGAGTTAAAGGACAGGAACAGGAAGAGACCAAGAAAGAAGGGAAAGAAGACAACTCCCTCACTTTACCCTTCAGTGTAGGGAGATAGGGCTGAGCCCCCAGAGTCTCCTTTCTGGTAGCAATACTCCAGAGAAATGGGATAGAAAAAATAGGAACAGGATGCTCTGGTAACTCCACTTCCTGAGAAATAGGAGTTCCCCAACAGACTTTATACTCAAGTCAGGCTTCTTCCCTGGCATATCCTGGAAAGACCTCACTCTGTTTCCCGAAGATAACACCCTGAAAATCAGCTTCTGCCTTTAACACTGCTTGTTTGCTTTCAGTGTATTAAGGGAGGGGGTAGTGAAGAGCACTGGCTAAGAGTTCATTGACCAGGGTTGAGCTGGGTTCAATCCTAGCTCCACCTTTTATAGTCACTTCTTTCCAGGTTTTGGCTTCGTCATCTATGAAATAGGATGTGTGTTTAGGTTCTTTTAAATCTCAAGGCTATAATATGTATTAGTGTATTCTGAGAGTTTTAAGGAACCGTGTTGAAATGAAAACGAAAAATACCAGCCTGTTTCTACTTCACGGCATCCAATTCTGTGGGCAGCAGTGCTCTCAGAGAAACTGCACAGTATTAGATACCTCTTTTGAGACTGCAGGTGCTATAGATGAGACTATGGACCCCAAAAGTCTTAGAGACCCCCCTTAATTCCACTGAGTTCAACAAACTTTGTAGTGATACAAGGTACTCACTTTCCTAAATTAGATGGAGCTAAGCATTAAATAAGCAAATATATGTAACTCGCACTTACCAAGCCCATGCAAGTGCTCAATAATGCTGTGTTTCTTCAAAAAAATGAAAAAAGCAGAGCTGATGCCTCCTAGGAGCCTGCTGGCTTATAAGGCAGGTAAGACAACACACCAATAACTCTAACCCAAAGTCCATAGAACCATGAGCAAGAGAGGTACTCCAAGTATAAATAAAAGCATGCAAGCAGGAAAAGCAATAGTTCAGTGTCACTAGACTCTTGGGCTGAGTCTTCATTCAACTAACAAATATTTATTGAGCACCCACTAAGCATGGGGAACTATGCTAGACTCCAGGAGACATAATGGAGAGGCAGGCAAGACTAGATCTTAGGGAATAGGACAAGTATGCAGGGGACTCTTGAATGAGGAATTCTCCATTAATAACCTAACTTTTCTTGACTTCTTCTTTTCTTAAAAAATGAAAATATAGGAGGGGAAAATCACCTAATTAGGAGTTTTGATTAAAAGTCCTAATTAGCCAGATTTTATTCTAAGTAACACATAGTGTTTAAATTTCAAGTTCACTAATGAAACACATTGGGTCTGTTCCTGTCCATTTCGATGAGAAATTATGGAAAGGGATGGTATCCAGGACACCAGATAACTTCAAGTACTTTCTTCACCAAGCAGTATGCACATATCTTCCTGATATTGAAAAAGTGAGAAAACCGGGTTACATCTTCCCAGGAAAGGAAGTAGGTGTTTTCAAGGAAGCAAGCCTGGAGAAAGCTGAGGGCATTTTCTAATAGTAGCTAACATTGTGCTAGAGCTTTACATATGTCATGTCCCTTACTTTTCCCTGAAGTCCTACTAAAGTAAACATTAATATTCCCATTTTACAGGTGGATGGAAAAACAGAAGTCTGGAATGTCCAGGTCATGTCCTGAAGATCACACAGATCAGTAAGCGGTAGAGACATGTTTTAAAACCAAGGTTGTTTGAATAATAACAAACATTTGAATGAGTATCTTAGTTCCCAAGACAATAAAAACTTGTCCTAAGCAGGCCACTGAGGTAAAATCCAATATAGACATCAGAGCACCCGAATCTATCTTAGGGGCACTACAAAGAAACAGAGAGTATAAATCTAAAAAACTTTCTTTTTTAAAAAAAGGTTTAGAGAGTAGTCACATTCTAAACATTTTAACATCCACCAAAATGTTTAAATCTCAGCCATAATCCCTAAATTGAGATCTGTCTACCAAACTAAATGAGGTGATATTCTTCTGTATCCCCAAAACAGGAAATAAAAAATTATGAGAGCCCTAATCAACCTGTTTGTTGTATCTTCTGAGGTCTTTCTTTCATAGTGGGGCTGTAAACCCAAGAGGGAAGTTCTGTCTTGCTTGAGGTTGAATCCTCAGTGTGCAATACAATGTCTGCACAGATTGAGATCTAAAATTATCATTGTACTTCAACATCCACCATTCAGGACTGCCTAGGGCGCAGACAGCCTCCCAAACTAGTCCCAAGTCCCTCGATTCTATTAAAGGGATGAAATAAGTGTAAGGTTTTGATCAGGTGAATCTAAACTACAGGTCCAGAACAGATGCAACTGATAATCCATCTATGACTTCTTGACCTGCAGAGATGAAATAAATCCCATTTTTCCCAGGACCAGCTGCTCCAGGGAATTAGCATGAGTATCTGTGAATGGAACCATAGGCCATACCCCTAGAAAATACTGGCTGGCAGGGGTAGACACACAAATAAAATCATTTCAGCAAGGTGAAGAAGCACAACAGAGCTGCTTTAAATATCTCTCTCTCGCCCCTATTTCTCTATTTTGGGAAGGCAGACGTAAGCTTTGGCTTTTAGGGCCTGTAGTTACCCTGCTCCAGGGAGAAGACTCAGCTCTCACAGGGAAGTAAGAGAGCCCTACCTTGACCTCATCCCACAAGGAACATCATGACAAAGGTCATGACCACCAGCCCTGAGACTGCCTCTATCCTCCCTAGGGATGATGGTGAGATATGAGCTTTCTTTCCATGTTGACTTAATTCCAGAAATATATATATTGGTCCTGGGCTTTCTCTTGCTCTTGCTCTCTCTCTCTCTCACATACACATAGAACAAAGGGCTATATCAAAACTGTCCAGTTATAGTGCTATTGCTTCAACACCAGAAGCAATGTTTCCTAAAATCCCAACAAGGAGAATAGCTAGCCACAAAAATTACCTGGTCTGGACTACTGCTTCATTTGCCACCTGCAAGTTAGAGGCATAAAATCAGGAGGAACAGAAGTGATGCAAATGGCATGAAGAGAGAGGCGGTGCTCGCCTGGAAGGATGCAGACAGGAGGGGGCTCAGAACACAGGCGCCACAGTCAGCCAGCCCACTGTGAGTCCCAGCATGGCCACTTACAAAACTGTGTGACCCTTGGCAAAACACTAAGTCTCTCTGGAACCCCAGTTTCTTCATTTCTACATTGGAGAAACAACCACCACTTATAGCTAAGTGACAAAAATGAGAATTCCTATGAAGTTTGCAGTGCCGTGCTTGGCACAGTATGTGTTCAGAAATGGTAAAACGCCCACCATTACTATCATCAGCAGCATAATTATTTTATGATGCCAAGTTGGAGGCAGCAATTTCATAAGGCAACCCTCACTGAGTAAGAGGTTCATGTGTTCTAAGTGTTTTGTCAAAGTTTTTTGCTACCCTTAGTTAAACCACTTCATTCCATGATCTCAAATGATTCAACCAATCCAAGAAAAGGCCAATTTCTCTCCATGAACACGTGAAATTCGATGGCTTTTCCATCCCATGGCTGGAGGGTTTCAGCTCAGCTTTGGCAGACTGATATAAACATGTCCAAAGAATTTTAATTGCAACTTCATTAATGGAGTTCCATTAACATCCCTCCAATCAGCTCTGTTGATGGCCCAGTGCATGGCTGTCCAATTACCAGACAAAGTCCCCATAAACCTGGCCTCTGTGGTTAAAGATTAAGCAGTCCTTGCAAATAGTAATGAGGGTTAAGAAACAGGCTGTGCAAAACAGCAGGGTCCCTCTCCCAATTACTTGTTGCCTAGGAGGACTGTGACAACATCAGCTGGGGGCAAGGGTTTGAGCAGTGAGTTCTTAAATATGGGGCACACCCTTGCCCAGTCCCAGAAAAATACATATCACAGCAAAAATCTGGGGCCATAACACTTAGGGGAAAACTGGATGCAGAGGCAGCAGGAGGGATGGCCACAGCAGGAAGAGACAGGCCCATTCCAAACAGGAAACTGAACAGGCAGCTGGGTGGAGAGATGCACCCCAGCTCCCAGGGGAGCACCATGTCCACCTCTCAGTGTCTGCACCAGAGGGCTGGAGATGTACCAGGAGGCATGAGATGACTTTGAAAAAAGTTACTTTTTCCAGTAAGCAAGTTGATATTTATTCCTTTTTAAAAAACACACTCTCCTGGGCTTCCCTGGTGGCGCAAAGGGTTTAGACGCAACCTATGAAGCTATCCGCAGCCACTGCAGCATGAGTTCAATCCCTGGCCAGAGAGCTACCCACATGGTGCAGCAGACCTCTCCTGACTCACCCACTGCTCCCCTCAGCAGTGCATTTCAGTCGATCTGCCTGTTCTGTTCCCCACTCTGTCTCTGGTGAATTCTCTCACCCCCCACACCTCTGGCCTGTACCCCAGTTCTTGTATGCATAAATAAATAAATCTTTAAAAAAAAAATACACTCTCTTTGAGCTACTTTATGCTCCCAAGATGATACCTTACTCATATACCAGCAAGCATACTCCAAATTATCCTGTATAAGAATTCCCACTGAAGCATTTTATGAAAAAGAAAAATGTGGCAACATTAATGTCCATCAACAGTGGACTGGTTAAGAGAGTTATAGTTCATGCATATGACGCAGCTGATAAAAAGAATATGATATATCCACACATAAGAGTCAGGGGAGAATTTCAGCATGTTCTAGTAAGTCCCAAAAAAGTATAAGGAATGCCTTTATTAAGATAAGTTAAAAAGCATTACCTATTGTTAGATGATTGGTAGATAGACAGATATTGATAGACTGACAGATACATAGATCTATCTACATCTATCTATCTACATCTATATATATATACTGGAAAGGGGACAGGATGTACTACCCCCACCATAAAGAGAAGAAAAGAGGCCAGGGGTCACTCGGCTCAAAGCTGGTCTGATCTTTATTTCTTATCTGGAAGGTCTCCTTGTAGGTTGTTGACTTTAAACAACTTGTAATGCAAGGCATAGGCCCAGGGAAGCCTGTGGCCTCAGTTGCCAACACTAGTGGTGTCCATATCTCCACAGGAAAGGTGCAAGGAAGTGGCAACTGTTTCAAGAGGCAATGATGGCTGGGTGCCAGGTTCCATAGATTGTCAGCAGGTACAAGACCAAAGAAAATAAAGAGGACTGTGTGGGTGGGTGTAAGGGAGTAAACAATCAGTTTTTACTTCCTTCTCTTAAACACTGTACAGTCTTACCTTCACACGCCTCCTTGAATGTCCTTTCATCTTGGGCTTATCAAACACTACATTCACATCCCACCTAAAAACTGATTTCCCTGCATAGCTGAGGATTATAAAGAAGCATCACAGGGAGGAGGCTGTCAGCCTGAAGTCACGCTGACCAAGCCAGGGAAGTAGGAGGGCTCACACATGCAGACTCCACATGCTCCCGAGAAGACATCCACATCTCGTTCCAGCCCCCGCCCAAGATGACTAAACACCGCATGTCTAGCAGAGACAGCTGGTCATCTGTCTGCACCGTCTGGTTGTTGGGATTTGGTGACTACGTGACATAGTCTTCCAGGCTCACACTTCCAATGAAAACGCCAATGATAGCAACCAACCCCCCCTCAGCTAACAATTCACAGGGCCACCCCATGTCCAAATGGGCCCTGGAGCAGTCGAATGCAGTAGTTATTATGAACACTGGCTTGGAGTCAACACTGTCTGAGTTTGTTCTAGCTCTATCTCTAACAGCTGTGTGACCCAAGAGATGTCTTCATCTCTCTGTGCCTTAGTTTCTTCAGTTGATGTATGCATTAAATGAGATTGATGCACATAAAAGGCATAGCATAGGGTATGCCCCAAAGTGAGGGATCGATAAATGCTGGATGAAAATAATCTGCACATACACATGCCCACACAGTGCTGACAGAACCTAGTCTATCGCCGAGACCACCTCAGGATCTAGCACCTCCAACACAACAGTGTTCCCAACTGCACCTTCTCCACACTGTCTGATAGTGAAAGGCACAAAGGAGAAAACAGAGGTTTGAAAGTAGGAGAAAGCCTGGCTAGAAAAACCTGGGAGGCTGTGCTAAAGATAAGGCTCAGTACATGCTCCAAATCACAGAGGACAGTGTGAGCCAAAGACGACAGGATGGGGTGTGTGCTGAGTGGACATGCATGCATGCACACTCTACTTAGGAGAGGGCTGGGAGGGAAAGAAGGCAGAAGAGCCGGAATTCCTGGCATCTCAGCACCTTCCCTTTGCCATTGCTCCAGCAGATGTTGATGTGCTGAACCTGGGCCTTGGCCAAGTCTCCCATCCTGCTGAAACTAAGCCTGAGCACATCCCTCAGGAGAATGGCCTCTTCAAAGGCTGGGCTGGAGAGCCCTCTCCAGAGAGAGCCAGGACCCCCTTGGCAAAAAGTGGAAAGGGGGTGGGGAAGATACAGGGAAAGAGGGGCATAAGAGCACAACAGAAAAAAAAGAGTCAAGGTTCAGAGCCAGGAAGAGTCAGCAGAATTCAGAATTGGGCTTCACAAAATGTTCTTCACAAAATGTTCTCACAAAAATCATCATTGTCAAGATCATCTTATCAACTGGTCGCCTATGTGGCCTGAGAAATAGACTTCAGGGGAAAACGAGAGTTTGCACAGGCTCCTGGGGTCTGGGACTTGATCAAAGAACAAAAGGATACCAAGAAACAGAGCGAATGCTTCTTGCTGTACACCAAGGAGCTAACCTAGGATAGGGAGCTGTGAGGTGAGCAGCCAAGAGGCCCTCAATAATTCCCAGATATTGTCTGGACAAGAGACACAGAAAAGAATAGTAGCCATGATGTTATTTATTTTGGGGGTTGGGGGGTAGTAAGATGCTTTATTGCAAGGGAAGGAGGTGGTATAACAGAATCTGTCCATTTAAATGACCACACAGTTTCCTAGGTAACTCATGAGCCCCATCCTCTAGTTAATATAAACAGAAATGAAGATTTATTTCCAGCTAAACATGGGGACTAAACACTCATGTTCATTTCTAGACCCTCCCAAAACCCCATCAAAATAACAGCATGACAAGTTCTAGCAGGATGACTATCTCCAAGAAAAATAAAATGGAATCAACAGATTATCTGATGATCTAAGGACTGTTCAGTTGTATCTGTCTTGCAAGAAAGTTCAGTGTGCAAAAAGAAAAGACAATTATTAATATTTTTCTTATTTAAAAAACTGCAAATACATAACTTAGATTGATATTAGGAGAATAAAGAGAGGGGAAGGGCATATATATATGAGGGAAAGTCTATGAAAGTACAATCTTCCATGAGAAGTCAACAGATAATATCTAAAATAAATCCAAAAATAGTGGTATTTACATATTACTTAGATAAATGGAGGTAAATAGAAGACAAAGTAGCTTTTAGCTGAATCACAACCTACATTTTTATTCTTATAAAAATTAAAGTGAATGGCAATTGAGAGCAAGACTTGGTGTGGAAAGGCAGGGCAGGGGACTCTTGCTTATACCTTGCAAAAGTGTTGGCTTTTAAAATCATGTTTGTAGAACACGTTGATCAAAATAGAAATTCTTAAATGGCAAAAAAAAAAAAAGATATATTTCAAGACCTAGCTAAATTTACTCTTCCCCCATTAAGATTACTGTCTGTACCATCCATCTGGCCATTAATCATATTCCACTTGGCAAGGAGCTGAACTCTTCTATTGTTAATTATCTTTCCACCTGGGTCTTGTCTCCATGACTAAATTATAACTGCTTCACAGCAGAGCACACTTCTCTCTGTGCTCTTTTGAGGGGTCCACTATAATCTTTGAGGAGTCCACTAGAGATCGGGTTATTAAATCCACAAGCTCGGAGGAGGTGCCGCAGGCTGGCTCCCCATTACCTGCATACGCGTTTGCCTGCTGCAGAAGGTCGGTGCAAGTGTGCACATCTGCAAATGCACGGATGCCCAGGCAGTTGGTGGGATGCAACTGAGACTGCAGGAAGTCACAGCAGTTCTGTCGAACATCCATGAGCTGCAGCAAGCTGGCTGCTGGGAGTAGCACCTGAAGGAGAAGGTGATATTCTGAGACATTGGATTCCAGCAGGAGGGCTTTTTTCCTGAAAGGGCATTCCAGTCTTATTGTTACCATGCTGAAGGTCTTTGTCTCTCCACTGCCTGCCCAGTTGGGTTCAAACTTCCCAGCCTGACCCTCAGCAGCCCCAGTCTTTCTTCCCACTGTTCCCCACTTCATGGCCCCAAGCAGCAGTGGAGCGTCTGTATCCCTAGGGTCCACAGTAGTGCTTCCCAGTCACTGATTTCTATTATTAAGGGAACGTAATAAAATTCAGTTTCTGACTCAACAGGTCAATCACCCCTACCCCACCACCAGCACCCAGGTGATGCTTGCAGAAGGTGGTCCACAAACCACACTTAGAGTAACAAGCCCCTTACAGACCGAATATTTATACCTCCCCACCTCAAGGTGCCCCCCCAACACACACTAAAATATTTATGTTGCAGCCCAACCCCACAACGTGACTATATTTGAAGATAGGTCCTGTAAGGAGGTGATGAGGTTGTGAGTGCTCCCCAGGTACATCAAATATATAGCTGCATTTGAGAGTCCCTGCCCTACAGCCTTTAGTGGACTGTCCTTAATCAGAAAGGTCTTAGTGAATTATTCACTAACTAATTGAAGAGCTCACTGGTTCTTTCACCACTTAATTACTAAGTGCCTGTGTTAACAGGCACACGTCTAGGCTCTGGGATCAGTGGTAAGCAAGATAAACAACACCCTTATGCTTACAAAACTTCTGATATACCGTAACAAAAGTCACCCCCAAATCCCTTGGGACTCAGGCAATCACACTTCATTCTCCCACCCAAAAGATAAACAGTAAAGAACATCTTGGGTATTGTAGGGTAAGTGAAAAATTATCAGGCTTTTCCCCCCTGCTGCCATTAACATTAATGATGGATCCCTGCGGTCCTACAGGGGACCCAAGAAAGGCCGCATGTGGAGCTTGTATCCATGGATCCCCGACCCATGTGCTTGTGCAAAGGGTTGACCTGAGTGCAGGGGTCTGTGTGTTGCATTGGTGGCTATGAAAGTTGAATGTTGGAATGACAGCAGACAAACCCTGAGGTTTGGGTGATTACCCCCAGAGAGTATAGAATCACCAATCCAAGAGTGAGTGCATCCTGGGGGTGGATGCGGTGTGTGGTTTGTGGCCGAGACCACAGATGGAGAAGACCAGCAAGCCTCACGGTTCCTGGCATGTAACAGCAGATGCTGTGAGTGGCTCCCCTCCCTCGCATGAGTAGCGCCTTCAGCAGCAGACGCAGTGGATCATCTGGTGCTAATAATCTTGTCTTTTGCCCCTAGGTTGGTGCCCTGCCTGGACTTGTGTTCTGTTGTATTGCATTGCTATATTCAGTTGTATTCTATTTATTTTTGTGGGTCATGGCTGCAGTGTTCATAATTCACCAAAGGAAACTTGTATATAACTTGTATATAGATTGTGTGGCGGAAAACCCTGAGGGGGTGGATTGTAGGGTAAATGAAAATGTATCAGGCTTTTCCACCCTCCTGCCATTAGCATTAATGATGGATCCCTGCAGTCCTACATGCATGCCTGCTGGCGGACACCTGGAGTGGGGTGTGGGCATGCATAGGTGGGCACAACCGGTCTGAGACTGGGCTTATAAGGGCAGCGTCACAGAGACGCCAGCAGAAGAACGGGAACAAGAGAATGAGAATGAGAAGAGAGAGCAGAACAAGAGAAGAACAAGAACGCCAGAGAGTCCAGAAAGAGTCAAGATTCGCTGCGGGCTGGGAGGCCTGCCAGCCTTCCGGCCCCCCGGCACCCCTGCCTTCTATGTACCTGGTTGTAGGGTAAGGAAAAATGTCAGGCTTTTCTGCCCTCCCGCCATCAGGAGATGATGGATCCTTGCAGTCCTGAATGCATGCCTGATGGCGGGCACCTGGAATAGGGTGTGGGCATAGGTAGATGAGATTCACCTGGGCTAAGACTGTGCTTTTAATTTTTAAGGGCGGCGTCACGGGGACGCCAGTGGAAGCCGAAGTAGAAGCTGAGAAACAGCAGAACGAACGGAAGAGAGCCCAGATAGAGTGAGGATTTGCTGGGGACTAGGACGACTGCCAGCCTCCCCGCCCCTCAGCACCCCTGCTTGCCATATGCCTGGTGAACCCCAATAAAAGCCTGAAAACCCGCTGAGGGCTCTAGGACTCTGACTCCTCCTTTACCCAGCTCTGCTGGATCATAGAAAACCTGCACTGTGGCCATTCCTGACCCTACACTGGTAAAAGCTCAATAAAAGCCTGAAAAGCCACCGAAGGCTCCAGGACTCTCCTTTATCCATCTGCTCAGATCATAGAGATCCTGCTCTGTGCCTTCCTGCCACCACAGATATATTCTCAGAGAAAAAAAGAGCCGAGTTCCCTTTCAAAAGGTCACAGGACACATGAGTATTTATACTGTATCCTGGAAGACAGAAATAGCTCTTGCTCAGGTATATATGCGTGTTTTTACTAAAAGCCAGGGAAGACTGGCTTGAGCAGGCCAGATGGGTGCTTAGAATGCCAACCCGAGTCGAGCTTCTCTAGGACTTTCCCACAGCTCTGGATCAAAACTCAGCAGCCAGCAGAGTCCTGCTCCATCCCCAGCTTGGCTCCCCTTCACCCCTGCCCTGTGGAAAGGGAGACAGTCGGAGTGGAACTTTCCAAAAAGAAATTTAGGGAAAAAAATTGTAGAGCCAAATAGAACTGCTTAGCTCTGGCCCCTAGCATCTGTTTTACCCCCGAACAATCCCCGTGTCCTAGGCCTCTGTTCTCAGCTGCTCCCTGCCTGTCTGAGTTCAACTCCAGCTGAACCCAGTTATTGCCATCTACATGGGCTTGCCCAGGAAGACAAAGAGTACAGATGCATTTGATTTCTTGATTCAGGGCGCTCCAAAAAAATTGGGGGGTTGGGGAAGATGATTTAAATTCTGGACGCCGGCTTTCTCCTAAAGTAACTTAGTACCCTCTGCTCTAGCTCCTGTCACTTCCATGTGCTTAAGCCAAAAACCCCACTGCTTATTCTGAGGCCTTGCCTCTCAGGGTAACCGACCCCCCAGGCTTGCCCAGGACACAGTACTGTCAGGAAAGGTGACCAGTCACCCACACAAAGAAATCCCCAAGAGCCTCTACTGTCATATTCCTGAGCTGAACTGCTACTCGCAACAAGGAAAGCTTGTCCCACCTACCAGCTCAAACTTTCCCTTCACAACCACTGAGTTCTAGAAAACATACTCCTCTCCCCTTCTTCTATCCTGTATCTTTCACTCTCCTATGTCTCCAGAAGGACAGCTGTAAATTAGCACAGTGTCCTTTTTTTTGGAACCACTGATTCATTTCAGAGAAATAAGAAGATAAAATCACCTGCTCCTGACAGTTTAAGTGAACACAGCCAGGTTCCAAGTCTAACTGTTTGAGCTCCAGCCCCACTAAGCTGCCACCAACCCCACAAAGCAGGCATAAACTTGGAAAGTCAATTAACTTGTGAGTTTGTTCAGATTAGCCAAACAGATTCCAGGACCAGATTAGTCCCTGCCTGCTAGTTTAGCGGAGAACCATTAAGCATTCTTGCCGAATACATACCAGGAATGGAAAGCTATGTTCCAAACTCCCAGCGACCTCCCTGACACTCCTCTGCCCGACACTAGCTACAAACCCTAGAGTGAGGGCCACAGGTTGACCAAAAACTCAGCTTAATGAGACTTTGCCAGTTTTAGCATTCAAAGTCCTGTGACGCAGAAGACTCCTAACCAGGGGTCCTAACCAGATACCCTAAGAGGCCCTGGTGGAGAGGAGTAACGAAATATTGTTCCATACACACCATACTCAGTGGTGTACAACCCCCAAAAGGGTCAGGTGTGACAAGAGACAAGAACAGGCCAGCAGTCCTTCAGTCCCTTCAGAGAGGAAGATTTTTGAGAATCCAGTGTGCCCCTCAGATTGCTTTCTCAGCCAAGCCAAGATAATATCGTGTCAGGGACACACACTCCCCTCCCCTTTGCCCTCTCCTTGACCAGGAACACAGTGACATAGTTCGGTGCTTAAAATTTCAAACTCATGACAACCAGACAGAAATGAAATAAATACTTCCTGATTACACTCCTTAGGTTGTACTTTCATTTTTTAAAATCTCCCTGGATAGAGCTACCCACACAGCTTTCAACTTCCCTACTGTTCACTAAACCCACTTAGTAGGCAAAAATAAAAAGGCTTTCCACCTCTCCACACCCCTCCCCATCCTGTTTGGGTCCTCTCCTGTCCCACAGTGCTCCCCAGCTAACTTCCTAAAATGGAAGGGGCTTGCGGTTTCTCTAATTGCTCCTTCCCCCTCTTTGATGTTACACTGCGATTAGGTATGAGTCAAAGGCCCTTTTCTTCCCACTACTTGCTTCATACAAGTGAAGAAAAGTAAGTGAAGTAAAGGAAGTCAGAATGCTGCAGGGGAAGGTGTGGAGGCTGGGAGACATATCACTGTTCAAACTCTTGAGTCGCAGGAATAAATTGGGGCCCAATCCACCTGGGTTCTCACATTATAAGAACAAAGACAAATCCTCACAGATCATGAAGGAAGAGCAAGCAAAACATCCAAGAGGTGACTATCTTCACTTCCCTCTCCCTCATGGACACCGACACTGGCTCTGAGAGGATTTCCTCTTCTCTTATCTTGCCTGCAACTCAACTCCCTCAAGTGGCTACAGTAACCAGATTATGAACAAGAGGCCAAGCTCAGGTCCTCAGCTCTGAAGCCAAACTGTCCTGAAGGAATTACTAGGGCAGTACTGTGTGGCCCCTGGAAAGAGGAGGCGGATGCCAGAGGAGTTGTTGGCTGGAACCGCCGCCCCAGGGATGGAAGATTACCATGAGTCAAAAAGCTTTTAGCTTGCCTCTTGCCACTTCAGCATTATGTTTCTTAGAAAATAGGCCGTGAAGGACCCTCAGCAAAGAGTTTCTAGGTTACCCTCCTGCTTAGAAGGAAAAAAAAAGGAAAGGAAAAAAAAAGTGTCCTCCCCTCCACTTTTCATGTGCAAGCCCCCTTTTATTTTTTTCTCACCCTCGGATAACATGAAAACACAGTAGAGGATATCCCGTCACAGAGTTTGTTTCCTTTAACAAAAACAAAAGGAAATGCCCTGCTTCAGAAAGCACCTACTCCTGGAATTTCAGGGAGGCGGGACCATGCACAAAGAAACGCACCAGCCAGAGGGTCAGGGGGCCAGGCTGGCCAGGCCCTCCACCAGAGCCATACAGTGGAACTGTCTCTGCCAGTGCTAGGAATGAGGCCTGTGCCGAAACAGTAGTAAATAAAAATCTGTTGAGAGAAAGAAGAAAAGGAGAAAGAAACGGGGTTAGGGGTGGGGGAGAGAGGTGTTTATAGATGAACAGGAACATTAGTGGACTAACAGTACTATGATTAAAAGTGCCATGTGTGATTTTGACTTTTCTACATACCAGCCAGGTGACTAAAAGTAAGCTGCTTAATGTCTGTGCTTCTGTCTCCTCAACAGCAAAATGAAGACAAAAATGGTACTGCCCACAATGATGTAAGAAAAAGGTACTTCAGGGCCTCCCTGGTGGTGCAAGGGGTTAAGTACAGCACTGTGAAGCTATCCGCAGCTGCTGCAGCACGAGTTCAAGTTCAATCCCTGGCCAGGGAGTTACCCACATGGGCAGCAGGCCTCTCCTGCCTTGCCCACTGCTCCCCTCAGCAGTGTATTTAGGTCAGTCTGCCTGTTCTGTTCCCCACTCTGTCTCTGGTGAATCCTCTCACCCCCTGCACTTCTGGCCTGTACCCCAGTTCTTGTATGCATAAATAAATAAATCTTGTTTTAAAAAAAAAAGGTACTTCATTTAAAAATAGTCTTAAAAAACTGTGCTGCCTTAAAGGTATGCACAGATCAAATGAGATCATTGAAAGTAGTTAATATGGTGTAGAGGAGTGTTCAGTTAAATTAGTTGTTATTATTATTATTATTTACTATTATAAGCTAAGTCAAGATTCTGATCCTTCGTTTAATGAGAAACTTGAGTACTTCACATCCACAGAGGACACCAAGAGGGAGAGATGAATTTAACTCCCAATTCTACCCCTTGCCACCCAAGGAAGCCCTTTGAGCTTTAGTTTATTCAATTGTAAAAAAATAAGTATCTTATTAGAACATTCCATTGGTGGTTATGAGAATTAAATAAAATAACTCTTGATTCTTAACCCTTTTTTTTGCCCAAGGTCATCTCTGACCAATCCGCCGCTCCACCATCACACCAGGTGCTCCTTAGTGAGAGTGCATCTGTGTTCACTGAGCTCTCTGCGCCCATACACTCTGCTGCATAGTGCAGGAGCTCAGAAAACATGTATTAACTGGGAGAAGGAAGAAAGAAGGAATTGAGGTAGGGAGGAAAGTAGAGAGGGAAGGAGTGAGGAAAGGAGGGAGAAAATGAGACCACACAGTCTTCCTTGAGGAAGGAGGAAGAACTGAGCTTCTTAGTCCTGCACCTTCTACCCTCCACCTGGCTACTTAATACATCCCTTAAAGGGCCTGCTCTTCAGAGCAATGGCCGGAAGGAATTCTGGCCCAGGCCTCTGTCCTGGCAGGAATTCTGGGCACAACGTAGGCAGGAGGTATCCCAAACTATCCCTCATTTGGAAGAATTTTCAAATACTTCCAGGTCAGATCGGGTTGGTCTCTGGCCCTACCCCTTATCGCAGCTCCTATTTTTCACTTTATTCCTCCCCCCTGAGTACCCAGGCGGGGGAGAAAACAGGCAAAGTCTTCTGCACATGGGGACTCCATCACCACCTTCCTAGTTTCAGTTGTAATAGCCGACATGCATTATTTACCATGTGTGAAGCATGTTCTGTGTTTTACCTGTATTAACTCATTTAATCCAACTCATTTAATCCAACCCTATGCAGTTAAGCCCACATTAAGGTTAAGCCCCTATTATTATGCCCACATTACAGATGAAAACACTAAGGCACAGAGGTTAAATAAATTGCTTAGGGTCAAACAGGTAGAAAATAGGGCAGCCAGGATTCAAATGCAGACAGGCTAACTCATGACTGGCCATTCAATAGAACGGATACAATTAAGATTCCTATTTCACAAATGAGAAAACTCATCAGGCAGGATGGCAGTGGAAGTGTCAGAGAAGCTTTGGGGGATGGAAGGACAGTAAGTCAGATATTGGCT
This sequence comes from Talpa europaea, assembly GCF_964194135.1. Lineage (NCBI taxonomy): Eukaryota > Metazoa > Chordata > Mammalia > Eulipotyphla > Talpidae > Talpa > Talpa europaea. Next base: position 31,460,910 of record NC_140080.1, read on the forward strand.
GAGTGTCTTCTCTGGTCAGAGGTAACTGAGCCCCACACACTGTACTCAGCACTGCAGAGGGAAAGCTGGACTGCGAGTACTCTGTGAGTGAGGGGAAAACTGACACTTGGACCCTGGTCTCCACTTATACTCAATTCCTGCCTCATCTCTCTTCCTATGTGTCCTCTGAACCTGCACATCTTTACTCTGGTTCCTGCTCTACCCTAACAAAGTGGTTTTTAAAAATTAATAATGCAGCCATTTTCTCCAGAGTCCTCTGAATATGCTACCTGCTGCCACCTGCCTTAAACTGATGCTTGGGTTAGTTGAAAAGATAAAATACCTAGTCCAGGCAACAAGGTTCCAGAATGGAACATCATCTAAGTATCCAAGTTAGTAAACACTTTCTACTTTACAGGGAAATGAAAGTTATTGAGAAATACATGATGAAAAGGGAGGAAAAGTGCTGTTCCAATCATACAATTCTATAACCTCCATTATACTGTCTTTTTAGGTTTTGATTTTTTCTCTTTTAGTGACTTAAAACAACGCAAGGCCTCCCCTGATGGCACATGCGGTTGAGCGCCACACTGTGAAGCTTTCCCCAGCCTCTGCAGTGTGGGTTCGATCCCGGTCGGTCGGCAAGGGTCCCACATTGGTGCAGCAGACCTCTCCTGTCCCGCCGGCTGCTCCCCTCAGCAGTGTATTTCATCAGTCTGCCTGTTCTGTTCCCCACTCTGTCTCTGGTGAATCCTCTCACCCTCCTGCACATATGGCCTATACCCTGGTTCTTGTATAAATAAATAAATAAATAAATAAATAAATAAATAAATAAATAAATAAATAAATCTTTTTTTTTTAATGCAAATTGATTTTCTTACAGTTCTGTAAGTCAAAAGTCCCAAATGGGTTCCAGTGGGCTAAAATCACAGTATCAGCAGGCCTGTGTTCCTTGTGGAGTCCCTAAGGAAAACTGTTTTCTTTCCTTTCCAGCTTCCAGAGCCCACCCACAATCCTTGGCTCATGGCCCCCTATCTTCAAAGCCAGGAACATCAAGCTGAGTCCTTGCCACATCACATCCTTCTGATTAGTATTCTGCCTCCCTCTTTCACCTCAAAGAGCCCTTGAGATTACATTGGGCCCTCCTGAATAATCCAAGATAATCTCCTATCACATGTTCAGCTGATTAGCAACATGAATTCCATCTGCAGCATTCATTCCTCTTGGCATTTACCCTAACATGGTCACAGATTTCAGGCATTAGGGCACCAACATTTATGGGGCCATTATTCTGCCTACTACATCATATGATTAATGACTTACTGATATACTCTAATGCACAATTTTTTAAAATTATTTACCTGCTGCACATCATTTAGGTTGACATCTAGCATTTTTCATTAGGTTTTCAAAGGATGTATTTTTGTTAATATTTGTATGATCCTTAAGAGTATCTAGATGAATTTAAATATGGTGGGGATTTGATACAATCATAATCCATTTAAACATTTTTTTAATATATGTCCTGTACTCATTTTATACTAAATTACTTTGCACTTACTGTTACTGCCCAAAAGTCATTCAGTTGTTTGAATTCCACTGCTTGACCCAGAATGTAACCCACTCCATTTTGTATAAAAAGACCAGAAACCAAACAAAATGTCTATGCATTTTATTGTGTATAAAATATACCTCAATTTTAAAAGGATGGGGAGAGGATCAGATCAGCTCTCTACAGATATTCTACAAGCCCAAGAGTCTGTCCAGGAGCCAGAGACAAAGGCAGGCTCTATGGAGGGGCAGGCTCTGCAGACCCAAATGCAGTATGTCTCAGGCCCTTGGCTTGTCTGGACTTCACCTTTTCTGAGTCCCTTTCACCACATCAAATTCACTCCCACTCATCTCCTGAAAGAACCCATCTCAGATCTCTTTCTCCATCCAAACTGAGTCCCCATGATAGTCCACCTCACTGTGGACTGATAAAGGAGCATGATAGTCCACGCCCCTTTCCTTCAATGCACTTATCACGATGCATACATAGATATTACTTGTGAGCATCTGTCTTCACCCTTACACCACAAACTATCAGAGCTGGCAGCAGACTCACTGCTGTTCACTATCACACTCACTCTGCCCAACAACGTCCAGCTCAGAACAGGCACTCAAACATTTGGGCTGAACTGAAATAAGCAATTAGCAATTCAGTCTCCCAGATACCTCCACCCTGAAAAAAGGGCTGGTACTCTGGATAAGGGAAGTGGGTATTTGGTCACAAGAGAGGTATTTACCTCATAAAACAAGATGGAATTGTGCTTTAAAGAAAAGAAAAACCTTCATATCACAGGCAATTTCTATCACTATTCTTAAGAAATAGTGTATCCTGTGTCTATGTTTGGCCCAGCCATTTGTAGGGTTCCAGAATGGGCCACACTTTCTCCCCTCCTAAGGTATGCTGCTCTGCCTTGCCCTCCCAAGGAAAGATGGCTGCCTTTGGAGGAAGCAGTATCTTTGCTGGCTCCTCTTTTCAAGGCTCCAGATGGCTGAGGACGCAGGCTGGGCAGCAAAAGGAAAAAAGCACGAACAGCAAGGTTCACAGGCTCACATCCCTGCTGAACTCAGCCCTGGTGCTTGGCACCTTCCTGTGCTCTGAGGCATTTGGTTGACTAATGCTGAAACAGGAAAAAAATTTTAACAGCCTCTTAATCCAATACTCAAAAACCCTGAGATGAGATGGTGGCTGGGGAAAAATGGAGTCACCCAGGCCTTTAGGTCTTCCTTTGTCAAGAGTGTGAATCAAAATTAAAGTTTTTCTGCCCGGGGTCCCCAGTTCATTCAGAGGTATTATGGCTTAGCAGTTAAGTGCAGGAGCACAAATTCACACACCTACTGGCTGTGTGATCCAAGGCAAACTGCCTAACTTCTTTTGACCTTTGGCTCCCATTCCCTCTCCAGTGACCAACTGAGTTGTGGCATTGTCACAGGGTAAATGGAAGGATACTATAAAATGGTGGGTCCTGAGTATGGAACACACTGAGCTGGGGCTGAGTTTACCTGGACATTCTCCTCGGTCACCTCAATTTCGGCAGTGTAGATGTAGTCAATCAGCTTACTGAGTGTCTGCCCATCGACATCTTTGATTTCTATCTTCTTGGCTTTACTCTCAGACATGTCACCTACAGTTCAAAACAAAAACAGATGGACATGAACTTGGTGATGGCCTGCTGCCCTGTCTTGGCAACACAGAAACACTGAACGCGCTCTAGGAGGTAACAGAAGAGATTTTAGTCCAGAGCTAGGTAAACCGGCTGACATTAAGGTCACAGCAATTCTGAGTTTGTGATGATGCACAAATTCAATTTTAAGCCTTCCTTATTCTGCCTGTTGCCCATTTCCATTGTGAAGGTATATCTTAGTGCAATACCTCATTCAACCAACATTTACTGTAAATGTCTATACACAGAAAAAGTAAACGGGACATGCAATTGTCCTCAAAGAGTACATGATCTGATAGGACAGATGTATACAACTATTTATAAGCTGAGGTGACAAGTGCTTAGTAGAGATATATACAAAGTACTGTACCCTGGTGGCGCAAGGGGTTAAGAGGCTAAAGTACTGTGATAACAACAATAAAAAGGAGTATTTTTACTGAATGCAGGCTATGGCCAAGAAACATTATATATAAAGTGCTGTCTCTTAATCCTCACAACAACTTGTGAGGTTTACTAATATTATCCCCATTCCACAGATGAAGATGAACAAGAGGGCAGATCATTCACCTTGTCCACACATCTAGAGGAGCGAGCTTGGGATAGAAACCAGACTAGAAACTCTAATCTGACTCTAGAGTCCATACTTGTAATCACTACTCTATACTAAATCCCAGAAACACAGATGAAGGAACCACAGATCCTGCCTGGGGAATCCGGAATAGCATTACAAGTATGGAATCCTCATGGAAGGTCACATTTGAGGATAAAGAAGCAAGTGTTCCACAGGCAGCAAAGGTGAAAGGATGAGCTGGATGGAAGAATCACACATGTAAAGAATCAATTGGGGATGGTGAGAAGCTAAAAGGGCTGGCACATGGGGTGACAGTGAGAGGAAGGAAGCTGGAGAGGTGGACAGGGGCCAGGATTTGCAGAGTCCTGTAAGCCAAGAAAATGAATTTGGACTTTATCCGAAGAACAGCACCAGAAAAAGGTTTTAAACAGGGAATGACATCAACAGATGGGTATTTTTCAATGAAATTTTGGATGCAGGGTAGAAGCTGGATCAGAAGCAGAAAGAACAGTTGGGAAGTCCTGATAATAATCCAAGAAAGAGAGGATGTAAGTCTGTGAACCAGGGTAGCAGCAGCACCACATTTCCACAGTCCTGAGGCCCATTGCTTCAGCCTGTCCTGCACCTGCAGTGCACAAGTTTATCTAAAGTCAGGCTCATTTAGCAAGGGCTGCTGATTTCTGAAGGAAAGAGCCAAGCCATGTATCTTTGTGGACTGAAATAAAGGACAACTCAACTGCAAGAAACAGGGATTCAGAAACCCTTCTGTGAGTGAAAACAGAGCCTGGGCGGTTGTTTTCTCTCTGTGGAATTTGTGCACTGAAGCCAAAAAAATAAAGTACAGTACAGCATGTGGGCTGCAGACGCCCACCTCCAAGCTGCACACGATTCCTCCGCCAATGTACAGTTCCTATCCTGACACGGCTCGAGACGTGAATGACTGGAACCAGGAGAAAAAGAAAAGAGACCTGCTCCCTTCACTGCCATATCCTCCAGTCTGTTCTCTTTTGAGTGCTGAGAAGCCAGTGGGGAGGCCTTAGACAAACAGTCCTGGGCAGTATAAAGAGGTGAAGAGGACACAGGAAAAGATGGTGGGTCTTTCCTCTACCCCTAAGACAGACTCTCACAGTGTCTGTCCCTTGTGTTTACTCCAAGACATACAAACAAAAATATATGCCAAGGAAATCAGAAGTCAAACCCATCTCTCTAAACAGCTGTGTAGGAGTTGATTACCAATGAACTACATTGCAGAAGATAATAAAGACAGCCAATTTTTAGTTTACAAACTTAAACCTAAAAAAAAAAAAAAAAAAAAAGATGGAAAAAAACCCCGGCAACCTGCTGCATGAACAAGAGATTCAGAAGCCCTTACGTGAGGGTGAAGGCAGGACCTGGACTGATTGATTTCTCTTGTGGAATTTGTGCTTGGGAGTCAAGTTAGAGTTTTGTAACTCTGGAGTAAACAAATGGAAAGTCCTGAAATTGTATGAAAATATTTGTCTGTATGGGCAAAAGAAAAATGTCATTTGGGGGTGGGGAAGAGAAGAATGACAGATTATCTTTATCAGAGTCTCAATGGGTCTGTGATCCAGAAAATGTGGGGATACAGTTCCTAGATGGTGGGATTCTTGGACATGTTTTCCCTATTCCTTTACAGGACTCATATAGTTCTAATTTTCTACTTAAGTACTTAAAGCTTCAATAAGCAAAGAAAAATGCAAAAGACAAACTAGGGCCACAAAGACATTTATTTTCTAAGAACATTTTCTTACAGGAAATAGGAACATATACAAGTCACACAAGATAGTAGAATCCAATCTGGTAATCTCTTATGAACCAGTTGAAATGATGGCACCAAACTAAGATTTCAGCTTACATAGCCCCTGAAAACGATAGAAGTGCTAATGCTACTGTGTGCAGGGCCTCTACTCAGAGGTCATACACATTATTTCATTTAAACCTTGCAACAGCCTCAGGAGATAGATGATATTATTTCTGTTTCAAAAATTACAGAATTGGCATTTCAAGAAGTATTTGCACATAGCTAGTAAGAGGCAGGGTCGGAATTTGAACCTTGGCCTAACTCTGAAACTCCTGTCAATTCTAATAAATCCCTTTATAATCTAAACCTTACCATAACTAATGACCTGGTTAAAAAGTATTCCCACCAAGGCCTTGGTCCAAATTCTGCTCTTAGTACTTAATACCTTTTCATCAAGGTTATTTGTCAAAATACCCTCAACACCTAACAAAGTTTATGGCATATACCAGCACTTAAAAAATACTGTTGGAATAGGAAAAGAAGGGACAAGGAGAGGCTTTCTCTTGACACCTCATAATTCCATGGACTCCAGTAATTCCTATAGGGGAAGACACCATCAAATGTTAGATAACTCTACCTCTTTCATCCAACTCTACTACTTTGACAAAATATTTGTAAAAAATAGAATATGAGCCTATAAGTCCTTCTATCTTCAAGGTCAACCCAAGAGTCCTTGTCTACCGGGCTTTTCCAAGTCGACCAGCCCAGTCACCTCAGACTCTGAACTTTCAGAAAAATGTCAGTTGTTTATCTTTTGTCAACTGTTAACAGACATGTCCTTTTCCTCTAATAGAATATGATCCACTGAAGAGCAGATATTGGTTCATTCGTTCATTCATTCATTCATTCATTCATTCAACAAAGGTATCAAACAGTCCCCGTGTGCCAAGCACTATTTTAAGGCACAACGGTGAACAAGCCAAAGTACTGCCCTCATGGAGCTCAATCCAGTGGAGAGAGATAAGCAAATTAATAACTACAAAGTGTATTAATTGCTAGAAAAGGGGCTCAGCTTAAAAGTTTTTCATATAGGGATTATGGTGCCCTGAATCTGCATGCAGACTGATCAACACATGGGGGCACACATTTGGTTTTGGGAGGGGAGAATCTATGGTTTTCATCAGATTGATTCATAATGATTAAGAACTACTGATCTAAAATGATATCTGGAGAAGGAGTCATAGTTATTGAAAAGAGAAGTCAGTATGAGGGAAGAGTAGTCCAAGCAGAGAGAAGAGTAGAAAGAACATGACTTGTACTAGGACCATAAGAAGTTTGAGCTGCAGAAGCACAGACTGCAAATAGAGGAATAGGGAGATAAGATTGGGTCTTGTGGGACTTGCTAAGGAGTTTAAATTCCCCCTGAGGACAATAGGGAGCCCCTGAGAGATATTAAGCAGAGGAGGGATACATCAGATTTAGAAAGATCATTGTAGGGCCTCCGTGGTGGCACAGGGGGTAAAGACACAACCTATGAAGCTACCCACAGCCACTGCAGCTTGAGTTTGATCCCCGGCCAGGGAGAAACCCACATGGCACAGCAGACCTGGCCTGTCTCGCCCGCTGCGCACCTCAGCAGTGTATTTCAGTCAGTCAGTCTGCCTGTTCTGTTCCCCACTCTGTCTCTGGTGAATTCTCTCATCCCCCACACCTCTGGCCTGTACCCCAGATCTTGTATGCATAAGTAAATAAATCTTTAAAAAAAAAATAGAAAGATCACTGTAATTAAGTGTGGAGAATGGGTTGGAAGTGAGGGAACAAAATAGCATGTTGATTTATTAGTAGGCTGCTGTAGTAAATCAGGCAGGAGATGATGGTGGCCTGGACTAAAGGACTGTGTCTTGAATGTCTTTAAATGCTCAAACTCCACTTTTGGGCCCTGCACCTAGAAGTTTCCAAGAACCATACAGAAGCAAGCAATCCCACAGCTCTATAAGGTACAGGTATCCAGGTCATAGTTCTCAAGGCCAGCAAGTACCGTATGTGCACAACTGAGTTCTTCTTAAGTGGGAGACTGACAAAAGGGAGCAGGAAGAGGAGGTTGTGCATCTGAGGCGTGAAAGAGGAAAATCATTCACAATCGCAGGATACTCGAGAGGTCTAGAAAATCAGTGACTCATCTTCTAAGTCATTGGTGTAAATTCAACCCTATTATTCACCAAGAGAAGCCTCAAGAATGAGAAAGGAGGGCCTCCCCGGTGGCGCAGCGGTTGAGCGCTGGGTTGCGACGCTGCCCGCAGCCTCTGCAGCACTGGTTCGATCCCCGGCTGCTCCCCGGTCCCTAGAAGAGGGTCCCACATGGCGCACAGACCTCTCCTGCCGCCCGCTGCTCCCCTCAGCAGTGTACTTCGGTCCTTCTGCCTGCTGTGCTCCCCGCTCTGGCTCTGGTGAATTCTCTCACCCTCCCGTGCTTCTGACTGTACCCAGTGCTTGCATAAATAAATAAATAAATAAATCTTAAAAAAAAAAGATTAAAAAGAATGAGAAAGGAGCAGTAGAGTGGTTAGCAGGTGTCTCTGAAGAACCAGAGCTAAATTACTACAAAGCTGTATGTTAAAAAAAAAAAAGGTGCATGCAGAAGTCCTTAAATTATAGAATTCCTTCTCACTCCTAACTTGTCCTTAAACTTGCAACTTAGTTTCATTTTCTGGGTGGAAAGAAAAGAGAAGATTCTTAACCTCATCTTTCTTTCATGGGTGTTAATACCGTCATTAAACTTTCTTCCCCAACCTTCATTCATCTCAGTCCTAGTATCTGTGTTGCCAACTAATTTGACTTGAGCTGAGGCCTCGATCACGTTAACCTCATATGAGACAAAGAAATACCCTGGAACCTGCCTGAATCTAGCAACTTTCTTGCAGGTGAGTGTTCCTGGTCATTTCATGGCAAGTGGAGACCTCTGTCTCCTGTGAATAAGGACAGTCCCTGCTCTGCCTTTGTCCCAACACTGTGTGAGAATCAAAGGAGACAATGAGATTATGAGAGCGGGACCCAAAGATCTGCAGTGGTCTGCTATCACCCTATCACCACGCTCCTTGGCATCTCTTCTTCCTCCACCTGGTGAAGCCTCTCTGCTCAACTGGAGGCACATGGAGCACCAAGTTAGGGAGGAAATGCCTGTGCAATCACACAGATGTTTCATCAACCCTAATCATCTTGGGGCAGCTGGTTATCAGAGTCAACCCTTGCACAACAGACTTGCAAACTAAGAAGTGTTGGACAAATAATAAAAGCAAACTTTAGGAAGTTCCTGTTCTGTATTGTGTGAGTCATTCTCACTACCTACCTCCACTTGTTCCCTGGTTATTGTTATTACTCAAATCTCACAGATAAGAAAGCTGAAGATCAGGGAGGTAAAATGAATTCCCTACAAACCTAGTAGGTACTAGAGTCAGGACTGGAGTCCCAGCTTTTTTTGGGCTCCAAAGCCCTTTCAAAAAGAGCACATCACCTCCCAGTGCAAGTTGGCATTCTTGTTCCCATGTTTAATTCTTGCAAAGAGGCCTTCACATCAACAACTTCAAGCCTCTAAGAACATTCATAAAACATCCATTACCCATCTTCAATGATGATCTGGATTTCAAGGCTGGGCTACCCTAAGTCCAGACAAGTCTATCCCAGACCACTGTGGTCAATCCAGCTGCACCTTAAGGGGTATCTGGGGACCTCTGAACGATGATCTCTCTTCCTGGATGGCTACATGGGCCTGTGTTGAACCACATCCAAATCAAGTCCTTAAAAAAAAAAAAATGACCATTTCTGCATAAAGAGCAACATATTTTTAGACAACCCTCACCTCACTCTCCAATCTGGGTGTCCTAAGCCAGCAAGTCCCACACCTCTATGTTGATGCGGTATGTCAGGGACAAGTAGAAGAAACCCAGTGTCATGTAGTTTCAGCCCAGAGCTAATTGCCTCTAGTGCTTTACAGACAGTCACATGCAAGACGAGGCCATGCCTTCCTAATCCTCAGCAGTCTCTGATGCTTCTAAAGCTTTTTTTTTCCTGAACATTCCAAACAATCCCTGGCTCTTCAGGGGCAAAGCCCTCAGAAACCAGACCCTATGTAATAGTACTGGTCTACAACTTCCCTTATCCAAAGCAAAGATTCAGTTCCCTAGTGCTCCCTTCCTCCCTACCCCACTGCTTTGGATGAAGTATTGCTGGGCTGGGTGCTATGGGAAGATCTTCCAAGGCATCCGTTCACCACACAAACACCCAGAACATAGGCATGGGCCAGGACCTGGCAGAGCCTGGGGTGATGGAGGGGTGAAACAAAGATTCTATGGAAAGAGTGCATGCCTGGGAAGTGAGTGAGAGAGACGGGCTTTCATTGTTCTGCTTTTGTGGATGGTTGGTGTCCACTCAAATTCCAAGCCATTTGCCTCTTACCTGACCTCTCTTGACCTCTGCACAGTCCTAATTTCGCCTCCCTATTTCTATTCACTATGCACAAAGATACCAATTGAACATCAGGCTAAATCTAACAAAAACTGGACAGTAACTCTTCTTTAAAAAACAAAGACCAGGGCCTCCCCGGTGGCGCAGCGGTTGAGTGCTGGGTTGCGAAGCTGCCCGCAGCCTCTGCAGCGCCGGTTCAATCCCCGGCTGCTCCCCAGCCACCAGAGGAGGGTCCCACATGGTGCGCAGACCTCTCCTGCCACCCGCTGCTCCCCTCAGCAGTGTACTTCGATCCTTCTGCCTGCTCTGTTCCCCGCTCTGGCTCTGGTGAATTCTCTCACCCTCCCGTGCTTCTGACTGTACCCAGTGCTTGTATAAATAAATAAATAAATAAACAAACAAACAAACAAATAAATAAATCTTTAAAAAAAAAAAGACCAATATAATCAGCCACTACATATCATACGATAGAGTCAGAAAGAAGGAGAGCTCACTCCCAGAGTTTCTTCTGGAGTGGAAGCCCCATGTCTTGGGCATAAGACCCTTACCCATATATTCATCACTAAAGGCCACAGTTCCTATAAACTCATAAAGTGGAGTGGCTTTTAAAATATTTGGATGGACATAGAGGGACCAGTATGGAGTACAAACACCATAATACACAGATCTCATAATAAAGGGCATGATAAAAGAAGAAAAAACTGACTAGCCAATTCTGGGAAAATTAATTTCCCTGGGATGGATGTGCTACCTGAAGAGGATGAGGATGGGGTGCATAGTAAGTATTCCACACTCTCAGGGGAGAGATAGACAGAATCCCACTCATGTTGACTGCCCATCCCAAGTCTTCTCCAAGGGCGGCTGCCCTTGGACACTTGCCTGTGGGCACTCACATCTCAGTTTCACATTTTTTCCAAGTTACTAACATGGTTAAGGAGTAGGGTTGGTATTTAGAACTTCCAAATACAACATAAACTCAGAATACAAAAAATAAAAACACTTTCAGCTTAAGAAAAGATTGTAATAACACCACTCAAATCAAAAGAAAGTTACAAATTTTCTTTTTTGTGGGGATACATAAATATGTTGATAGAAATGGACTTAATAAGGGACTCCCTGTTGGCACAAGGGGTTAAGACCCACCACTATGAAGCTATTGGCAGCCACTGCAGCATGAGTTCAATCCCCAGCCAAGGAGCTTACCACCTCTCCTGTCTTGCCTACGGCTCCCCCTCAGCAGTGTATTTCAGTGAATCCACCTGTTCTGCTCCCCAATCTGTCTAAGGGGAATCCTCTCACCCCTCCCCACCTCTGGCCTGCACCCCAGCTCTTGTATGCATAAATAAAGATAAATTAAAAAAAAAAAACTGGAGGGCCTCCCTGGTTGAGTGCCACACTGTAAAGCTGTCCACAGTCTCTGCAGTATGGGTTCGATCCTGGCTGGCTGGCAAGGGTCCCACATGGCGAGGCAGACCTCCCAGTCTCGCCCACTGCTCCCCCCAACAGTGTACTTCATCATTCTGCCTGTTCTGTTTCCCGCTCTGTCTCCAGTGAATCCTCTTACCCTCCTGCGCATCTGGTCTGTACCTTGGTTCTTGTATAAAAATAAATAAAATCTTTATTTATTTATTTTTTCTTCTTTTTTATAGAGGCATGTTTTATTTATTTGTTTGTTTGTTCGTTTGTTTCGTTTATACATGCACTGGGTACAGTCAGAAGCGCGGGAGGGTGAGAGAATTCACCAGAGCCAGAGCAGGGAGCAGAGCAGGCAGAAGGACCGAAGTACACTGCTGAGGGGAGCAGCGGGCGGCAGGAGAGGTCTGTGCGCCATGTGGGACCCTCCTATGGTGGCCAGGGAGCAGCTGGGAATCGAACCGGCGCTGCAGAGGCTGCGGGCAGCTTCGCAACCCAGCGCTCAACCGCTGCACCACCGGGGAGGCCCATAAATAAAATCTTTAAAAAAATGGATTTAATATGAGTCAGCTGGAACTTTTCATTACTAATTTTATTCATTTTGAAGCTGAACCTAATCACTAGAACAAAATTTTGCAATGTTGCTTTTTTTGTACCTATTTACCAAGGTATAAGCAAAACCAAAGGGCCTCAAAAAATACACAAATCTCATATGTTGCTAATAGAAGTATGAGCTAGTATAAGTGTTCTGAAATTGTGGAATTTTGGTATATGTTTCAAAAGTCTTCAAAATGTATATTCCCTTAAGTCAAGGATTTCTTACTCTAGCAATCTAGTTTAAGGAAATAATCAAAAATGGAAATAAAGATTAATATGCAAGAATGCCCACTGCAGAATTTTTTATAATAGTAAAATATTAGAAAAAACTATAATTTTCAATTAGGATACATATGATAAAGCCACTAAAATATGATGGAGATATGATTTTACAAACATGAAACTATACTCCTAAATTACTGTGCAGTTCAATTGAGCAAATTTTCATTGAGCACCTACTACATGAATGATCATGCTAGACAGTGGGAACTCAGCAGCAAATTGAAAAGATACAATTCTTACCCTTGTAAAGTTTGTGGCCAACCAGGGAAATCAGATATTGAGGAATGAGAGAAGTAGCAATACTAAAGAGAAGCATAATGTACCAGGATTTAACCTAATCTAGGAGGCCTTCCCTGAAAGGCCTTCCTGGGGAAGTGATGCTTATGCAGTAATAAAGGATGGATAGGGCTAGGCAGGCAAAGAGATAGGGAAGAAGAACATTTCAGGAAGATAAACAGCAAGGTTTATTTTTTGGTACATATATGAAAAAAAGGTTATTCAATTATGTATATATAAAATGAACTCATTTGCATTCATTTTTATATTTTGCATCTGGGCCTCCCTGGTGGTGCAGGGGTTAAAGACACAGTGCTGTCAAGCTAATGCCAGCCACTGCAACATGAGTTCAATTCCTGGCCAGGGAGATAACCCACATATGTGGTGCAGCAGACCTCTCCTGTCTCGTCCATTGCTCCCCAGCAGTGTCTTTCAGTAGATCCTCCTGTTCTGCTTCCCACTGTTTCTGGTGAATCTTCTTAACCCCCACACCTCTGAACTACATCCCCCAGTTCTTGCATGCATAAGTAAATAAATCTTTAAAAAAAAGAAAAAAAAATTATATATACATTTGTATATATAAAGTCTGAAAGGATATAAACTACAATGTATTACATGTAATTTTTTATTTTTTGCTTGCCCATATTTTCTAATTTTTTTTTCAGAGATCATTTTTGAATAGTGTTTGGATAAATGGATATATGGATGGCTGGATGGTTGGTAACCAGTGGAGGACATGAGCTGGACATCACATTAAACTGCATTCTTCTCTTGATTCTCTCCTTCCTTTAATCAGTAGAATCTAAGGACTGCCCAGAACTATCTTCTCTCTCCATTCTAAAATCACCTTGGTTTTACCTAGGCACTTCCACTATCCCTGAGGCAAATTCATTAGCAAAAAAAAAAAAGAAAGAAAGAAAAAAAGGAGCCAAGACTACAATTCATTGCAATTGCAAACAGATTCCTCTCTGAAAACTCAACTATCCAAACCACACACACAGAGAACAAGGACTGAAAAAGCTAGACAACTATTGCAGACAAGATGAATTCTGTTAAAAGAGAAGGATGGAGAGGGAAGAAAAATAAATAAAAATCTTACCAGTAGGGTTTAAGATTAATCCAAAGAGAATACAACTCAAAATTCCCTGGTAGTAAAATTAGCTGCTTTCCCAGGCTACATTCTAAAACTCCTGGCCCAAGGCTCAAGGTATGGTCAGAATGGTTTGGTCTACTTAGTTGAGACATAGCTCCAAGGTAAGACCAGCTCCTTCACATGATGAGCCAAAGAGGACACACATGGGAGGAACTCCCAAAACACAAATGTCAGTTCTCCCCCAGCAAGAACCACTCTTGCCCAGCAGAGGCTGGGCCTGTTCAGCAAAATGTGTCTGCAGACACCCATTCTAAGCAAGCAAAGCTTTGTTCATTCTTTCAACCTACACGTAGCCATTGTCCCCAAAATACCAAGTCCCATAGTAAGCACTGATTCAACAATGATAAGATATGGTCCCCAAGATCCAGAACTCACAATCAAGTGTAGGAGACATTTCATTCATTCATTTAAAACATATCTGGAGGCCTCCCCGGTGGCGCAGCGGTTGAGCGCTGGGTTGCAAAGCTGCCCGCAGCCTCTGCAGTGCCGGTTCGATCCCCGGCTGCTCCCCGGCCACCGGAGGAGGGTCCCACATGGCGCGCAGACCCCTCCTGCCGCCCGCTGCTCCCCTCAGCAGTGTACTTAGGTCCGTCTACCTGCTCTGCTCCCCGCTCTGGCTCTGCTGAGTTCTCTCACCCTCCCGCGCTTCTGACTGTACCCAGTGCTTGTATAAATAAATAAAAATAAATCTATTAAAAAAAAATATCTGGTTCCTAAATGTGCCCAGTGCTCAGGATATAGTAACAAACAAGTCCAACAAGGTTCCTGTCTTCATGGAACTTATATTCCAGAGAGGAGAGATAGGTAAAATACACATAAAACTAACATACGTTTTATGAATAGTGATAAATGTTATGAAAAAAAAAACTGTCACGTTATGGAGTAGGAAGAGACTCCATGAAGAATAATCAGAAGAGGCCTCTCTGAGCAGGAGACACTTGAGCTGTAAACTGCAGGACGAGAAATAGCTGATACATGGGACACTAGAGCATGGGCACTGTACACACCAGGAAGCATGAGAATACAGAGTGAGTCACCAGACACAGAGAAAGCGCAGGGTACTCAGATGGCGTGTAGAAGGGACACCTGACTCAGTCCGGGGGCCCTCACCCAGCTCAGCTGGCCCTCAGTCAGCAGTGGTTTATAGTACCTGTTTCAGGGCAAGTGTTGTGAGGAACTACAGAGAATCTCAGTCCGAGGGTTTCAGGGATTAAGCCACAGAGTTAACATGTGAAGTGGGTGGGCCAGACAATTTGGCATAACCAGGAAGCAGGGACTCCCTGCAAGGTTGGCAAAGTGCTGAAACTGCATGCCAGATGGTGAATATTCCTATAACTTACTAAGCTCCACGCTCCGCCATCACTTTCCCCAAACATCTCCCATGATCCTTTAAAGGCTAGAGGAAGCCCATGACCCCCTGTGGAAGGAAGAACCAACAAAGGATAAGTGTGTAACTTGGCTTCTTGACAAGTTCCACACAATCACTGTGTGACCCTTGGCACATACTTCCTCTCTCAGCCTCAGTGTTCCTCATCTGCCAAGAAAGAGTACTGAAGGCCTGGGGATGAGCCCAAGAGCCTGCATTTTTAACAAGCTCCTCCACGTGATTATGACATGTGCCAGAGTTGAACAATTAATGAACTACATAATTTTGCCTCTTTTCTCCTCATGCCCAACTGACCTGGCTGAAACTAGGCTTCCATAAAGTCCTCCAAGATGCAAAACACAGTGTCTGGCTCATAGAAGCATTGGTGAGTGCCACCGCCTTCTCTTCCCTCCCTCCCCTCATGCCACCACCCTCCTATGTTCTCCCCATGGGGCTACAGCCCCATAACTGTCAGTTCTTATTTGCTTCTCATCATACCTGTGAACATTGCACAGAAGTAGGGGCTGCACGCTGCCAGGACCACACGGTGGGCTTCTATCTCGACATCTTCCGCCACAATCATCACGTCACACAACAGCTGCTTACTGTAAGACACCAGTGAGGGGACAAAATGGGTCACAGAACCAACATGTACCCCCAACATACAAGAATATTTTTCAGTGTGGTGAACCTATTCCCCTAAAGCATCTATCGGTATTGTAAACCAATGTTTCCTCAATAAAGAAAAAACAATTTAAAAATATATTTTCAGGGCTTTCCCTGGTGGCACAGTGGTTAAATGCTGGGCTGCGAAGCTGCCTGCAGGCTCTGCAGTGCCGGTTCCATCCCCAGCCGCAGGCCAGGGTCCCACATGGTGCAACGGACCTCTCCTGTCTCACCCGCTGCTCCCCTCAGCAGTGTATCTCATCAGTCTGCCTGTTTTGTTCCCTGTTCTGGCTCTGGTGAATTCTCTCACCCTCCTGCGCTTCTGACTGTAACCAATGCTTGTATAAATAAATAAATAAATCTTTAAAAAAAATAAAAATAAAAAACATATTTTCACCCACCCAAACTCCACACCGCTGTCATATAAGGTTTCCATAGAGATCTGTGCTTGTATAAATAAATAAATCTTTAAAAAAATAAAATAAAAAATATATTTTCACCCACCCAAACGCCACACCGCTGTCATATAAGGTTTTCCATAGAGATCTGCCCTATCTTTGCAGAATTTGCAGAACAGACTCATCAATTTTTCTAAGATCCCAATAAGGTGAATAGTCATACTTTCTTAGGGCACACAGACAGATCCAACTATTCTGTAGTTGCAAATTCAGATCTCCTTCATTTTTCTTTACCTCTCTGCTCCCAACTCCATTAGCGCTGACTGAGACAAAACAGCAGCTCAGGAGGCAGCAGGAAAAGCTTGGAGCTGTCAGTCGAGAAACTAAATGAACACTGAGGAGCATGAGCATGCCATTGAGGTGTGTGGCCCGCGAGAACAAGTATTAACAATTCCCCAAGGGATTCACTGACTGTGAAATACCAATAAAAGCTCAGCCAGATGTGGAGGACTCCGGTATTTCTCTTCCCATGCAGATTTAACACAATCCCCAGGAAGACTCCACCTGTATATAGTGATCCCTAAAGACCCCAATTAAGAATATCAAAACTACCTTTTTACTTGTTCTTCACCTCCACTACACTGTGGACCCTAAAAGGGGCTTGTTTACTGTTAAACCTAGACATCTGGCTGCATACCTGAGCAAAGTAGTTCCTAAACTTTTCCTGAGAAAATGAATCTGGAAATGGGATTAATTCAATTCAAAGACAGGATGACTATTTAAATACTCTGGAGACTGAAAGGGTGACATAGATCATGTTAACCCAAGAATTTTTCCTCTACCAGCCTTCCAAATTTTTACCATGCCTATGACTAACATAATAGTTAATACTACTTGGGCCTCCCCAGTGGCGCAGCGATTGAGCGCTGGGTTGCAAAGCTGCCCGCGGCCTCTTCAGCGCCAGTTTGATCCCCGGCTGCTCCCCGGCCACGGGCGGAGGGTCCCACATGGCGCGCAGACCTCTCCTGCCGCCCGCTGCTCCCCTCAGTGTACTTCGGTCCTGCTGCCTTTTCTGCTCCCCGCTCTGGCTCTGGTGAATTCTCTTGCCCTCCCGCGCTTCTGACTGTACCCACTGCTTGTATAAATAAATAAATAAATCTTTAAAAAAAAAAAAATAGTTAATACTACTTGAGTTCCATTGTGCCGGGCACTATCCTATGCACTTTTTAATACACTTACTTCACTTAATTCTTCCTACAATCCTATGAGGTAGTATTCTTGTTTTGTTCCATATTACAAATAAGGAAACTGAGGCCCAGAGAAGTCAAGTAACCTTCTCAGGGTCACATAGAAAGGGAGCAATGGAGACAGGATTTGAATGCAGGTAGCAAAACCCCAGAGAAGTAGGAGGGAGGACAAGAAAACAAACACAGTTTAACTGTGATCCACTGATTTGAAAAGTCTGAGGTCATGACTGGGTTCTGTGTAAGTGCTGAGATAAATATGATGTCCATCTGTCTACCATGGTTGACAGATGGATGAGAAGCTACATATTTGCCATCCCTGGTGTAGCATATTAAATAAACACCAAATACTACGCTGGTCACACACCTCAGTGATTAGTCTAGGTTCCCTTATTAGAGAAATAGAATCACAAAGCCTGAGAAGGCTGGAGCTACAAATACCCTTCAAGATCATCTGTTCTGTGAAGCTCAGATGACCCAAACCCCGGACAGAAACTTGAGTCTTGAATTAATTTCTGACCCCAGATATTTTATCATAAAGCTTCATGATATAATTGGCAAGACACTTAGCTGAAAAAGACGGGAGAGAGGTTAGCTCCAATAGAAAATGGTGTCCAGGAAAGGCTCAACAGATAGAACAAGGTAGCAGTGAGGGGTTTTCTGGGAAGGGTGAGATCTCTGGACACCAAGAGGCAAAAACTTGGGATGGGACCTCACCCACAGTGGACATCAGACCCAACTCACAGACTTTCTCAGAATAAACCAGCTTAACTTGAAACAACTGGTTCTGCCCCTAACTGGGTTTGAGAACATGGACAACTGACCTCACCATCATTTTTCCACATTTTTTAGCTTCCTGGGACACATATTATGGGGACAAATGTGATTGCAGATGCCACCTGAGAACAGTGTAAATGTTTGGGTTTTTTTAATTTGGAAAAAAATTTATTATAAATATGTATTTCCCACATGAATAGATTCACAGTGGACATTTTTACTTCTACTAAAGATAAGATTTTAGGAAGCAATTAGAGTTACCACTACTATTTAAATATAACAATTTTTTTGGTAACCATCATTTTAATAAAGAAGTGTTGAGGGCTTCCCCTGGTGGCGCAGTGGTTGAGCACTAGGCTGTGAAGCTGCCTGCAGTCTCTGCAGCACCGGTTTGATCCCTGGCCGCCGGCGAGGGTCCCACATGGCACGCAGACCTCTCCTGCTGCGCCCGCTGCTCCCCTCAGCAGTGTATTTCATCAGTTTACCTGTTCTGTTCCCCGTTCTGGCTCTGGTGAATTCTCTCACCCTCCTGAGCTTCTGACTGTACCCAGTGCTTGTATTAATAAATAAATAAATAAATCTTAAAAAAAAAAGAAGTGTTGACTCAGAAATGTTGAGCAAGTTTTCAAAGCTAAGTACAAAACAAACAAATGTCAGAGAGGAATATATTGCACAAACTCAGAGGAGATGACAATTCATACAAAAATGGGAAATAGATAATAAGGAATGAGGAATAAAGATAAGGGAGAATCCAATTAAGTAAATAAATGAGAGTGGTTCTAATGGATGGGAAGAATACCTCAAGGACACAGAAAATCTAATATGGGAAAGTGGCGAAGAGAAACTAGCCAACCACGCAAGCTAAGCTTTTCCTAAGGGTGGAGAAGCCTGTCCGTACACTGCAGACACCTCTATATGTCCACTCAGCATGGAAGAGAGCAGCAGCAGTCCCAAAGCACTGCATGGCTCACAACCATTTCTATTTCTCTTGCCCAGTGATCCTATGAGATCCTTTTTTCCTGACCTACTATACTACTCCAAAAGACCAGTATGAGGAGGGAAAAGTAGAGATAAACACTTTGTGACTTGTGGAGAAATACAGTTCAGCTATTAAGAAGGAGCTCAGGCTCTGGGATCAAACTGATCAGGGTTTGTGTCTCCTATGAGCCACAGAGCTGAGATGTATTATGAAACAAGACAATCAAGAACTCTAATAGTAAATGTTCAGTAAATGTTAACTTGCGTCTTTTCTTTTTTCCCACAAAATACTCCATCTAAAATTAGAGATTACATTTTGGACATGTCAAGTTTGAACTCCTATTGGACACCTAAGTGGAGTTATCCACTGGGCAAGTGGATAACATGAGTCTAGAGTTCACAGGTGGATAATGAATAAGAGGGAGAGGAAGAACCAGGAGAAAATGATGAGAATGCAGGCAACGAGACAAGAGACAAAAGATGTGATCTCTAAGAAGTCAAGTAAATAGTGATAATGAATGATCAACTGTATCAAATATCGCTAAATAAGATGAGGGTGACTAGCCAGAAAGAAAATGAAAAAAGCAAAAAAATAAAATAAAAGACACCCAAATTGGAAAGAAAGGGAAAAAAACTAACTCTGCTCACAGATGACATGATCAGTTCTATATAGAAAATCCTAGGGAAAGTACTAAAAAAAAAAACTACAACAAATAAGTGTATTTAAGAAGGCTGCAGAAATCAAATGATTTTTATACATTTGCAATAGCACAAACCCAGAAATAATATTTGAAAAATTCCATGTACAATAGCATCGAAAAGAATTAACAAAATAAGTGCAGAACCTATACAATAAAATACAGTGTAGTATAAAAACTAGAAAACACAGCAGAAAGAAATTAAAGAAAAAATAAATAAACGGAAAGATCTCCAGTATTCATGGACTGGATAAATAAAATGGCAATAGTCCCTAAAACTTTTCTACAGACTCTACATAATTTCTATCAAATGCCCAAATGGTTTTTTGCAGAAATTAAAATTTGAAGCTAAAATTCACATGGAAATGGAAGGTACCTACAATGGCCAAAACAACCTTAAAAACGAACAAAGTAGGAGGACTCACAGTTCCCAATTTCAAAATTTATTATAAAGCTAGACCGTATAGTAATAGCATAAGGACAGGCATATAGACCAAAAGAACAGAAATGAATATCCAAAAACAAACTTTCACCTTTACAGTTAATTGATCATTGACAAGGGGGTCAAGGCCATTCAACTGGGAAAGAATAGTTTTAACAAATGGTGCTGCAACAACTGGATATTCACATGCAAAAGAATGAAATTGGTCCCCTGCCACATATATCATACACAAAACTTAACTTAGAATGGATCAAAGGCCTAAATGTAAGAGCTAACACTATAAAACTCCTAGAAGAAAATTGGAGGTCAGTCTTCAGGGCTTTGAGTAAGGCAATGATTTATTACATACAATATCAAAAGCACAAAAAACAAGAGAAAAAACAAATGAAACATCAAAACTTGTAACTTATGCTTCAAAGGACACTAGTGTGTGGGGGAAATGTGGAGGGGGAGGGGTGGAACACCAGCAGGGCATCAGGAAAATAAAAATACAATCCATAGAATAGAAGAAAAATTTTGTGAATCATGTATCTGATAAGAGGCGTGTACTAGAACATACAAAGAAACCCTTACAACTCAATAATAAAAACACAGAATACAATTTAAAAATGGGCAAAGGATCTGAATAAACATTTCTCTAGTAAGATATAGAAACGACCAGTGAACACATGAAAAGGTGCTCAACATCATTAGTCATCAGAGAAAAGCAAATGAAAACCACAATGAGATACCACCTCATACACAGTGGGGTAGCTTTAATAAAAAACACAGATAGGGCCTCCCCTGCTGGTGCAGCCGTTGAGCGCTAGGCTGTGAAGCTGCCCGCAGCCTCTGCAGCGCCGGTTCAATCCCTGGCTGCTGGCGAGGGTCCCACATGGCGCGACAGACCTCTCCTGCCTCGCCCGCTGCTCTCCTCAGCAGTGCCCTCAGTCTGTCTGCCTGTTCTGCTGCTCCCCGCTCTGTCTCTGGTAAATTCTCTCACCCTCCCACACATCTGGCCTGTACCCCAGTTCATACAAATAAATCTTTAAAAAAAAAAAAGGAGAAACTGGAAGCTCCATACACTGCTGATAGAAGTGTGAAATGGTATAACCACTTTACAAAACACTATGACTGTTCCTCAAAAGTTTAAAGATAGCGTTCTCAAACAACCTAACAATTTCACTCCTAGGTAGATACCCAAGAGGAATGAAAATATGCATACATACAAAACTTGTACATGAATATTCATAAGAGTATTGTTCATAATAGCCAAAAGTTAAGGGATATCCAATGTGGTATAGTCAATGAAATATTATTTCAGAATAAAAAGGAATGCAAAGGACACAGAAACATCAATTCCAAAGAACACCTGCACCCCTATGTTTATAGCAGCACTGTTTACAATAGCTAAGCTTTGGAAACAACCCAAATGCCCAAAAATAGATGACTGGATCAAGAAGATGTGGTACATATATACCATGGAATATTACTCAGCATTCAAAAAAGATAAACACATGCAATTTGCTGCAACATGGATGGCGCTGGAAGGGATCATGCTCAGCGAAATAAGCCAAAAAGAAAAAGAAAAATACCGGATGGTCTCACTCATAGCAGGAATCTAGAAAACTTAAATAAGGGACCAGGAAAATGAATAACTATAAGAAAGTGAAAATCAAAATCAACAAAAAACTATGAACCAGAGACACTTTTAGGGGGGCGGGGGCGGGAGGGGAGGGATTGGGATCAGAATGGGGGGCTGCAATTGTATGGGGAATATAACAATAAAATTTATAAAAAAAAAAAAAAAAGACTTGCTTAAAAAAAAAAAAAAAAAAAAAGGAATGCAATACTGAGACACGCCAAAGCATGGATAAACCTTGAAAATGTTATGCTAAGCAAAAGGCAATCATGAAAGACCACATATCGTATGATTCCAAAATAGGCAAATCTATAGAGACAGAAAGCAGATTAGTAGTTGCCAAAGGCCTGGGTATGGGGAGTGGGAGATGGGTGGAGAGGCTAGGAAGAGTAGGGAGATTACTACTATAGTACATGGGATTGGAGAGGTGAAAATGCTCTAAAATTGATTGCTGGTTATATGAATGCATCAAATTGCACAAAACTATCAGAAAAAGAGAAAAAGAGCAATGTATTAACATGGTTCATTACTAGCAATAACGGCATAGTGGCAGACCATCAAAAAAAAACAACAAGATGGGACAGAGAACTGTTTGCAGTTGTAAAATAAGAGATCAACACTGTCAAGATGTGATAGAAAAATTCTCTCTCCTCCTTAGGGGGTGATATTCCAAAAAGAACCATGTCCTTACTTACTGACTGGAAGGCAAGTCAGGAGCCAAACATCCATTAAGGCTCTGCTGCTGAGAAGCAGATATTGGTGTAGCCAGAAAAGCACTGAAGTGCAAAAGGAGAAGGCTGGGTGGTTACCATGCCAACAGTCCTTCTCTACCATGGAAGTGAAAAAAATAAGAAACTCATGAATCATGTGATTCATAAATTGCAAAGAACATGTGTGCTTGAACTAAAATAGCTTAAAATTGAGGGAGGGAAATGTGAAAACAATGTAAGAAATAACCTCATGTCCCTGGACTATCATGTAACATTTCATCAGCTTAATCCCTGGATGGCAAAATGCTTCATCCAGACCTTCATCTCTTTAGTTCCCACGAAACTCACCCAGACTGATGAAGTATTATTCAGGCCCCTTTTCTTTCCCTGCCTCACCCATTCCACTCAGTTTTTAGAAATTTAAATACCTTATCCATTTAAATACCTTAGAATTTGATACAATCATTGAATACTACTAGAATTCAAGCTTCATTGAAGGCAAGATTTAGCCCTTTTCATCTACTGCCATGCTCTATAACTGAGCACAGTGCTTAGTTCATCATCATCATCATCACAGCAAACACTTAAGAGAATGCTCACTATGTTCCAGGGCCTCATAACAAGATCCAAGGAATAGGTATTATTGTTGTTACATTACATGCTGTTGAAATAAGCAAATGCACTTCTAGGAATTAATTGGACAGAAATAATAATGAATGTGCACACATATTTAACAAAAATAATATATGTGCTATAATCATTGTAAGCATTTTACTCATTAATCCTCTCAACAAGCTAGCAAGACTGGAACTATTAACTTCAATTTATGATTCACACAAGTGATGTCAGGGACACTTATTACCTCCAGGGTCACACAACTAGTAAGTACTAGAGTCAAAATTTGAAACCAGGCTACTATAACCATAACAAATATACACAAGGAGATCTGTTAGGGAATTGCCTCTAGATAGAGGCTGAGAATTTCCACAGTCTGTTGTCTATAAGCTGGGGAACCAGGAAAGCCAGTGGTGTAATTACATCTGGGTCTTAAGGCCTAAAAATGAGAGTCGCTGTTGTAAGTACTGGAGGGCTCAGGAACCAGGAGGAACACTAGACAAGAAACTGGTGCAGTTCAAAGACAGAGAGCGACAATTCACTCTTCCTCCCTCTTTTTATTCTATTCAAGCTCTTAGTAGACTGGATGAAGTCCATCCATATAGTTGAAAATCTTCTTTTCTCAGCCTACCAATTCAGATGTTAATCTCTTCTGCAGAAATCTTCACAGACATACCCAGAAATAATTTTTAAAGATATATTTTTATTTATTTATGTATACAACTGGTGTCTAGGCCAGAGGTGCAGAGGGGGTGAGAGGATTCACCAGAGAGAGTGGGGAGCAGAACAGGCGGAACTACTGAAATACACTGTTGAGGGGAGCAGTGGGCGAGACAGGAGAGGTCTGCTGTGACATGTGGGTCAGCTCCCTGGCAGGGGATCAAACTCATGCCACAGTTGCTGGCAATAGCTTGATAGTGCTGAGACTTTAAACCCTTGAGCCACCAGGGAGGCCCAGAAAAATAATTTTTTACCAGCTAACTGAGCATCCATTAGCCCTGTTAAGTTGACACATAAAATTGAACTCTGTGTGTGTGTGTGTGTGTGTGTGTGTGTGTGTGTGTGTGTGTGTGGAGAGAGAGGGGCGGGGGAGAGAGAGAGAGACTTGGCTCTTTAAATAAATCTCTATTGGTTCTGTTTCTGATTAATACAAAGATTATTCACTTAAATTTCAGCAAAGGACCAATCTTCCAAAATAAGTCTCACAAAATACTGGGTCTATATATAACAATAATCAAAAAGTATTCTATGGTCTAATACAGGAAACCCTCAGTTGGGCAAGTTTTCTACAGAAGTTTTCAAGGTTTAGTATATCTATGTGTGTTATGAAACTTGCCAGGAGTATAGCATTCTTACATGGCAATTTTTAAAGACATTTGGGAACAGAGCTCCTTTTTCCACAGAGCATCTTGAGGAAACCAGTGTTCAGAATAGACTTTGGCAAATGCTTATTTATACAATAGAGGAGCAAGAGACTGTTGGAGATGCAAAACCTGGTAATTTCTGTAAGACGCAACAAGGACATAGCAGAATGACTTTTTGAAAGTTAGTTAAGAAAAAGAGAAAAGAGTTATAGGAATACCAGAAGGAGAGGAGAGAGATGTAGGAACAGAGAAAATATTCAAAGAGATAATTGAAGAGAACTTCCCAAATGTGAAGAAGGAGCTGAAAATTGATATACAAGAAGCAAGAAGAACACCAAACTTCCACGACGAAAGGAAAAATACAGCAAGACACATAATAGTAAAGCTCCCAAGAATCCAGGACAAGGAAAAAATAATGAAGCTGGCAAGAGGGAAGAAACAGATAACATTCAAAGGAAAACCAATCAGGCTGCATCAGACTTCTCCGAAGAAACACTACGGGCAAGGAGAGAGTGGAGGGACATAGTCAACAGACTCCAAGAAAACAGATGCCAACCAAGAATACTCTATCCCGCAAAGCTCTCCTTCCTCTTTGAAGAAAGAATATGGACCTTCCCAGACAAACAGAAACTCCGGAATTTCATTGCAACTAAACCCCCACTCCAAAAAATACTACAAGGAGTCCTAAAGCCAGAACCTCAGAGGGACGAATAACAATGAAAGAAGGCCAAAAAAAAAAAAGTTATTAAAAGAATAAATAAATAAAATCAAAGGAAAGACAAACACAATGGCAAATACAGATGTTAACATATCAATATTAACTCTAAATGTAAATGGACTAAACTCTTCAATAAAAAGACACAGAGTTGCAGCCTGGATTAAGAAACAAAACCCAACCTTTTGCTGTCTCCAGGAAACACATTTAGCTACAAAAGATAAAAATAGGCTCAAAGTTAAAGGATGGAAAACAATCCTACAAGCAAATGGACCAAAAAAGAAAGCAGGAACAGCTATACTTATATCAGATAAAACAGATTTCAAACTCAAAAAGATAAAAAGAGACCCCAATGGTCACTACATTATGATCAAGGGGACAATACTTCAAGAAGAAATAACACTCATTAACATATACTCACCAAACGAAGGAGCACCAAAATATATTAGACAACTGTTGTCCTCTCTGAAAACAGACATCAGAGAAAACACATACGTAGTGGGAGACTTCAACACACCACTATCAACAATGGATAGATCAACAAGACAAAAAATAAGTAAAGAAACCAAAGCTCTAAATAAGGACCTAGAGCAATTAGGCTTAACAGACATCTATAGAACACTAAACCCCAAAAAAACGGAGTACACATTTTTCTCAAGCGCACACGGATCATTCTCCAGGATCGATCACATACTGGGGCACAAGACAAACATCAACAGATACACCAAGATTGAAATCATATCAACCATCTTTTCTGACCATGAAGGCATCAAACTAGAAATAAACCATAAAAAGAAGGCAAGGAACTTTCCTACCTCGTGGAGATTAAAAACCACACTACTGGAAGACCATTGGACTAATGAGGAGATCAAAGAAGAAATTAAAAAATTTTTTGAATTGAACGACAAGGAGGACACCAATATCCTAAATGTATGGGATGCAGCAAAAGCAGTAATAAGAGGAAAATATATAGCAATAGAAGCTCACATCAAGAAACAAGAAAGAACTCAAAGAAACAACCTAATCTCGAAGCTCAAAGATCTAGAAAAAGAACAACAAAAAAACCCCAAAACCAGTAGAAGAAAAGAAATAATAAAAACCAAAGCAGAAATAAACGAAATTGAAACTAAAAAAACAATCCAAAAGATCAATGAAACCAAGAGCTGGTTCTTTGAAAAAATCAATAAAATGGACAAACCCCTAGCCAGGCTCACAAAGGAAAAAAGGGAGAAAGCACAAATAAACAGGATCATCAATGAAAGAGGAGAAATCACAACGGACACAGCAGAAATCAAAAGAATAATCAGTAACTACTATGAACAGTTATATGGAGACAAGTTTAACAATCTAGAGGAGATGGACAAATTCCTACAACTCTACAATCACCCAAAGCTAGATAAAGAAGAAATAGAACACCTAAACAGACCAATTACAATTAGCGAAATTGAAATGGTAATCAAAAACCTCCCCAAAAACAAAAGCCCAGGTCCTGATGGATTTACAAATGAATTCTACCAAACATTCAGAGACGAATTAGTGCCTATCCTTCACAAACTCTTCCAAAAAATTGAGAAGGAAGGGACAATACCAAACACGTTTTATGAAGCCAACATTACACTAATACCAAAACCGAACAAGGACAACACAAAAAAGGAAAACTACAGGCCAATCTCCCTAATGAAAACTGATGCAAAAATCCTCAATAAAATTTTAGCTATCAGAATCCAACAATGTATCCATAAGATAATTCACCATGACCAAGTAGGATTCATTCCAGGGACACAAGGATGGTTTAACATCTGAAAATCAATCAACGTTATCCAACACATCAACAAAAAGAAATATAAAAACCATATGATAATATCAATAGATGCTGAGAAAGCTTTCGACAAAGTGCAACACCCATTCATGATAAAAGCCTTTGAAATTCTTGGGATACAAGGAACATACCTCAACATCATAAAGGCCATCTATGACAAGCCAACAGCCAGTATCATTCTCAATGGTGAAAAGCTGAAAGCAATTCCATTAAGATCTGGAACAAGACAAGGATGTCCACTCTCACCATTGCTTTTCAATATAATACTGGAAGTCCTAGCCAGGGCAATAAGACAAGAGAAAGACATCCAAGGAATCCAAATAGGAAAAGAAGAAGTCAAACTATCACTATTTGCAGACGATATGATATTATACATAGAGAACCCCAAAAACTCCACAGAAAAGCTAATTCAACTCATCAATCAGTTCAGTAAAGTGGCAGGATACAAAATCAACACGCAAAAGTCAGTAGCCTTCCTATACACAAACAATAAATCTGAAGAAGAAGAAATCAAAAAAACCATCCCTTTTGTTATTGAAACAAAAAAAATCAAATATTTGGGAATAAATCTAACAAAAGAGGTAAAGGACCTATACAAAGAAAACTATAAAACACTGTTAAAAGAAATAGAAGAAGACACAAAGAAATGGAGAGACATCCCCTGCTCATGGATTGGAAGAATAAACATTATTAAAATGGCCATCCTTCCAAAAGCAATATACAGATTCAAGGCTATTCCAATCAAAATTTCAATGTCATTCTTCACAGAAATAGAACAATTATTGATGAAATTCATATGGAATCACAAAAAACCCCGAATAGCCAAAGCTCTCCTGAAAAAAAAAGAAGGGAATGGAGGCATCACACTCCCAGACTTCAAACTATACTACAAAGCCATAATCATCAAAACTGCATGGTATTGGAACAAGAACAGACATACAGACCAATGGAATCGAATAGAAAATCCAGAAATAAACCCACAGATTTATGGTCAACTAATCTTTGACAAAGGAGCAAAGAATATGCATTGGAGCAAAGAAAGTTTGTTCAATAAATGGTGCTGGGAAAACTGGGTCGCTACATGCAAAAGAATGAAGCTTGACCACTACCTCACACCATACACAAAAATCAACTCAAAATGGATTAAAGAACTAGACATAAGACCTGAAACCATAAAATATATAGAAGGAAATATAGGCGAAACACTACGTGATTTGCACATCAAAGACATCTTTACAGACACATCACCCAAAGCAGTGATAGTGAAGGCAAAGATAAACAGCTGGGACTACATCAAATTAAAGAGCTTTTGCACAGCAAAAGAGACAATAACAAAAACAAAGAGAAACCCCACCAACTGGGAGAACATTTTTGCACCCAACACTAATGATAAAGGACTGATCACAAAAATCTGCAAAGAGCTGATGAGACTCAACAACAACAAAGAAAATAATCCAGTCAAAAAATGGGCAGAAGAGCTAAAAAGAAACTTCTCTGAAGAGGAAATGCAAATGGCCAACAGGCATATGAAAAAATGTTCAACATCACTTGTCATCAGGGAAATGCAAATCAAAACTACCATGAGATACCATCTTACACCAGTGAGAATGGCACATATTAAAAAAACTAGCAACAACAAATGTTGGCGAGGGTGTGGAGAAAAAGGAACTCTTCTGCACTGTTGATGGGAGTGCAAACTGGTCCAACCACTGTGGAAAGCTGTGTGGAGATTTCTGGACCTACTAAACATAGAGCTTCCATATGATCCAGCAATTCCACTCCTAGGTATTTACCCAAAGGACACAGAAACATCAATTCCAAAGAACACCTGCACCCCTATGTTTATAGCAGCACTGTTTACAATAGCTAAGCTTTGGAAACAACCCAAATGCCCAAAAATAGATGACTGGATCAAGAAGATGTGGTACATATATACCATGGAATATTACTCAGCATTCAAAAAAGATAAACACATGCAATTTGCAGCAACATGGATGGCGCTGGAAGGGATCATGCTCAGCGAAATAAGCCAAAAAGAAAAAGAAAAATACCGGATGGTCTCACTCATAGCAGGAATCTAGAAAACTTAAATAAGGGACCAGGAAAATGAATAACTATTAAGAAAGTGAAAATCAAAATCAACAAAAAACTATGAACCAGAGACACTTTTAGGGGGGCGGGGGCGGGAGGGGAGGGATTGGGGTCAGAATGGGGGGGCTGCAATTGTATGGGGAATATAACAATAAAATTTATTAAAAAAAAAAAAGAAAGAAAAAGAGAAGATGCTAGTAATGGGAAGTGGAAGGAGGGGAGTGTGAATTCTGTGTCTATATCTATTCCTTGAGCTCTCCCTTTCAGCAGTTACTGGAATTTGCTACATGGGCAAAATAAGGCCTGGTGAGAGACCTCAGGATTAAATTCCCCTTCCTCCCCCAACTTTACTGAGATATAACTGACATATAAAACTACATACGTTTAAGACACACAATGTGATGATTTGATATACTATTTATAGCCACATGTTGTTAAATGATGGGGATACATTAGGAGAAAATCATCATTAAGTGATTTCGTTGTACAAACATCATAGAATGTGATTACACAAACGTAGCTACTGTAGCCCACTACACACAGGCTGAATGATGCAGCCTATTGTTGCATATGAGGCCTGTTGCTGACCAAAACATCATTAAGGGACCACACTGTGAAAAGATTATCACAATAGGGGCCTCCCTGGTTGTGCAAGGGGTTAAGCACCCCACTAAGAAGCAATCCGCAGCCTCTGCAGCATGAGTTCGATCCCAGCCAGGGAGCTACCCACATGGCACAGCAGACCTCTCCTGTCTCGCCCACTGCTCCCCTTAGCAGTGTATTTCAGTCAGTCTGCCTGTTCTGTTCCCCACTGTCTCTGGTGAATCCTCTCACCTCCCCGCCACCCACATCTCTGGCCTGTACCCCAGCTCTTGTATGCATAAATAAATAAAATCTTTAAAAAAAAAATTACCACAATAATGTTCATTAACATATCTGTCATCTCACATAGCTTCTATTAATTTTTTTTGATAGCAAGGTCTACTCTCTTATACAAGTATAGAGTACTGATAACTCGAGTCACCGCATTGTATACTAACTCTCCAGAACCTAGTCATTTAACAAGTGGAAGCTTGCACCTTTTAACCAAAATCTCCTTATTTCCCACACCCTCCAAATCCACATCAACCAACTCCCAATCTAATCACACAAAGTGCAATTATAAGGTATTTGTCTTTTTCTGTCTGACTTATTTCACTTTTCACAATGCCCTACAGATTCATCCATGTCGTCATAAATGCAGGATTTCCTTCTTTTTTATAGATGGATAATATACCATTGTTTGCATATATTACATTTTCTTTATCCATTCTTCCCTCAATGGACACATAGGTTGCTTCCATGTCTTGACTATTGTGAATAATGCTGCAGTGACATGGGGTGCAGAATATCGGTACAATGATTTCATTTTCTTTGGATATATTCCCAAAAATAGTATTGCTGAATTAAATGTAGTAGATAGATTTTTAATTTTTTGAGGAAACTGCATACCATTTTCCATTATGACCTCACCAATTTACAATACCACTAACAGTCCCTTTTCTCCACATCCTCTTCAGTATTGGTTATTGCTTATCTTTTTGAAACGAACCACTCTAACAGGTGTGAGGTCATATCTCACTGTGGTTTTGATTTCCACTTCCCTGATAGTCACTGATGTTGTGCCTCTCTGCATGTTCTTGTTGGTGTTTGTATATATCTTCTTTGGGGGGTGGGAGGGAATGTCTATTCAGGTCCTTTGCTCATTCTTTGTTTTTTCCCCCTATTGAGTTATATGAATTTCTTACATATTTTAATATTAATCCCCTATCAGACATATGGATTATTAATGTTTTCTCTGAATCCTAGGTTGAATTTTCATTTTGTTGATGAGCTCCTTTGCTATACAGGAGCTTTTCAGTTTGATGTAGTCCCACTTGTTTATTTCTGCTTTTGTTGCCTATGCTTTTGGTGTCATATCAAAAAAAGTCATTGCCAATACCAATGATAAGCACTTTTCCCTGTATTTTCTTCTAGGAGTTTTACAGCTTCAGGTCTTACACTTAAGTTTTTAATTCATTTTAAGTTAATTTTTGAGAGTGATATAAAAGACAGGGATCCGTTTTTATTCTTTTGCATATGAAAATCCAGTTTTCTTAACATCATCTAACAGACACTCTCTTTTCTCCACTGAGTATTCCTGACTCCCTTCTCAAATATTAGTCAACTATTATGTGCATGGGTTTATTGTTGGGCTCTCTATTCTGTTCCACTGGTCTATGGGTCTATGCCATACTATCTTGATTCCTATATTTTTACAATGTTTGAAATAAAAAATTTGATGCCTCCAGTTTCATTCTCTTATAAGATTGTTTAGGCTACTCAGGGTCTTGGTTCCATACAGATTTTCAGTGTTTTTTTCAGTGTGAAAAATGTCACTGGAATCTTTATAGGAATTGTATTAAATGGATAGACAGCTTTTGGTGGTGTAGGCGTTTTAACAATAATAATTCTTCTGGGTTATGAATACAGGATATCTTTCCATTTATTGTGTCTTCTTCAAACTTTTCCATCAATATCTTACTGTTTTAGTCTACAGATCTTTCACCTCCTTGGTTAAATTTATTCCCAAGTATTTCGTTCTTTTTGAAGCTATTATAAATGGGGTTATTTTCTTTAACCATTTTTCATATGGTTCATTATTAGTGTATACAGATGTACCTGATTCTTTGTGTATTGATTTTGTATCCTGCAATTTACCAAATTATTTTAGTAGTTCCAATAGTTTTTTTGGTGATGACTTTGTAGTTTCCTTTATATATGACCACGTTATCTGCAACAGAGACAATTTTATTTCCTTTCTGGATTTAGAATTTTTTATTACTTTTTCTTTTCTAATTGCTCTATCGAGGCCTTTGAGGACTATGTTCAATAGGAATGGTGGTGTTGACATCTTTTTTTTTTTTTTTTAAAGATTTATTTTTATTGGGCCTCCCTAGTGGCACAGCGGTTGAGCACTGGGCTGCGAAGCTGCCCGCAGCCTCTGCAGCACTGGTTCTATCCCCGGCCGCTGGGCGAGGGTCCCACATGGCTTACAGACCTCTCCTGCCACCCACTGCTCCCCTCAGCAGCACATTTCGTCAGTCTGCCTGTTCTGCTCTCCACTCTGGCTCTGGTGAATTCTCTCACCCTCCCGTGCTTCTGACTATAGCCCAGTGCTTGTATAAATAAATAAATAAATCTTAAAAAAAATTTGTAAGATTTATTTTTATTTACTTATGTATACAAAAACTGATGTATAGGCCAGATGTATGGGGGCAGGGTGAGAGGATTCACCAGAGACAGAATGGTGAGCAGAACAGGTGGATTGATTGAAATATACTGCTGAGGGGCAGTGGGTCAGACAGGAGAGGTCTGCTGCACCATGTGGGTTAGCTCCCTGGCCCCAGGCAGCTGAGGCTGGCAATAGCCTGAGAGCACTGAGACTTTGACCCCTGCACCACCAGGGAGGGCTCATCCTTGTCTTATTCCTGATCTCAGCGGAAAAAATTTCAAGCTTTCACTTTGAGTATAATGGTAAATGTATTAGAGTTGTCATATGTGACCTTTATTATGTTGCATTATGCTCCTTTAGTTCCCTTGAGTATGGCTTGAGTTTGAGTTTATCCAATTTGTTGAGTTTTTTATCAAGAATGAACACTGAATTTTGTCAAGCACTTTTTCTGCATTTATTCAGAGGATCATATGATTTTTATCTTTCATTCTACTAATGTGTGTACCACATTTATAGATTTGCCTGTTTTCTAACCATCCTTGCATCCCAGCGATAAATCTCACTTGATCCTGATATATGATCTTTTAATGTGCTGATGAGACTGGTTAGTAGTATTTTATTGAGGATTTTTGCATCAATATTCATCAGGCACACTAGTCTACAGTTTTCTTTTAGTATCCCTATCTGGCATTGGTTTCAGGGTGATGCTGTCCATGTAAAATGAATTTGGAAGTGCTCCTTCCTCTTCAATTTGTTTGGAAGAGTTTAGGAAGAACTGCTATTAACTCTTTTTTAACTATTTGGTTGAATTTACCAGTTAAACCTTCTGGTGTTGGGCTTTTCTTTGATGGGAGATTTAGATTACTGCTCCAAGTTCCTTAATCATTAGTGGTTTATTCAGATTTTCTATTTCTTCATGATTCTGTCTTGGTAAGTTAAATGTTTCAAGGTATGTAATGATTTCTTCTAGATTATCCAATTTATTTGCATGTAATTGTTCATAGCAAACTCTTATGATGTTTTAGTTTTCCATTGTATTAGTTACAATGTCTCTTTGCTCATTTATAATATTATTTAATTCTCTCTCATTTTTTTCTGGAGAGTCAAACTAAAAGTTTGTCAATTTTATTTTCCAAAAAAAAAAAAACCCAACTCTTACTTTCATTGATTTTTTTTCTGTTGTCTTATGTGTCTCTATTTCACTTATCTCTACTTTAGTCTTTATTATTTCCTTCCTTATGCTAACTTTGGGCTTAGTTTGTCCTTTTTCTGTTCCTTCAGATGTAAAGTTATACTGTTTATTAGGGTCTTAAATAAGATAAAGGACACAAGCCATACTCAAGGGAACTAAATGAAGAACTGTTGTGTCTAGGGAACATAACACAAATTGTTCAGTGACAGGAGAACCATATGCATAGGCATACTCATCAACACTGCCCACTGCCTAAGACAGCTGTGGGCAGATAGTCCAGGAAATCTGGCAGGAGACCTAACAAAAAATTGAGTAGTAGGTCACAAGATAAATTTAACTAATTAAACTTAGTTTCTAATGCCAAAGACTAGATCCAACAAAAGGAGAAATGAGAAAGCAAATATAGAATCAGCGAGAACTTTTGTTTAAAAACAGGTCAATTCCCCAACTCAATAAAATACTTCTTCACCTGTATGTGCTTTTGCTGATGTCATTTTTTCTACCTAGAAGACTCCTCCCTAATCCTACACCTTTCACCTAACTTTTACTTGCACGTCAAAATTCAGTTCAAGCATATTCCCTATAGGAACATTCTCCCAAGTTGCTTCTATAGCATTTTAAGAAACAAGTAATTACTATAAACCTGTCATCTGGCAGGCATCTGTTATTTTCCTCCTTCATAACACCTATTTGAACTACAGAAAGATCACTTCCATTGACTTATTTATATTTTTTACTTTGTATCCCTACCTACCTATCCCAGAGTTTAACCAGTGTCTCCAGGCGTCTTTGGTGAGTGACTAAGGGTGTATAAAGTATCAAGAGCTAGCGAACACAAAATGATTCAGAAATGCTGTACCCATAAAAGATTCAGAGGCCCCTGCCCTCAGGGAGCTCATAAAATACAGACAAAAGAGATAAACAATTACAGCTCACAATGGGATGACATATGTGGTAAATAAATGGTAAATAAATGTGGTAAATGGTAAATAAATGTGGTAAATGACATTTGTGGTAAATAAATAAAAGGAAGCTTCTGAGTACTCTGATGAGGAAGAGATTGTGTACACAGCCTTTGTTCAAAAAATAAGTGTTCAGTGCCCTGACCTCTCTGGCAACAAACTAATCAAACATCACATTGGCTTTACAAACAGCCTGCACACCCCTCACCATTATCTCAGGGAGGATAAGTATATTTTCATTTCATTTTTTTCTTTACAGACTTAAATTGCATTTAAGAAGCTAGGTACTCTTCCATTCAGTGGCTATCTTGACAAGCTAAGTTCAGACCAAGGAATGAGAAAGGGAAGCCAAAGAAAAATGTGTGGCATCCAAAATCTTTCATCTGCAATTGTGTGTAGGTGTTGCAATCATTCTATTATTGGTCTTCAAGCAGCTGGTTTGGTTGGAAATCAAGTTTATGAACAGAAATGCTGTACCCATACAGGATTTTTCCCCTGTGATTAAGCACTAAAATGATAGGTACTAAAAATAAATAAATAAAAAGGAAAAAGAGATTTGCGAAAGCCATTCTGTCTTGATCAGAGTTTGAAAAGGGAAGCCAAGTGATTGTCTGAGAGTGGGTGGGCGAAAGTGAGAATTCATTAGGTGGTGGTGTTCTGACTTCTGTTTCAGTCCCTGATGACGCTCACCCAGCAAGTTCCTTCCGAAAGGGCACAGGCAAAATAGGAAAAGTACCTCCGCAGTTCATTCATAACCTTGAACGCCTTCCCCATGTGGGCAGGGTTGACAGTGATGGTCCTCTGGTTCTTCTCCTCATCTCCAGCCTGTATCGGGGGCTGGGAGCTTGGTTTGATGCTGTGAAGAGGAAAGTAGTGGGAGGAGAAGGAGAGGATCACATGTTGGTAAACCCATTCATCCAACTGTCACAAATCCATGCACTTGTCCACCCACTGGGGGCATCTGTCAGTCTGTTTTGTTTTGTTTTGTTTTTTTTTTCACCAGAGACCCAGCAGGAAAGGAAATGCATTGGCTCAAGCATTTCTGCAGTATCTTACCATGCAAAGTGTAGTCATCTGATGGAAGCTAATTCCCAGCTCAGCTTCTTCCACCACCACTTATGTGACTTTGTGGGAGGTCATGATCCTCCAGCCCCTCCCTCCCCTAATGGGGGGATGGGAGCAGGGAGGAGATGGAACACCATACCATTTAATTCACAGGGATGTTTGCTCCTTCAACAAACATTTTAATGAGACTACTCTGTGCCAGCCACTGTGTTTAAACTAAAAAGAAACAACAATAAACAAGTCTGAGCTGCTGCTGTCATAAAGCAGACTTAAATGGAAGAAAAAGCCAAGTAAATCTTTAAACACTGTTTCATAAGTATTATTATTTAATAGGAATTTGAGAGGATGGGCAACTATCCGAGTGCTGGCAGGTTGAGGGAAAACTTCCTAGAACCTAAGGAAGAGCAAAAATGTTAAGAAAGCAGAAATTAGCCAGGTAAAAGGAAAAATGGAGACTATTCTGGCAGAGAAAACAATATATACAATGACACGGAGAAAAAGAGTCAAGGTGTTCAAAGTACTGAAAGTTTAGTAAAACCAGAGGAGAGAATGAAGAAAATAGGCTAGAAGACTCAACTGTCCTGTAAGTGCTGGTATATAAGCAAGGCTATGGAGTTTGGGTTACATTCTGATATTTAAGCCCTCATTTGATCGATGCTGACTTTTATGTCACAATGTGAAATAGATATCTAATTTTTCCCCA
This sequence comes from Talpa europaea, assembly GCF_964194135.1. Lineage (NCBI taxonomy): Eukaryota > Metazoa > Chordata > Mammalia > Eulipotyphla > Talpidae > Talpa > Talpa europaea. The sequence continues at coordinate 31,497,295 of NC_140080.1, forward strand.
TAAGTTCTATTTATTAAACACTCCTTCTTTCCCACTCATGTGTTATGCCACTTTAGGTCACATAGCAAAGATCCAAATATAAAAAGGTCTATTTCTGGACCCTAATCTCTCCATTGGTCAGTTCATCTGTCTCTGTTCCAGTGCCACATTATTATAGTAGCTTTGTAACGAGGCCTGATATCTGAGAGGGCAGGTCCCCATCCCATTATTATGCTTCAGATGTGTCTTGACGATTCTGATTTCTTAACTCTCTCACACAAATGTTTTTTTCCCCCCCCTCTCATCCAAATTTTAATATTAGTTTTTAAGTTCCAAGAAAGATTCTGATGAGATTTTGATAGAAACTGCCTTAAATTTATAGATCAATATGGTTAAAACCAGCATCTTTCTGGATATTATGTCTTCCTGGCCACGAACATGTAATATCTCTCCATTTATTTAGGTCCTCTTTACTGTCGCTTAAATTTTGATGTTTTTCTGTATGAAAGTCTTAAACATATTAAATTCATTAAGTCATTTAAAATTTTCGTTGATATTTCATCATAGTAATAGTATCTTTTTAAAATATTTTGATTGTTTAATTTTTTTAAATTGATCTTATATCCAGCCACCTATCCAAATGTTCCCATTATTTCTATTTGTCTAGAGGTACAATTAGGTATATTATTTAAACAATCATATTACCAGCATCGATGCCAGTTTTTTTTTCCTCTTTCCCATTTCTTAGGCCTCTAATTTCTCTTTTGAAAGAAATTTTGCACTGGCTAGGATGATCAATCACAATGTTGAAGAGAAAAAAGTGAATATTCTTGTCATCTTCCTTATTTTTTTTTTAAAGATTTTTTATTTATTTATACAAGAACCGGGGTAATGACTAGATGTGCGGGAAGGCGAGAGGATTCACCAGAGACAGAGTGGGGAACAGAACAGGCAGACTAACGAAACTGCTGAGGGGAGCAGCGGGCACGATAGGAGAGGTCTGCCTCACCATGTGGGACCCTCGCCTGCTGGCCGGGATCAAACCAGCGCTGCAGAGGCTGCAGACAGCTTTACAGCGCAGCACTCAATCGCCTGCGCCACCAGGCGAGGCCCCATCTTCCTTATTTTAAAGAACATGCTTCTAGTTTTTTCCCACTGAGTGTTTTGCAGGATTTCTGGAGATGCCCATCATCAAATTAAGAAAATTTCCTTTTGTTTTATTGAATTTTTAATCATAAACTTACACTGAATTTTACCAAACACTTTTATAAATCTAATGAGATGATCATATAGATTTTTCTTTTTAATATCTTGATGTGGTAAGTGATGCAAAGTATTTTTTCATACTAAATGATACCTACATTCCTGGGATGTCTAGAAACTATAAAACAGTGCACAAATATTCAATATAAATGCTGTCTTCATATGGTACAGAGACTTAAAAGCCAGGAAGAAAAAATATAATTTGGTATTGATCAGGTAACTACTGAAGGTTTGTAACAAGGAAATAATAAGATTAAAGCTAATAAAAGCCCAGTGGACAGGTATTATTAATTCCATTTCATATATACGGAACAGAGAGATGCAGATGAAATAAAGCCATTTTGGAAGCACTTCCAGTGTTATCAGTCTCCCTGTTGCACTGTTCTTTGTGCTTTCCAGCTATCCAGAATAGCCAAATGATGATATGTCCCTGTTTATGTGCTTACCACAGGGTCTCATAGATTGCCTATTACCAGAGACTAAAATGCAACAAAACGCAATTCACACTAAAACTTTCTGAAAAAATAAGTGATTGAAAGCCACAGGCCATCTGGTTTTCCCATTCCATTCATAGTCTTTTCCACCCTGGATGCAGGGACAAGTCTTGACATCAGAAAGAACACAAGTTCTCTTTCTCTTTTCTCTGCACTGCTCCTCTGTGAAAACATGGGATATCTGGAGTAGATTCTGGATCCCTGATTATGGAAGGCACAAACTTGTGAGTACTCATTCAGTTGTTTACTACTTTCAAGGAGTAGCAAGTTAAAGGAGGTTCCAAGGGCTCAAAAGCTAAGAATTTTGTCACACAGATAATAACAGACAGAGATGGGATCTCAGTTTAGAAATCTTTGACTTGAAGCCCAAGCTATTTCCACCACAGCCTTCACCCTCCAGTAATATATGTATGACACTATATGGACATATATGCACACAAACATCTACATATTCCTCAGCCTAGGATCACATGCTCATTCACTACAAACAGATTCCCTCGCCCATTTCTTGGAATGCAATCTAAATACCAGTTTTTCCAGGACCAGTTAAGCTCTGTGTCCTCTAGGAAGTCTTCTGAATATTTTAGCCTTAAGTTGTAATTGACTTTTCTAAATTTTTACAGTATACAGGATACCACCCAGGCTTTGATTACCTTTTCATAAGACAAATCTAACCATGCACTTCCTCATACTAAATGCAACGTTCCTAGTGGGCAAGAACCATGTAGCCAAGGATTCTTGTTGGGCTCAGCCTGCCCAGTATCAGGCCACATCCACAGCAGATAATCATTACATATTTGTCATCAATGAACTGACCTTAAAACCCTTTGCTTTTTCTTGGAAGTGAGAGACTGGAGTAATCAGCTCAACAACTGGCAATTTAGAAAGAAATGAAAGTAGGGTTGGCCTTTGGAGTTAAACTGTAAATCAATACACATAAAATGTTATTTGTAGAAGTTATTATACATGAAAATACACAAGTTCTAAACATGAGGCTCTTTTCTCATGCCATACCACCTCCCTTGGCCTTTCACCTCCCCTCTCCTGTACTCCAAATTCCAGTTCCACAGGTCCTATGTCTGTCTTGACTTGCCCACTTAGATTTTACACAGAAATTCACAACATATTCAAAATGAATGCTCCCTGGCCTCCCTCAGGCCTACTCTTCTTTCTGTTTGCTCTATCTTGGGGATAAACTAACCACCTACTCATCTCTTCATGGCAGAAACTAGGATGTCACCATTAAGATCTTCTTGCCTCTCTCACAACCTTCATACACAACCACAAGTCTCATCAATCCTATGTCCTCTAATATCTCTCCACCTTGTTCCTTTCTCATGGTCACTGCTACCACAACCTCGGTCTAGACTATCAAGAACTCCATCCTAGATGACTGTTATAACCTCCTCCCAGACTCCAGGGTGGCCTTTACAGAATGTCAGTGTGAGCTAGGTATGTTCCTTGTGAACCTCTCACTGGTCCTCACCACATTCAGAATAAATATCAGATACCCAGCCTGGCCCTCATCATCCCATCCTTGTCCTAAAGACGTGTTACTGTAGTGCTAAAACACCACTTCTGAAATACACTAGACTCCTATGCCCTATCCCCATCCAGTTTGTTTCTACCAGTCCTGCAAGCCTCTTTCTGGAAGTCTTCCCCATCATCCTCCACTACCCTCTAGGCTAACTTCCTTTCTTCTGGGTTCCCACGGCACTCTGTGCTTCCCTACGTAAAATATTGTAATTAGCTCGTCTCTCTCTACCCTACACAGTGTGTGCCGGGAAATGATTAAGAGTTGGAGACCTGGTTTGTAACACTTGCCAATTTCATTGGTGCAAATCCTCCTACCCTGGCAGATTTCAATTTACTAATGTGAGATCACCAAACACATGGTGCTGGGAAGGGGTGTGCAGCAGCATACTGTTAAACCACTATATAATATTTCTACTATAAAAATACAATAGACATCAGCTATAAAGCACAGGTAATAGTAAAATAATTAGGAAATAACAAGTTCTAAGTATTACATTTGTTTTTAATAGAATTTATTAGTAAATTATATAATTTAATTCTTAGTAAGGGCTATGCTTAATAACTCACTCACAAAATCCTGAAAAATTTAACAAGTAACTCATGCACATGGATGAGTGCTGGCTCCAGCACACCACTGCCCTAGACTCTGAGCTACATGAGAACCAGGATGGTGTTGCTTCCCTCACTATTGTTAGCCTGTGACACATGACAGTGCTCAATAGAAGATTGTTGAGCAGAACAAATAGATGGATGAGTAAAGAATGTAAAACTACAAACTATTCCATCTATCTTAATTTCCCATCATTGAAATAATTTTGACTTTGTTTCTCTCAACTTTCTGTCTTTTCTCCCCCATGCGGAGCCAGTGTAGCCCCCTGCATTGGTGATACAGAATTAGGAAGATGAGGGGAGAGAGAAAGCCAGCAGTGACTATAGAAAAGAGAAGAAAGGAAGAGTAGTTGCTGTTTACTATGTCAGTTCTTAGGCTCTTTCCACTGCCATGGAAAATTCAAGCCATGAATGGAAAGGAAAGAACACTAGAAAACATGAGAGCAAAGCAAGGGACAGGAACACAACACATGTGCAATGCATACGGGATCTGGTAAAGGACTTGCCCCTGAGCAACCAGGCTGTGACAGAATGGGTAGGAGAAATGGGAAATGCTGCTGAGGGTGAGGAACTGGGTCCCCTCTACAAATCTTTAAGAGATGCAAATAAAGTCTGGATAGCAAGGGCCTCCCCAGTGGCGCAGTGGTTGAGCGCTGGGTTGCGAGGCTGCCCGCAGCCTCTACAGCACCGGTTCGATCCCCGGCTGCTCCCCGGCCACCAGAGGAGGGTCCCACATGGTGCGCAGACCTCTCCTGCCGCCCGCTGCTCCCCTCAGCAGTGTACTTCGGTCCTTCTGCCTGCTCTGCTCCCCGCTCTGGCTCTGGTGAATTCTCTCACCCTCCTACGCTTCTGACTGTACCCAGTGCTTGCATAAATAAATAAATAAATCTTCTAAAATAAAAAATAAAAGTTCAAGCTAAAGATGAGATAGAATAAAGGGAAGCAAAGTCACCTAGCAGTGGCAAAACAATTCTAAGTTGGTGTAAGACTGTGGCAAATGAATTAAAACAACAAACAAAAAAAGGTGCCCTTTAGAAAAGAAAACCAAAAAAACAAGAACCAGACAGAGAAAATCCTTGAACCACCTCATCCCATAATATCTAGGAAAGAAGATGATTTAATCATCAGCCCTCGTCATTTGGCTCAGCCTCAGGTTAGATTGACGCCTGTAAATATCCAAATGTGGTAACCTGGTCCCTAGCTTGCTGTGCAGCCGTTTGATCAACTTGGCCTCCCCCGTGGTTCTCCTTCTGAAAGCAAGAAAGTGGTAACAGGCCCGCATGACATCTTGCTAGCAATAGTTGTCTCTGCAAATTAATAAACAGACACTCTGTTGTACTTTAGTTCTCATGATGAGTTCATCAGCAAGATGAACTCTCCAGGTCTGAGCACCAATGAGATAGGACTGAGTAAACCACAGACCAAGCACGTATCCCAATCCTGAAGTTCAAGGTCAAAATGATCAAGTTTAGAATTTTACTTCTGGATTAATGAAGGCCCTGGTATTTCGAGAAGTCCAGGTAGCAGGATTCAGGACTTAATAGCATAGCCCTGTCATCAAGAAACAGTCTACACACAGGCTGCTAGCAGCCCACAATATATGGATGCTTTTACTGGTACCAGCTCAGTTCACAGCATCAGGCTGATTCCCAGCAATAGCCACATGGACACACAGAATATATGCATCAGTGACCCTGCTCCTGGATAATGCTTAATAACAGCTACATCTACTGAAAGTTGACCAAATGTTAAGATACTTTGCCTCCATTATCACATTTTATCTTCAGAACAGCTCTTTAAGGTAGATATTATTGTCTCCTGAGGCACCGAGATAAAACTTGTCCAAAAGTTCCATCCAAGTACAAAGTGGAGAAATGATACTCAAATCCAATTCAATCTGACTCCAGGGCCTATGAGCTCAATAGCAATGTTCACTTAGGATCATGTCCACAGTCCATCAGGCCAAAGGGAGCTTAGTCTTTATATCCCACTCTCTGAGCTTCTTCACTGTGTGATAAAACTAGGTCAAATGAAAAAGACTACCTGCCCCAGGACCTATGACATGGCACTACTTCCCTTCCATGACTGTGGGAAGCTGCAGTGTGTCTGGCAGTCACTATTAACAACTACTCAACTTGGTATTTTCACACAAGCCCATCATGATTTATCAAGGCTGGCCAGTGGCTACTGCCAGTCCTATAATGTACCCCTTCCTTAGCTAAACAAGCTCAGGAATAGGTATATTACTCATCACATTCCTAAGAGCCCAATTCACAGACTGCTTCCTTCAAAAGCCAGGGAGGAAATCTCTCCAGTGAGCTGTGTAAAAATATGCAAAATATAAGAGAAACACTTGAGTTCTAACAGATAGATGAGAAGAAATAAAGACGAAAAGAAAGCACACCCTTGTTTTGTGGCTTTTTGGAAACCAGGTTTATATTTGGGTTGAATAGCAGTACTGAGCTCTTTCATGTGTGTGTTTTTGATGGAAACTACAATAGACTTTCATAGTTAAAAAGAAAAACCAGGCAAGTTATGCTGAGAGTTGGAAATTATAAAGAGTGTTTATATATTATAAAACGCTATAAATTTTTGACTTGAGAACTACTAAATCTAATAGGAGGAAAAAAATCTAAGAACAAAGCATGTTCAAATAATTCTTTACATGGTTTACTAATGCTCTTTTTGTTGTAACCTTGTTTTAGGGTTCATCTAGAAATTAGGAAAAAATTGGGTCAGTTCAATGATGGAAAATTTCATCAAATAAAGCACTTGCTTTCAAAAACTTACTCTAAAATGTAATTATCCAAGTCTGTCTTAACACTCTAAAACCTAGTAGGCAAAATCCTAAAAAACCAAATCTGGGTGTGGGGAAATCAAGAGATTTCTTTCACTGACTTTGTTTTTTTGTGGTCGTAAACCTTACTTCGCCAAAAAATATTTCCAAAATGGAAAATTTGGTTTCAATTATCATAGTAGAAATGCACATCTGCTTCAGGCAGCAGTATTGCCCAAAAATTTCTACAAAAGTTTCTACCCGTGACTTCAAGGGACAGGAGAAGACTCAGCAACATTCCAGGGAAGAGAAAAAAAGGTCAGGGTACTCAACAATTGCTCTTACCTGGGTCCTGCAAGTATTTTACCTGGCATTGCAATACTCAGCATTCAGAGCATCAACTTTCTAAGACTTTCTTCAACTTTCTTCTCAGAAAGCAGGAAGAGCAAAAAAAATCAGCTCCTTCCAGTTCTGAAGCCCCCCAAGGTCCAAGGATGAGGCAATCTTCCTCTGAATGCTATTGGCACAAGTCCATGGCATAGTGGTGGGCATAAGATCCCCCTCTCAAATATAGATATCCCCATGCTCTAACAAAGAAAGCCACCACAATTTTAAGAAAAATGGAAAACCAGGGTCTCCCTGGTGGCGCAAGGGGTTAAGCACCACACTATGAAGCAATCCACAGCCTCTGCAGCATGAGTTCAATCTCTGGCCAGCCAGAGAGGAACCCATAGGGCAAAGCAGACCTCTCCTGTCTTGCTCGCTGCTCCCCTCAGTAGTGTATTTCAGTCAGTCTGCCTGTTGGGTTACCCACTCTGTCTCTGGTGAATCCTCTCAATCCCCGCATCTCTGGCCTGTAGCCCAGCTCTTATATGCATAAATAAATAAATCTTTTTAAAAAATGGAAAATCAACATCTCCTTTTTATGATGCTTCTTCCAAAAATTGCAGTCAATCTTGTTGATATGCCAAAGACCCTTTTCCTTTGCAAAAGAGAAGATCAGCCATCTACCTCTGGCTGATTGATCCACAGAGGGAGATGAGAAACAGCATTAGAAGTTCCCATAGAGGGGCCTCCCTGGTGGCACAAGGGGTTAAGATCCAACCTATGAAGCTACCCTCAGCCACTGCAGCACGAGTTCAATCCCCGGCCAGGGAGATACCCACATGGTGCAGCAGACCTCTCCTGCCTCGCCCGCTGCTCCCCACAACAGTTTATTTCAGTGGATCTGCCTGTTCTGCTCCCGACTGTATCTGGTGAATCCTCTCACCCTCCCACACCTCTGGCCTGTACCCCAGCTCTTGTATGCATAAATAAATAAATCTTAAAAAAAAAAAAAAAAAGAAGTTCCCGTAGAGAGTAGGAGAGTGTGGGGAATACAGCAAAGGTGAGTGCAAACTCACAGGTTTGTCTTAAGATTTTGACCTGAACAAAAGTATGTCTAGTTCACAGCCCTAAACCACCTGTGCATCCAGATGCCTCAAGAGTTTCTATAAAAAGGAGGTAAACGGTAGGTCTTGGTGAAAACCCTGTAAAGGAAGTGCCAAGCCCTGTGTGGTATATTACTAAGAGGAATAATTTAGGGTAGAGCAAAGTGATAGCCTGGTAAGTGCTCTAATTTTCTCATGGAAATAGTCCCACATAATCTTCGGGTGATAAACATAGGAATGTCATAAAAAGAAGCCTTGATTCATATCCCAGCACAAGTCACTGGAAACAACAGGGCATAATACAAACACCAATGATACCATTTACAGAGTGCTTCCACTGTGCCAGAAAAACTTTCCTTGGTGCTTCATTCATATTGCCTCATTCGGTCTTCACAACAACTCTATGAGGTATACACAGTTATTACTCCCTTTTGAAAAGAAAAATTGGTTCTGAAAAAAATGTAACAAACTCAAGGTCACACAGTTTGTGAAGTAAATTCACTGCAAGGTTTATGTTATTCCAAAGGCCACAATTTCAATTAACAGCCTTTCAACATAGAAGTTCTTTTCATACCCTCATGGCAAAGAAGGAAAATTTTTCATTAGAAATCTCTAGGCTGAAAATTTTTAATGCCTAAAAACAGCCCCAATTAAGTTTCAGCAGGTTAAGTGTGGATGGAATAAGCACCAAATTCAGGATCCCTCCAGTCTCTGGAGGTTTGACATGTGATCCCAGGCCAATGAGTTGGCTTCTCTGGCCCTGGGTTTCCCAGGGTACTTGTAAAACAAGCCTATTGCTCCCCTGTCTTCCCCCTACCTCAAAGCATTCCATGGAGTCAATTACCCATGCTGAGATAGTAAGGCTGATATCAAAGGATGAACCTATTGGCCAAAAATTTCAGTCTCCTCTCTCACCAACTTTCTTTTCAGTTACCAGAACTTCCCACAAAAGTAATCAGTTCATCAGCCATTATCCAGCACCTGCTGTGTATGCAGACACATGGTAGACAGCCAATGAAGAGTATTCACAGGAACAAGGCATCATCCTTGCCCTTGAAGACCTGCCTCCAAGTTTGATGATTTGTAAGATATATGAAACGAAAGTACAAAAAAGATCTGGTGTGTGGGCCTATTAGTCAGCTTATCCAACTATAAGATACAAACTACAGAGGTACCAAAATTCAGAATCCAGGACTAGGAAAGCTGAGGTTACCAAGGCAAAGTACTATTTTAAAGAGACCCTGATTGATGAGTAACTTTTGGAAAGGAGGAAGGAAAATGCATTCCAGGCAAAAGGAGCTCTGGGACCTACAGCTCTGGGGCTAGATGGAGTAATGTACAGGGTGGGTGATCACCAGAGGTCAATGGATCTATGGGTTGGAAGTATGAGGAGCAATGGGAATGGAGGCTGGAGCCAGATTTCAGTAGACCTGAATGTCTGGCATGATAAACTGGGCTTGACTGGGAACAAAAAGGTAGTGAGCTGGGTAACCTGATGAATGTTTAAAAGCTGCTCAGTGTAGATTCCTTGCCTACTCTCTGACTCCAGTGAGGGCGAGGGGCAGAGGGGAAGCAAGAACATGAGGGAAAAACAGGTATTGTAAAGCTCAACACACCAGCCATCCCAGGAGAAAGGCACCGAGTACTGAAGAACAAGGGGACAAGAACTTACTACAATTCTGAACACCATAGTAGGAACACATTAATGGTGCCTCAAAATGCTTGGCTAGCAATCCTTCAATCAGTTGCTGCTAGTCTCACACAGACCTTTCAGACCCAAGATGCCTCAGGTCAAGCAAACAGGCCTGGTCCCGAATCGTTAAGTCTCCATTCACACAGCCCCTGCCCTTCTCTAGCCACCAGACTAATACCAGAAGATGAGGACATCACCCACCTGGGCCCGAAGCATGAGAGACAGGCCTTCAGATGCTCCGTTGCCTAGCAGGCCACAAGGAGTCCACCACTAAGCTCCTGTTGGAAAGAGCACCGAGGGCAAGACTGCACCAACAGCACATTCAATCCAAAAAGTCCCAACTATTCCTGTGAAAGTCACCTCAAGTCCCTCAAGGCCTCTTCAGATTAGAGGACACCCAACAGTCACACCAGTTGTAACAGGGTCTAGAGAAGTTAAACGACATCATTCTCCCCCACGAGATGCAATCCACGCCAAGGAAGGTGTTTATAGGGGTACTCTCCAGACAGCACTGACTTAGTGGAACCTGTTAGCACTGAACCAGGCATTTACAGTCCTCATCCTCTTCTTCCTCCTTCTGTGTGCACCCCTCCCTGCCATCTTCTCACCTCAAGGAAAATGGCAAACCTTATTCTCTCCCAGCTGCAGACCCACAGAATGAAGAGGCAGACACAGTATGAGGAGATATTCTATCACAGACAGAGGAAAGACGGGCCCCTGCACTGTACTGAGCACCTCTGTGATGAAGGAATCAGATCCTCAGGTAATAGTTTAAATTTTTTGTGCATCTCCTGCCAGGAAATACACCCTGGTTTGTTAGATCCAGCTGAACAGAAGTATTTAAAATCCTTTTTGTGGATTCTTAGTTTATAAGAAACCCCTGATGGAAAGAACAAGCACCCACCTTCCAGTGTCATTCATAAACTTTCCAACGCAAATGGAAGGCAGGTCAGAGACAGTGTCATATGAATGGGTTTGTCTCCGTCTTACTTGAATGTGTGTAATAAGGTGCTCATGCACACACGCGTGCGCGCACACACACTTTTGGAAAGACATCAGCATGGCACACTTGCTGACGGTGGAGCACTCGGGTGTGAAAATACAAGCTCTCTATGCCAGGACAGCCCTTCTCTGACATCAAAAAGCCCCTACCAAAGAAAAAGCACCCCGGGGAAAGTAGCCAGGAAAGGGAACCGCCTCCTTGAAACAGCCTGAGAAAGGCAATCATGATTCAGTCCAAGCTGAAACTATTCCCAAACACCAGCCAGGAAATGCCTTCTTTCAGGGTGCTCAACTGCCCAGCAAACCCAGACCTGCTTTTAAGCAAGCCAGGTCTCGGGAGAAAGGGGTTCCCCACTCTGACCGCCGCCACACCGCTGGGATTCATCCGTGGCCAGGTCTTCCGACCCTGCCTAGCCAAAGCAAACACAAACACGGAGAGCACCCTTTCACGTACACACACGCACATATAACACAATACACACTTGTACATAATTACCTTTCACCCTCCATTGTGCGAGGCCCGGCCGAGTTGGCAGCCGCTGAGCTGTGCATTCACCCTGAGATCCGAGCTCCGTCCCCGGAGCCAACCAGCGGGAGATCTGATCAGCAACAGTGATTCAGCATGGCTGCAAATGAAGCCGCCTCCCTCTAGATCCTCCTTCCCCTGACTTACTCCCGGCAGCTTCTACCGCAGAAGCAGCAGCAGCAGAAAATGTCTTACCCAGAGCTCCCTGCAGCCCTTTCAGCTGCTAAAAGCAGCAACCCACTTGCTCCCCCTCCCCCGCAGGCTTGCTGCTCCTCGTCTCCTAGGAACAGCGGCAGCTCCAGCGACCCGAGTGCAGTGCCACCTTTCCAGCTGCCTCCACATCTGCCCAGGCATCCCCAGCTCGACTGGCCCACCCCAGGGGCTCTTGCCTCCTTTGCCTAGACTGCAAAGGCTCAGACAGTTCCTCACTAGCCCAAGAAATAGCTGACCCCACCGCGTCCCTGCCCCCATACACTCTAGGTCTGTCAGCCTACTCAGACTGCTGGAATGAGGAGGCCCCTCTGTGGCTCGCAGTGGAGTTTATCCACCTGGGGAAATTGACTTGTAGGTCAAGGCTCATGTTCTAATTCCTCTTCCCAAAATCTACAGCAGTCCTAAGAGCCTGATAGAAGTTAAGAGGGAAAGAGGCGAAAAGAACTGAGGAAAATGCAGAGAAATTAGGAAAAGAAAACTGGCAGAAACACATGAAACTGAAACGATCCCTATTTTATTGCAAGAGGTCAAAGTCTATTGTAATAAAGCCATCACAATGAACACCCCATACATATATTTCCCTAGGTCACAGGAAAGATCACAAACTTCATAGCGCAACACTAAAATATCTTTCTAAACATCACAAATACGGAAACCAAATCCCAGAATCCTTGCCAAAGTGCATAGACATCCACCAAGAAGACAAGTGGGTGATTCATAAAGGGGACATAAGAATCAGTCTCTCTTTCACAACTTCACCCTACAGGAAAGAGGGGAAATGTCATATCTAATAAGCCAGAGAAAGAGAGAAAAAGGGGATCAGAAAAGGAAATACTTAAGGGCTGAACATATTCAGATTTCATTATAGAGCTATTGAGAGTCTAAAAATTTATAGAATTTCCTGTGCAACTTTCTATTGTCTTGCCAAAGTTACTACAATGTATGTGCTGAAGCCATACTTCTACCTACACCTGCATACCTTATTCACTATTATCACAAGATAATAGAGAGCAGAGAACATTGAGTGAAGGTCACCTAGCAAAACCTGGGGCTAAGTTATGTTAAAAATCATTCAGCAGGGAGAAAATTTTTGCACTCCGTACAACTGATAAGGGACTGATCACAAAGATCTACAAAGAGCTCACACAACTCAACAAAAACAAAGTAAGCAATTCAGTCAAAAAATTGGCAGAAGAGCCAAAAAGACGATTCTCCAAAGAGGAAATGCAGATAGCCAACAGGCATTTGAAAAAAATGTCACTTATAATCACTTATAATCAGGGAAATGCAAATCAAAACCATAATGAGATATCACCTTACATCAGTAAGAATGGCACGGATTAAAAAAGCAGGCAACAACAAATGCTGGTGAGGATGTGGAGAAAAAGGTACTCTCCTACAATGCAAACTTGTCCAACCACTATGAAAAGCTGTGTGGAGGACACTCACATTCCTAAAATGGAGCTACCATATGACCCAGCAATTCCACTCCTAGGAATCTACCCAAGGGACACAAAAACATTAATTCAAAAGATACCTGCACCCCTATGTTTATTGCAACACTATTTACAATAGGTAAGATATGGAAACAACCCAAATGCCCAAAAATAAATGACTCAATCAAGAAGATGTGGTATAGGGGCCTCTGCGGTGGCGCAGCGGTTGAGTGCTGGGTTGCAAAGCTGCCCGCAGCCTCTGCAGCACCGGTTTGATCCCCGGCTGCTCCCCGGCCACAGGAGGAGGGTCCCACATGGCACACAGACCTCTCCTGCCACCCACTGCTCTCCTCAGCAGTGTATTTCGTCAGTCTGTCTGTTCTATTCCCCGCTCTGGCTCTGGTGAATTCTCTCATCCTCCCGTGCTTCTGACTGTACCCAGTGCTTGTATAAATTAATTAATTAATTAATTAATTAATTAATCTTTTTAAAAAAAAAAAGATGTGGTATAGATACACAATGGAATACTATTCAGCAATCAAAAAAGATTAACTCATGTCATTCACTGGATGGAGCTGGAAGGAAGTATGCTCAATGAAATAAGTCAGAAGGAAAAAGAAAAATATTGGATGGTTTCACTTATAGGAGGAATATAGGGGAACCAAATAAGGGATAAGGAGAAAAATAAGAATAATTTAAAAAAAATTAACAGGCCACTGTAAATTAGAGACATTCTGCAGGGGAGGTGGAGAGAGAGGGATCAAAACAGGGGAGGGAAGAGCACAAGGGACTGTGATGATGGTACACAGGTGAACTGGTGGTGGGAATTTTACTGGGACCATACCTGAGGGAATGCAAATATTGTACAAAAATGAACAATGATATAAAATATATATAAATAAATTTAAAAGATTAAAAAAAGAGAGAGAAATCATTCTGCAGATTCCTAGAACAAAGTTCCCACCCTAATCATCTCTAGTTTCAGAGTTATAGTTTACATAATCTACCTTCATATCCAAACGTTCTCTGGTCCATAGTCTGAATCTGCCTGCTCTAGACTAATTTTTCCAGCTGAACTCCAGATTAAGGAAGATTGCTATAGGATTCTTGCAGTAGAGGGCAAAATGAGATCCCACACTTAAAATGTCTGGCAATAGCATCTTAACCCCTTCGCAGCCCTTCGTCCCATACCCAAGGCTTGTTTTCTTCCACAGCTTACCACAAGCACCCAGTGACCCAGTTCTCCATCCCAAAGCAACTCACCCAGGCACCTACAACAGCTTTGTTCAGAATCCTTCAGCTCTATGTGCCTGAGGAAGAAACACTATCAGTCTAGAATGTACTTTCCTATGTATTCCATCTCTGTACAAGAAGTCAGGACAGCACTGCGTATCAGGAGACAGGCCACTTTCTTTGGGTCTTTTCTATTTGTACTTTTAACATTCTCCAGTTCCTCACATTTGCAGGTACCATAACACAGTGCAGTGCTCCCACACTGAGCTGTGCATCAGAACCCCCTGCATAGCTGGTTAAAATTGGTAATGCCTACATGATTGTATGCAACTACTACATTTCATCAAATTAGACACTTGAAATGGGGGAGTTTTGTTTTATGTAAATTATACCTCCATAAATCTGGGGAAATTAAAACTCTATAGGACCAGGTTCCACACCTATAGGCACTGCTCTTCCCCAACCCTCTCCCCCAACACACAATTTCATCATCTCCATTTTAGAGATAAATCAAAATGAGACTGAGAGAAAGTACTTGACTTAAGATGGCCCGTGAATTGGACACCAAACTAGGAATGGAACCAGAACCTCAAATATCTAGCTTAATACCCTTTTCAGCTCTCGGTGGAAATGTCTTTTCCTACTAGTTGTTTCCACCTAATGGGGAACAAGAACTTTTGTGCCCCTGAAGATGTTGATAATTGCAAGCACGCAAGGCTTCCAAATACCTGTGATTATAAAGTCCTTCCCCCAGGGCTTCTCTGGTTCCTCAGCTTACCACCAGGCCTAGCCTAAGACTGTTCTCAGAGAAAGCAGAAGGCACACCACTGGACCGGGGGGAGGGAGGGCGAGGGCAAAGAAAAGTCAGACAAACTGTAGCAGCAAGCAATGCTTCACACAGGCTACTGCTTTGCAAATATTCATCTCCTGAGGTCTTCCCAAGAATTCCTTCCTCTTCAGAATCTACAACCTGCAGCTGATGCCCTCTGCTGGTGAACACGTGCATCTCTTCATAAACAAAGGGAAAACCTAATATTACACCTGTGGCTTAAGGAGGAAAAAAGTCTGCTACTGTCACAGAACATTTTATTCAAGAAGGAGCATTAATTCCTACTCAGAACTTTTTCATGGGCTCTTGCAACTTTATTTTTTTTAAGATTGATTTATTTATGCATACAAGAGCTGTGGTACAGGCCAGAGGTGTGGGGGGTGAGAGGATTCACCAGAGACAGAGTGGAGAGCAGAACAGGCAGATGTACTGAAAGACACTGCAGAGGGGAGCAGCGGGCGAGTCAGGAGAGGTCTGCTGCGCCATGTGGGTCAGCTCCCTGGCCGGGGATTGAATTCATGCTGCAGTGGCTGCGGATTGCTTCATTCCTTGCGTCTTAACCCCCTGCGCCACCAGGGAAGCCCCTGCTCTTGCAACTTTAAATGAACTATATTTGTCCTCTACAGGCTGTGTCTATCGGCTTCTCTATCTGCTATTCTGGTTCTACCCTTTCTGAATACAAATAAAACTAGGCTGTTTTACATGAAAAGGTAAAATATATATGACACATAACCTCAAGGTCAAGACAAATACAGTGATATGTAGGTGGTCAGCTCTGCACATCTAGCAAGTACAGAGAATTGAGGCAGGCACATGCTTAAAGTTACATAAAACCCATGTGCGATATGCTAAACATTCTGGTCACTATCTTCCTGCACTGGCAAACTTGTAATTCAGTCTCACTGAATATCTACTTTATGCAATGGGCTGTACCAGGGAGCTACAATATAAATACTATGTGAATAAACAGACTGACAGAAAGTAGGGATGCAAAAGAAATCATTCCAAACCCCTCTGGGTTCTTCTAGGCTGGCAAACAAACAAGCATCACACAGACTGATAAAAGAAAAAGTCATACATGTATTTAATAATAACATGTATACCTCTTACATATATGGAAGAGGCCTAATAGTACCGAGAAACTTATGTCTCCCTCCCCCTCCCTTGGCTTTAATCATCATCTTAAATAGCTTAGCTAAGGCAAGGGAGGTTAGGGGAAAGAGAAGGTAAATTCAGTTGGGACATTTACTGGGGAAGGTGCAGAAAATAAAAGGTATATAGCTAAGATATAAAACAACCTAAATGCCTCAAAACAGGCCAGTGGATCATGAAGTGGTATACATACACAATGGAATACTACTCAGCAATCAAAAAAGATAAACTCATGCCATCTGCAGCAACATGGATGGAGCTGGAAGGGATTATGCTAAGTAAAATAAATCAGAAGGAAAAAGAGAAATATTGCATGATTTCCCTTATAGATGGAATACAAGGAAACCAAACAAAGGGTAAAGAAAAAGACAAAACTCACAGACAAACCACAGATCTGAGGCATACAGCGGGGGATGGGGAGGGAGAGAGAGGAGGGTAAAAACAGGAGAGGGAAGAGCACAAAGAAATATGGTGATGGATTATGGGTGGTGGGAGAATTATGGGAACTACACCTGAAAGGAGAAATCAAATATTATACAAAAATGAACAATGATGTAAGAAAATATTTTAAAAATTAAAAAAAGACTTCTCCAGGGCCTCCCTGGTGGCGCGGTGGGTTGAGCGCAGCACTGTGGGGCTGTCTGTAGCCTCCGTAGCACAGGTTCGATTCTCCGCCGGCCAGGGAGATTCTCATGTGGTGCGGCAGACCTCGCCTGTCTCGCCCACTGCTCCGTCTGCCTGTTCTGCACCCTGCTCTGACTCTCGTGAATTTGCTCACCCTCCCGGTCCTCTGGTCTGTACCCCGGCACTTATATAAATAATTTTTTTTAAATCTTTAAAAAAAAAACAAATAAATCTTTTTTTAAAAAAAAAAAGGCTAGTTGCAACTAGGTAACTCCAAATTTTCATGACTTCATCTAAAAATTTTAAAAATAAAAGCCTGATCAATAGACAGATTCAACACTATTCCAATAAAAATCTCAATGACATTTTTCAAAGAAATAGAACAAATACTGATGAAATTCATATGGAACCACAAAAAACCACAAATAGTCAAAGCCCTACTGATGAAAACAAAGGAGAAAGGAGGTATCACACTTCCAAACTTCAAGTTATACTACAAAGCCATAATAATTAAAACAGTTTGGTACTGGAATAAAAACAGACACACAGACCAATGGAACCAAATAGAGAGCCCAGAAATAAAACCACACTTAGTGGAGATTTCTGGACCTACTAAACATAGAGCTTCCATATGATCCAGCAATTCCACTCCTAGGTATTTACCCAAAGGACACAGAAACATCCATTCCAAAGAACACCTGCACCCCTATGTTTATAGCAGCACTATTTACAATAGCTAAGCTTTGGAAACAACCCAAATGCCCAAAAATAGATGACTGGATCAAGAAGATGTGGTATATATATACCATGGAATATTACTCAGCATTCAAAAAAGATAAACGCATGCAATTTGCAGCAACATGGATGGCGCTGGAAGGGATCATGCTCAGCGAAATAAGCCAGAAAGAAAAAGAAAAATACCGGATGGTCTCACTCATAGCAGGAATCTAGAAAATTTAAATAAGGAACCAGGAAAATGAATAACTATAAGAAAGTGAAAATCAAAATCAACAAAAAAACTATGAACCAGAGACACTTTTTGGGGGGTGCGGGTGGGAAGGGAGGGATTGGGTCAGAATGGGGGGGGTTGCAGTTGTATGGGGAATATAAAAATAAAATTTATTATTTAAAAAAATAGATAAATAAAACCACACTTATATGGAGAACTGATCTTTGACAAAGGAGCAAACAATATGCAATGAAACACGGACAGTTTGTTCAACAAATGGTGCTGGGAAAACTAGACCACCACATGCAAAAAAAAAAAAAAAAAGAAAAGAAACTAGACCACTACCTTTCACCGTGCACAAAAATCAACTCAAAATGGATAAAAGAACTGGACATAAGACCTGAAACCATAAAATACATAGAAGAAAATATAGGTAAAACACTACAAGACATACATCTCACAAACATCTTTAAAGACTCATCACCCAAAGCAAAGAAAGTCAAGGAAAAGATAAACACCTGGGATTACATCAAACTGAAAAGCTTCTGCACAGCAAAAGAGATATTAAACAAAACAGAGAGACACCCCACTGATTGGGAAAAAAATCTTTGCACCCCTGTCAACTGATGAGGGACTGATCACGAAGATAAACAAAGAACTCAAACAACTCAACAAAAACAAAATAAACAATCCAGTCAAGAAATGGGCAGAAGAACTTAAAAGACATTTCTCCAAAGAGGAAATGCAAATGGCCAACAGGCATATGAAAAAATGTTCAACATCCCTTATCATCAGGGAAATGTAAATTAAAAACACATTGAGATACCACCTTACACCAGTAAGAATGGCACATATCAAAAAAACAAGCAACATCAAATGTTGGCGAGGATGTGGTGAAAAAGGAACTCTCCTTCTTTGCTGGTGGGAGTGCAAACTGGTCCAGCCACTATGGAAAGCTGTCTGGAGGTTTTCAGTCTACTAAAAATGGAGCAACATATGACCCGGCAATTCCACTACTAGGGATCACCCAAAGGACACAAAAAACGTTGATTCAAAAGAACACCTGTATCCCTATGTTTACTGCAGCCCTATTTACAATAGGTAAAACCTGGAAACAACCCAAATGCCCAAAAATAGATGACTGGATCAAGAAGATGTGGCATATATACACAATGGAATATTATTCAGCAATCAAAAAAGATAAACTCATGCCATTCGCAGCAACGTGCATGGAACTAGAAGGAATTATGCTACGTGAAATAAGCCAGAAGGAAAAGAAAAATATCGGATGGTTTCGCTTATAGCAGGAATATCGGTGACCCAAATAAGACATCGGTGTAAAAAAGTAATAACAGTACAAAGCACAACAAAGCAAAAACGGACAATTATAAATCAGAGACATCCTGCAGGGGCGGAGGAGGGAGAGGGATCAGAGGGAGGGAGGGAGGAGCACAGGGGCCTGAGGTGATGGTGCACGGGTGCCTTTGGGAAGGAAACTCTATGGGGTCTACACCTGAGGGGGTGGGGGAAGCAAATATTGTTTAAAAATGAACAATGGGGCCTCCCCTGGTGGCGCAGGGGGTGAGCACTGGGCTGCGAAGCTGCCCACAGTCTCTGCAGCACCAGTTCGATCCCCAGCCACTGGGGCAAGGGTCCCACATGGTGCAACAGACCTCTCCTGACACGCCTGCTGCTCCCCTCAGCAGTGTACTTCGGTCCTTCTGCCTGTTCTGTTCCCCGCTCTGGCTCTGGTGAATTCTCTCACCCTCCCGCGCTTTTGACTGTACCCAGTGCTTGTATAAATAAATAAATAAATAAATCTAAAAAAAAAAAAAAAAGAACAATGATGTAAAAAAAATTTAGAAATCAGAAGCAAAACAATTAAAATAAATAAATAAATATAAATAAAAGCTTGTTTAATCCCACCACTTTATCTACAAGTTGTACATTAAAAAATTCCTACTGGTACATGTTTTATGTTTTTATCATGTAGACTATGAAATTCATCATTTTAACCATTAGCCATTGAGAAAAAACAAAATAAATGTTTAATAACATGTATATCACCTGTGTAAACATTTAGCCACCTTTAAGTATATAAATTCAGTGGTGTTAAGTACATTCACTATGTTCTACAGCCATCACCACTAACCATTTTCAGAACTTTTCCATCATTCCCAAAGAGACTCCATGACCAATAAACAGTCACCCCTCATCCCTTCATCCTTTCTTCCCTTACCAGTCCCTGGTAATCTATATTCTACTTCCCATTTCTATGAATTTGTCTATTTTATGTGTAATCATACAATATTTGTTCATTTGTGTCTGGTTTGTGTCACTTGACATAATGAGTTCAAGGTTCAACCATGTTTTATGCATCAGAATATCATCCCTTTTTTTTTTTAAGATTTATTTATTTATTTATACCAGCACTGGGTACAGTCAGAAGCGCGGGAGGGTGAGAGAATTCACCAGAGCCAGAGTGGGGAGCAGAGCAGGCAGAAGGACCGAAGTACACTGCTGAGGGGAGCAGCGGGCGGCAGGAGAGGTCTGCCCACCATGTGGGACCCTCCTCAGGTGGCCGGGGAGCAGCCGGGGATCGCACTGGCGCTGCAGAGGCTGTGGTCAGCTTCGCAACCCAGCGCTCAACAGCTGCGCCACCGGAGAGGCCCAGAATTTCATCCCTTTTTATAGCTGAATAATATTCCATTGTACATATATACCACATGTTGTTTATTCACCTATTGATGGACCCTGGGTTTGTAATATTTCACCTTTTGACAGAGCACAATTTAGTATACATTTCCCTGAAGTTTGATATTTATATTTTCCAATCTCTTCCTATATGACACATGACCATCTTTGTGCAACACTGTTTTCCTTTCATTGAATTGCTTTTTTAGGTTAAAGCCCTAGTAATAGAACTAGAGCCAAAGGATATGATTTAATGGTTCTTACTAAATAAATTTATTCACTTTCATTTGCCACTTTCCCCAGTCTGTGGAGAAGTTACTATCTGCAGTTAAAAGGGGCACAGATGTATATTAAAAATCAATTGGAGAGAAGCAAATAGTTCCCCAAAGCAATTGTTATAGATCCACCTCTATGAAGGGGAAGTGCCCTTCCCCCTTCTACACACACACACACAAGTCATCAAGTAGTGTGCCATGAGCTGGATTTCCTGAACAGGGAAGCAACTGGGAGCTAGGGGCAGAGTTGAGCAGCCCCTATATCACATGGGAGCCAGGAAAGCTTCTTTCTTGCTTCTGTGGCCTGACTTGCACCCTGGGAAGGAGACTTGGAGGAGACAAGTGTAAGGACTCAGAACAGATTCATGGGTGAGTGACATGTTGGGAGGCTGTACCTGGTAGAGACCATGGCAGACAATATCTTGAATATCATCTCTTCTCTCCCTGGGCACACAAATTCTATTGAAGATCTGTGCTCTAAAACTAAGAGTATGCTTCCTTTGCCTTCGTGCACACAGTTGGCCAAATCCCTTTCAGAGCATGTACACCTTCTGCCTCCTCTCCCCTCCACCCTCCTCTCCCCACACTAACACTTTCAAGCTTGTGAACTTGTGGATCCAGAGATTTTAGTGGATCTAGCTGTGACTCTAACAGTAGAGCAAAATTTACAATGCCAAAATGTCTTTTTGGCAAAAAGATTGTTCTGACCTGGCCATTTTTAAGAAACAGCAGACCGAAGAAAAGCTCTGGGAACTGAATAACTAACTACCTTTTGTAACAGACATAAAGGAAATTCTCCATTTGTAAGGGGGTCTGGGTCTCTCCTTGTTTACTGAGCTTTTCTTGGTAACTGCTAAAAATGGTTTTCTCCCTTTCTCCCCAACAGCCTGTCTTAGTTAAAGTTGTTATTTAAAGAGGTAGAACTTAGGTCATTTGACTAAGGCGCTGTTTTCCTGCATCTCTCCCATGTATGTAGGAGGTATTATATGTTATTTCTCCTATTTTTTGTTATGGGGGGTATCTTCGACAAGAGCTTAGAAGGGTAAAGGAAAATTATTTTTCCACCCCTACACTCTGATGTTAGGAATAAAGTAGAATTCAGAAGAGATTGGTCAAATGGGTATTTTAACCAGTATCCCTTCTATGACCCAGGTTTCATCCTCTCTCTACCAAAATGTATTACAAGATTAGAATAAAATAACTTCCTTCTCAGGGGTAATATGAAGTTATTAAATCAGAATAGTTTGCTATGCATTGCAGAGATTACAAAGAAAATGTGATCTTTCTAATACACTGACATACCTACCTCTGTTATGGAATGATGTTGCTTCTAGTAGTTATGCTTCTTTTCTCCCTAAGGAATTACACATGGTGCCTATGTCAACAATTGTTTTCACTGAGATCATTTTGACGACCAACATAAGGCAATTCTTTTTATCTACATCATTGCAGAAGACACCCTCCCCATGCTCAAAACTGCTAGAAGCTACAATAATGAAAAGACCTAGATCTTTTGGAGAAAGGGAAGGAATTAAAGTAGAAATCACTCAGAAGAGCTCCCTGCCAGAAGTAGAGCTGCTGACCTAAGCAATAGTTTTTCCGAAACTGCACCTTCTACCTACATATTAATTGTTGTCCACTTAACTTGGCTACACTAAGAAAAATGTTAACCACATCAAGGGCCCCAAAGAAGAACCCCACATTCAGAGGGTAGCTAGGGTCACAGAATTCAGCACTGATGTTGTATTCATGGCTAAAGTTTATTGCAGCCTTAAAGTAAGAATACACTCAGATCATATGGGAAAAAGACACAGGTAAGAGTTTTTAGGAATCTACATGTAGGATTTTGCTCACTTCCTAACACAAGGTATCAAAGAGAATACACCGTGTGTAATGCTTTCCCCTAACATCTCACTACTCAAGATTTTATAGTGTTGGACCTCCCCGGTGGCGCAGCAGTTGAGCACTGGGTTGCGAAGCTGCCTGCAGCCT
This sequence comes from Talpa europaea, assembly GCF_964194135.1. Taxonomy (NCBI): domain Eukaryota; kingdom Metazoa; phylum Chordata; class Mammalia; order Eulipotyphla; family Talpidae; genus Talpa; species Talpa europaea. The sequence continues at coordinate 31,520,000 of NC_140080.1, forward strand.
CTGCAGCGCCGGTTCGATCCCCAGCTGCTCCCCAGCCATGGGAGGAGGGTCCCACAGGGCGCGCAGACCTCTCCTGCCGCCTGCTGCTCCCCTCAGCAGTGTACTTTGGTCCTTCTGCCTGCTCTGCTCCCCGCTCTGGCTCTGGTGAATTCTCTCACCCTCCCGCACTTCTGACTGTACCCAATGCTTGTGTAAATAAATAAAAATAAATCTTTTAAAAAAAAAAAAGATTTTATAGTGTTAAAAATAGAACAGGCCCCGGGCCTCCCCTGGTGGCACAGGCAGTTGAGCTCCACGCTGTGAAGCTGTCTGCAGCCTCTGCAGCACCGGTTCAATCCGGGCCGGCGAGAGTCCCACAAGGCACTGCAGACCTCTCCTGTCGCACCGGCTGCTCCCCTCAGCACTGTATTTCGTCAGTCTGCCTGTTCTGTTCCCCGCTCTGTCTCTGGTGAATCCTCTCACCCTCCCGCGCAACTGGCCTGTATCCTGGTTCTTGTATAAAGAAATAATAAAATAAAATCTTAAAAAAAAAAAAAAAAAAAAGATAGAACAGGCCCCAAATGGAGTCTTCCATGCCTGGGTCCCTCCCAGATTTAATAGCTAATTTCATTGCAGTTTCAACCTCTCTCAAAGCGTAATCCTAAACCTATCAATTTGGAATTTCCCTATCAGCTCATAAGAAACCGCTGACTTCTTATGAAAAATGATGGTTTTACCTGAAATCTTTTCTTTTGCAAATAATTATAACCCACTCTGCCTATAAACACCCTCCATTTCTTTTAACCCTTTGCAGTAGCTGCTGCCCAATTTATGAATCATTCAACAAAGCCAAAACTAAATCCCTAAATTTGTGAATTTTATTTTTTAGCAGTAGATACCCTCTTCTTAGAATATATAAAAATCCCAGACTCCCAGAGATGTTCAGTATAAAACCACTGCTTGCACTGTCTAGGTAGAGTGAACCACTATTATCATAGTAAATCGGAATACTCCCTAAATTCAAACCTTGCAAGTAGGACTTTCTAAAGATAGCCTCCTAGGACTGGATATTTTTTTCTGCACATCACCAGCTAAAGATTCATTTGAGCCAAAAAGAATAATCTCTCTCCCCAAAGATCATATACCTATGGTAGAATTAAAGAAATTGTGAGTCTTTATACCTTAATCCACAAAAAGTCTGCAATAACATACTCCCTCACTGAAAGAACTATACCAAAGGGATAGGAATTTTAAGAAAGGGAACCCTAAAATCTTTCAACCTTCAAGTTTAGAGCAAGATACTCCCCTGTTCAAACTGGTTCACCATTCATCTATTGAAAGCCAAATCCCTACAGGACTTGATCCCTTTCTGACCTTATCAGCCACTCCCTTGATCCTCTTCCCTCAGTTCCAGCCACCCTGACCAACTTGCTTCTCCTCAAAAAGGCCAGGCACAATCCTGCCTTGGGGCATTTGCTCCTCCTTGTCCTCTACCAGGAACGCTCTTAATTTATGCATTAACTCCATTTCCTTATAGCCTTTGCTCACATGTCACATTCTCAGACCTACATTTTTTAATCTATTTTAAAATGTACCATCTTCACAAACATCCTGCCTTGCAGCACGACCCAGTCATTTCCCTACTAAGCTTTTCCATACTACTCATAATTTATCATACTGTATAATTTATTATAGTTCATTGTCTGTCTCTCCCTACTAAAATATAGCTTTATTGAGGGCAGGGATTTTTGTATCCATTGTTTTCACTGCTGTATTTCCAGCTGAAGCCTCAAGTAGAAGAGTTAAAATTTCTAACAGGGAGACACTAAATTTCAAGTACATTATAGGTGGGGCAAAAACAAACAAACAAACAAACAAAAACAACCCAGGGCAAACAGGTCTTCTCCAAGTTTGGTAGTACCTGGGAGAGTAGTCATTAGAAGTCATTAGAAAATGTGGGTGTGATTAAAGAAATATAACTGAAGAGATGACCATAGATGGCAACTTCAAACAAGGTTATGGAAGACTTTTAACAAAAGGAACTACTTCCAAGTGGACACATATAAAGGAAATCCACAAGGTTTAGAGAACAATCTGGGGGATACCCAACCTGAAGTAGCAACAGGAGGGAGTGGTTACCAAAAGCCAGAAAAGACCTGGAGTTGGAAGAGAGGCCATTGGAGCAGAGTTGTGCCTACTAATAAAACTGCTGCTAAGATGTGGAGGAGAGGGGAGACAAATTTCTTGATCCCATCTTTTACTATCCAGATCTCTTGCCAGTTTCTCCCACTATCTAAGCCCAACATGAAGCCAGAGAAGGATGCTTGCAGTTCTTTAAGAATCAGCTTCCCAGGAACACAAAGGAAGGGAAGATGGAGAGGAGATCAGGAAGGGCAAAAAGAGAATATCCAGTACAGTAGCTATTTTGTAAAGCTGACTGAAAAGGGCACAATGCGTCCACGTGCTTACAAACATCTTCAACGCACTGTGTACGAATCTCCCAAGTATCCTCTTCCCATTCTCCGTGGCATCGTCTTCCCACTCAGTAATTCTGACTCAAAATTCCTTATTCCCCACACACCTAATCTATTGCCAATTACACTTTCCCAATCCCCTTAACTTCGTTTTCAGACTGTTTCCAGTATTACCTCTTTGCTCATACTCTCATTTTCTTTTTTTTTTAAGATTTATTTATTTATTTATTTATTTATTTATTTATTTATTTATTTATTTATGCAAGCACTGGGTACAGTTAGAAGCACGGGAGGGTGAGAGAATTCACCAGAGCCAGAGCAGAGAACAGAACAGGTAGACTGACGAAATACACCGCTGAGGGGAGCAGCGGGCAGCAGGAGAGGTCTGCGCACCATGTGGGACCCTCGCCCGGTGGCCGGGGATCCAACCGGTGCTGCAGAGGCTGCGGACAGCTTCGCAACCCAGCGCTCAACTGCTGCACCATCAGGGAGGCCCAATACTCTCATTTTCTTACCTGCTTAACATCAGTCCTCTTAGGAGCCTTGCCACCTGAAACACCACTCAAATGCCATCTATTACTCAATGCCACTGAATTAAATCTAAATTGCAGCCTCATTATCACTACTATTGTGCAAAAATCTATAGTGACTTCCACTGCTAGCCAACAAAAGTCCAAACTCAGTGTACTACTCAAAGACCTTGGTAACATGGTTCCAATGTCTCCCAATGTATTTCCCACAACTCTCTTTTATCCTAATACTATCAAATTAGCCACTTGGATTTGGAATCAAAGAAAGTATAGAGAAAAGAATATGACTATTGGGACTGGTCACACTTGGATTCAACTCACAGCTCAATCACTTCACCAGCTGGGTGGGCTTACACATTACTTAACATTCACAGATACTACCGTGTCTGTGAAACAGTTACTGAATGGAGCCAAAGAGAGCAGTCACAAGTGTACCTTAGTACAGTATTTAGTACACTGTATGCATACTTCTCTATATATGTTCCCAGTTCTGCCTATTTGTCTCTCCACTTGAAATTACATTTCTCTTCCCACCATTTCTATGACTTTTTTTTTTCCAGGCAAAGTGCTACGTCCTCCCAATATTTTTCTTTTTTCTTTTTCTTTTTTTTAAAGATTTATTTATTTTTATTTAGGCAATAGCTGGGGTAAAGGCTAGAGGCGTGGGAGGATGAGAGGATTCACCAGAGACAGAGTGGGGAGCAGAACAGGCAGACAGAACTGAAAACACCGCTGAGGGGAGCAGTGGGTGCGACAGGAGAGGTCTGCCGTGCCATGTGGGAATATCCCTGGCTGGCTGGGAATCAAACCCGCACTGCAGAGGCTGCAGACAGCGTTCACGGCGCTGTACTCAACCCTCTGTGCCACCGGGGAGGCTCATCCCAATATTTTTCTTGATCTTCTCTCCTACCTGGAAGTCACCGCTCCTCAACACTTGTATCTTTCTTTTTTTTTTTTTTTAATTTTTTTTTTTTTTAGAGGCATGTTTTTTATTTTTATTTATTTATTTGTTTGTTTTTTGTTTATACATGCACTGGGTACAGTCAGAAGCGCAGGAGGGTGAGAGAACTCACCAGAGCCAGAGCGGGGAGCAGAGCAGGCAGAAGGACCGAAGTACACTGCTGAGGGGAGCAGCGGGCGGCAGGAGAGGTCTGCACGCCATGTGGGACCCTCCTCCGGTGGTAGGGGAGCAGCCGGGGATCGAACCGGCGCCGCAGAGGTCGCCGGCAGCTTCGCAACCCAACGCTCAACCGCTGCGCCACCAGGGAGGCCCTTAATTTTTTTTTTAAATAGAGGCATGTTTTATTTATTTTTTTACTTGTTTGTTTGTTTGTTTATACATGCACTGGGTACAGTCAGAAGCGCAGGAGGGTGAGAGAATTCACCAGAGCCAGAGCGGGGAGCAGAGCAGGCAGAAGGACCGAAGTACACTGCTGAGGGGAGCAGCGGGCAGCAGGAGAGGTCTGCGCGCCATGTGGGACCCTCCTCTGGGAACCGGGGAGCAGCCGAGGATTGAACCGGCGCCACAGAGGCCACGGGCAGCTTCGCAACCCAGTGCTCAACCGCTGCACCACCGGGGAGGCCCAACACTTGTATCTTTCTAATAGTAATAAATACTTAAAATTTACAGACAGCTAACATAATTCATATAGTTCCTACTACAGCTGAAGCAGCAGAGGCCTAGAGATGCTTCTACATCCAAGCTCACACAACTAGCCAAGGCCAAAATCTAAGTTAAAAATCAAGTATAGGGTCTCCCTGGTGGTGCAAGTGGTTAAGTCTCAGCACTATGAAGCTACAGCAGCGACTGCAGCATGAGTTCAATCCCTGACAGGGAGCTAACCCACAAGGTGCATCAGACCTCTCCTATTTTACCCTCGGCAGTGTATTTCAGTACATCTGCCTGTTCTGCTCCCTACTCTGTCTCTGGGGAATCCTCTCACCCTCCTCACCTCTGGCCTACACCCCAGCTTTTGTATGCTTAAATAAATAAATCCTTAAAAATGAAATAAAATAAAAATCAAGTATATCAGCAGGGAAGGGGGGATAGAGGATCAAAACGGGAGGAAAGAGCACAAGGGACTATGGTGATGGTGTTCACAGATGAAATGGCGTTGCGAGATTTACAGGGACTACATCTGAGAGGAGAAATAGATTACTGTACAAAAATTAACAATGTAAGAAAATAAGTTTAATTTTAAAAAAATCAAGTATGTTATTAATAGTGATCAATGAACTGCACATGCACATCACTACTCTTTTCCAGACAGTTATGCACACACTTCATTAACTATGCAAATACCATGTAGATAGGTAGAGGGTAAAATAAAATACACCATTTGCTCATCAGAGGTCATAACTACTAACATTACTACACATGAGAAATGATAGTAGGCCCTTTAAATATATCTTTCATTGAATCTGAGCAACAACCCAGTGAAATAAATATTACTGCTAGCCTTTTCTTCTTTACAAATAAGGAAAGTGAGGTCCAGGTCAATTTGCTAGTTAAGAACAAAGCCAGAAAGTGATTGGGTCAGGGATGGAAATGGAATGGTCTATTTGATGTCAAAATACATGTCTTTAAGGAAATATTAAATCAGATGTCTACTGGAAGGCAAATTAAACTTGTAGCTTGAGCATCAGAGAAAAAAAATGCACTTTTTATATGCTACTCAACAGAAGTAACCAGTGAAGGCAGAAAGCTTAATTTTAATCAGAAAATGCACAGCAAATGACAATGGGACTAGCTTCCATTTATTTATGCAAAAATAAACAAAACTCTAAGTGCCACAATGCTTAAACGGAAAGGATGCATCATTTCAAAAGAAAATGATTTCCAAGTAGCATGCAAATTATGCATGTTAGTCTCAGTGCTGTGTATCTCCAGATGTTTTAAATTAATAAGGTAATCAATACCTGATGATGAAACACTGGGAAATAAGCAAACTAAATGGTACAACTCTACATCCGAATTTTAGAGTAGGAAAAGACGACACAAATTTATTTCAGGAATTTTAAGCAAAGTGATAAAGGAATCAAAGTACCAAAGAAAAGCATGTCTAGCAAGGTATCTTCTTGAATTCTTTTCCTCTCTAAAGGTTTCTATCATCCAGTTCTAAGAGCAAGTTAAAAAAGCAGATAGAAAGTCAGTTCCCCTTTCTAGCCTTCTGAGTTAGGGATTCCTTTTTTAAAAAGCAATTCTCAAATATCATCCTTTTAATGATAAATGTTTTATCTTGCAGCATTTACATTCTCATTTATGGAGACCATGAAGTTCACTCAAAATTAGACTCCAATGCCAAAAACTAATTTTCCCAAGCCAGCTGTATGCCTCTTTTTGAAATGAGCAATAAATTCTACTTCCCAAACAAGAGACTACCACACCTTATATTCAGTAAGAGACTAAATTTAAGCATCAAGAAGAACATTCATGTGCTAAACTCAAATTCAATTTAAGGCTAATAATTCAGACCCACACATTATTTTTCATACCTGCCACCTCCAAAATTATACAATCGTTAACTGTATTTTTAAGGTGAAATTTAGGGTATATGTAATCTTGAGTATAGCAAATTCACCCTCATCAGTAAATGATTAAGTTATTTTATTTTCTGATAAAATTATACCTCAAAGTTCATAATAAGCAAGTAAGTCAAAATAAAGGGAAGTCATTATGGGAAGAAAATGCAAGCAAACTGCTAACTTGTGGCTTAATAAAGGGATCTCCAAACTATGAACTATACCCCTTATGGATTAATAGTGATTATCGTCGTCCATTGAAGATCTCAATTATTTTATCTATCACTAAATACTTTAAATTGTCTCCCTTAAGTTGATTTTACATTTTGTTTGTTTACTTATTTATACAAGAACCGGGACACAGGGTGAGAGTATTCACCAGAGACAGAGTGGGGAACAGAACAGGCAGAATGACTGAAATACACTGCTGAGGGGAGCAGCGGGCGCAATAGAAGAGGTCTGTCATGCCATGTGGGACCCTCACCGGCAGACCGGGATCAAACTGCCGCTGCAGAGGCTGTGGACAGCTTCACAGCGCTGTGCTCAACTGCCTCCGCCACCAGGGGAGGCCCTTTACAATTTTTTTTTTAAGATTTATTTATTTATGCATACAAGAACTGGGATACAGGTCAGAAGTGCGGGAGGGTGAGAGGAGTCACCAGAGACAGAGTGGGGAACAGAACAGGCAGACTGATGAAATACACTGCTGAGGGGAGCAGCACACAGGTCAGGAGAGGTCTGCTGTGCCATGTGGGTAGCTCCCTGGCCGGGGATAGAACTCGTGCTGCAGTGGCTGCAAGCAACCTTCATACGTTGCTTCATAAGCCCTTGTACCACCAGGGAGGCCCTGATTTTACAATTAATACTTAAACAAAAATCATTAATCATTAAATAATGCAAAATAACAAAAATGGGTGATGTACTTTTATGGATTTTATGATCTAGCAGTCTAATAAAAAGATGTAAGGAGCCCAAGACATCAGGCTCTGCATTTTGGCATAAGGCCCTTTCCCACCTTACCCAATTGTTTACCAAGTTCAAATGTGTCTTCTGCAATATTTCCCTTGATCTACACAGAAAGTCATCACTGCTGCTTATATATATATATTTTTTTAAGATTTATTTATTTACGCATACAAGAGCTGGGGCACAGGCCAGAGATGCGGGGGGTGAGAGGATTCACCAGAGACAGATTGGGGTACAGAACAGGCAGACCGACCAAAATACACTGCTGAGGGGAGCAGCGGGCGAGACAGGAGAGGTCTGCTTCACCACGTGGGTTGCTCTCTGGCCGGCCGGGGATTGAACTCATGCTGCAGAGGCCGAGTATTGCTTCATACTGAGGTGCTTAACCCCTTGCACCACGAGAGAGGCCCACTGCTCATATGTATCTTTGACTACAATGCTCACCACCCAAACTAAACTGTAGATACCTTGTGAGAAAGGGTTGACCTTATTTAGCTAAGATGTACTCAGTACATATTTATTGAATGAATTATAAGAGCTAGTCTAAGATTCCCCTTAAAGGGTATGACTAAATTACTAAATGACTAAAAACTAAGTTACAAACTGGAAAGTGTGTAAGCAACTGGTCTTCACATTACAAGAGAATAAAGCAAAAAAAAAAAAAAAAACACCTCACCAACATTAAATAGTAAGATCTGAATCTAGATTTTTGATGATTTCTGACCCAGAACAAATCTCTCCCAGGATACCCTATCCAGACTGTTACTTTTTCAAGACCTTGTTGAGAAAATATTTAACAAATGATTTAATAAGTATTTTAAAATTCAACAAGGTATTTCTGCACTGAAAAAAACCTCTAACATGACTGAAATACTGAACATTTTATAAGAGTAATATCATAGTTACTACCATAAAACACCAGACCTCAATGTATGTATGTTCTCCTTTCAAAATTTAAGGACAGAAAGGCTTGTTTTTAATTTACATATTTAGTCATCATTCTCATAGAAAAATTCAAACAGGGCCTCCCTGGTGGCACAAGGGGTTAAGCACTACTCTATGAAGCAATCCACAGCCTCTGCAGCATGAGTTCAATTCCCGGCCGGCCAGAGAGCAACCCACAGCCTCTGCAGCATGAGTTCGATTCCCGGCCGGCCAGAGAGCAACCCACATGGCGCAGCAGACCTCTCCTGACTCGCCCGCTGCTCCCCTTAGCAGTGTACTTCAGTCAGTCTGCCTGTTCTGTTCCCCACTCTGTGTAGTGAATCCTCTCTCTCTCTTTCTCACACACACACACCCATCTCTGGCCTGTACTCCAGCTCTTGTATGCATAAATAATCTTAAAAAAAAAAAAAAAAGAAAAATTCAAACAAAATTTGGAAGGCCAGTGTAGTCCATGCCCTATGGGGTCTCTCATTTCTCCCACCAGTTATGTGGAGAAGAGGTAGGGGCATTAGCCAGTCACTGGCCTTGTTTATCTTTTCCCTCCTAAAAAAAAAAAAATTCTGGAAGGAAAAAAAATCACAAAGCAAAATTGAAATGTTAAGACTATGGAATATCCAATAATTCCTTGTAGAGTTCCAGCAGATTTCTTAGCGCACTATCTAGACACTGGTGTAACCAATGGTTTCTGCCCTTAATCCTGTATTTCCTTTATCCCTCTCCTCTTTGGTATACAGTTAATACCTAGAAAAAGAATTTTTAAATTATAAACAGAAGAAAACCTGGAAAGATGCAAATCAATAAACTATGATACAGCTATACTAGTATACCAATTACAGGAAAAAGCTTGTTGTTTATAGATGCCTTTAACATTAAATACACGAGTGTATAAGTGATCTAATATAACCACTCAAAAAGATCTAGAAGTAAACATACTCAGTTTATCTCCGAGCACTAAGAGAAAAAGGGAGGAGCAGTTTTATTTTACAGTATTATTAAAAATACATTAAAAAATCCTTATCTCTTGTTCTCAATAGCTACATGATTTTAGGGAAATTAAAAGACAAGCCTGCAGCTAATATGCAAAATAGATATAATGGGATCCCCTCACAGAATTATCTGAGGACGAAAATAAATGAAAGGGTACATATAAACTTAACAGAACAAAGCACATGAAAACACAAATGGTGCCTTCCTTATTTGTTTAGGGAGTAATGAAATTTCTTAAGTGACAAATACAGACATCATATGAAAAAATGAAAAAACTAGCCAATATTCCCTCAGTAAAACTACTGGAGAAAACAAAGGGAGGAGAGGAATATATTTGTTCACAGGCCTGTTGCACGTATAATCTAGCTTAGAAAATGATCAGGAAAAGGTTTTCGTCGAATTTACCCTACACCTGTAAAAAAGCTGCCGATGAACAGGTCCCTTGCTCTGTATGTATATCGAGAATGGAAAAATACTTTTAAGCATAGAGACAACTGCTGCATCATCACCTATCAATCGCATTATTTAACTCTTAGGTAGCCATCTCATCAACCAAGAAGTATAAAACTGATGAGCAAAAGCATAAAGCTATAGAATGGATTATACAGGCATTTAAATGAGGAAGATGCATTTGTCTTGATAAAGACATAAAAATGATCTACACAAAAACTATAGATCTAAAAATTCCCATTTTTAAAATTAATGTAGGTACATATAAAAAGACCTACCTAGATTTACATCTTTTAAATGATTACCCAATTCAAATGTCATACAATGACTTTTAAAATAAAATAGTAGGAACTATCTTTCCTAAGTTTTATCTACTAAAGGGAGTTTTTAATTTAAAAAAAAAAATTTACAATGTATTTTCCCTTTTAGTAGAATGCTTAGGAGGCACATCAGAGTAAGCCACAACATGACACTAAGGTAAAAAGCATTTTCCTACCGAGATTAGAGGCAATTTTTATTACCCTGTCAGAAAGCTAAAAAAAAAAAAAAAAAAAAAAAGGATTTTATAAAATAAAGCTTTCTGAAACAGGGAATCGAGAGAAATTTTTCCCAGTGATCAAAATCTTGCACTGACTCAGTGATTAACATAGAAGAGGACTTACCACCCTTTTAGGGGTAAAAGTTCTCTTTCGGGTAAAACCTATACATTATCTAGGTGCAGTTCAAATCAATCCAATATTCAAACACCCATTTTCAACCAGCAAAGATAGACGTATACAAATTTACTGTAAAACGCACAATCTCAAATTTGAGAAACTTGAGCACACTTAAACACTAAATGAGCCTATAAACCTTGTTAACTAACACTGTCAGTTCTGGTCTTGGGGAAAACAATCAAATGACAAATTATCAAATATCCTCACTCTTTTAACTTTGCTTGAAAAACAAAAATTTATGCCAAAATAGAAATAAAACCTACGTTCCAAACTGTTATCAAAGGAAAACAACCTAGTGTTTTGATTCTGATTTTGAGTTACCCCTTGAACATTAGGCATTTGCAAGCTTTTTAAGATTTGAAATGATCTTTCAAACCACTTTCAACTGATTACCATTCAATTTACACTGAAAATACAAAGTTCTTTACAATAGGAAGACACAAAGATTCATTTTTCAATTAGCTTATCTTTCAAATTAGATTGAAGCATAGCACAAAACCTGTTTTCAATACTAAGTTCTATGCCACCTCCTACCATGAATTCTTAAGTTTGAATGTTCTCACAGGTTTTATAGATGAGTCAAAACACAACTGATTGCCAAAAACCAGAAGTCCCACAAGCCAATGTTTACATACAAATTGAACAAGGAATTCAGGAAAGACTAACCACCGTTTTTCCCTTCACTAAAACCAGCAGAGATTACAGAAATTTGTAACGGCAAGTATATGAAACTAGGTGTTCTATACCATGAACAGAATACTAAATTGGTTCTCTCATTAACAGGAAATCCCTACATATTTAACTTAGAAGTCACTGCCTTATTGAATACAAAATGACTTTGCACACGTTCCAGAGGTGGTCTATTTCAAGTTACCTACAAGAAATAGATCTTCCCACTAAAACTGAATCAAGGACAGTAATAACTGTAATGAAATATTTATATCATATATACCCTTGAGGTCCCCCAAAAGCTAGAACAACAAAAAAAAATCAAATGAAGCCAGACATGCAGTGCTTCACCAATGAAAAACAAAAAATGTTAAGGAACTGCATAACCATTTGAGAGCAAGATTTGACTGTGCATTTATTCAATGTGCAGACATCCACCTCATTTGTGGTAGAAGTGTACTTAAGTATTTGCACCAAGCACCAGCTATCCTTTGTCAAGTACAGCTGACAACTGATAATCTAGCCCAGCAACCTTCTTACCTCTTGAAAATCCACCCCTCGCAATGAATAAAAATTTGGCAAAAATTAGATCTAACAAATTAAACAGTGAAAGAATCCCCAAAAAGGTCAATGTTAAAACTTACTTTACTTTAATGACCATAATCTCCCCTTCAGAAAACTTTTTTAGTATAGCTGTGGGCCTTCAACTGCAAACTTAAGTCAAATATTTTATCATATTAAATGAAGTGTACTAAATTAACAGGTACTCTGAATCCACCCACCAGGTAGGTATACATACTCTCACTCAATCATGTAAAGAATTGAATTCTTTATTTGTGATATCCATAAACGTTGCTAGTCTATATTTCTATCCAAGAAGGCAATTTTCTCCTATATCAGTTTTTTTTTTTATAAACAACAACTTGAATTCTATTGCATGAAAGGGCTACAAATATACATTTGTTAACCAAGCAGAATACACAGATATTTTGCTTTACAACTTGCACCTAAGATACCAGTACATGTAGCTGGTTCAATAGTTGTCATAGCAATTTGGGGCCACTGCCCAAGCTATGCATAGCAGTTTACATTTTGAAATCTCATGTAGAAAGGGCAATTGGGATATGGACTGTTAACTACATTCCTGTGAACCCCATTTTAGTTACAAGTAAATGTGTAACCCAAGTCTGCACAGATTTCTGATGGCAAAAATTCTAAATCTGATGCAACTGTCCTAAACAAGTTTTTAAACAAATTGTTTTTGCAGATATTCTGCCATTCTGCCAGTAGATGGTGCTACACAAGGTTGGGGGGGGGGGATTTCCATGAGGACAACAGTTCAGCTATAAGAAAAAAACCATTTAAACCTGTTCTGAAAATACAAAAATGCATTTAAGTTTGAGGGTAAAATATAACCCTTATTTGTAACCATTCAATACAGACAAACCGGTAAGAGGGATGAAACTAGGCAATCTGAAAAATTTTTCAACAGTTTATATGAATGAAAACACATGCGTAACACAAACTATTTCTTTAGAACTACATAGTACATATTTTGAAGTAAATTCTTATAGAAAGAAGTGACCAACCATGTCAAGATGATAAGCAAATCGCTTAGTACAAGAGATGGATGCACAGAAAACTTTTCAAGGTTTTAAAAAGCCACATCCACCACTTCGAAAGTTTTGTCTGTAAGGGATAAAATCCAAAGTCACTAGCAGGGCAACAGAAAAAGGAAAAAAACAAAACAAAACAAAACCCACAGGACCTTTTAAAAGTTTCTCTAAGTATACATCAAAAATTAAGATTTAACACGAAAAATTTTCAACTCATATCCCTTAAAACGGTACGGAATGGATCCTAGAAAAAAAATGTTAGACATGTACGGTCAAACACAATGATTTATTAAAAATAAAACGTAAAAATGATTTTTGTACATATGCTTCCAAATTTCAGGCATGGGATCCAAGTAGATTTCATAGAAAACGCTGTAGCCAGGTATCAAGTCCTTACAACAAAGTGAACTACCCCCCACCCCTACCCCCGCCCAGGTTTTGCTACAGAATCAGCAAATTCACTCCCTCCCCCCCCAAAAAAAAACACAAATCAAACAAGACATTTTGCTAGTATAAAAACGACCAAGGTCCAAGTAATAATAAAAAAATAGAGTCCATCAATGACTGTAACACAAAAATGTGTATGTGGGGCCGAGTCCATCTTCGGAGAGACGGGAGAGGAGGCAGGCAGACGGGCGACACCCCCAGGGCAGGCCGCCTCAGCGGCGGCGCCCCCAAGGGCAAAACGGGGAAGGCGGTGGGAGGGGGAAGGGCCTTCGGAGCGGACCCTCGCGGGGCCGTCGGAAAGAGCTACCCCTACGGCCGCTCCCGGGCCCTTTTAAAATTTCCTCCTCAGAAGGAGGAGCCGCCGTAGCCGCCGCCGCCGCCGTAGCCCCCCCGGTAAGGTCCGCTGCTGCTGCGCCCGCCCCAGCTGCTGCCGCCGCCGCCGCCGCCGCTCTTCATGGGCCCGTAGGAAGACTGGTGCTGGCTGTAGCTGCCGAAGCCGCCGAAGCCATTGCCGTAGTCGCTGCCCCCGTAGGACGAGCCGCCGCCGCCGCCCCCGTACGCGTTGTAGCCGCCGCCCCCGCCGCCGCCGTAGCCGCCGTAGCTGTTGTAACCGCCGCCGCCGCCCTTGGACAGGCCGTTCTGGTCTCGGCCCCCGCCGCGGCCCCGGCCGCCCCGGCCGCCCCGCGAGGACCGGGAGCCGCCGCCGCCGCCCCCGGAGTGGATATCCTCCTTGGGCACGGCCTTCTTCACCTCCACGCGGTGGCCCTGGATCGGGTGGAACTTCACCACCGCGGCCTTGTCCGCCGCGTCGTGGTTCTGGAAATACACGAAGCCGAAGCCGCGCTTCTTGCCCGACTGCTTGTCGGCGATGATCTCGGCCTTCTCCACGGTGCCGAACTGCGAGAAGTGCTCGATCAGGTCGCCCTCGGCCACGTCTCCCTTCAGGCCCCCGACAAAGAGCTTCTTCACCTTGGCGTGGGCCCCGGGCCGCGCCGAATCCTCCCGGGACACCGCCCGCTTCAGCTCCACCGTGTTGCCGTCCACCGCGTGGGGCGAGGCGGCCATGGCGGCGTCGGCCTCCTCCACATTGGAGTAGGTCACAAAGCCGAAGCAGCGCGAGCGCTTGGTCTGGGGGTTCACCACCACCACGCAGTCCGTCAGAGTCCCAAAGGCCTCGAAGTGGCCGCGCAGGCCCGACTCACTCGTCTGCACGTTGAGGCCGCCGATGAACAGCTTGCACAGCTGCGAATTCTCCATCTCCACGGCCCGGGCCTTGCCCCCGCCCTGCGCGCTCCGCGGCTTCGCCGTCGCCGTTATCGTGGGCTGAGGCCTCCTCACTGCCTGGGCCCAGCCGTTGCTGGGGCCGCCACCGCCGGTCCCGACGGGGGAGGGAAGGAGGGAAGGGGAGGGAAGGAGGTGAAGAGGAAGGGGGAGGGAAGGGGAGAGGTGCCGACCAGAGGACGGGCCGCGGAGGCTGGAACGCGACCGAGGCCGCCGTCGCCGCTACCGCTACCGCCACCTCCGCTCCCCTATCTGGGCACCACACAAAGAGGCCGCTGAACGCGCGCGCACCCGCCCCGAGGCGTGCGTCACCGCCGACGTACGGCAGCCCAGGGCTGCCCGCCAATCCCCGCCTCGCTCCCCTTTGTCCCGCCTACCGCGCCGCAGCGCCGCTCTCGGCCACGGACTCCCCGCCCTCCGCGGTCCATTCAAGCTCTCGGCGCTGCCCGCTCCCGCCGCCGCCGCTGCCACCCCGCTTTTGCGCTCCAGCCACCCGGTGTGCCCTGACGAGGGGCTCGCCCTTCCCGCCGCGGACGCTGGCGAGTCGTTTCCTCCCAGCCTCGCGGCTGTTCCCAGTGTCTCTCCCCCCTCCCCTTCCCGTATCCCCTCGCCCAACTCCGCAGTGGCGTTCGCGCCAGCCCCTTGAGAGACATGTCATTCCAGCCAATCACCGCGAGCCGCTCGCACCCACTTCCGTTTTCGGCGTCCGCTGGACGGGCGCGCTCCCCGGTGCGCGCCGGCCCGGGCTCCCCCCTGTTTGCGGAACCTGCCTGCCGCCCCCCCCCACGCATCCCCCCGCCCGGGGCTCGGCGCGGGGGGCGGGGGGGCGAGCGGGGGCGCGTTGGGGGCCGTTCCCAACGGATGCGGCCTGGGGCTCCACGCGCGGGCTTTTTGAAAACTTGACTGTTGGGGTCGGGGGGCCTGGATCTACTAGCCGAGTCTGGACCGGGGCGCTACACCTGGCGTCCCCGCCCCTCCGCCCGCACAAAGATGGAGGGGAGAGGCCTGGTCAGGGGAGGCGGTTATTAACCGTTTACGGTCGGCCCAGAGCGCAGTTAAACTATAACATTGACACGTGGCTCTGCGCAAAAGCGGGCCCGAGGCAGTGTGGACGGCGAGGCGCCCAAAGCGCGTCCCACAGCACCTCCGAGGCGCGCCCCCCGCCGCCCAGCGGCCGTCCTCGCCGCGCCCCTTGCCGAGCTCGGGCATTTTCACTTTACCTCAGGGAACACAACCTTTTGATGTGTGGACGTTATCCGTTGCTTCATTCCCAACTAAAACACTGCCTTTTAAATGTGTTTATATCAGGCTAGGACCCAGAGAAATTAACACATGAACGTTATTTACAAATACCGTGCACTCTTGATAACCCTTACAGAACCTCAGGTGGAAATACAAGAAAATTGTAACGGCTTCCATTCATTGAACATTTGTATGCCAAGCAAGATATAAGGAGTGGGGCATAGTGTGAGACAGTATGTGACCAAGAGGCCCCAAGCCATGTGATAAACACTAGAGAAGTTCGGAGGAATTCCTCACCGTACCCTGGAGTATTCGTGCATCATTTGTGAAAGAGTGGAAAACACACTGACCCTCAGAGTCTTAAGGCTACATAAGATTTGTATAGGGAGTTTATCTGCACCAAATCCTAAAGAAACTTAGCTACATTAGCTTCAAGTGACAGTGAGTGGACTGGGAGGGTTTTTGATAGACAAAATAAGAGTTGAAACATATGCTGGCATGTCTTCAATTTTAGATTAAGAAGTTTTGACTAAAGGAATAGAGACAGTCTTCTAGACTTGGGGATAAACTATAATCTCGTTCTACCACCTACTAACCCTCCTACCATCCAGATGTGTGACTTCGGGCAAGTTGCTCTTTAAAAAAATTAACCAGGGCCTCCCCGGTGGCGCAAGGGTTAAGACACAACCTCTGCAGGTTATCTGCAGCCACTGCAGCAGAGTTCCATCCTGGGCCAGGGAGCAACCCACATGGCACAGCAGACCTCTCCTGACTTGCCAGCTGCTCCCTCAGCAGTGTATTTCTTGTATGAATAAATAAATCCTTTAAAAAAAATAAAAAATTAGCCAGTCTTATTATCTGGAAATGAATACAGTGAAACACCTTGCCAGTGTGGTAGAAATTAAATGGATTCTACATCTAAAGGCAAAGCGCAATCCTGGCATACTCTTAAGTGTTACTTTAAGAAATACCAGACCGAGTGACAGTAAACAAAAGACAAATATCTGCCCTCCTGATGCTTACATTCTAGTGAGGGAGATTCAGACAATATATAAAAATAGAAATACAGCACAGTACTAGTGATCAGTGCCATTGACAAAACTAGGAGGACACTAGGAAGCTATTTTCCTGTTATGAAAAAAAATAAGTAAAATTTCATATATGTGAGGATTTGCTAACTATGGGTGATTTAAAAAATGACGAAAAAATAAAAGCATTCCAATGATTGAAGTCTGGAAGCCTAAAATTACAGGATGATGGAAGTAGAATACCTAACAAAAAAAACTGTCTTGGGGAGAAGGAGCGGGGGAGATGAATAATATAATTGTTAAAGTTTAAGTTGATACTGGAACTTTTATGGAGCAGTGTTTTCTGGGAATGCCAAGACTATCTACAACTCAGATGAGAGATTATACCTTAAGAAATATATTTAGAGAATCATCTAAACAAATGATAAAACAATAAAAGGTAAATTTCAGGAAAAAACTAAGACCATCCTTTCCCATCTAATCTGTAAATTCTAAAGTATACTGTTTTAAAATAATTCTCTACACCACCTAATTGGGAATCCATTGTGTGTTCAATTTCTATTAACTAGGAAAACAGAAGTATATGTTTGCTATATAAGCCTATACAAGAAGAGGAGTAGGGATGCTGGGAGCCAATGCAAGCATGTTTAAGACACATTTAGGAATCCAAGATAAATGAAAGTTTATTCTATAAATTAGGATGTTAGATTGGTAAAGGTAGGAACAGTAAATAAGGAGTGTTATATAAACACTTAAATGATGTAGTCCATTTCCTATCCCTCAGATAATTATTTACATTATTATGTAAATAATTGCCTAATTTCTTAGTTTGGTTTTACTTGCTTATAGGTATCCCGGCCTTCAAAAAAAAAAAAAAATACACACACACACATATATATAATTGAGATTTAGACAATCTTTGTTTTCTGCCCCTCCTGTAAGCTTAATTATAACAACCAAACTGAATGTGATAGCTACACACTCATGAAAGTATACACTAAAAATGGTGTATTTAATGTACCTAAATTATACCTAGAAAAAAGAGCGACAAAAACAGAAGGGAAAAAAATAAATTGAGGAATAAAGGGAAAATTTTGGCCAATTGTATATCCAGAAAGCAGAAACTTCTCTTTATAAGTCACTTACTGTATCTGAGAGTTTTTTTTTTTGCAGATAGGGTTCTGTTATGAACTTAATTGTGCCCAATACCCCCCAGAAATTAATTTGTTAAAATCTTACCCTCCTCACCAACTCCTGAAAGTAACTGTAATTAAAGAAAAAGTCTTTAAATAAGTGATTAAGTTAAAATGAGGGGCTTAGGGTGGGGCCCTAATCCAATCATTATTGTCCTTATAATAAGAGGAAGAAATTCCAAGAGTGCAGGTGCACAAAGGGATATCCTTGTGAAAAGATGGCAAAGAGGGTCGTCTTCTGCAAGGCAAGGAAAGATCTCAGAAGCATACAACCCTTCGGCACCTTGAACCTTCAGCCACCAGAACTGGGAGAAAAAAATTTACCTTGTTTAAGCTACCCATTTTCATATACTTTGTTATGGCAGCCCTAGCAAACTAATACTTGCACCATTTTTTTGAACTCAAGCTACCTTGCAAAAGGGCACTTTTTGCCACTTGTGATAAGGTTAAATCTTTTTAGTGGACTCTAACAACCTCTAACATGCATGTCTTAAAATTTTACCCATTCTTTTGAACCAATAATCAAATGTGTCCTAAGGAAATAATTCAGGGTCTACTCAAGGATTTAACTTCAAAGATGCTTATTTAATATCGTTTTATTACCTATACCCCCAAATAGCTAATTAAATAAGGAAATAATTATTCCAGCTAAGAATATCACGAGGCACTCAAATTGATGTTGTAGGGGGAAAATAATGACTTGTATTTGGGTATGAATCGTATAACATCATGATTATGGGTGAAAGACCACTTAACTTATTTCAACAAATCAAATTAAGTCTGATTTTAAACTAAACCCCATACAGGATGGCAAAAATATGAGCATGTCCTGGGCCTCCCTGGTGGCGCAGCGGTTGAGTGCTGGGTTGCGAAGCTGCCCGTGGCCTCTGCCGTGCCGGTTCAATCCCCGGCTGCTCCCGGGCCACCAGAGGAGGGTCCCACATGGCGCGCAGACCTCTCCTGCCACCCGCTGCTCCCCTCAGCAGTGTACTTCGGTCCTTCTGCCTGCTCTGCTCCCCGCTCTGGCTCTGGTGAATTCTCTCACCCTCCCGCACTTCTGACTGTACCCAGTGCTTGTATAAATAAATAAATACATGTTAAAAAAAAAATATATGAGCATGTCCTGATTGGGCTCCTCTTGCCTTTTTCTACTCAAATGGACTTGCCTCTTTCCCTTTCCCCTTCTAAGACTTAACACCTACAATAAAATCTTGTTGTAAAAAATAAAAATTAAAAAGCCACCAAGAGAACTGGCTTTAAAAGGGACTCGGCTGAAGCAAGAGACTACACAGACTGACTTACTTTGTGGAGACATTAATTGTATCTTGTCCCACTGACGGTACAGCCTGTTCCCTCAAATGTAATATCTAGGCTTTTAAAAGGGAATTTACCTCCTCCAGAGAGTAGAGATGTCAAAGGAGGGAAGCTTAGTGTGAAAACAGATAGCTTCCCAAGTCTAGCTGAAGTGACCAAAACAAAAACAAACTGCCAGTGATGAGTAAATCCTGGTGCAATGCACAGCATGGTACAGTTAGCAATATTGTGTTGTATATTTGAAAGTTGCTAAGAGTAGTTCTTATCATAAAAAGAAAAATTATGACTGTGTGCTGATAGATGTTAACTAAAGGTATTGTGGTAATCATATAAATATATGCATAAAATCATTCCGTTGTACATTTAAAGCTGATACTGAGTTCTCACATGAATCTTGAGAAAGGTGCATTTTATTATGCCAATCTTTCAGCTGAAGCAACTGAGGCTTTAAGAATATGTTGCCCAAGGGTTGCCAGCTATTAACTACCCTTCTATTATACAAAAAGTGTGTACCTAGTATGTCACACAGAGAAAATGCAGTAGACTAGAAACAGGGGTAATAATAAATTATAGATCAAATCCTTCTGAATCCCTTTGCTTAAATTTCTCAACTTCAAACTCAAAAATTCTTTGAAAATTCAAGGACATTATTTTCATTTTTACATTATTAATGAGTCTATTCAACTTTACCTGGGCATAAGTTTTAACAGTTGCAATTCACTATTGAGCAAAGAAAACACTTATTGTTTTACCTAAATTTGACACACTTGAAGATTCCTCAAGTGAAAGAGCTGTGAAGAAAGAACCAAAAGATGGCGTTTCAAAAGGTTGGGTGAGAAGGAAGAGGAAAAGGTGTGGAGTCCTAATCTAACAGGACTGGTGACCTTTTAAGAAGAGATACCAGAGCTTGTCCTTTCTGTGTACACACAGAGAAGTGGCTATGTGAGGACAGAAGTCAGACATCCATGATCCAGAAACAGCTCTCACCAGAAACTAATCCTGACAGTACCTTGATCTCAATTTCTACTCTACAAAATTGAGGAAAAAATAAAATGTTATTGTTTAAATCTCCCAGTATGTGGTACTATGTTATGGTAGCCCTAGCAAACTAATAATAGCAAACTGATAATATATATACCTAGAAAAGTGTGTTCAGTGTCTGTGTTCTAAGGGAATCAGCCCACACTCATTTATCCCTTTATACACATCTTGCCTGGATTTATTTAAGCAACACACAGCAGGTTTAGTGATTGGTCACAGTTATAAGCCTTAAAATTACATTAATTAGGGGCCTCCCTGGTGGCGCAAGGGGTTGAGACTCAGTCATTGAAGCTGGCCAAAGCCTCTGTAGCGTGAGTTCGATTCCCCCGGCCAGCCAGGGAGCAATCCACATGGTGCAGCAGACTCCTCCTGAGTTGCCCACTGCTCCCCTCAGCAGTATACCTCGATCAATCTGCCTGTTCTGCTCCCCACTCTGTCTCTGGTGAATCCTCTAACCCCTCACACCTCTGTACCCCAGCTCTTGTATGCATAAATAAATAAATCTTTTTAAAAATTACATTAATTACTTAACTTTTAGGTTTGAATTTTATTTCCTTAATTTATTATATAGTACCCTAAAAGCTTACCATTTTTAGTGCATTGCTTTTACTTAGTCCAGTAAGCACTTTAATTTTTTTGAATATTGCCCTCCTTTAGCAATTTTATACCGAATATTTTTCTCTCTCTGAGGAATGTCAGATCAATAAGAAAATCAGGTTTTTAATCTTACCTGTTAAGTCCACTTTCATCTTCCAGTTTCAGCTTGTTGTATAGTTGGGAATCTGGATAACAACTTATAAAGTTTCTCTTCCCATTTAACCAGAACAGGGAAATGATTTCATTGATTGAGATGAAATTTCCATCAACCTAAAGAATGAGATTTAATTTATTAATTCTATAGTGTGAATGAAATAATTCATACCACCATATACATTTTGAGTCCTCTAAATCTGGTCTTTCCACACTTCTGAAATGCATACTGAACAGGCTACCCTACTCAGTAAGCTACAACAGTGGTATTTAGTTGTAGTTGTTCTGTGGATACAGATTATGTATAAAGCCTTTCTAAATCTTCAAGATCTAAGTATTTTTAGTTAAATTATTTTTTATAATTTCAGTACATTAATATTAGAGAAAGAAAATGACATACTTTTTTCAAACCCCAACTAAACAGAGAATACCAGTTGGGGGGAAATTAGCCAAGATTCATATGAGCAATAGTGTATGATTAAGACCTATGAAATCAAGATTCAAATGATCTTTGCAGAACCTAGTCCATATGACACTCACTGGCTAAAATCAGTTATATACAACAGTGATTTGTTTGCCTGGGACTGCCTAACTTATCAGAAAACATTTCACTTTGCTGCCCACGGCACAAAGTATTTTTCATTCATAAGTGTCAATTAAAAATGTTTCTTTCAAAGATTAAAACTGCATATAACTCAGTTCAAAAACTAATAATATGCTAATTTTTATCACTGGTTTTGAATGATTTATTTTTTGCCTAGCTCCAATATGAGTATCCAGTGAATTTAACCAAAAGGTATAGTAAAACCTGTTCTAAGTTTCAGCACAAGGTTTTATGCATGAATTTGTGAAAGAAAACAAACTTTGTTTTCTTATTGATCTTATTGGCACATTCATAAGTTCTACCAAAAATAAGTCTCATTATATCTAAGTGATCACTTTAGGTATTACTCTTTTTATCCTGTATTTGAATTTTAAAAGAAACCTCTTACTCTACATTCCAGAATCATAAGAAGAGTATTGCTTCATGCCATAACTCATTAGTGGTCATCAAGTCCAAAATGTCATGTGACACACCATGCACAAAAAAACAACTAAAAATGGATTAAAGAACTAGACATAAGACCTGAAACCATAAAATATATAGAAGGAAATATAGGGAGAACACTACATGACATACAACTCAGTAACATCTTTAAGAACACATCACCCAAAGCAGTGATAATGAAGTCAAAGATAAACAGCTGGGACTACATCAAATTAAAGAGCTTGTGTACAGCAAAAGAGACAGTAACCAAAACAGAGAAACCCCACAGACTGCGAGAAAATTTTTGCACACAACACTAATGATAAAGCCTGATCACAAAAATCTACAAAGAGCTGAAGAGACTCAACAAAAACAAAGTAAAAAACCCAGTCAAAAAATGGGCAGAAGAGCTAAAAAGAAACTTCTCCAAAGAGGAAATTCAAATGGCCAATGGGCATATGAAAAAAATGTTCAGCATTACTTGTAATCAGGGAAATGCAAATCAAAACTACAATGAGATACCATCTCACACCAGTGAGAATGGCACATACTAAAAAAACTAGCAACAACAAATGTTGGCAAGGATGTAGAGAAAATGGAACTCTCCTGCACTGCTGGTGGGAGTGCAAAACCATTATGCAAAGCTGTGTGGAGATTCCTCAATCTGCTAAAGATGGAGCTTCCATATGATCCAGCAATTCCACTCCTAAGTATTTACCCAAAGGACACACAAACATTAATTCAAAAGGTCACCTACACCCCTATGTTTATAGCAGTACTATTTACAATAGCTAAACTATGGAAACAACCCAAATGCCCAAAAAGAGATGACTGGATCAAGAAGATGTGGTACATACATGCAATGGAATATTACTCAGCATTCAAAAAAGATAAACTCATGCAATTTTCAGCAACATGGATGGAGCTGGACAGGATCATGCTCAGTGAAATAAGAAAATAAAAAGAAAAATACCAGATGGTCTCACTCATAGTAGGAATCTAGAAAACCTAAATAAGGGACCAGAAAAAAGACTAATTATAATAAACTAAAAATCAAAATCAATAAGAAATTATAAACCAGAGATACACTAGGCAGAGGATGGGGGGCAGGTAGAAGGGAGTAGGATCAAAACAAGGGGGTTGGGAATTGTATGGGGACTATAACCAAGATGAAAATGCATACATTGTGCAAAAATGAAAAATTATGTAAAAAATACATACAAGAAAATAAAGGAAAAAAATGTCATGTGATAAATGTAGCCCAGAGTTGAAACAATGTGCCCAGGGCAGTGGAAAGCAGGTAGTGCAGGAATTAAAATTTTGATGTGCAGTCAGATAACTTTATCATACATGGCTAGTCCCATAACACTTCTGTTGACATATTTTTGATATGGGCCTTCTTAGTTAGAAAATAAAAACATTACAGTAGAAGGTGGATCATCATTCTATCCTTTTGGTTATCATGTATTCAAAGTCTACTGACAGGCTATCACAAAGGAAGTCTGAGGGCTCAATCTCTCAAGTTAAGATTAAAAGAAATATAAAAACCCACATGTTAAAAATAATACCTGAAAACCATTGTACAATAACCTATCATAACATCATATTTAATGATGCAAAAGTGAATACTTTCTCTGGATATCTGAAACAATGTAAAAATATGTATTCTCATCACCTTTATTCAACATCGTGCTAGAAGTTCTGGCTTGTGCGATAATGCAAGAAAAATAAACATACATATCAAAAAAGTATAAAAAAGTAATAGGAGGTTTGATTTCTTGAATGCAACTTTAACATCTGGAAAGTAAAGCAGCAAGAAAACTGAAATTAAATAGGTATTCATGCTTAGATCTGCTCCAAGACCCAGGTGACCCCAGGAAACACTGAGAAATGGGTGAGAACAGAAAGGAACCTACATTCAACAATTCTCAAACTACCTTATTCCTTCCTTTCTGCCACTCCAACTTCTGGGTTAGAAAGAATAGAAAATCAAGTTTGTTGAGGCATCCTGAGTTCATCTGGCATATAACAAACTGACATAGCACACAGAAAAGTTGCAATTAAAGATTGATGTTGAATTTTTCTAGAAAAGTAAGGCTTTAAACGTGTAATTTCTCTCAATTTTTAAGAACTATACATTTGTGTAGTAAGTATGAAAGTAACTTCACACTCCTAATAATTGTCACATTTTTTTTATTATCAAATTAAATCACATCTAAGCCACCACTCAGATGGATACCACTCCTCAGTCAATACTGAGGCCACATCTCATGCCTAGGGCGATGATCAGGTTTTAAAAAGTCCAGCATGGATGTGAGGGCGATCTGGCTGCGACATCTGTCACCCCATTGATCGCCAGGGTTGATTCGGCTGATCTGGCTGGCTAGGCGGGTGTCCCCTTCCTCCCTCACCACTCCATGTGCGTCCCTCCCGAAGCTGCGCGCTCAGTCGAAGAGGACGGCCTTCCCCGAATAAAAAGTCCAGCATACTTAGGGACAGCCCTGTGATCTTTGGTCCAGACTGGTCACCTCAGAGAGGCTTTTTGTTCAAGACCACAAGATCCACTGCAGGAGGGTGATCCTGCTGCTTCCTAAAACTTGCCTCCCAGCTTGAGCTGGAGCCCCTTGCCAATGCTAGGAATCACAACACAGAGTTACGTTCCCACTATATCATGAAACCATTCCACACAACCTCAAGGGCTTACAAAGGAACAGCACAGAGGATCTGGATCCTGGCCCCTCCCTCCAGATTCATAGAGCCTTCTCTCCCAAAATAAAAATCTCTTTGAGGTCTCCATAATAGACTTCCCTCTTGGACACTTGTCCCTACCCACTCTTCCGGGACAACATAGCATAAGTCCTTCAATGAGTTTAGGCTTTAAAAAAATAAAAGCAATTGTACTTTTGCATTAACCCTGTTGAACAAAAGCTCAAAGAAAGAAAACAGAAAAGCATTCTCAAAATAGAACAGGAAAACAATGAGAACTAAAGGCACATTTATATTTCAATAAATTGTCCTACCATTTTTGTATATTTAAAGTATACTTTTGCTAAATTAGTTGAAAAGAGATCCAGCAGAGGCCATTTTCTTTTAGACATTTCTAAGAAGTGCCTCTCAAAAATACAAGCTTAGGACAATTTGTAATGGAATTCTGAGGTCAAGAAGCATCCTCTGGTATATGTACCCATTGGGGGGACTCTTGGTTATCAGTTTCAGGGACACAGAAGTTTATCATGTCCACTATGTCAGCAAATGGTACCACCATCCATTTGAGGTTGTTAGATGTCTTTTTCCATGACAGTTACTCTAATACCAATTCCACTACTTTCCAGGCATGCTGAACTACTTGCATTCCTTCTAAAAATGATACTCTATGCGCTTTACATATGTAGCTAAAACAAACAAAGAAAAGAAACATGAGGTTGGGTACTTGAATGTGATTTTTGCATCTGGAAAATGACATATATGATTTTGCATATGTGGCTACCTCTGCCTAAAATGATATTTCACAGCCTTTTAAATATTATGGCACACACAGAAAAATTGTAATATTTGTACAGCACAATAACCTGGAAAGAATTTGGAATTATCAGGGGGCGGAGCAACATGGCGGCGAGGAGACGCTGCGAGTAAGATCTCCCATTAAAAAAAGTTAATAGGGAGGAAAAGCGGCAGGTCCCAGTGAGAACTGGGACACGGAAGATAAACGGACGACTCCAGCAAACTGCCCGAAGAAGAAAGTTGCCATAAAAGAGGACCAGAAGGGAGGGAAGCGCAGAACCCTGCTCCCCTCCCCCGCCCACAGAGGCGGCACTCTCAGACCGGCAGAGAGGAGGAAAACAACAAACCAAAACAGCCAACAAGAACAAAGGACGCAGCAAGCGGGTCTGTGAGTGGAAAGGAACTATTGCAGCCACCACACCCCGTGAACGGGAGCTGTGGAGAACCCTGCAGGATCCGCAGCAGAGGTGAGCTCCAGGCGCCATTAAAGAGAGCCCCGCCCCCCAGGAGGAGACCAGCACCAGCACACAGCCCCGGCTGCCCGGTAAGCTTGCGCGGAAAGCGGCGCGGATCCGGACCGGATCGCAGCTGCCCAGGTCCCCGCGCCTGCGACCTAGGCTTGAGGGGAGACGGTGGAGGCCCTCCCTGAGTGAGCAGGAACAAGGCGCCCAGGCAGGGGAGCGGGATTCAAAAGGCGCCATTCCCGCGCCACTGATCTGGGCTACAGCCCGCGTCCTGGAACTGAGGGCTTTGGAACTGAGACCCGGGGCACGAAATTAGGGGCATGGGTTCCCCACGACGGTGGGGCACAAGGCAGACACAGCACCCCAAAGCCGTTGAGGTGTACCCTACCATCCCCGCTCTGCTCCCTGTCCCACGGGGTGGAAAATCAGCTCCCCAAGGGCTCTAGGAGAGATCTCTGGCGCCACCTAGCGACTTGAAGCCAGCAGAGGCTCCTGAAGGAGCTAGTGGCCAGCTGGGGAGTTAGCCCACACCGGGCCCCTTCCGAACAAGTAGTCTGAGCCCACAGGGAGAGCGAGCACCCACAGCCGGGGCAGACCAGGCGCGCAGAAGAGTGTGCCTGAGACCAGACGCGCAGGGAGTATGTCCCACATCACCATTTTAGAACAGGGACATTTCTTCAGTAAAGACTACCTGCAGAAGGCTTCCTCAGGAGCCAGAGGTGAGCGGGGGAAGTTCGCCCACGCCAGACCCCCTCTGGCCTGCAGTCCAAGTCCAGAGGGGAGCAGGAACCCACCGCCGGGGCAGACCAGGCGCACAGGGGAGTGTGTCCCCACATCGGCATTTTAGAACAGGGACCTTTCTCCAGTAAAGACTGCTTGAAACTGACAGATGACTCCTGGAGGAACCAGAGGGGAACAGAGAAGCCCACCCAAGATGCCAGCTAGTCCCAACAACACAGTGTCCCAACGCATACGGCAAATTAGAAAACAGACAGTAGGGAGGAGAAGAACCACACGCAACCTAGCAACTCTCCAGAGAAAAAGCACACCACAAAAAGAAAGCCAGCCCCCAGATTACAAAGACAATAACTTGGAAGAATTTCTGAGCCTTCCAGAAAGAGAATTTAAAATTGCCGTGATTAAAAAACTGACAGAAGTCATAAAGGAGAACAATGAAAAGGGAAAAATAATCAACGATCAGAAGAATGCAATTGAGTCCCTAGAGAGGGAAAACAATGGTCAGAAGAAAGAAATTGAGTCCCTAAAGAGGGAAGTAAAAGAAATGCAGGAGATCAAAGAATTAATGGAAGAACTAAAGAATTCTGGGAAAAGCAATGAAAGCAGAATAGATGAAATGGAAGAACGAATAAGTAATCTTGAAGACACAGAAATAAAAAGAACCAAAACAGAAAAGGAAAGAGAAGTACGAAGGAAAAAAAACGAAGAAAGACTTCGGGAACTATCTGACTCCATGAGGAAAGGAAATATAAGAGTTATAGGAATACCAGAAGGAGAGGAGAGAGATGTAGGAACAGAGAAAATATTCAAAGAGATAATTGAAGAGAACTTCCCAAATGTGAAGAAGGAGCTGAAAATTGATATACAAGAAGCAAGAAGAACACCAAACTTCCACGACGAAAGGAAAAATACAGCAAGACACATAATAGTAAAGCTCCCAAGAATCCAGGACAAGGAAAAAATAATGAAGCTGGCAAGAGGGAAGAAACAGATAACATTCAAAGGAAAACCAATCAGGCTGACATCAGACTTCTCCGAAGAAACACTACGGGCAAGGAGAGAGTGGAGGGACATAGTCAACAGACTCCAAGAAAACAGATGCCAACCAAGAATACTCTATCCCGCAAAGCTCTCCTTCCTATTTGAAGAAAGAATATGGACCTTCCCAGACAAACAGAAACTCCGGAATTTCATTGCAACTAAACCCCCACTCCAAAAAATACTACAAGGAGTTCTAAAGCCAGAACCTCAGAGGGACGAATAACAATGAAAGAAGGCCAAAAAAAAAAAAAAAGTTATTAAAAGAATAAATAAATAAAATCAAAGGAAAGACAAACACAATGGCAAATACAGATGTTAACATATCAATATTAACTCTAAATGTAAATGGACTAAACTCTTCAATAAAAAGACACAGAGTTGCAGCCTGGATTAAGAAACAAAACCCAACCTTTTGCTGTCTCCAGGAAACACATTTAGCTACAAAAGATAAAAATAGGCTCAAAGTTAAAGGATGGAAAACAATCCTACAAGCAAATGGACCAAAAAAGAAAGCAGGAACAGCTATACTTATATCAGATAAAACAGATTTCAAACTCAAAAAGATAAAAAGAGACCCCAATGGTCACTACATTATGATCAAGGGGACAATACTTCAAGAAGAAATAACACTCATTAACATATACTCACCAAACGAAGGAGCACCAAAATATATCAGACTACTGTTGTCCTCTCTGAAAACAGACATCAGAGAAAACACATACGTAGTGGGAGACTTCAACACACCACTATCAACAATGGATAGATCAACAAGACAAAAAATAAGTAAAGAAACCAAAGCTCTAAATAAGGACCTAGAGCAATTGGGCTTAACAGACATCTATAGAACACTAAACCCCAAAAAAACGGAGTACACATTTTTCTCAAGCGCACACGGATCATTCTCCAGGATCGATCACATACTGGGGCACAAGACAAACATCAACAGATACACCAAGATTGAAATCATATCAACCATCTTTTCTGACCATGAAGGCATCAAACTAGAAATAAACCATAAAAAGAAGGCAAGGAACTTTCCTACCTCGTGGAGATTAAAAACCACACTACTGGAAGACCATTGGACTAATGAGGAGATCAAAGAAGAAATTAAAAAATTTTTTGAATTGAACGACAAGGAGGACACCAATATCCTAAATGTATGGGATGCAGCAAAAGCAGTAATAAGAGGAAAATATATAGCAATAGAAGCTCACATCAAGAAACAAGAAAGAACGCAAAGAAACAACCTAATCTCGAAGCTCAAAGATCTACAAAAAGAACAACAAAAAAACCCCAAAACCAGTAGAAGAAAAGAAATAATAAAAACCAAAGCAGAAATAAATGAAATTGAAACTAAAAAAACAATCCAAAAGATCAATGAAACCAAGAGCTGGTTCTTTGAAAAAATCAATAAAATAGACAAACCCCTAGCCAGGCTCACAAAGGAAAAATGGGAGAAAGCACAAATAAACAGGATCATCAATGAAAGAGGAGAAATCACAATGGACACAGCAGAAATCAAAAGAATAATCAGTAACTACTATGAACAGTTATATGGAAACAAGTTTAACAATCTAGAGGAGATGGACAAATTCCTACAACTCTACAATCACCCAAAGCTAGATAAAGAAGAAATAGAACACCTAAACAGACCAATTACAATTAGCGAAATTGAAATGGTAATCAAAAACCTCCCCAAAAACAAAAGCCCAGGACCTGATGGATTTACAAATGAATTCTACCAAACATTCAGAGACGAATTAGTGCCTATCCTTCACAAACTCTTCCAAAAAATTGAGAAGGAAGGGACAATACCAAACACGTTTTATGAAGCCAACATTACACTAATACCAAAACCGAACAAGGACAACACAAAAAAGGAAAACTACAGGCCAATCTCCCTAATGAACACTGATGCAAAAATCCTCAATAAAATTTTAGCTATCAGAATCCAACAATGTATCCATAAGATAATTCACCACGACCAAGTTGGATTCATTCCAGGGGCACAAGGATGGTTTAACATCCGAAAATCAATCAACGTTATCCAACACATCAACAAAAGGAAATATAAAAACCATATGATAATATCAATAGATGCTGAGAAAGCTTTCGACAAAGTGCAACACCCATTCATGATAAAAGCCCTTGAAATTCTTGGGATACAAGGAACATACCTCAACATCATAAAGGCCATCTATGACAAGCCAACAGCCAGTATCATTCTCAATGGTGAAAAGCTGAAAGCAATTCCATTAAGATCTGGAACAAGACAAGGATGTCCACTCTCACCATTGCTTTTCAATATAATACTGGAAGTCCTAGCCAGGGCAATAAGACAAGAGAAAGACATCCAAGGAATCCAAATAGGAAAAGAAGAAGTCAAACTATCACTATTTGCAGACGATATGATATTATACATAGAGAACCCCAAAAACTCCACAGAAAAGCTAATTCAACTCATCAATCAGTTCAGTAAAGTGGCAGGATACAAAATCAACACGCAAAAGTCAGTAGCCTTCCTATACACAAACAATAATTCTGAAGAAGAAGAAATCAAAAAGACCATCCCTTTTGTTATTGAAACAAAAAAAAATCAAATATTTGGGAATAAATCTAACAAAAGAGGTAAAGGACCTATACAAAGAAAACTATAAAACACTGTTAAAAGAAATAGAAGAAGACACAAAGAAATGGAGAGACATCCCCTGCTCATGGATTGGAAGAATAAACATTATTAAAATGGCCATCCTTCCAAAAGCAATATACAGATTCAATGCTATTCCAATCAAAATTTCAATGTCATTCTTCAAAGAAATAGAACAATTATTGATGAAATTCATATGGAATCACAAAAAACCCCGAATAGCCAAAGCTCTCCTGAAAAAAAAAGAAGGGAATGGAGGCATCACACTCCCAGACTTCAAACTATACTACAAAGCCATAATCATCAAAACTGCATGGTATTGGAACAAGAACAGACATACAGACCAATGGAATCGAATAGAAAATCCAGAAATAAACCCACAGATTTATGGTCAACTAATCTTTGACAAAGGAGCAAAGAATATGCATTGGAGCAAAGAAAGTTTGTTCAATAAATGGTGCTGGGAAAACTGGGTCGCTACATGCAAAAGAATGAAGCTTGACCACCACCTCACACCATACACAAAAATCAACTCAAAATGGATTAAAGAACTAGATATAAGACCTGAAACCATAAAATATATAGAAGGAAATATAGGCGAAACACTACGTGATTTGCACATCAAAGACATCTTTACAGACACATCACCCAAAGCAGTGATAGTAAAGGCAAAGATAAACAGCTGGGACTACATCAAATTAAAGAGCTTCTGCACAGCAAAAGAGACAATAACAAAAACAAAGAGAAACCCCACCAACTGGGAGAACATTTTTGCACCCAACACTAATGATAAAGGACTGATCACAAAAATCTGCAAAGAGCTGATGAGACTCAACAATAACAAAGAAAATAATCCAGTCAAAAAATGGGCAGAAGAGCTTAAAAGAAACTTCTCTGAAGAGGAAATGCAAATGGCCAACAGGCATATGAAAAAATGTTCAACATCACTTGTCATCAGGGAAATGCAAATCAAAACTACCATGAGATACCATCTCACACCAGTGAGAATGGCACATATTAAAAAAACTAGCAACAACAAATGTTGGCGAGGGTGTGGAGAAAAAGGAACTCTTCTGCACTGTTGGTGGGAGTGCAAACTGGTCCAACCACTGTGCAAAGCTGTGTGGAGATTTCTGGACCTACTAAACATAGAGCTTCCATATGATCCAGCAATTCCACTCCTAGGTATTTACCCAAAGGACACAGAAACATCAATTCCAAAGAGCACCTGCACCCCTATGTTTATAGCAGCACTGTTTACAATAGCTAAGCTTTGGAAACAGCCCAAATGCCCAAAAATAGATGACTGGATCAAGAAGATGTGGTACATATATACCATGGAATATTACTCAGCATTCAAAAAAGATAAACACATGCAATTTGCAGCAACATGGATGGCGCTGGAAGGGATCATGCTCAGCGAAATAAGCCAAAAAGAAAAAGAAAAATACCGGATGGTCTCACTCATAGCAGGAATCTAGAAAACTTAAATAAGGGACCTGGAAAATGAATAACTATAAGAAAGTGAAAATCAAAATCAACAAAAAACTATGAACCAGAGACACTTTTAGGGGGGCGGGGGCGAGAGGAGAGGGATTGGGGTCAGAATGGGGGGGCTGCAATTGTATGGGGAATATAACAATAAAATTTATAAAAAAAATAAAAATAAAAATGAACAAATGTAAGAAAATAAATAAATTTTGAAAAATAAAAAAAAAAGAAATTAAGATACATTTCAGAAAAATCCTTCAAATCTTAAAAATAGTTAAATCATCTTCACTCATTCAGCAAAAATAAAATAGGATTTCATTTTATCCAGTTTAATGCTATTATAAAAATTTGAAGAGGAATGAATACTATTAAGAACTATCAATTCCAGCTTCTCTCTATTAGAGTATGAGATCAAAGACTCACTAGAGAAAAAAAAAAAAGAATTTGGAATTATCTAGATGGGACTTCTTGAAAAAATTTAGTGGAGAAGATACTTACAATAATATCAAAACATTTTAATGAGACACCTAAGCTTACTCATTTAAACATGAAGGATCGTGTTTTTTTCCTTTCTTCCTTTTTAAAATTTTTTTTACACCATTGTTCATTTTTAAACAATATTTACTTCCCCCTACCCCTCAGGTGTAGTCCCCATGGAATTTCCTTCCCCAATGCACCCGTGCACCATCACCTCAGTCCCCTGTGCTCCTCCCTTCCTTCCTCTGATCCCTCTCCCTCCTCCTCCCCTGCAGGATGTCTCTGGTTTATAATTGTCTGTTTTTGCTTTGTTGTGCTTTGTACTGTTATTATTTTTTTACACTGATGTCTTATTTGGGTCCCCTATATTCCTGCTATAAGTGAAACCATCCGATATTTTTCTTTTTCCCTCTGGCTCATTTCACTGAGCATAATTCCTTCTAGCTCCATGCACGTTGCTGCGAATGGCATGAGTTTATCTTTTTTGATTGCTGAATAATATTCCGCTGTGTATATGTACCACATCTTCTTGATCAAGTCATCTATTTTTTGGCATTTGGGTTGTTTCCAGGTTTTACCTATTGTAAATAGTGCTGCAATAAACACAGGGACACAGGTGTTCTTTTGAATCAATGTTTTTTGTCCTTTGGGTAGATCTCTAGTAGTGGAATTGCCGGGCCATATGGTAGCTCCATTTTTAGTAGACTGAGGAACCTCCAGACAGCTTTCCATAGTGGCTGGACCAGTTTGCGCTCCCACCAGCAAAGTAGGAGAGTTCCTTTTTCACCACATCCTCGCCAACATTTGTTGTTACTAGTTTTTTTTAATGTGTGCCATTCTTACTGGTGTAAGGTAGTATCTTAATGTGGTTTTGATTTGCATTTCCCTGATGTTAAGGGATGTTGAACATTTTTTCTTATGTCTGTTGGCCATTTGCATTTCCTCTTTGGAGAAATGTCTTTTAAGTTCTTCTGCCCATTTCTTTTTTTTTTTTTGGTTAACATTCTGATTTTACTCATTTCTCATTGTGTAACATTGGGCCAGTTATTGAAATAATCTTTCCATAGCTCAGTCTCCTCACCTACAGAAGAAAGTTGGTAAGTGTGTATTGCATAGGAGTTATATTAGAATTCAATCACATACAGTCCACCCACTAAGCCTGACATTCAATTTTAAATTCTGAAAGAAAATCAACCACTGAACTCTAAATTAGCTGCAACTAAAATGGTTGCATTTCTACAATCCTACTCTTTCCATCAAGAAGATAGATTCTGAATTCAATATAGCATTTTATTTTTTTTCTTTTTTTAAAATTTATTTGATATATTTTACATCATTTTTCATTTTTGTACAATGTCTGCATTTTCCTTTTTTTTTTTTTACAATCCAGATTTTTATTTTTTTTAAATAATAAATTTTATTTTTATATTCCCCCATACAATTGCAAACGCCCCATTCTGACCCCAATCCTTCCCCTCCCATCCCCCACCCCCCAAAAAGTGTCTCTGGTTCATAGTTTTTTGTTGATTTTGATTTTCACTTTCTTATATTCATTTTCCTGGTCCCTTATTTAAGTTTTCTAGATTCCTGCTATGAGTGAGACCATCCGGTATTTTCTTTTTCTTTTTGGCTTATTTCGCTGAGCATGATCCCTTCCAGCGCCATCCATGTTGCTGCAAATTGCATGTGTTTATCTTTTTTGAATGCTGAGTAATATTCCATGGTATATATGTACCACATCTTCTTGATCCAGTCATCTATTTTTGGGCATTTGGGCTGTTTCCAAAGCTTAGCTATTGTAAACAGTGCTGCTATAAACATAGGGGTGCAGGTACTCTTTGGAATTGATGTTTCTGTGTCCTTTGGGTAAATACCTAGGAGTGGAATTGCTGGATCATATGGAAGCTCTATGTTTAGTAGGTCCAGAAATCTCCACACAGCTCTCCATAGTGGTTGGACCAGTTTGCACTCCCACCAACAGTGCAGAAGAGTTCCTTTTTCTCCGCACCCTCGCCAACATTTGTTGTTGCTAGTTTTTTTAATATGTGCCATTCTCACTGGTGTGAGATGGTATCTCATGGTAGTTTTGATTTGCATTTCCCTGATGACAAGTGATGTTGAACATTTTTTCATATGTCTGTTGGCCATTTGCATTTCCTCTTCAGAGAAGTTTCTTTTTAGCTCTTCTGCCCATTTTTTGACTGGATTATTTTCTTTGTTGTTGCTGAGTCTCATCAGCTCTTTGCAGATTTTTGTGATCAGTCCTTTATCATTAGTGTTGGGTGCAAAAATGTTCTCCCAATTGGTGGGGTTTCTCTTTGTTTTTGTTATTGTCTCTTTTGCTGTGCAGAAGCTCTTTAATTTGATGTAGTCCCAGCTGTTTATCTTTGTCTTCACTATCACTGCTTTGGGTGATGTGTCTGTAAAGATGTCTTTGATGTGCAAATCCCGTAGTGTTTCGCCTATATTTCCTTCTATGTATTTTATGGTTTCAGGTCTTATGTCTAGTTCTTTAATCCATTTTGTGTTGATTTTTGTGTATGGTGTGAGGTAGTGGTCAAGCTTCATTCTTTTGCATGTAGCGACCCAGTTTTCCCAGCACCATTTATTGAACAAACTTTCTTTGCTCCAATGCATATTCTTTGCTCCTTTGTCAAAGATTAGTTGACCATAAATCTGTGGGTTTATTTCTGGATTTTCTATTCGATTCCATTGGTCTGTATGTCTGTTCTTGTTCCAATACCATGCAGTTTTGATGATTATGGCTTTGTAGTATAGTTTGAAGTCTGGGAGTGTGATGCCTCCATTTCCTTCTTTTTTTTTCAGTAGAGCTTTGGCTTTTCGGGGTTTTTGGTGATTCCATATGAATTTCATCAATAATTGTTCTATTTCTTTGAAGAATACCATTGAGATTTTGATTGGAATAGCATTGAATCTGTATATTGCTTTTGGTAGGATGGCCATTTTAATAATGTTTATTCTTCCAATCCATGAGCAGGGGATGTCTTTCCATTTCTTTGTGTCTTCTTCTATTTCTTTTAACAGTGTTTTATAGTTTTCTTTGTATAGGTCCTTTACCTCTTTTGTTAGATTTATTCCCAAATATTTGATTTTTTTTTTTCGATAATAAAAGGGATGGTTTTTTTGATTTCTTCTTCTTCAGATTTATTGTTTGTGTATAGGAAGGCTACTGACTTTTGCGTGTTGATTTTGTATCCTGCCACTTTACTGAACTGATTGATGAGTTG
Organism: Talpa europaea; assembly: GCF_964194135.1. Lineage (NCBI taxonomy): Eukaryota > Metazoa > Chordata > Mammalia > Eulipotyphla > Talpidae > Talpa > Talpa europaea. Next base: position 31,555,784 of record NC_140080.1, read on the forward strand.
AATTAGTTTTTCTGTGGAGATTTTGGGGTTCTCTATGTATATTATCATATCATCTGCAAATAGTGATAGTTTGACTTCTTCTTTTCCTATTTGGATTCCTTGGATGTCTTTCTCTTGTCTTATTGCTCTGGCTAGGACTTCCAGTATTATATTGAAAAGCAGTGGTGAGAGTGGGCATCCTTGTCTTGTTCCAGATCTTAATGGAATTGCTTTCAGCTTTTCACCATTGAGAATGATACTGGCTGTTGGCTTGTCATAGATGGCCTTTATGATGTTGAGGTATGTTCCTTGTATCCCAAGAATTTCAAGGGCTTTTATCATGAATGGGTGTTGCACTTTGTCGAAAGCTTTCTCAGCAGCTATTGATATTATCATATGGCTTTTATATTTCTTTTTGTTGATGTGTTGGATAACGTTGATTGATTTTCGGATGTTAAACCATCCTTGTGCCCCTGGAATGAATCCAACTTGGTCGTGGTGAATTATCTTATGGATACATTGTTGGATTCTGATAGCTAAAATTTTATTGAGGATTTTGGCATCAGTGTTCATTAGGGAGATTGGCCTATAGTTTTCCTTTTTTGTGTTGTCCTTATTCGGTTTTGGTATTAGTGTAATATTGGCTTCATAAAACGTGTTTGGTATTGTCCCTTCCTTCTCAATTTTTTGGAAGAGTTTGTGAAGGATAGGCACTAATTCGTCTCTGAATGTTTGGTAGAATTCATTTGTAAATCCATCAGGTCCTGGGCTTTTGTTTTTGGGGAGGTTTTTGATTACCATTTCAATTTCGCTGCTTGTAATTGGTCTGTTTAGGTGTTCTATTTCTTCTTTATCTAGCTTTGGGTGATTGTAGAGTTGTAGGAATTTGTCCATCTCCTCTAGATTGTTGAACTTGTTTCCATATAACTGTTCATAGTAGTTACTGATTATTCTTTTGATTTCTGCTGTGTCCGTTGTGATTTCTCCTCTTTCATTGATGATCCTGTGTATTTGTGCTTTCTCCCTTTTTTCCTTGGTGAGCCTGGCTAGGAGTTTGTCTATTTTATTGATTTTTTCAAAGAACCAGCTCTTGGTTTCATTGATCTTTTGGATTGTTTTTTTAGTTTCAATTTCATTTATTTCTGCTTTGGTTTTTATTATTTCTTTTCTTCTACTGGTTTTGGGGTTTTTTTGTTGTTCTTTTTCTAGATCTTTGAGCTTCGAGATTAGGTTGTTTCCTTGAGTTCTTTCTTGTTTTTTGATGTGAGCTTCTATTGCTATATATTTTCCTCTTATTACTGCTTTTGCTGCATCCCATACATTTAGGATATTGGTGTCCTCCTTGTCATTCAATTCAAAGAATTTTTTAATTTCTTCTTTGATCTCCTCGTTAGTCCAGTGGTCTTCCAGTAGTGTGGCTTTTAATCTCCATGAGGTAGGATAGTTCCTTGCCTTCTTTTTATGATTTATTTCTAGTTTGATGCCTTCGTGGTCAGAAAAGATGGTTGGTATGATTTCAATCTTGGTGTATCTGTTGATGTTTTTCTTGTGCCCCAGTATGTGATCGATCCTGGAGAATGATCCGTGTGCACTTGAGAAAAATGTGTACTCCGTTTTTTTGGGGTTTAGTGTTCTATAGATGTCTGTTAAGCCCAAATGCTCTAGGTCCTTATTTAGAGCTTTAGTTTCTTTACTTATTTTTTGTCTTGTTGATCTATCCATTGTTGATAGTGGTGTGTTGAAGTCTCCCACTACGTATGTGTTTTCTCTGATGTCTGTTTTCAGAGAGGACAACAGTTGTCTGATATATTTTGGTGCTCTTTCGTTTGGTCAGTATATGTTAATGAGTGTTATTTCTTCTTGAAGTATTGTCCCCTTAATCATAATGTAGTGACCATTGGGGTCTCTTTTTATTTTTTTGAGTTTGAAGTCTGTTTTATCTGATATAAGTATAGCTGTTCCTGCTTTCTTTTTTGGCCCATTTGCTTGTAGGATTGTTTTCCATCCTTTGACTTTGAGCCTATTTTTATCTTTTGTAGCTAAATGTGTTTCCTGGAGACAGCAAAAGGTTGGGTTTTGTTTCTTAATCCAGGCTGCAACTCTGTGTCTTTTTATTGAAGAGTTTAGTCCATTTACATTTAGAGTTAATATTGATATGTTAGCATCTGTATTTGCCATTATGTTTGTCTTTCCTTTGATTTTATTTATTTATTCTTTTAATAACTTTTTTTTTTTTTTGGTCTTCTTTCGTTGTTATTCGTCCCTCTGAGGTTCTGGCTTTAGGATTCCTTGTAGTATTTTTTGGAGTGGGGGTTTATTCGTAATGAAATTCCGGAGTTTCTCTTTGTCTGGGAAGGTCCATATTCTTTCTTCATGGAGGAAAGAGAGCTTTGCGGGATAGAGTATTCTTGGTTGGCATCTGTTTTCTTGGAGTCTGTTGACTATGTCCCTCCACTCTCTCCTTGCCTGTAGTGTTTCTTCTGAGAAGTCTGATGTCAGCCTGATTGGTTTTCCTTTGAATGTTATCTGTTTCTTCCCTCTTGTCAGCTTCATTATTTTTTCCTTGTCCTGGATTATTGGGAGCTTTACTATTATGTGTCTTGCTGTGTTTTTCCTTTCGTTGTGGAAGTTTGGTGTTCTTCTTGCTTCTTGTATATCAATTTTCAGCTCCTTCTTCACATTTGGGAAGTTCTCTTCAATTATCTCCTGGAATATTTTCTCTGTTCCTACGTCTCTCTCCTCTCCTTCTGGAATTCCTATAACTCTTATATTTCCTTTCCTCATGGAGTCAGATAGTTCCCGAAGTCTTTCTTCATTCTTTTTCCTTCGTACTTCTCTTTCCTTTTCTGTTTTGGTTCTTTTTATTTCTGTGTCTTCAAGAGTACTTATTCGTTCTTCCATTTCAACTATTCTGCTTTCATTGCTTTTCCCAGAGTTCTTTAGTTCCTCCATTAATTCTTTGATCTCCTGCATTTCTTTTACTTCCCTCTTTAGGGACTCAATTTCCTTCTTCTGATCTATCACTTTTTTAATCATGGCAATTTTAAATTCTCTTTCTGGAAGGCTCAGAAGTTCTTCCAAGTTGCTGTCGTTGCAATCTGGGGAGTGGTTTTCTTTTTGTGGTGGTCTTCTTTCCTGAGGAGTTGTTAGGTTGCGTGTGGTTCTTCTACTCCCTACTGTCTGTTTTCTAATTTGTCGTATGCGTTGGGACACTGTGTTGCTCGGACTGACTGGCATCTTGGGTGAACTTCTCCGCTCCCCTCTGGCTCTTCCAGGAGCCATCTCTGTCTTCTGGGGGAGCTTTCTGCTGGTTTTAGGCAGTTTTTACTGAAGAAATGTCCCTGTTCTAAAATGGCGAAGCGGGATGCAGTCCCTGCGCCTCCGGTTTCGGGCACACTCTTCTGCGCACCCGGTCTGCCCCGGACGTGGGTGCCTGCTCCCTCTGTGGGCTCAGACTGCTGGTCAGAAGGGGCCTGGCGTGGGCTAACTTCCCGGCTGGCCACTGGGTCCTCCAGAAGCCTTCTGCCCTTTTCAAGCAGTCTTAAGAAATTTCCCTGTTCTATGGGGTGTTAGTGACTTTTTTTTCCTGGTCGCTAGGTGGCGCCAGAGATCTCTCCTATTGTCCTTGGGGGGCTGTTTTTCTCCTCCCCCCACCCCGTGGGACAGGGAACAGAGCGGGAATGGTAGGGTACACCTCAACAGCTTTGGGGTGCTATGTCTGCCTTGTGCCCCACCGTCGTGGAGAACCCACGCCCCGAATTTTCGTGCCCTGGGTCTCAGTTCAAAGCCCTCAGTTCCAGGACGCGGGCTGTAGCCCAGTTCATTGGCGCGGGATTGGCGCCTTTTGCACCGCTCCCGTGCCTGGGCGCCTGGTTCCTGCTTACTCAGGGAGGGACCTTCACCTCAGTGAGGACCTCCACGCGTCTCCCCGCAAGCCTAGGTCGCAGGCGCGGGGACCTGGGCAGCCACGATCCGGGTCTGCACTTGCTTTTCAAGCGCGCCAAGCGCGCCGCTTATCCGCGCAAGCTTACCGGCAGCCGGGGCTGTGTGCGCGTCTCCCGGGGTCTTTGTTCTTCTCTAATGGCGCCCGGGGCCATTCGCTCACCGCCACGGCGAATCCTGCAGGGTTGGTCTCTTAGTGATCAGCAAGCAGTCCATCCTGTTTCCCATGGAGGGGTGGTGGCGCAGGAAATTAGAAATAGAGTTCGAAACAAAAAATATTTTATCACTGTGTGTTGCGTTGCCAACACTGCACTGACAAATGGAAGTCGTGGAGCAGGCTGTAGGATGCAGAATGCTCTCTTCTGCCCATTTCTTGACTGGGTTGTTTACTTTGTTTTTGTTGAGTCGTTTGAGTTCTTTGTATATCTTTGTGATCAGTCCCTTATCAGTTGTATGGAGTGCAAAATTTTTTGCCCAATCAGTGGGGTGTCTCTCTGTTTTATTTAATGTCTCTTTTGCTGTACAGAAGATTTTCAGTTTGATGTAATCCCAGGTGTTTATCCTTTCCTTGACTTTCTTTGCTTTGGGTGATGAGTCTTTAAAGATGTTACTGAGATGTATACTTTGTAGTGTTTTACCTATATTTTCTTCTATATATTTTATGGTTTCAAGTCTTATGTCTAGGCCTTTTATACATTTTGAGTTGATTTTTGTGCATGGTGAGAGGTACTGGCCTATTTTCATTTTTTTACATGTGGTGATCCAGTTTTCCCAGCACCATTTATTGAACAAATTGTCCATAAACGTGAAGTATCTTGAATTTTGAAATAACTCCAAACTTAAAGAGCTGCGACATTAATACAAATAATTTTTTCCTGAAACAACTGAGAATAAATTGCTAATGTCATGTTCCAGGTTCACACTAAAACTTTAGTGTATAATTGCTAGTAACAGAACATTCTCCTATACAACTACAATATAACTATCACATACAGGAAGTTAACTCTGATCCAATACTATCTATTAATTGGTGGGCCCTATTCAAGTTTATATTTTAATAACAGTTCTTTAAAAACCCACAACTGTAGTTACATTTAAAGCATTCCAGGGGCCTCCTTGGTGTGCAAGGTGTTAAGATGCAACCTATGAACCTGTCCACAGCCTCTGTAGCATGAGTTCGATCCCCAGCCAGGGAGCTACCCACATGGCACAGCAGACCTCTCCTGACTCACCCGCTGCTCCCCTCAGCAGTGTATTTCAGTCAGTCTGCCTGATCTGTTCCCTACTCTGTCTCTGGTGAATCCTCTCACCCCCCTGCCCTCCCCACACACCCCTCTGGCCTATATCCCAGTTCTTGTATGCATAAATAAATAAATCTTTAAAAAAAATAATGCATTTCAGGCTAAGGAAACAGCTATGATAAAGGGCCCAAGGAAGACAGAAATTCAATGGGCTAGAGATTACTGGCAGAGCAGGGAAATGGTAGGGGAGATATCTTGTGCTAGTGCAAAATGATTTCAAATTCAATCAAGCATTTCACATCAATAATTTTAAAATAATGAAGAAGCTCTTATAAGTATACAATAATAGATACGATATAGTTACTCTGAGATCCCATGTACCTAAACTACAATGACATGAGAATGTGATACACACACACACACACACACACACACACACATATTCAGGGCCACCATCCCAAGCTGTGCCCATGAAGCCCTCTCCAGTTTTTTTGCTTCATCTTCCAGACCAGCTGTATACTATGGTCACTGGACTCCCAGATCACTCTCTTCTGTTGACTCCACTGTCCCTTGGCTTCAATAGGTAGCGGCTGACTCCTAGAGCAGATGTCCAGCTGGTGGATAACCTCCATGAGCTACATTCAGCACCTTGCAGTGGGCAGCAAATGCCAGCTGTCTTTCAAATTTTCTATTTGCAGGGGTACTGGGACTGTGGAAACACTGCTCTGTTATGAATGCCCTCTGAGGAGTTCAGCACAGGGCCTTGTTTAGATGTTGAACTTGGATATATTAAAGGTTAAAGAACTTGCATCTTCTGCATACCTATAATCCATTTGAGACACAATGACTGGCTATTTCTTGCTCTTTTTTCATCTCTTCTTTGTTTAGATAATGCCTATTCTTGTCCAAAATACAATTTGGAAATGAGTTCTAAATTATTCATTCTTTCAATTAAGGAATATTTAAAGTGTCTGTTAATTTCTGGGAATTTATCCCTGAACTAGATAGCTAAAGCTCTGATCACAAGGATTTTACCATTGCTGTAGGGAGTGCTGAGAGAGCAGAACATAAACACACACGAAAAAGTTAGGAATGATAGGTGCTAAAACATGAATGACAAGAAGCAGCCAGTCATTTCAAGATCCAGAGGAAATAAATATCTCAGGCTAGGAAACAGTTAGTATAAAGGCCCCAAAGAAGAAAGAAGTGGGCTGCAGAATGCTGACAGGAGAAGAGTGGTAGGAAAAGAGGACAGAGATTTGGCAGATTAGATTATGCAGAAAAACAAATTTAGATTTTAAAAGTGATAGAAACCACAGGAGAATTTTAAACAAGGAAGAAGATTTAATGTCTTAAAATTTAAAAGACATCTAGATGCTATATGAATTATGGATTGTAGAACAGAAGCAGGGAAATCAGCAGAGGTCTACTACCATAGTAGTCCTGTAGCAGGGAAGAGATATGAGGTGTGGACAAGGCTGGTAGTAGGAGTATAAAGGAAATGGATGTATTCCAATTGGATGACAAGGTCAGAAGTAAGCTGCTGGTGGACTTACTATAGAGTATGAGGACAAGAGTAATCAAAAATGGCTCATAGGCTTCTGACTTGAGCAACAGGGTAAATAGCAATTCTAATAACTGAAAGTTGGAAGACTGTGAGAGGAAGCAGGTCCGTAGGTAAGAATCATGTGTCCTGTTTTGCACGTAAGTCTGAAATGCCTCTCAGACATCTAAGAAGAGCTATCAAGTAAGCCATGGATATAGGGTACAGGAGATCAGAAAATGGTTAGGACCAAAGATATAAACTTGGAAATAATTTACATGTAATATTTAAAGACGTGAGATAAACGACACAGCAAAACAGCAGTCACAGAAAAGAGGTCTCAAGACAGTGCCCTAGGTTACTCCGACATTTAGAAGTTTAGTGCAAAAAAGGGAGAATGAGGAGGAACAAGATGAAGTAAACATACAAAGTGTAACAGAAGAAAAAGCAGGAGAATGTGATTATCTTGAAGTCAAAACAAGAAAATGTTCCAAAATGGAGGACTCCAAGGAAAACAAAAGAAAATATAAACAACTGGGACCTCATCAAACTAAAAAGCTTCTGCAGAGCAAAAGAAACCCTAACTTAAACAAAAAGATGACCAACCAAATAGAAGAAAATATTTGTACACCATACATCTGACAAGGGGGTTATATCAAAGATCTACAAAGATCGCAAAGAAAAAAAAAAAAACAAAATCAAAAAATGGGCAAAAAAGTCTAAATAGGCACTTCTCCAAAGAAGATACACAGATGCCCAACAGGAGAAAAAGAGTTCATCGTCATTTATCATAAGGGAAATGCGGCCACAACCACACTGAGATACCGCCTCACTCCTGTGAGAATGGCCCACACCAAAAAGATCAGAAACAAGAATTGGTGAGGCTGTGGGGGAAAAGGAATCCTCTTACACTGTTGGTGGGAATGTGAACTCATCCAGTTCCAATATGAACAGTATAGAGGTTTCTCAAAAGATTGAAAATGAATGTGCCCTACAACCTACAATTCTACTCATAGGTATCTACCTTAAGAACACAAATGTGGTAAGTCGAAGGGAAACTTGCACTACCATATTCATTGCAGCACTATTTGTAATAGCCAAGCTATGGAAACACTTTAAGTGCCCCGAAAGAGATGAGTGGATCAAGAAGATGTGTATATGTACAAAATGGAATATCTCTCAGTGATCAAAATAGATAAACTAATGCCATTTGCCACAACATGGAAGGAGCTGGAAGGGATTATGTTAAGCAAAATAAGTCAGAATGAAAAAGACAAGTACCAGATGCTGGCACTTACATGTGGACTATACAGAAATCAAACAAATGGTCAGATAGAGCTAAATTTAAAATACTAACCCTTGAAAGCTGACTGTAGTACTGAGGAATATGGGGGGAGGGTGTGGAGGAGCAAGAACAAAGGGACTATGGTGGTAGACAATGGGTGCTTTGGTGGTAGGAGTACTATGGTAACAACACCTGACCCTAATTTCCAAAATACGGACAACAATGTAAACCAATATTGCCACAATAAAAAATCTAAAGAAAGAGAAAGAAACTTATCAATTGAACTTGATCAAAAAATTATTTTTTTAATGGAGGTTGTTATAACAAAATACTGAAGACGGAGTGGCTCAAACAACAGAAATTTATTTGTTAAGGCTAGAAGTCTGAGAGCAGGGTAACAGAATTGTTGAGTGCCTGGTTAGGGTAAACAGCCTCTTTCCCTATATGTTCACATGTCAGGGGGAGAAGGGAGCTTTGATCTCTTCACCCCTTACAAGGGCACCAATACCATCATGGGAGGGTCCAACCTCATCATCTAATATAAACAACTCTAATTACCTCCCAAAGGCCCCAACTCCACATATCACCACATTGAGGATTAGGGATTCAACATATTAATTGGGGAAAGCCAGATTGGGAGAGAACACATTCAATTTACAGCCGATTGCTAAAATCAAAAAGACAGACAATAGAAGTGTTGGTGAAGATGTGGAGAAACTGAAACCCTCAAGCACAGCTGGGTTCAGGCACTTTGGAAAATAGTCTGGTAGTTTTTTTATTTTTTTTTAAGATTTATTTATTTATTCATTTAAGAGTTGGGGTACAGGCCAGAGATGCAGGGGGGTGAGAGGATTCACCAGAGACAGAGTGGGGAACAGAGCAGGCAGACTGACTGAAATACACTGCTGAGGGGAGCAGTGGGCGAGCCAGGAGAGGTCTGCTGTGCCATGTGGGTTGCTCCCTGGCAGAACTCGTGCTGCAGAGGCTGTGGACTGCTTCATAGTGCAGAGCTTAACCCTTTGCGCCACCGGGGAGACCCCTGGTAGTTTTTTAAAAGGTTGACCTTTGGGCCTCCCTGGTGGCGCAGCAGTTGAGCGCTGGCTTGCAAAGCTGTCCGCAGCCTTTGCAGCGCAGTTTCGATCCCCGGCCACTGGATGAGGGACCCACATGGCGTGCAGACCTCTCCTGCCACATCCACTGCTCCCCTCAGCAGTGTTGTCAGTCTGCCTGCTCTGCTCCCCACTCTGACTCTGGTGAATTCTCTCACCCTCCCGCGCTTCTGATTGTACCCAGTGCTTGTATAAATAAATAAAAATAAAATCTTAAAAAAAATAAAATAAAAGGTTGACCTTAGAGTCAGCATATACCCTAGCAATTCCATTCCTAGGTATAAACGTAAGAAAAATGAAATCCTATGTTCACATAATAATTTGTACACAATGTTCAATGTAGTATTATTCATAGTAAGCAAATAGGAGAAACAACCTAAAAGTCTATTAGCTGATGAATGGATAAATAAATGTGACCTGTCTCTACAATGGAATAGTATTTGACAATAAAAAAGAATGAAGTATTCATAAACGGTGCAGCACAGATGAACATTGTAAACACTATGCTAAATGAAAGGATGGAGACATAAAAGACCACATATTTTATGATCTGATCATATGAAATGCCCCAAATAAGCAAATTTGAAGAAATAGAAAGTCAATTAGTGGTTTCCTTGGGTTGGGACAGGAAATAAAGGGGTAATGAGGAGTGATTGCCAAATGGTACAGTGTTTCTTTTAGGAAGGACAAAAATGTTCTAACATAAGATTGTGGTGATAGTTACACAATCTTGTGAACATATTAAAAACAATGAATAAACAATTCAAATGGCTGAATTGCATGGTATGCAAATTATCTCAATGAAAGTGTTTTAAAATATAAGGGAGAGCCACTTAAAGCAAATATTGCAGAGAATGAGTAAGATTAGAAAAGACTAGGGCCTCCCCGGTGGCGCAGCGGTTGAGCGCTGGGTTGAGAAGCTGCCCGCAGCCTCTGCGGCGCCCATTGGATCCCCGGCCGCTCCCCGGCCACCGGTGAGGGTCCCACATGGCGCGCAGACCTCTCCTGCCGCCCGCTGCTCCCCTCAGCAGTGTACTTCAGTCCCTCTGCTTGCTCTGCTCCCTGCTCTGGCTCTGGTGAATTCTCTCACCCTCCCGCGCTTCTGACTGTACCCAGTGCTTGTATAAATAAATAAATAAATAAATCTTTTTAAAAAAAAAAAGATTAGAAAAGACTAGAGATGACTAAATTGGGTAGCGTGAAGGTCACTAGTAACCCTGACAATCAAATGTTCAGAAGAGTGACTAGACAAAAGGTAAATTGGGTCAGCTGAAAAGGAACAAGAAGTCAGGAAGTAGAGTCAAAGAAATTGTAAAGAAAAGAAATGGGATAATGGCCACAGAGGAAGATGGAATAAAGGGAGATTTGTTTTTATAACAAGGGAGATAATAGGACATGTTTGCTGATGAGAGTGAATCAATATAGAGGGAGAAACTGATAATGAAAGAGAGAAAGTGTTTGTTGGTGAATCAAAGTCCTTGAAAAGGGGATGAAATAAAAAGCACAATGGAAAGGCTGGCATGCACTCACTTCAACAGAGCAAAGGGCAGAGGGCCTAGGCACAGAAGTCAGCAGGCTGTGGATAGTGTAAGGAAGACGAGAGGAGTTCTGTCATTTTCTCCATGAGGCCTGAGGCAAGGTTATTAGCCTAAGTTAAGAAGAAAGTGTATTAATTATACTACCATGTAACAAAGTTATCCCCCAAACTTAGCAGCTCATTAGATCATGTTTTCTCAGCTTCCTGGATTTAATCCTTGCCCAGAAGTCAGCTGTTAAATTTAGTGTCATTTGCTTTTAGAATATGCTGGCAATTTTTAAGACCAGTAAGTCCTGGATTCTTTGTGTTTAACCATTTTTCCTCTAAGAACTCTCTCCTCTCAACATTTTACTAAAAGCAGAAACTATAAGAAGAAAACAGGCAGTAACTTCAACATTCTGCCTGGAAATTTCCTTAGCTAAATTACCCAGTTCATTACACACATGTACATATTCTACTTTCCACATTAACATGACTGATGAAATTTCAATCTTCACATAAAATGATCCCTTTTCCTTCAGATAATGATTTCCTCACTTCCCTTTATGCCTTCACCCCTTGAAAGGCCATGAGCGTTCTTCTTATAGACTCTTGGCTCAAATTTTCCCTAACATTCTCTTAGAAGTCCTTCCACCTTCTGCCTACTATTAAGTTCCAAAACTTCCACTATCTTGGGTTTCTTTTAGACAGGAATCCCACTTCTAAGCACCAAAATTTGTACTAGTTACCTGTGATAAATTACCCACAAATTTAGCAGCTTAAAACAACAAATATCTTTATCTCATAGTTTCTGTGAGTCAGGAATTTGCAAATGGCTTAGCTAGGTGATTTTGGTTCAGGGTCCTGAAAGATACCAGTCAGGCCTGAAGGTTCTCCTTCCAAGAGAGTTGACTCCCATATCTCTACAGTTGGTCTTACTATGTAGCCCTCTCCATAGAGATGCTTTGACATGCAATTGGCTTCTCCCAGGGGAGTGATCCAAGAGAGAGGAAAAACAAAGGAAGCCATCATGCCTTTTATGACCTAGTCTAGAAGTCATATTTTTTTTTCAACTTTGAGGCATAACTGACAAGAAAAACCCTATAGCCCAGTCAAAACGTACAGATCAATAGGTTGATCAGACACATGCATATATATTCAATGTAACACAGTCATTTCTGCCATTTCTGCTTGCAATGAGTCGCTAAATTCACTCCATACACAAAGGGAGAGGAATTAAGCTCCACCTTTTGAATGACAGTTTATCAAAAAACTGGTATACCTATTTATTTATTTTTATTTCAATTTTTGCATAGAAGAACTGAGGTGTAGGTCAGAGGTGCAGCGGTGAGAGGGGGAAGAGTGAGAGGATTCACCTAAGACAGAGTGGGGAGAAAAATAGGTGGATTTGCTGAAATACACTGCTAAGGGAAGCAGCAAGTGAGATGGGAAAGGTTCCTGGTGGGAGGCTGAACTCAGGTTATAGTGGTGATAGTGCTGAGACTTAACCCCTATGCCACCAAGGAGGCCCTCAGAACTGGTGTGTCTATTTTTAAACCACCATAAGGAGGAATGGAGGGGTCTTGCAGAGACACGAAATGAGAAACAGCTGCTTTTGAGAGTGGGAAACTAAATATTCGATTGCCAACAAATTATTTTTTAAATGTTTTAATTGAGGTAAACTTCGTTTAAAATATCATATATGTTTTAGTGGAATAGGTTCACACCTCTTCACATGTATATTGCCACACTAACCCACCACAAAAGCACCTATAATCCTCTACTACAGTCCTCCCACTTCGCCCTCCATCCTCCACCATCCCCCTCGGTTACCCTCAGTTCTGCAGTCAGATTTCAAGATTTTTTGTTTTGCTTCTATTCTTTTGCTTTGTTTCTTTATATTCCACATATGAAATTTGTCTTTCTCCTTCTGATTTATTTAACTTAGCATAATCCCCCCCCAGATCCATCCATGTTGTCGCAAATGGCAAGATGACATAATTTGTAATAGCTAAATAGTATTCCATTTTGAATATATACCAGATTTTCTTTACCCATTCATTTGTCATTGGAAAATCAGGATGTTTCTACAGCTTGACTATTATAAATAGTGCTACAATGAACATAGGAGTGCAAGTTTCCCTCCAAAATATTTTTTTAGTCTTCAGGCAGATACTTAGGAGTGGAATTGCTGGATCAGATGGTAGGTTCATTTTTAATATTTTGAGAAACGGTTCCTTTTCTCCACAAGCTTGCCAACACTTGCTTCTGAAATGAAGAGTTAGGGCATTGCTCTGAATTAAGCTTTGGTTGAAGAGAATGTTGTGGCTAGTATAAGCATTGTGGTAAATTACTGTCCATATAAGTGTGGTTTATTTCTGGGATTTTAATTCTATTCTATTCCATTGCTCTGTTTTTAAATTTTTATCCTGCTACCATACTGATTTGATTACTATAGCTTTGCAGTATAGTCTGAAGTCTGGGTGCATAATAACTTTTTTTCTTCTTATTTGAGGTCTTAAGTAGTTCTATATAAATTTCAATAATGTTTGTTCTATTTCCTTGAAGAATGTCATTGATACTTTCTTAATACAATAGCTGGGGTACAGGCCAGAGGCGCAGGAGGGTGAGAAGATTTACCAGAGACAGAGTGGGGAGCAGAACAGGCAGACAGACTGAAAGCACTGCTGAGGGGAGCAGCGGGCATGACAGGAGAGGTCTGCTGCACCATCTGGGAATCTCCCTGGCCAGCCAGGAATCGAACCCACACTGCAGAGTCTGTGGACAGCCTCAGAGCACTGCACTAAACCCGCTGTGCCATTGGGGAGGCCCATTGAAACTTTTATAGGTATTGACCCTGTATATCGCTCTGGGTAAGATGGCTATTTTAACAATGTTAGTTCATTCAATTCATGAACATGGAATATCTTTCCAGCAATCTCTCAAAATAAGGCAACATTGAAATTTAATGTTTCAATTGACTATTCCCTTCATGAAAGATTTCTCTGTAGCATGCAATGCTGTTTGATAGTATTTCACACACAGAACTTTTTCAAAACAGGAATCAATCTTATCAATGGTCTTATCAATGGTAAACCTCACAGTGGGCTTAAATATTCCCTAAATCATCGTATAAGCAGATTTGTTGTCATCCAGGCTTTGTTATTCTATTTATAGAACAGAGTAGATTTCCCATAATTCTTAAGGTCCAAAGGATTTCAGACCAGTAAAACACTTCATCTTTAAGTGAACCAGCTGCATTAGGCTCTAATAAGAGGGTCAATCTGTCCGTTGAAGCTCTGAAGCCATAAATTGACTTCTCTCTAGCTATGAAGGTCATAGGTGGCATCTTCTCCCAATAAAAGGCTATTTCATCTATAGTGAAAATATATTTTTTAATGTAGTCACCTTTATCCATTATCTTAGCTATGTCTTCTGAATAATTTGTTATAGCTTTTCCATCAGTTCTTGCTATTTCACCTTGCACTTTAAAGTTATGGAGATGACTTCTCTCCCTAAACCTCATAAGCCAATGTCTGCTAGCTTCAAACTTTTCCTCTGCAACTTCCTCACCTTTTTCAGCCTTCACAGAAATGAAGAGAATTGCTCTGGATTAGGCTTTGACTTAAGAGAATGTTGTGGCAGGTTTGACCTTCTACTCAGATCACTGAAACTTTCTGTATCAGCAATAAGGTTGTTCACTTTCTTGTCATTCATGTGTTTACTAGAATAGTATTTTTTATTTCCTTCAAGAACTTTTCCTTTGCATTCACAACTTAGCTAGCTGGCTCAAGAGGTCTAACTTTCAGCCTATCAATTTTCAACATACCTTCCTCACTACATTTAATCAGAAAAGCTTTTGATTTAAAGTAAGAGCCATGTGATTCTTCCTTTCACTTGATCAGTTAGGGGCTACTGTGGGGTTATTAATTGGCTGAATTTCAATGCTGTTATGTCCCAGGGACTAAGGAAACTCCAATAGAGGAAGAGAAAAGAAGATATGGAATGGTGAGGGAGCAGTCAGAACACACATTTGTCAATCTAGCTCACCATCTTACCTAGGCCAGTTCATGGCACTCCAAAACAATTACACAGTAACATCAAAGACCACTGACTACAGATCACCACACAGATATAACAATGAAAATATTTAAAACATTGCAAGAATTACCAGAATGTGACACAGAGACATGAAGTGAGTACATGCTGCTGGAAAAATGACACTGACAGACTTGCTTGATGCAGGGTTACCACAAACCTTCTTTTTTTTTTTTTAAAGTAGCATCTGTGACACATACTAAAGTAGGGTACAACAAAACAAGGTGCAGCTTTAAATATGGTCTTTAAGGCAAGAAAAGAGGAGGAAAAGGTGAAAAATGAAGCCACAACTTAACCTGGGGGGGGGGGAAAGGGGGCAGGTAAAAACAATAGAATAGATGGAAAAATAGCAGCAACATTAAAATTGCCAAAGAAGCTTGATACCACCTCAAGTTCGTGATACCTCAAGTTCTTTAGGTTTGCCACTTGCCAAAATTCAAGCTAGCTCTGCACTCCTCCCAGTCCAGACTTCCAGACCCAATTCTGACCAAAACATGGGGTGAAGGCTTGTATTCATTTTCTATCATTCCCATAACAAATTGTATCAAACCAACAGCTTAAAATAACACAAAGTTATTATCTTATAGCTCTATAGGTCAGAAATCTAGTTCAAGTTTCTCTAGGCTAAAATTAAGGTGCTAACAGGACTATGTTCCTTTCTGGAGGTTCTGGGGGAGAATCTATTTCTTTACAGATGCTCTTCATATTCCTTGACTCATGGCCTCTTTCTCCATCTTCAAAGCCAGCTATGGTATGTACAGTTCTTTAACACCTCAAATTTCTTCTCTTCTTTCTTTGATTGTCCTATCTCTTTCCTTCCCCTCTACTGTCTTTCTTTCCCTTAAGCAGAAAAAGAGATCATATGATTAGATTATACCCACACAGATAATTCAAAATAGTCTCCCTCCCCTCTCTTAAAGACCTTAATTTAATCACTTCTATATGTCCCGACCCGCGGGGTTCAGAGGCACGGGAAGAGAAGGGCTGAGGATTGAAATGAGGGGCTTGACGACTTGACGCTAGCGTTTGCTTCTTTATTTTTCCTTTATCCTTTTACTATATTTACATGTCTTTCCTTTATCCTGACTTTCTTACTTCCCTGGCCTTCTCTCTGCTCCTCTCGCAGTAACCCTTGCCTTATCTCCTTACAGTTTCCTCGCAGTCCTCCCTTTTTCTCTCTCGCGGTTCCCTTCTTATACCCTGGTCGCTCCTCCCATCGTGCCTCTCAGTCTCGCGTGATTTACAGGAGAACGCAGGGGTTTCTCCGAAGGCTAAACAGTAAATCGAAACCTAATTCATCGAGCACATGTGCAACATGGCGCATGCTCCAGGCGGCTCCGGACACTATAAAGTACTTTTCGCCATGTGTGGTAATATATTCATTGGTATGGGGATTAGGATGTTGGACATCTTTGCAGGATCTATGGACCACAGGGTATAGAGAAAAAAGAGAAGACACCCATGGGGGAGATAAAGGAAATCACACGTTAGTATAGGTCATAAACCAACACTGATTTAACCCAATTAATTAAGTGCTGAAGGAAGATTTTTACTTTGATTACTCAGTTTATTCAGAAGTACAGATGAGGCTGAAAGATGCCAGACGGTGACAGGGCAAGTAAGGTAAGAGAAGAGTGGGTAGAGAATCCAGAAAATACCATAAACAGTCAAATACCTGTGCCCTAAAACTACGGCTGTAATTTGGTGGTTTCAATGTTTGGAATCACAAACACATACAACCATATATTGCTTCTTTTCAGTAAGTTACATATTTCAAAATAAAACAGATTTTTCCTCCTAAATGCAGTGGTCTATTCGCATGCCACCAGATGGCAGAGAAGAGCCAGATAATAAATTCCTAAATAGCAACAAAAAAATCCCTAAAAAGCAAAAAACCAAACCTTTTTCTTTTTTAAAAATTGTTTTATTGTTTTTACTGAAGTACAAATGACATATAACATTATATGCTTCACATGGACAACACAAATAATTTCATATTTGTACATATTATAAAAGCTGTCTAGTTAACATTTGCCATCATACTTAAAAACATTTCTTTCTCATGAGAATTTTAAAGATTTACTCTCTTAGCAATATTCAAATATGCAACACAGTATTATCAGCTGCATTCACCGTGGTGTTATTACATCACCAGGACTTGTACCTTCTGCCTCCCTTTTTCCATCCATCCATCTATCCCAAACCCTCTACCTCTGGGTAACCACCAATCTATTTTCTGTACCTATGAGCTAGGACTTCTGGTGTTTTTCTGTTTGTTTGTTTTTTGTTTTTTTTTTTTAAGATTTACTTTTATTTATTTATTATATTTATTTATTTATACAAGCACTGGGTACAGTCAGAAGCGCGGGAGGGTGAGAGAATTCACCAGAGCCAGAGCGGGGAGCAGAGCAGGCAGAAGGACCAAAGTACACTGCTGAGGGGAGCAGCGGGCGGCAGGAGAGTTCTGCGCGCCATGTGGGACCCTCCTCCGGTGGCCGGGGAGCAGCCGGGGATCAAACCCGCGCTGCAGAGGCCGCGGGCAGCTTCGCAACCCAGCGCTCAACCGCTGCACCACTGGGGAGGCCCGTGTTTTGTTTTTTACATTCCACATGTAAGTGAGATCATATAGTATTGTCTTTCACTGATTATTATCCCCTTATGAGATATATCATTTAGACATAGTTTCAATCAGTAGATTGTACATGCTGGATAATATCTTCTATCTTCTAATTACTAATTCTCTAACTTTGCTCAACCTTCTGTCAATCCCTAAAAGTGAATTTTTATTGTTTTTTAATCGTCATTTCTATAAGTTCTACTTGATTTTTTTTCAAACATTGCTCCTTTCTATAATTTCCTATTCTCTATATACATTTTAGACTTTATCTCTTCAAACATTATAAACACAGTTGTATTATCATGGAAAGCCAGCTTAAGTGGCATTAATAAGTGATTCTAGGACCTCCCCGGTGGCGCATCGGTTAAGCACGGTGTTGTGAAGCTGTCCACAGCCTCTGCAGCACTGGTTCAATTCCCCTCTGGCCAGGGAGAACCCCATATGTCTTGGCAGACCTCTCCTGCCTCACGCGCTGCTCCCCTCAGCAGTGTCTTCTGCCTGTTCTGCTCCCCACTCTGGCTCTGGTGAATTCTCTCACTCTCCCGTGCCTCTGACCTGTACCCCAGTTCTTGTATAAAATAAATAAATCTTTAAAAAAAAAAGAGTGATTCTAAAATCCCCATGTCATAAGACCCAAAACCATAAAATATATAGCAGGAAATACAGGCAAAACACTACATGACATACACCTCGGTAACATCTTTACTTTTTTCTAAGATTTACTTATTTATAAATACAAGAGCTGGGGTACAGGCCAGAGATGCAGGGAGTGAGAGGATTCACCAGAGACAGAGTGGGGAGCAGAACAGGCAGACTGACTGAAATACACTGCTGAAGGGAACAATGGGCAAGTCAGGAGAGGTCTGCTGTGCCATGTGGGTTGCTCCCTGGCCAGCCAGGGATCGAACTCATGCTGCAGAGGCTGCAGATTGCTTCATAGTGCGTTGCTTAACCCCTTGTGCCACCAGTGAGGCCCCCCAGGAACATCTTTAAGGACTCATCACCCAAAGCAGTGATAGCGAAGGCAACGATAAACAGCTGGGACTACATCAAATTAAAGAGCTTCTGTAAAGCAAAAGAAACAGTAACCAAAACAAACAGACATCCCACCAACTGGGAGAAAATTTCAGCCAACAACACTAATGATAAACGACTGATCACAACAATCTACAAAGAGCTGAAGAGACTCAACAAAAACAAAGTAAAATAATCCAGTCAAAAAATGGGCAGAAGAGCTAAAAAGTAACTTCTCCAAAGAGAAAATGCGAATGGCCAACAGGCATATGAAAAAATGTTCAGCATCACTTGTAAACAGGGAAATGCAAATCAAAACTACAACGAGATACCATCTCACACCAGTGAGAATGGCACATATTAAAAAAACAAGCAACAACAAATGTTGGCAAGGATGTAGAGAAAAAGGAACTCTCCTGCACTGCTGGTGGGAGTGCAAACTGGTCCAACCACTATGGAGAGCTGTGTGGAGATTCCTCAACCCACTAAAGATGGAGCTTCCATATGACCCAGCAATTCCACTCCTAGGTATTTACCCAAAGGACACAGAAACATTAATTCCAAAGGGCACCTGCACCCCTATGTTTATAGCAGCACTACTTACCATAGGTAAGCTATGGAAACAACCCAAATGCCCAAAAAGAGATGACTTGATCAAGAAGATGTGGTACATATACACTATGGAATATTACTCAGCATTCAAAAAAGATAAACTCATGCAATTTGCAGCAACATGGGTGGAGCTGGAAGGGATCATGCTCAGCGAAATAAACCAGAAAGAAAAAGAAAAATACCGGATTGTCTCACTCATAGCAGGAATTTAGAAAACCTAAATAAGGGACCAGGAAAAAGACTAATTATAATAAAGTAAAAATCAAAATCAACAAGCAACTATAAGCCAGAGACATACTATGAGGGGGAGAGAATAGGAGGGATTAAGGTCAAAACCAGGGGGGTGGGAATTGTATGGGAACTATAACCAAGATGAAAAAGCATACACTGTGCAAAAATGAAAAATTATGTAAAAAAATGTAAAATAAAATATTTAAAACAATTAAAACTGAAACCTTTTCCTCTAAAAAAAAATTAAAAAAAAATAACCCATGTCTTACCACCACAGACAATTGTTTTCTCTCTCCCTTTATGTTCACTGTGGGTCAGCTGACCCACATTTTTGCTCTGGGACTGAGGCTGACAAATAAATCACCACCTGAAACATTAATACTTGTCAAGGGCAATGAGAAAGAAAACATGGCCAAGCACATTTTTACTCTTAAATTTCTTCCAGGGACTAACATGCCACTTTTGCCCAGATTTCAAGCACAGTCCTTTTGTAGGGAGAGGCACCAAATTCATGAATAGTAATAAGTCTATCATAGCCGCCACCCTTCATTAAATATTTGTTTCCCATCCTGTCACATAGAAATATACCTCCTCCCCAAGAGAGAAAATCTGAAAGTCCCATACAACCAGTGCTTTGTGCTCAAAATCTAAGATCTCTGTGCTCATTTCTATATCAGGTCTTAGATTAGGTTCATTTTAACCTAGGTGTCTAAGAACTAACAAGTTATCTGTTCCAAAGTCCCAACATATAATAGTGGAACAGGGTGGAAATCTAGCTGCAATAAATAGTGGAACTCTAACTGCAATAAATACTCCCATTTGGAAAGGAGAAAAATAAAAGGCACAATTCTAATATTCTACAAAGGGGCAGGGAGGACAGTTACAAGGGGTTCCTAGTCAGGAGAGGGGGGATATATCTTAAATGGTCTTATCTCCCTCCAGTTTTACTGAGAAATCATTGACATGTATCACCATGTTTAAGGCATACAGCATGGTGGTTTGAAATATTGTGAAGTAAATACCACTGGTTCAGTTAACATCCATCTTCATATAGATACCCTAAAAAGAAAAGAAGGAGGAGGGAAATCCCTCATTGGATGTGAACAAAGATCTCTGAAAACAGTCTTTGAATAGGTCTTGATTTCACTTCTCAGGAGTGACTCTCTAAAACCACTGCTCACTATAGCCCTTGTTCTGTGCTCTGGAGAGATGTTCCTTTTCACGTGTCATTCTAAGTTGCTGTGAAAGGGCACTGAAATAAATGCTCTCCTTGGGGACACAGCAGCTTTCTCTGCATGTTTCCTTCCCATAGAACACTGGGGCCAGTAGTAGCTGATACTTTTAATCCAGGCTGGTGATAATTTCACTGTACAATTATTTCTCCCCAAATGTTTGATTTTTTATTTATTTGAATCAGCTCCCTATACTAATAACCACACTCCCAATATTTGCAAACAATCCTCCCTCATTAGAGTTCATTCAGATACTTGAGCCTATCAAGCTTCTGCTGGGATAGACATACCTTTAGTCTCCTTTCCTTGATCATTTTGGCAGAATGAAAAAGACTTAATAAACACTTTAATCCATTCAGAGATTTTGAACGAGTATAATAAGCATTATACTGAGCATTTTTTTCATGTGCCTACTGGCCATCTATGTGTCTACTTTGGAGAAGTGTCTATTTAGATCTTCTACCCATTTTTTTTAATTGAATTGTTTTCTTGTTGAGTTGATGTATTCTCTGTAGATTTTGGATATAAGTCCCTTGTTGTATATGTCAATGCAAATATTTTCTCTCATTTGTAGGATGCTTTTTTGTTTTAATGATTCTTTCATCATACAAAAGCTTCTTAATTTGATGTTCCATGTTGTTTGCTTTTTTCTCTCTTTCTGTTACTAGTTGAGTTTCCAAAGACATCACTGAGGTTAATACCTCAGAAATTTTTGCTTATGTTTTCTTCTATGTATTTTATGGCTTTGGGTCTTACACCCAAGTTTTTAATCCATTTTGAATTAATTTTTGTGCGAGACAGTGATCTTAGTTTCTTTCTTTTACATGTGACTGTCCAGTTTTCCCAGCACAATTTATTAAGAGATTTTCCATTCTCCATTGTATGGTCCTGCCTCCTTTGATGTAAATTAATAGCAGATATATGTGTGGCTTATTTCCTAGCTCTCAGTTCTATTCCACCAATACCATACTGCTTTGATTTGAAAGTAACATTTTGAACATATCTTTTATATAGTTTCATCTAAAATCACGGCTGCAGAGATTTCAGATTCCTCCCCTCTGGCGCTTCAGTGACTTTCAGATTCTGCTGAATTCCAGTACTCTGTCCTCTGTGCAATGACTCCAACTCTGGGGAGCAACTTCTGAAGTGAAGCTATAAATTTGTGGACAAATAAGTCAAGAAGGGAAGGGGTTGCTATCATTTGGAGAAGAGACTGCTGTGTCATCTTTTCACAGAGTTATAACCACTAGTGAAACTCTCATCATTTGTGGAAACTCAAAATATATGAAAATGAAATGAAACATGTAAAAGATAAAAAGCAATACACCTAGAAATCTAACAGGTAAGAAACTGGGAAAGAGACCTCTACAATACTAAAAAAAAAATTTGTGAATGTGTATTTTATGTTAAAATAATCCAGTTGTAAAACATGTGAAGTTCATTATAAAACAGAAGTATCATGCATTCAGGCCTAATTATATCAGATGTCTTCCAGGTTATGTGATCTGAAAAACAACCCCAAAGCTTAAAATGCATCATTATAATAAAATTATCAAAAGAAACCACAAAATGCTAGTATTAGCACCAAAGGATTTTAATTACTTTTTATGGGTTGGTAAGTAAATTTTAAAACCTGGTATGCCTATTTCCATTAGCAGAAGTTAGCTCTCTCTTCTTGATAAAATTAATGTACTGTTATTTTAAAGAAAAAATCTCAACACCCTTATAATGACAAGTTCTGTCATTAGCCTTCACAGAAAAATTTAAGTCAATTCAGACAATCTATTTTGGTTGATTATAAAGGTAACTATTAGGGGCCTCCCCTGGTGGTGCAGGCAGTTGAGCGCCGCGCTGTGAGGCTGTCCACAGGCTCTGCAGTACCGATTTGATCCCCGCTGGCCAGCCTGCGAGAATCCCACATGGCACAGTAGACATCTCCTGCTGCGCCACTGCTCCCCTCAGCAGTGTATTTCATCAGTCTGCTTGTTCTGTTCCCCACTCTGTCTCTGGTGAATCCTCTCACCCCCTCCCACCTCAACCCCACCCCCCGCGCATCTAGCCTGTACCCTTGTTCTTGTATAAATAAATAAATATTTTTTTAAAAAGGGCCTCCCAGGTGGCTCAGCGGTTGAACGCTGGGTTGCAAAGCTGCCCACAGCCTCTGCAGCGCCGGTTCAATCTCCGGCTGCTCCCCGGCCACCAGAGGAGGGTCCTGCATGGCGCACAGACCTCTCCTGCTACCCGCTGCTCCCCTCAGCAGTGTACTTCGGTCCTTCTGCCTGCTCTGCTCCCCGCTCTGGCTCTGGTGAATTCTCTCACCCTCCTGCGCTTCTGACTGTACCCAGTGCTTGTATAAATAAATAAATAAATCTAATATATATATATATATTTTTTAAATAAAGGTAACTATTAGGCTTTGGGAAATGAAATATGTGCAATTTTCACTACCACATTAGAGGGATTCAGACAATTGCCAAGCTCATGAAAAAAAAAAAAAAAAAACACCAAACAGGTAAAGCATCTCCAGTAGAAAAATCAAAGTATATGTAATTCTTTAAAGACACATCACCCAAAGCAGTGATAGTGAAGGAAAGGGTAAACATCTGGGACTACATCAAATTAAAGAGCTTCTGCACAGCAAATGAGACAGTAACCAAAACAAAGAGACACCCCACTGACTGGGAGAAAATTTTTGCACACAACACTAATGATAGGAACTGATCACAAAAAATCTACAAAGAGCCGAAGAGTCTCAACAAAAACAAAGTAAATAATAAAGTCAAAAAATGGGCAGAAGGGCCTCCCCTGGTGGCACAGGCGGTTGAGTGCAGCGCTGTGAAGCTGTCCGCAGCCTCTGCAGCACCGGTTCGACCCCCGCAGACCAGCAAGGGTCCCACATGGCATGGCAGGCCTCTCCTGTCTCGGCCGCTGCTCCCCTCAGCAGTGTACTTCATCAGTCTGCCTGTTCTGTTCCCCAGTCTGACTCTGGTGAATCCTCTCACCCTCCCGCACATCTGGCCTAAACCTGGGTTCTCGTATAAATAAATAAATAAATAAATAATTTTTTTTAAAAAAAAAAGGGCAGAAAAGCTAAAAAGAAACTTCTCCAAAGAGCAAATGCAAATTGTCAACAGGCATATGAAAAAATGTTCAACATCGGGTCTCCCCTGGTGGCGCAGCAGTTGAGCACTGGGCTATGAAGCTGCCCACAGCCTCTGCAGCGCCGGTTCGATCCCCGGCCGCCAGCGAGGGTCCCATATGGCATGCAGACCTCTCCTGCCATGCCCACTGCTCCCCTCAGCAGTGTACTTCGTCAGTCTGCCTGTTCTGTTCCCCGTTCTGGCTCTGGTGAATCCTCTCACCCTCCCATGCTTCTGACTGTACCCAGTGCTTGTATAAATAAATAAATAAATCTTTAAAAAAAAAAAGTTCAAAATGTTCAACATCACTTGTAATCAGGGAAATGCAAATCAAAACTACAATGACATACCATCTTACACCAGTGAGAATGGCACACATTAAAAAAAAACTAGCAACAACAAATGTTGGTGAGGATGTAGAGAAAAAGGAACTCTCCTACACTGCTGGTGGGAGTGCAAACTGGTCCAACCACTATGGAGGGCTGTGTGTAGGTTCCTCAATCTGTTAAAAATGGAGCTTCCATATGATCCAGCAATTCCACTTCTAGGTATCTACCCAAAGGACACAAAAACATTAATTCAAAAGGAAACCTGGGGCCTCCCCGGTGGCGCAGCGGTTGAGCACTGGGTTGTGAAGCTGCCCGCGACCTCTGAGGCACCGGTTCGATCCCCGGGTGCTGCCCGGCCACCAGAGGAGGGTCCCACGTGGTGCGCAGACCTCTCCTGCCGCCCGCTGCTCCCCTCAGCAGTGTGCTTCGGTCCTTCTGCCTGCTCTGCTCCCCGCTCTGACTCTGGTGAATTCTCTCACCCTCCCGTGCTTCTGACTGTACCCAGTGCTTGTATAAAAAAATAAATAAACAAACAAATAAATAAATAAATAAATCTTTGGGGAAAAAAAAAAAAAGGAAACCTGCACCCCTATGTTTATAGCGGCACTGTTTACAATAGGTAAGCTATGGAAACAACCCAAATGCCCAAAAATAGATGACTGGATCAAGATGATGTGATGCATAACAGGGGACTGAGGTGATGGTGCATGGGTGCATTGGGGAAGGAAACTCTATGGGGACTCAATCTGAGGGGGTGGGGGAAAACAAATATTATTTAAAAATAAAAAAATAACAAAACACGCAGACTGACGAAATACACTGCTGAGGGGAGCAGCGGGTGAGACAGAAGTCTGCTTCGCCATGTGGGATTCTCTTGGATTGAACCCACGCTGCAGAGGCTGCGGATAGCTTCACAGTGCGGCACTCAACCGCCTGCGCCACTAGGGCGGCCCGAAATTTTATTTTTAAAAATAGTTAATAGGATAAAGAATATGCATGATGCAGAATAACCAAGCCAATTACACTTCTTTGGTAGGTTATTTGTCTCCTGATGCTTCTTACTGTACTTTTATAGTACTTTGTTCTTAGGGAAAACTCTAAGATATGTCTTTACTGACTCTAGTTCTATTTGTTTTCATGAAACACAAATGACTACTTTGATCTTTTAAAAAATGAAATGACAAAATAAAAAATACTGTTCTGTGTGTTATTTATTACTTAGAAAGTAGAAGTTGAGTTGAAGATTCTGCTACTAGCTAAGCAGCTATGAGCAAGTCATTGGGTCTTAGTTTCTCTGCTTGTAAAATGATACAGTATTATTCCTATGCAAATTAATTCCTATCTTGTTTGCAGAAGTCAAGACATCCTACCTTATTAGCACTTAAATTCTTGAATGAATTAATGAAGTAGTACTTTTATGGGGTAGTACTTTAAAATTATTATGCCCTAAGTGTGAGATATCATTTGCATCAACACAGACATAGAATATGAATTCCTAGAGGCTTAAGGAAAAGGAGTTTTATGGGGAATGTTTATAGTGTGACCCTGCCCTATTTTGAGCCTTTCACATACATACCAGGGTATGTGTATAGTGTGCAAACTTAACCCTGCCCACCGACTCCTTGATGTTACATAGGAACATTTTTTAATATAAAAGAAAAAGAAAATGTTCTATTCACTCACTTTTAAAATTATGAAGAAGCACAGAATTTTACTCAAAATATATTAGAGGAGACAGGTAAAATAGTGGAAAGAGCACAGAACTCTCTGAGAACCAGAAGACTTGGGCTCTGGTGCCTGGTCTGCCAGTAGTTAATTGCAAGGCTGTAACAGCCAAATCAGAGGTGTTTATTAAAAGTCTGGTAGCATCTCTTATAGGCCAAAATCACATAGCACCAAATGAAATATAACAAGTAACCTAAAATATACTTTAATTTCTCTGTGTTATAGACAGTTAAGGGCAAGAAGGTAGGGAAGGGGGAGGATAAAGAATGGAATAAGAAGGGCAGAATGAGAAAAAGTCAATGAGAGGAATGGGAAAAACACAGAGAGACCTAGGGGCAGATACACAAACTCTGCCCCTGCCCCTCTCAAAAAAAAGAGTTGAATGAATAAAGACACACACACACACACCCTAAAATACAGATACAAAAATAAATATATGCATATAGAGACTTTGGTGGAGTAATGTTCTTATTTTGTTCATCTTCAAATTTTTTTAAAAAGATTTATTTATTTATGCTTACAAGAACTGGGGTAGAGGCCAGAGGTATAGGGGTGGGTGAGAGGATTCACCAGAGACAGAGCGGGGAACAGAACAGTTGGATTGACTGAAATACACTGCTGAGGGGAGCAGCTGGCAAGACAGGAGAGGTCTGCTGCCCATGTGGGTCACTTCTCTGGCTGCCCAGGGATCGAACTCATGCTGCAGAGGCTGCAGATAGCTTCATAGGTTGCCTCTTAACCCCTTGCACCACCAAGGAGGCCCCCATCTTTAAACTTTTAAACACAACTACCAAAAAATATATAATATGCTTTTGTATTAAAAGGCATAAATGGAGTTAGTATAAGGTATGTGGGTCATGAGCTAGATAAAATCAAGTTGAAGGTGGGAGATTACCTCTGCCATATGCTACTCTGTAATTTGAAATCTTACGTCCCTGGGTCATTTTCTGTCTATGAAAGAGAAATATAACAATCTCATCTCTGTCCATCTCCCTCTGATGTTGAGGGAGAATGTGAGAGTAGACCAGGGTAATTTTAAACAGCAAATAAAAATCTGTTCTCTTTCTTTCTTGTTGCTCAGCTTCCTTTATCAATGTTGTTTGCCTCAAATTCGCAAGGAATCAACCAAGATGAGGGCTATCTTTTTCCTTTGCCCTCTTTAAATATGCCTTCTTTGTACCAGAAATCCCAGAATGGCAGAGTTGTGTGTGCTAGCATGAGTAATTCCGCTAAACACAACCACCCAAAATAATGTTGAGCCCAAAGGACTAGGGTCCCTCTTTCCTCTAGAAGTCAGAAGAAGGGAGCCCAAGACAGGGAGAATTGGAGGAATGCTTTCTAAATTAAGTTAATTCTGATAAATAACTCACTAGGTACTGGCTGCCTTGCCTTAATCTCCACAATCTGAGCAGTGCACCCAGGAACTGTCTGTGCAGAACATGACTTCAGCTCCAGACAGCAGGAGAAATAAGAGGAGGTATTGGGCCTCCCTGGTGGTGCAGCGGTTGAGTGCTGGGTTGCGAAGCTGCCCGCAGCCTCTGCAGCACTGGTTCGATCCCCGGCCACCGGGTGAGGGTCCCACATGGCACGCAGACCTCTCCTGCCGCCCACTGCTCCCCTCAGCAGTGTACTTCGTCAGTCTGCCTGCTCTGCTCTCCGCTTTGACTGTGGTGAATTCTCTCACCCTCCCGCGCTTCTGACTGTACCCGTGCTTGTATAAATAAATAAATAAATCTTTAAAAAAAAAAAAAAAAAAGAGGAGGCACACGCTACTCCATAGCAGGCATGATCTGTGATTCTAATCCCCACACTAGAACCTATCGACTAACCCTGAGCAGCAGAGTCAACAAATTTAATGCAGCAGACACATACTGAACAACTACTGTGTGCATGATCAAATTTAATCTTTGCAACAACTCAAAAAGATATTGTTTAGCCACACTTAACACATCAAAAAGCTGACCAGAAAGGATAATTGATTTATGTCAAAGTCACAGCGACACCAGGTGGTAACACTCCAACTGGAACCCGCTTCCAAACAGTACTTTGGCCTCCACCACACAGGTCCTCTCCTTGTAGCTTTTACAATCCATTGGCATAGGTGTGTGTATACACAAACAACCATATTAAAAAAGAAAAGACAGAAGGTGATGGGGATGGAAACTATACTTGGGTTGCCTTACAATTAACAGAATGCCATCACATTCCCTGCCTCACTAGCTAAAGATTATACGAGTGGGACAAATGAAGCACACTGAGATAACAGAGAGCAAGGACAGAGACCCTCTGGATATCTTTGTCCTCGTAGGGACACTGTTCCCCATCTATACAACTGTCCAGGTTGTTAAGAATTTGCATTACTATTGTGGGTTCTGTTTAATTTTTTAGGATCTCAAGATCATACTCAAGTCAATCATGCATTTCCATCAAGCACAAAGATCAGTGAAGATTAAACTCCACTACTTATTAGAAGCCTCAGAGCAAAGTGCTTCCCAAGAACTAATGACCATAAAACAAAGCAAGCTTAGAGAAGGTCTCCTTACAACCCTGATATAATTATTAGATGCCATCCAGCATCTAATAAAACCAGGGCAAAGAGCAACAGCTCTTCATTTTTCTACTTTGTGTCCTGTCAAGCCCCTTCTAGCCTTGCTCCTATTACTCATAGTCTATACTGTGGTATTAAACATGACCTTCTTGGAAACCTCTTTCTCATTATTATCACCTTTAAGAAGCAGGGAAAAATTCAGAATGTCACCAACATACTGACCACCAATCTCTCCCTCTCTGACATCTTGGTGTGTGTCATGTGCATCCCTGGATATTTGGGGGTTCCATGTGCAAACTCACCATGCACACAGTATATCCATCTCTGTGCCCACATTCTCACTGTGTTAACGGCTATTGAAAGGTATCGGCTATTTGTGAACCCCCTTAGCTGGAAATCTAATGTATCTCATGCCTACAGGGATATCACACTGATTTAGCTATTTTCCCTTATGTTTTCTAGGCACTTCTTCCTGTCCTGCTCTTCCATAACCTCTCTATCCCCACAGACCTCTACAACCATCGGGTTGCCTGTGTTGAGAACTGGCCTTTCAAAATGAACCAGCTTCTCTTTACCACCTCCCTGCTCATGCTCCAGGATTGTGTCCCTCTGGGCTTCATCCTCATCTGCTACCTAAGGATTATCTGCCTCCTCAGGAAAAACAGAAAGGTTGACAGGAAGAGGGAAAGAGAGATTAGGTTCAAAGAGAACAAGAGGATCAACACAATGCTGATTTCCACTGTGGTGACCACTAGGCCTGCTGTGGTATTAAACATGGTTACCTTTGACATCTTCACTGTCATCTTTGACTGGCATGATGAAGTGCCAATGAGTTGCCCCCATGACCACCATGGTATTCATAGATTGCCACTTGGTTGTTATGCTATGACTTCTACATGTATAAACCCTCTCTCTTATGGCTTTCTAAACAAAAATTTCCAGAAGGACCTGATGGTGCTTTCTCACCACTGCTGGTGCTTGGTACTTCAGGAAAGATAGGAAAATATTGCCATTTCCACCATGAACACAGAAGAATCTAAGGGATCATTAAGATTGGCTCACATATCAACAAGTATATAAAATTGGTAACACTTAATGCCAAGTCATTTCTTAAGTGGGAGATGGTGAGATAATGGCTGGGAATAGGGTAAGATGCATAGAGGCCAGAACCCGAAAAAGAGAAATTTATACTATCCAGTTTGCTTCAGTGAGGCATGTTTGCTTCAGTGAGGCAGATGCCCAGCACAGTAGTGTATGTGTGCGTGTGCACACACACACAGACCCCTTTTCTTTTCTTTCAGAAGAATAACTAATAACTCAAACAACCTAGATGCCATCATTTGTGGCAGAAAGTAACAGTGAGAAAGCAAGAGAGGCAAGTGGCACTGGTGACTGGATTATTCAATGGAATAGCCGCAAAAGTTATTGCTGAATAACTACCACTAGAAGTAACCATAACTAATTACTAAAAGTTATTACTACTGATATGCCTATTTATAACAATGTGATAATTCCTGAGTGTTGAAGCAATTCCACATTCAGGTATGAAAACTGTAACTTTCAGCTATGTAACTATTCAATTTATTTGCAAAGTCAGGAGGACTTCCATCATAATTTATGAATTAGCTAAAAGATGAAGTTTGGATTGGAAATAGAAGGAATTGTATTAACATTTAAACTAAATATTGTAAATATTTATTCCCATGCTTGAATCAGATGTTCTAGTTGATAATAGCAACAAATTTTCTTCACTAACCCTTCTACTAGTGCCACCGAACTGGCCACAAATTCTTTAATACTCAATCACATTATTCAGCTAAAAATCACATTAATTGACTTATTAATCGCCTATGTGATAGGGTTTTCATTACAAAAATTGCTTTTTCATCCCTAATTCTTTATGTATATTAAGGAGAGGTCATTATGACTCTTAACACAGACTGAGATACTTCATCACTGACACTTTATAATTAGTTCCAGATATTTTTAAAAACCTCTCACACATATTATGACTTACACTTTTTTAAAAATTTATTTTCTTGCATCATTGATCATTTTTGTACAGTATTTGGTTTCTCCCCTCAGGTGTCCCTGTAGTTCTCCCATCACCACAGCACCTGTGAACTGTTACCACAGACCCTAGCGCTCTTCCCTCCCTGGTTGTAATCCCTCTCCCTTCTCCCCTGCTGTATGACTCAGATCTATGGCTATGACTTAAACATTTAAAAAATATCCATCAGACCTCCCCTGGTGGTGCAGCGGTTGAGCACTGGGCTGAGAAGCTGCCTGCAGCCTCTGCAGCACCGGTCCCACATGGCACAGCAGACCTCTCCTGCCGCATCCGCTGCTCCCCTCAGCAGTGTATTTTGTCAGTCTGCCTGTTCTGTTCCCTGCTCTGGCACTGGTGAATTCTCTCACCCTCCTGCGCTTCTGACTGTGCCCAGTGCTTGTATAAATAAATAAATCTTAAAAAATAAAAAATTAAAAAAATAAAAATATCCATCATTTCCACAGAATCATTTTTCACAGGAGAATCAGCTAGACTGTTTTCAAAAAGGGTACAAAGCTACTGTTCAAAACTCCATTAGCTCAGTGACTTTTACTAAATCATGACCAATTTTAGCTCTTCCTTAGATAAATCTCCCTTATACGATTAAATTTGAGCTTCAGCTTATTTGTGTTTAAAAAATAACTGCAGGGCCTCCCTGGTGGCACAAGAGGTTAAGATGCAACCTATGAAGCAATCTGCAGCCACAGGCAGCACAAGTTTGATCCCCGGCCAGGGAGCAACCCACATGGCGCAGCAGACCTCTTCTGACTCGCCCACTGCTCCCCTCAGCAGCATATTTCAGTCAATCTGCCTGTTCTGTTCCCCATTCTGTCTCTGGTGAATACTCTCAACCCCTATGCCTCTGGCCTGTACCCCAGTTCTTGTATGCATAAATAAATCTTTAAAAAAAAAAACCTGCATTTTCTTCTTTCTTTTGAGTAAATGTGCCTTTTTCTTGCACATTAGCTTTCATGTTTTCCCCTCTATAAAATCTCTTCTCTTCCCTTTACTCCTCTCTCACTCTTATCTTCTCTCTTCCTTCCCTCCTTCTTTGCCTCCCTCTTTCTACTTTGTTCTTCTCTTCAGAATTTTTATTCCCTCCATTTTATCATTTTTGGGAAACTAAACAAAATAATAAATACAGGACAAGTGAATGAAATAAAATGTAACAGTCTGCAGATAAAAACTCTCATCTAAAATCCAAATTGAAATGGAGTCATCTTAGTATCCTACTGGTATAAGATTGCAGCCTCTGGGCCTCCCCGGTGGCGCAGCGGTTGAGCGCCGGGTTGCGAAGCCCTCACCCTCTGCAGCGCCGGTTCGATCCCTGGCTGCTCCCCGGCCACCGGAGGAGGGTCCCGCATGGCGCGCAGACCTCTCCTGCCGCCCGCTGCTCCCCTCAGCAGGGTACTTCGGTCCTTCTGCCTGCTCTGCTCCCCACTCTGGCTCTGGTGAATTCTCTCACCCTCCTACGCTTCTGACTGTACCCAGTGCTTGTATAAATAAATAAATAAAGCTTAAAAAAAAAAAAAAAAAAAGATTGCAGCCCCTGAGAGTAGAAAGCAATCAACTCTCCCGCATACCTCTTTTAACTCTCCTGACAGATAGTGGTTAGTTACATGACTTACTTGGTAAAGATATATTGAGTCTGGTTTACATAATTAAAATGATTCTGATCAAGCCCTGAAATCAGGAAAGGGTTTCATCAAACTCTGATACCACCCTCTTCCCTCTTCCCTCACATACACCCAGGTTCTTGTAATCCTGACCCCACCCTGAGCATTCAAAACAGATCTCCAATCTACGATTAAATATTATGGTGTTCTTTTTGGTTCCATAATAAGATTTTCTGTTTCCTAAAGAACTGTTTTATCTTTTCTTATGAACTTTTCTTGAGCTTTAGTGAAACGAAAGTAACTAATGGCATACTTGTCAATAATAGTATTTATTGGCTTATTTTTATCTTTAAAAAGTATTTTTTCCCTTGAAGTGGTAGTGCAGCCTGTGTGTCTACTCTTTGTACCCCATCAGTCCTTCCCCACCACCGCAGGATAGCACACAAGCAGATCTATTAGAAAGACAAGTATTTTGAAGAGCACAATGAGTACCAACATGTGATGGTCCCCAGAGAAGTTTCCAACAAGTACCCAAAATCCATCTGATGTCTAAAGAGAAGTGGAGGAGACTTGTGACCCACAGAGTCTAGGCGGGCTTCATTACATGATTCCTGAAAATCATGAATAAGCCTGCACCATGTATTCTTCTCTTTATTCTTTAAAATGTTAACAGAAGTGAAGTATATTCAGGATCACCAATTAAATGTTTTTCAAATTTAATGTATATGTATATAAGGTAGTATTCAGTGAATACTTGAAAAATGTACAAATGTTGCAAACTGTTTATCTATACATGTGCATGACCTGTGTAATTCACAGTTCGATATAACTGTAGGTAGGGTACTGTAAGATGTTTAAGACAAAACTTCTTATAGTCAGTTGTTCTTTTTTTTTTTTTAAAGATTTTATTTTATTTATACAATAGCCGGGGCACAGTCCAGATGTGCAGGAGGGTGAGAGGATCCACCAGAGACAGAGCAGGGAACAGAACAGGCAGACTGATGAAATACACTGCTGAGGGGAGCAGCGGGTGAGACAGGAGAGGTCTGCTTGCCATGTGGTTTGCTCCGAGGCTGGCGGGGATCGAACCAGCACTGCAGAGGCTGCGGACAGCTTCAAAGCACTGTGCTCAACAGCCTGCGCCACCAGAGAGGCCCCTAGTCAGTTGTTCTCTTAATGTAAGTGCCAGTTTGACATTACCTGTTACTTTTGCTAAATAAAGTTTGTATGTTGCTTTTTTATTTTTTAAGATTTATTTATTTTTATTTATACAAGCACTGGGTACAGTCAGAAGCACGGGAGGGTGAGAGAATTCACCAGAGCCAGAGAGGGGAGCAGAGCAGGCAGAAGGACCGAAGTACACTGCTGAGGGGAGCAGCGGGTGGCAGGAGAGGTCTGCGTGCCGTGTGGGACCCTCCTCCGGTGGCCGGGGAGCAGCCAGGGATCGAACCAGCACTGCAGAGGCTGTGGGCAGCTTCGCAACCCAGCACTCAACTGCTGTGCCACCAGGGAGGCCCGCTTTTTTAAAAATATAAGTATTTTGGCCTCCCTGGTGGTGCAGCTGGTTGAGTGCAATGCTGTAAGCTGTCCACAGCCTCTGCAGCATGGGTTTGATTCCCGGCCAGCCAGGGAGATTCCCACATGTCCCAGCAGAACTTTCCTGCCTTGTCTGCTGCTCCTCTCAGCAGTGTCTTCAATCTGTTTGCCTGTTCTGCTCCCCGCTCTGTTTCTGGTGAATCCCCTCACCCCACACACACACACCCCTCTGGTCTGTACTGCAGTTCTTGTATAAATAAATAAATCTTTTAAAATACTTCTTTTTTTAAAAAAAAAAAGATTTATTTATTATGGATACAAAAGCTGGGGTGTAAGCCAGAGGTGCTGCAGGGTGAGAGGATGCACCAGAGAGAGTGGGAAGTAGAACCGGTAGTTCTATTGAAATACACTACTAAGGGGAGCAGTGGGCGAGGCAGGTCTGCGGTGCCATGTGGGTGAGCTCCCTGGCTTGCAGGGAATAGAATTCGTGTAGCAGTGGCTGGCAATAGCTTGATAATGCTGTCTTTAACCCCTGCACCACCAGGGAGGCCCTAGAAGTATTTTTTTAAGTGCATACCTTTACCTTTAAGGGGCATATATGCTGACAGGTAGGAGAGCACGGGTCTATTTAGGAAGGTATAATAGAAAAAAAATCTTTTTTAAAAAAGATTTATTTATGTAAGACCAGGGGTACAGGCCAGAGGCATGAGAGGGTAACAGAATTCACCACAGCAGAGTGGGGAGCAGAACAGGCAGATGGACAGAAGACACTGCTGAGGGGAGCAGCAGGCAAGGCAGGAGAAGTCTGCTGCGCCATGTGGGTATCTCCCTGGATGGCCGGGAATCGAACCTGTGCTGCAGATGCTGCGCTCAGCTTCACAGCGCTATGCTCAACCTGCTGCGCCACCAGAGAGGCCCCGAAAAAAAATCATTTTTGAGAGAAAACATGAAGAGATATCAAGTAAGTAAACCAAATTTCCTCTGTCTTTGCAGTATGTTTTGATTGTCCACACCAATTTGTTCTACTGTTGAGTAACCTGATGAATGAAGTAGGGCCACATTCTCTCACTTGCCTCTCCCCAGTTGCCAGAAAGGCTTGCAGTCTCCCTTCTCATTATCTGAGACTAGAACTTCATGCATGATGTTTTCCATATGCCCTGGAAGCAGTTTCCTCTAGCCAGGGCTGCAAAAATCTTCTCCTTTATCCCTGATCAAACCATTTTGGGTTGAGAGTATTATCTCATATCTTCAAAAGTTTCCAGAAAAGATGACTATGATTGGGCCTCCCCGGTGGCGCAGCGGTTGAGTGCTGGGTTGCGAAGCTGCCTGCAGCCTCTGCAGTGCCGGTTCGATCCCCAGCTGCTCCCGGCCACCAGAGGAGTGTCCCACATGGTGCGCAGACCTCTTCTGCCGCCCGCTGCTCCCCTCAGCAGTGTACTTCGGTCCTTCTGCCTGCTCTGCTCCCTGCTCTGGCTCCGGTGAATTCTCTCACCCTCCTGCGCTTCTGACTGTATCCAGTGCTTATATAAATAAATAAATAAATAAATCTTTAAAAAAAAAATGACTATGATTTATGAGTTCAAAAAAATAGTAAATTATTCTGAATGACTCTGTCTAATGAGCCAGAAATGAATTAAAAAAAATACTAAACATTCTTTTAACAACTTAAAGTTCCCTAAGTTTTCTCCTGCCTATTTCTAAAGACTTTCTTGGAGTAATACCAAGATGATTTCTAACAAGGAAATCAACAACATAAGTGATTCAAAATAAAGAATGCCCAAATGTGTTTTAAATGTGGCTTGTATTTTTCTGCAATGGAAATGTTATATTCTGAAAAAGGTATAAATAACTTGATAGACAACACGCATGAAGATTCAACTCAAAGAACTTGCACCCCACTCTGTTGAGGAGCCATGGCATAATTCACTGGCCTAGTTAAAAGTCAGTGTCTCTTTCTCTAAGAATAATAAATCAAGAAAAGTATTTTAAGTATTATGTACTTAGCACAGTGTTAGGTATAGAAAAGGTGTAAGACACAGCTTTAAAGAGTTTACAATCTAGTTGAGGTTTGAAAGAGTTTGCCATACACCAGAGGGTGATTTGACATCCTGGTTTTTATAGACTTTTCTTCTAGCTAAGTTGAAAGTTGTCTAAGGAGAAAAGAGTAACTGAAGGCAGAATTAATAACAAAGGAGGATCTTTATATCTATGGTGAAAATATGAGGAAGTAAACAGCACTTCATCCTACATGAAGTAGGAGTATTTCAAGACTGATAATCTGAGGAATTCCTAAAATCCTCACTGAAGTTACCTATGCAATTAATGTGCTCATGCACTTACCTCAAGAAAAACAAAGAGGAATATTTCTAGTGGATCAAGGAAGACAAGGCAGGTCTGTTTCCCCTGTTTAAATGCCCAAACCAAACTCCTTGTTAAAGCTGGGACTATTTCCCCTGCAGAATGAGTGGGAGGATGTGTGGAGATGGTGACAGGAGTGTGTCCACCTCACATTTTGTCATCGTCTGTTTCCTGCTAGTCTCTACTTTAGGCAGATAAATCTGTTCTTCCAGTTAGACTGTGAACTTCTAGAGATCTTGAGCTGCATCTTCTATTGTTTCTGTACCAGCACCTCATTGCCTCCTCAGAATATTTAAAACAGAACTAAGCAAGGAAAAGCATTTAATATGCACAGATTTTATTGATTCCCCCATCCCTCCACTAGGCATGACCCCCATCTGTCCTCTAATATACACAGATTTTAAAAGTTAATTTCTTTTAAGATTCATTTATTTATGCATACAAGAATTGGGGTATAGGGCAGAGGTGTGGGGGGTAAGAGGATTCACCATAGACAGAGCAGGGAGCAGAACAAGCAGATCAACTAAAATACACTGCTGGAAGAGCAGCAGGCGAGACAAGAGAGGCCTGCTGCGCCATGTGGATCAGCTCCCTGGCCGGGGATCGAACTCATGCCACAGTGGCTGGTGATAGCTTGATAGTGCTGTCTTTAACCCCTGTGCCACCAGGGAGGCCCTTAAAAGTTAATTCTTATAAAGCAAAGTAGGCAATAATTATAGAATGTCTGAATGTTTTCAAACCTATGTTTTATTAATTATCCAGTGAGTACAAAAATGATCCTAATTACACAGAAATTATGGTAATGTCAATAAGCTGCAAAGTCATGAGTCCTTTGAGACTTGAGCTTAAACATTTCTCAACAACCTTCTCTGATCCCCTAGAGCCATTACAATCCTAGTCAATTACAATCCTAGTCATTACAATCCTAGTCTCATAGTCCCCCATATATATGTACCATGTAAAACCACAAAGTTCTGTTTATATGTGTACCTATTCCATGAGACAGGAGCTCCTTGAACAGAAGTTCCAGGCTGGAACTGTGTCTTATTCACTGGAGTGGCTCCAGTGCCAAGTATAGTAAACAGCGTATGTAAAATAAACCTGGGGATAACAAATCTTAGCTAGCAAGCGGTATGTGGCTCTGCATAGTAAGTGGAGATATACTCCCTGAAGGTGGTACCTGAAGAAAGAGATTGCTAAGCTTCCATTTGAAGTACAGGGACGAGTTATCTGGAAATCAGCACTGGCAGCAGGACAAATAAAAACCACACCTTGGTCCCAAGAGAGGCTCAAGAGCAAGGTGGACTTTTATGGCTCATATGTTATTTGCCAATAGGAGTTGTGCCAGAACGAGTCAGCTAAGGGGGACTGGAGGAAAACACTCTACTAACTTCTAATTAACTAAATTGACAGGCTCTTGGAACAGTTTTTAGAAATGAAAGGTCAACCTTCCAGAATAACCAGGCTCTAGGAGATTGGGCTACATTTTGATGTTCTTAGAAGAAAAACCAGACTCTATAAAAAGCAAGGAAGGGCAGAACTTTGTCTTTTTCAGTGAAGCAAATTCTTCTCTATTAAGGGAACATAAAATTTAAAGGAAAAGTTATTGAGTTACTAATTTGGAGATCATTGTCCCTATCCTGTGATTATAGAAGTTGCCTTCTGCTTTTTTACAGCAGCAGGAACCCCTAGCGTCTAGACACTGCCACCAGTCATATCCTTATGAATCCAGTTATGCAACTTTCTATTCCTGAAAATTTTCTCACATTGAAAACAAGTATCATAATGTGTGTGCATGTGTTTGTTCATGTTCACTTATGCAAAGTAGCTACAAAAATGTCTGAAAAGAAATATTCCAAAATGTTAACAGTGTCTGCCCCAATTGATAGAACTTTTGAATAACCTATCTTTCTTTCTTTCTTCTTTGTTCCATCTTGCTCTCTAACCTCTCTTCTCTCTTTTTGCCTATTTGCTTATCTACATTTCTAAACATTTTACTAGGAAAATATATCATTTGTATAACTTTTAAATGGATGAGAAAAAGACAAAAACTTAGGGAGAAAAAACAAATCAAGAATCCAAATTATCTGTCCATGAGACAGCTATAGTATAAGAAGTCAAGAAGTATGAGTCTGTCATGGGGTTTGGGAAAAGCTCATATTTTTCCTGAGTTTCAGGTTCCCTGCCTATAAAATGCATCATGTCTCAATAAATAATTAATAAGTATCAACTACCTGATTAAATGGTGTGCAAGATTAACATAATTCCCTGCCCTAATGGAGTTTACAGTATATCAGAGATGGTACTTGCTTCAAAGTATAAATTGTGACAAATGCTATAACAGAAAAAAGAATATTATGAAGGCATTTAGCAAAAGAGCTAACCTTGTCTGGTGTAAACTCGGACAAGAAATAGATAAGGGAATCTTCTGGAAGAAATAATTTTTAAACTGAGATCCAAAGGATAATTAGGACTTAACTGGATAGAGATGAAGGTGGTTATATTCTTATCACTTGGTGCTTTGTAATTCTATGATCCTGTGTCCTAAACTGAGTTACTCAATCACAGAACCCAAAGGGCCTCCTATCAGTCATCTTGTTCCTCCACTCAACTAACTCACTTAATCCCAAAAAACATTCTTGTAGGTAGATAGTATTACTCCCGTTTACAAATGATGAAACAATTTAGCAAGATGCCAGGAGTCACACAGTGGTAAACCTAACCTGTTTATTAGCTTGAAATCCCAACCTCTTTCATTCATCATTTACTGAATAGCTGGCAAGTTCCCTGTTAGATATTGGAGATAAAGAGAATAGTAAGACTGGATCCCTGCCCTCCAGAAATGTACTGTTTGAGGGGAAAGTCTGTAAGTAATCCCAACAATTACAACACAGTCAAGGGTTTAGAAATTTAGGCAGGATGGAACTATGCCTTTTCAACAGAATCTAGTTCCCTAACTCCCTAAGGAAACCTAGTAGGCACATGATCACTGACAAAGACATACAAATCAGTAAATCTGCAAAGCTATAACTGAACTTGAACATTCCTGACTGGAACTGACCAATATCTCCATCTACTATACTACTGGGTCCTGTGAGTCTGTTCAAATAAAAACCTTTCAAGAGAATAAGTGTCCAGAAGGCACCCAATCATCTTACTACACAGAATAGACATGCTCTAACCACACAAAACTGATAAGGAGTAGCACTGTGGGCTCTTAGTGCAAGTTAACAAGTACAAGCTAAATCATGTCAGCTGTAACATGTATGGAACATTTTATAAAACTTTTCAGATAAAGTCCATCCTCACACCCATATGTCTTCTAAAAAACACACACTCTCTGATTTCAGGCAACTGAGAGAAGTATGACAACAGGATTTCAGAGATGTTCCTGAGAAAGCTTCAGCCAGGAGCTCTCAAAAACAGATGTTACATTTAATTCTGGAGCCTAATAAAAATGCTTGGAATGGTTTTATGGTTTTTAAGTCAGTAATTCAGTGGAATCTAAACCTGCAGTATTGTGAGGAGGGACCACAATTGCTCCACAGAGCAACTGGTGAGAAAGAGCTCACAGATCTCAGATATTTACTCAGCCTTGTGAGAAGTCAAAAGGACTGGTCTCTGATGTTAGTGTGACATGGACCGTTCAGTGTCCCTAGAAGCCAAGAATCCAAGATTTTCATCCCAAATCTTCCATGGATGTATTTTGCAGTCCTGAGTATGTCACTTAATGCCTTTACACCTCAGTTATGCTATCTATGAAATGGGATTCCTACTGTCTTCACTTCTGGAAGAGATGTAGCAATGACATTGCAATATTCTCCCTTATCACACCCATGTTCCAGATGATATTGCTTCTAGGTAGGGAGAGATGGACAGGAAAGTGGAAACATATCATCAGAGAATAGTGGAAAAGCTCAGCTCTAATTATTGTTACTTTTAGCACATTAGACTCCTGCTTTTCCATACTCATCCATTCCATGACTAGAGTGAAAATATTATAATGTGAACCCAATAAAAGAATGGATATTGCATAATTCATTCTAAGAAAGCATAATTCAAAATATTCAGGATATAACTAAGCTTATATAAGACTGTGATTTATACAATAAAACAATAAAAGTACTGAGTGAATTTTTTTATTGACATTAAAAAGATGAAATTAAAAATAAGTAAAGTAACCTAAATGGGAAAGCTTTTTTCAAATTCACTAGATTTGTTATTGGTTTAGGTGGGGAGAATCAAAACCAATTCATTGGGCCTCCCCTGGTGGCGCAGCGGTTGAGCGCTGGGTTGTAAAGCTGCCCGCAGCCTCTGCAGGGCCAGTTCGATCCCCAGCTGCTCCCCAGCTACCGGAGGAGGGTCCCGCATGGCGCGCAGACCTCTCCTGCCGCCTGCTGCTCCCCTCAGCAGTGTACTTTGGTCCTTCTGCCTGCTCTGCTCCCCGCTCTGGCTCTGGTGAATTCTCTCACCCTCCCACGCTTCTGACTGTACCCAGTGCTTGTATAAATTAAAATAAATAAATAAAGCACAAATGTTTAAAAAAATTAAAAAAATAACCAATTCATTAACCTTTACACCATAAGGGTGCTTTTTAAATAATTTCTTGTTTCAATTTAACTGAAATTTTCTTTTTAATTCACTTTTTAGGACTGATGGTTACAGTTTTAGCACAATATTTTCACTCAATTCAACAACCAGTATTTGTATGAAAGGATCCATTAAGACTAAAAAGCAAAACATTTGAGGGCTGCTAGGAAGATGGTGCATGGACAGGATCCTTGGTTCACTGCTTCCTTCAGGAACACAGTGGATCCCTGTATTGAGGGAATAGCTAGATCTAGAGCAGAACTAGGAAAGTAAGGACCAGTGTCTCCACGGGGAGAAGAGACAGAGACCATCAGAGAGGGTAGGAAAGACTAAGACATAGTGAGTCAGGAGATATAGCAGGATGCTAGAGAGATACCTGCCCTTCCCCCACCAGGTCTCTGGAGCCCTGGAGCCCTGGCCTAGACAGGGGAGTGCACAGTTCTCGAAGGTAGTGAGACACAGATTGCTCAAGGAAGGGCACCCTGGTGGACTGTGACGGGTTTCAGTAGTAGGGATAAGTACTTACCTACCCCCCACCCAATTTCTGGGCTCCCAGGGTCATCGGTGCCTCATGCCCGGAGTCAGGAGAGGTGCCTGTCTGTCCCACTGTGTTTCCAGAGTGTGTGTTCCCTTCACACATGTATGTCAAATAATCAATTGTGATATAGCAGTGTCTCTCATATTTTGGAGAGGCATTCTTTTGCCCCTCTAAGTTTCATTAATCTTAAATAAGTCTTATAGATTTAAGGATTAGAACTAACAGCGGGGATATGACAGAGTGGGAAGGAAGAGAAGGGCAGTATAGTGTGTATAGGGATCTGCACATACGCACTGTTTGACTAAGGACCTGTTTTCTTTAAACTAAAACTCTTGCTTTGAACTGAGATTCCTGCCCCTATGATGCCTGAATAAGTATTGGACATTTATACCATCAGATGTACAAGGGTCAAGATAACCAAGAAGCTGATGACCAAATCTGGGGGCTGAATGTGACAAATACCAAGAACATCAACTATGATGGGCTATACTGATGGGCTGTTTGCTTATGACTGTTTTTGTTTAACTCATTATAAAAAGATCAGCTTGAGATAAGATGGCAGAACAGCCCTTCTGTTCTCTCAGATCAGTGGCCATGGGAGTCTCCTAAGAGTGCTTTGCCTCTGTTTTCACAGGTCACTAGCCAGAGACCTGAAAATTAAAAGTGCTTTTGCATTCAATTCCTGTCTATGCTTATTGGCTTTTTGGTAGTGACAGGCCACAAAACCCAGGCCTGTTCCCAGTAACACTGTGGTTGCCCATTCCTACTCTAATTCTACGTACTGTACTCTTTTTTCAGGTTGCTCTTAATAAAACAAAACTGTGAGCACTCACCCACAGATTTATGCTTTTACATCTCTCAGTGTCCCCAAGAACCCAGTATGGAGCCAGATCTACCTGCTGAGTAAAGAAAAGGTTACCTTGAGACTATCAGTTAGAGAAGATTCAACATTTACAAATTACTCAAATTCCTCAGGTCCTAATATATAACAGGATTGAGAATCCCTTTGTCCCATTTATCTTGTCAGAATGAGGAAATAAAAGATAAGGGCCCGAGAAAGGAAAAGAAAACATTCATTATGTATTTATGGGCTCATGAGTTCTGTTTACTTACAAAGACCCAAACAGCAACAGTTAACAATTACTAAAAGTCATATAATAATTCATTAATTAGATCAACAATCTTTTACAAATCATTTATATGTTTCTCAAGCTTCCCCATATTATAAATGACACTAAACGAATATAGCCATAATCTTGACTGTGCTTTGGGTTATTCCCTAAGGATAGTTCCCTAAGAGTAGATATACCACTTTCGCTGTACAAACATAAGCTACTGAATCCTTCTGAGACATACCAAGCACAGGGTCTGGTACATAGGGAAGGTTCCTTAAGTGTTAACCATTATTATTGTCTTTAGACAAGCAAAAAGATAAATCTATAATTTGAAAAGTCAAGAATTATATTCAAAGATAGGGTAAGAATAAACATAAAGCAAATGATATAATACCACTTCTGCATGTAGATGGTAAGTAAGCTTAATGGGATTCCTAATCAGGAGCTTCTCACAACACTTCAAAATAATTTTCCAATGAATGCTACAGAGAGTTCTCCTATTTCCTCTGCCACAGAAAATCCTCAAAAGTCTCATCTCTCAGAGAAAGAGAGCTGCCTTAAGCCTTCCAGAATACCTGACATTGCAAAGGAACTGAACCCACAGGTTTTTTTGTGACCTTGCACAAATTATTCCCTTTTCTAAGCCTCAGTTTTCTGTTTCATGGTGAGCTGGATTAGATAGTTTTCCAGATCTACTAGAGCTATGATTCAAGTATGAAAATGGAGGTGATTCTGGGATCTGTAGTGTGAATTCCCAGAAAGGCAATCGTTGCATGAAAGCCCAAAGCCCAAAATCAGTTTGCAATCATTAACCAAAACCTGTAAGGCTGTTTTAACCTTATGGGATTCTGATTTAAGAATGTAACTCCTTTGACAAATTATTTAGTATGGACTTGAAGAAATCGGTGGAGTGAGAAATAGAGGCAATGGTAATAGAATAAATCCTTTTCACCTTTGCAGAAAATAATTGAAAACAGCACCCAAATCCCTTTCCTTGCACTTCAGGCAAAGATAGGATCCTGCTGCC
Source organism: Talpa europaea (assembly GCF_964194135.1). Lineage (NCBI taxonomy): Eukaryota > Metazoa > Chordata > Mammalia > Eulipotyphla > Talpidae > Talpa > Talpa europaea. Next base: position 31,598,775 of record NC_140080.1, read on the forward strand.
ACCTTGTGGCACACTGGGCATTTTAGAAAGAAGAATTTGCATAATCTGGGTCCTACAGTCAAAAACCCTCCTCCCGAAACCACATTCTCTTCCTCCCTTAAAATTACACAGAGCTTCAGCGAAATAAGACAGAAAGAAAAAGAAAAATACCGGATGGTCTCACTCATAACAGGAATCTAGAAAACCTAAATATGGACCAGGAAAAAGAGTAACTATAGGAAAGGAAAAAATCAAAATCAACAAACAACTATGAACCAGAGACACTCTTTGGGAGGCAGGGGAAAAGAGGGATTGGGGTCAAAATCAGGGTTGCAATTGTATGGGGAATATAAAAATTAAAAAAATAAAATAAAGTAAAAATATGTAATAAAGGGGGCCTCCCCGGTGGCGCAGCGGTTGAGCGCTGGGTTGCGAAGCTGCCCGCAGCCTCTGCAGCGCGGGTTCGATTCCCGGCTGCTCCCCGGCCACCGGAGGAGGGTCCCACATGGCGCGCAGACCTCTCCTGCCGCCCGCTGCTCCCCTCAGCAGTGTACTTCGGTCCTTCTGCCTGCTCTGCTCCCCGCTCTGGCTCTGGTGAATTCTCTCACCCTCCCGCGCTTCTGACTGTACCCAGTGCATGTGTAAACAGAACAAACAAACAAATAAATAAACATGCCTCTATTAAAAAAAAAAAAAAAAAACTGAGGGAATCTCAATAAACCAGGGACTTTAAAAAAAAAAATATGTAATAAAGGAAAATTGAACACTAAAAAAAAAATTACACAGAGCTTGATAACTCATAAATACTTTCAACCCTATTACCTCACTTCATTCTCTCAGCAACTATGTAGGGTGTCAGGAAGGAGGTACAACTCTATTTACACGGAAAAAGCAAAGTACAGAGAAAGTATGTGATTGCCTAAGGTCCCAATAACTGTCAAGACTTGAACCCACATCACCTGACCCTAACGCAGGTGACTCATTCACTCTACTATGTAGGAGTGGGGATGGAACAGTTTTAAGTATGCTCTAGGACTAGAAATTTGAGAAAGGGAGACTTAGGAAGAAGAAAACCCAGTTTCTTCTGCAGACACAACAGGCCACATGCAACCATCAGGCTGCTTGTTGATATCAAAAGGCATCCAGAGAAGCCATAATTCCGGCCTACCTTCCCATTTTGCAAATTCTTGGTTAACATCCATAGGCCTTCCCAGTTCTCTCCTCCTCGCTGTTCCCAAACCCCTGTATCCTCAGGGCTCTAAACTTAACTATAGCTAAATGCTGAACACCAAAAAGATCATAAGTAAGGGAGCTACATCACCCAGAAATCAGCAAGAACTACTGACAGTACTGCTCTGTCCCTGGGTCAGAGTTCATAACATTTGTGACTCAGCCTAAACTCTCTTCCTAGTTTTAGTGGGAAGTCCCATGGGCATATTCCATAAAATGCTGGTGAAACATGAGGGGCAATACTGGACTTACATGTTTATCAAATGGCATATGAATATGGTTGAAAATTAACCTAAAAATTTACAACTTCTCTAAGGCAACTATAATTTCTCAGACATAGACTTGCAAACACCAGTTCCTAAACTTTCCACCACTCTAAGTATACCCTTGGATTCATTCTTTTACTAAGTAAACAGAGCACATTCACTAAATGAGTAGGGCACTGTGATAATCCCTTTGATTAAGACTGTTGCTTAGTGATGAATAGAGGGAAATAAAGAATGAACATAATTATAATTATGTGTGAGGTATAAATATTAAGTGCTTGGGGACTAAGAGAGAAAAATAAAATTCCTTCTGACTTGGCAATTAGGGCACTGAAGACAAATGGATAAAGAAGAATTTCATGAATATGTGACAAAAAACTCTTCCCAGTATAGCCTTATAAACCTTCCATGCCTTCTCTCCTGCTATTACTTTGCTCTTACCCTACCATATTCTGAACATAAATTTTCTATTTTTTTAAAGATTTATTTATTTCTGTATACAAGAGCTGGGGTACAGGCCAGAGGCGCAGAAGGTGAGAGGATTCACCAGAGACAGAATGGGGAACAGAACAGGCAGACTGACTGAAGTACACTGCTGAGGGGAGCAGCAGGCGAGTCAGGAGAGGTCTGCTGCTCTTTTTCCCTCTATTCTTTCTTTAGTAATTTAAGGATTAGGAATATAGGCTTTGAAATCAGATAGATCTAATTCCCAGCTGACAGGTTAAGGAAATTCTCAGTTTCCCTATGTGCAAAATGCAGATTATAATAATACTCACAAGGATTTTTAGGAGAATCAAGTGAGATAATGAATACAAAATACTTAGCTTTGAACCTAACAAATAGTAAAACCTTGGGAAACAACAATTGATATTTCTAGTTACCTTCGTACCTTTGATGATGTTTTCTTTTCCAAGATTCCCTTCACCTTCTCAAACTGTTCAATCCATTTTCTCCCTTAGAGCCATCACAAAAGTCTCCTTGTACCCCAGGTCCTGCTAGTTGTTCCCCACTAAGTGCTCAAAACCGTTGTTCACGTGTTCTTTATAATATTAATGTGATATCACTTACATTTGCAGGTCCCTCTTTCAGGTTCATGAGGATCTAATTCTTACTCATTCTGCTCTAGCACCTAGCACAGTAAATGATTCATGGCACCTCTAAAGAAAATTATCATATAAATGAGATTGTATTTGAGGTGGGTCATAGGTAGGTAGGTTGGTAGGTAGATAGGAATGAAAACACCTGGGTGGCCTTTTAAATGTGAATGTTAACCTATTAATGCTGTACATTAAACCACTGGAACCCACTAGAATTGACTATCAAGAATTAGACTTTAAGATGAGCTGACAGGACCAGACTTTCATTAGAAGAGGCTAGAGGTAGGTGCACAGATGAATGGACAGAACATACAGTCCAGGTGACAGCTCAAGAAACAGATACAGGATTATTCTGCGTAGCCAGGGGCACTTAGGAGTATTTAGCAGGTAAGGGAAATAAAACACTTTAAGAATAGATAACAGATTCAAGGATGGGGGGGAAAGGAAGACAAAAAGACAAACATCACAATTTTCCAAGGATGATCCTAAGAGGAAGTCAACACAACATATCATGTTGAAGGTTATAAAGTGATATAACCTATAACTGAGAGAAAAGGCGGCCTAGTGGCGCAAGGGTTTGAATCTCAGCACTATCAAGCTATTGGCAGCCACTGTAGCATGAGTTCGATCCCCGGTCAGGGAGGTGACCCACATGTGGCAGCAGACCTCTCCTGTCTCGCCCCGCTGCTCTCCTCAGCAGTGTATTTCAGTCAATCTGGCCTGTTCTGTTCCCCACCCTGTCTCTGGTGAATCCTCTCACCCCCCAACCCCACACCTCTGGCCTACATTCCAGGACTTGTATGCATAAATAAATATATTTTTTTAAAAGAATATGAAGACACTAATTTAAAAAGATGTATGTACCCCTATGTTCACTGTAGCATTATTTACAAAAGCCAAGATATGAAAATAACCAGGTTTACACACATACACACCCCACACATACACACACTGGCATATTCCTCAGGCATAAAAAATGAAATTTTGCAATCTGCAACAATATGAATGGAACTTGAGGAAATTATGCTTAGTGAAGTAAGGAAGTAAGTCAGAGAAAGACAAACACCTTATGATTTCATTCATATGTAAATACTAACAAAACAATATTTAAGGATACAGAGAACAGGCTGTTGGTTTCCAGAAGAGAAGGGGAGTAAGGGAGTTTATGTTTAAAGGGAGTCATGTATAGAGAAGGGTGGAAACTAGTTTTATCGCTCTATAATATAAGCAGGTGTCAAATTGTTTTACACCTGATACACAATGTTACAAACTTCTTTTTAAAAGGAGATTAAAGAATGTGTCAATATTATAATGTGTAGCCCTGATCTGAATCCTGACTCAAGCACAAAGATCATAAAAAGTTATAATACTTATGAGACAATTAGAAATATGACCTCAGCCTAGATAGTTGGATGATTAATTTTTAGGGGTGATAATGGTGTTATAATTGTGTTATTCAAAAGACTCATCTTTTAGAAAAACATTCTGGCTTATTTAAAAATAAAATAATATGATGTTTACTATTTGCTTAAAAATAATACATCAAGGAGCAGATGGGTGGGGCTACAAATAAAATAAGATTGGTCCTGAATAGGTAACTGTAGAATCTGGGTGGTATCTATTTGACATTTTCTATTACAGTTTTGTTTTTATTTTTTAAGAGTTAAGAAATTGAAATATGGGTTCTAAATCTGCTCCAGCATGCTTCTGCTCTGTGTCTATGGATCAATCACCTCTCTAGGCCTCACCTTTCTCCTGAAAATGTGAACTACAAAACTGATGTCAGTACACTTTCCATTACATCCACTTAAGAACTACATCACATGAAAACATTGCTTAATCTTTGTAAGCCTTGGCATCCTTATCTGTAAAAAGTGATGGGGGTAGTAGCCAATTTTTAGGACTACCGTGTTGGTTAAATTGGGTATTATAAGTTAAAGTCCTCAGCATGCATCAGTGAATGAATGTAACCCTCAGTCGAGGGCCTGGCACAAAGTAAGGACTCAATAAATATCGCCTATCACTATTATTACTATCGCTTGCTGCACCTAAAAAATACCAATGGATGAATTCTATACATTTTTTAATGAAAATACTCCATGATTTATTATTTTTGTATCCCTATCTTGCTCCGTATCATCTTTCTTTAGGATAAAGCCAAGAAAATCTAAAACTCCTTCTCCAAAATTCATTGGATCAATGTGCTCAACAGCACAAGCCAGGAAGGAAAAGAACTTGGCTCTCCTTTCTAGTGAGAGTCATTTGCTACGGGCCTGGAAAAAATGAAGGCTCCACTTTCGTCATTTTCAGAATATAGTACACAGCTGTTCTTCTGGTATGCCACACATCCTGAGGTTGCGCCTAAAGGCTAAAAACAGAACTCAGGCGATCAGCCCAACACAGCCAAGATCACTTTTTCAAGGTGGCCCCATTTTGAAAAAATGGACACTGTACCCCTTTTCTAACCAGGAGTTGATTTTCCCCACCAGACTGTGAACAACTTAAGAATAAGGACTGTGTCTAGTTTATCTTTATAACTTATGTTCCTAGGAAAGCACCTAAGACAGAGCAGGTACTGAATAAATACTTGGTGAATGAAAAAACTGCTTATTCTTTTGTTTTATTTAGAGTAGGGCAGGGGCAGGAAAGGAATACTGAAAAGCATATGAAGAAATGATTTTTGAAGGAATCTAATAATTTTTGTCAGGGACTACAAATTTGTTCACAATTTCCAACTCATTTATTCTCCTTATTTCCTACTACCCATCTTTTTACACTCCCACAAACTCCCAAATTCACAATGAATATTCTTCCTTCTAAGCCCATGCACATACTATTCTTTCCATCTCCTTCCTTCCCATCTCTCTGCATATATACATTCTTCAAGATTTGGTTCCTTTTTTTTTTTTTTTTTAACAAACACTTTCCATATAAATGATGGAATTTGTTTCTTTTTTTTTTTTTAAGATTTATTTATTTATTTATACAAGCACTGGGTACAGTCAGAAGCGCAGGAGAGTGAGAGAATTCACCAGAGCCAGAGCAGGGAGCAGAACAGGCAGACTTACGAAGTACACTGCTGAGGGGAGCAGCGGGCGGCAGGAGAGGTCTGCATGCCATGTGGGACCCTCGCCCGGTGGCCGGGTACAGGGATCGAACCGGTGCTGCAGAGGCAGCGGGCAGCTGCTCAGCCCAGCGCTCAACCGCTGTGCCACCAGGGGAGGCCCAAGATTTGGTTCCTTTTCCATGAACCCTTTCTTAATCACTATAGTTGAAAGGGGCATCTTCTTGATTTTCTATACACTATAGATTTATCTGGAAGCATTTATAATATTTGATGATGTAAGTTTTACCAGATTGAGGGCAAAGGTCATCTTTCAATTTCTTATGCATCCAGCATAGCATTTTGGACACACCAAGCATCTAATCAGTGGTTAGTGTGTTTATGGCTAACCTTTACAGAGTAAGAATGTTAACAAGTTAACATGTTTTAAAAGACCTCTACCCTGTTATTACTTGTTTCATTAGGCAATATAGTACTTGTAGAAAGCCAAGGAAAAGTTGTCATGAGAATATATATTTTTAATCAAGTAAATTTTTAAAAAATTTATTATTATACTTCTCAAATGTAAGGGCCAATATAGAAGTAAATCTAACTTCTTGAAATTGAGGATGAGCTACAGCTTCCTTGTGACTTGGATTACTGCCCTGTTTTCTAGATGATACACTCTACCACTGTCAACATGTAGTTACCACTTTGTTGTCCTCTCTTTTTTCATTTCTACTAGATTAATTATTAAGATATATAAACGAATAAAAAATTATGCTGACATAGATAGTATTTTAAATAAATGTTAAATAGCAATCTTTTTTATTTTCATCAGAATTTAATCATTTAAAATGCTCCATTGTGGGGCCTCCCTGGTGGTGCAGCAGTTGAGTGCTGGGTTGCGAAGCTGCCTGCAGCCTCTGCAGCACCGGTTCGATCCCCGGCCACCGGGTGAGGGTCCCACATGGCGCGCAGACCTCTCCTGCCGCCCGCTGCTCCCCTCAGCAGTGTACTTCGGTCCTTCTGCCTGTTCTGCTCCCCGCTCTGACTCTCGTGAATTCTCTCACCCTCCTGCGCTTCTGACTGTACCCAGTGCTTGTATAAAAAAAAAATAAAATAAAATAAAATAAAATAAAATGCTCCATTGTGCAAAAACAATGAAAACAATTAAAATTAAAATTAACTCTATACTTAGGAGAAAAAAAAAAGATATATAAACCAATGACATCCCTTACCATCCTTATCCTCAGCAAGTAAGTTCACTGTGGCCTTATCAGTACCACTTCTTTTTTTTTTTTTAAAGATTTATTTATTCATGCATACAAAAACCAGGGTACAGGCCAGATGTACGGGAGGGTGAGAGGATTCCCCAGAGTGAGTGAGGAGCAGAACAGGCAGATCTACTGAAATATACTGCTGAGAGGAACAGCATGAGAGACAGGAGAGGTCTGCTGTGCCATGTGGGTATCTCCCCGGCACGGGATCGAACCCGCGTGGCAGAGGCTGTGGACAGCTCCACAGTGCTGCGCTCAACTGCCTGCACCACCAGGGAGACCCACAGTAACACTTATTAAAATTATATTTTAATGCTGGGCTGAACTTAGATCATCTAGTTCAATTTTTCCATTTGACACAAGAAGTCCAAAGTCTAGAGAGAGAATATTATTTATTCAAGGTCACCCAATTAATATCAGAACCCAAAATAAAAATCACATTTTCCTAACTTGCAGTTCTCAACATTACGCCTAACAAATGCCTAGACACACAGATGGCCATGAATAAATATTTTAAGCTGAAATGAATTTAACAGCTTCTTCTTTGTTTGGCAAAAATACCCAGCCATCCTGTAAAATGGATAAAGGAAGGGTGAAAGTGATATTTGAATTCTATAGCTTCTTTTTTTTTAATATTCTTGTTTATTTTTTCACGATATAGGATTTCTCCCCTCAGGTATGGTCACCTTATTTTTCCCACCACCAAAGCACCCCCCAGTCCTTCACAATAGTACATTGTGGTCTCTTCCTGCCCTGTTTTCTCCTCTTCCCCTCCCCTCCTGAATGCTTCAGATCCATAGTCAGCTTTCAAGAGTCAGTCTTACAGTTTGTCTTTATCCAACCCTTTGTTTGGTCTCTCTAGATCCCACCTATATGTGAAACCATCTTGCATTTCTCCTTCTCCTTCTGGGTTACTGCACTTACAATAACCCCTTCCAGTTCCATCCATGTTGCCAGAAATGGCATGAGTTTTCTTTTGTTTTTGTTTTTGATCACTGAGTAGTAGTTCAGTAGTTCACTGGTTTATATGTACCATATCTTCTTGATCCACTCATCTGTTCTGGGACATTTAGGTTGTTTCCATATCTTGGCTATTGTACGTAGTGCTGCTGTTAGTGTTTTTGTGCCCTTTAGATTTACATCTATGAGTGGAATTGCTGGGTCATATGGTAGATCCATTTTTGGTCTTGAGGAATCTCCACACTTCTTTCCATAGGAGATGGATCAGTCTGCATTCCTACCAACAGCATTAAGAGTGTTCCTTTTTCCCCACACCCTCACCAGAACTTCTTGTTTCTGGGTTTGTTTTTTTTTTATATATGAATTATTCTCACCAGTGTGAGGTAGTATCTCATTGTGGTTTTGATTTGCAATTCCCTGATGATAAATGGTGATGACATTTTTTCATATGTCTGTTGGCCATCTGCATGTCTTCTTTGGAGAAGTGCCTATTTAGCTCTTCTGCCCATTTTTTGACTAGGTGGTTTTCTTTTTGTTGAATTGTATAAGCTCTTTATAGAACTTCCATAGCAATCACTTATCAAATGTATGGTGTGCAAATATTTTCTCCCACTCAGTAGAGTGTCTCTTAGTTTTGGTCACTGTCTCCTTCGCCATATAGAAGCTTTTTAGTTTGATATAGTCCCAGATGTTTATTTCCTCCTTTGATTTCCTTGCTGCTGGAGATGAGTCTGCAAAGATGTTTCAGAAATAAATGTCATGGAGTGAAGTGCCTATATTTTCTCCTATATATTTTATGGTTTCAGGCCTTACATACAAGTCTTTTATCCATTTTGAGGTGATTTTCATGTATGGTGTGAGATAATGGTCTGGTTTCATTCTTTCACAGGTGGCAGTCCAATTTTTCCAGCACCATTTATCGAAGAGACTTCCCTTGTTCAAGTTTATATACTTTGCTCTTTGACATATGTTAGTTGTCTATAAATGCATGGTTTTATTTCTGGGCTGTCAATTCCATGGAATGCTATAGCTTACAAGGCAATTTCATATGAACTCTGGAGCAGATTGCCTAAGTTCTGATTTGGGATACACCACTGCCCCAATGTTTATGACCTGGGGAAAAAGACGTTACATTTCCTAGCCCCAGCTTCCTCGTTTGTAAAATGAGAATTATCCCGTAAACTACCTGAAAGGGTAGTTCAACAATATTTGTTGATGCTGAGGGACAACACTGGACAAGAAAAGCAAGATCCTACCCTTTCAAGCTACTATTCTACTAGGATTAGAGGAGATAATCTACATAAAATGCCTAGTAGGAAATCCAGCCCCTAATAAATGATCAATAAACAAAGTTACATCATTACTGAAAAGATATGTGTGTATGTGTGTGTGTGTGTACACACATTATATAGCCACATTTTATAAAGCAAACGAGTAAATAAATCTTACAAAGAGACAGCTCCAAGAAAGATTTTAGGGCATAAAATAGCTCAGGCAGCAGTGTTTCACAAGAACAGATATTATCACCATGGCAACATTATTCTGATTTCCTCAAGAGTACTTGCTTGATACTTTAGAATGTTCAGACATAGTCTGAAAAACCTTGCCATGTAAAGGGTGGAGAAAATTCTCTCCAGCTTATCTCCAAAATAGGCAACTTCTTCTATAAGAAAATTTAATAAAATTTAATGTATGAAATGTAAAATTTAAGAAATAAATTAAGGGATATCTACTTAAATTATAGTAGCAGTCATCTAAGATTATTTCAAAAATGAGCTTCCCTAGCACATTGAAAATATGATGCAGTTTAAAATTGCACATGATTAAAAAACGCACATGAAAAGATACTCAACATCCCCAGTCATCAGGGAAATGCAAATCAAAACCACAATGAGGCATTACTTGACACCCACTAGGGCTGCTGTTATTTTTAAAATGGAGACTAGCAAGGATTGGTAAGGATGTAGAGAAAATGGAACTCTTTTGTTAAATATTTAATTTATTTATTTTGTAAAAGAACTGGGGTGTAGGCCAGAGGTGGGGAGGGGGGAGAGGTGAGAGGGAATATGGAACCCTGTACACTGTTGGTTAGAATGTAAAATAGTTCAGTCTCTGTGAAAAATAGTTTTGCATTTCCTCAAAAAGTCAAACATAGAATTATCATATGATGCTGTAATTCCACTTGTAGATATACGCCCCAAAGAACTGAAAACAGGTACGTAAACAAGCGCATGTGCATGATATTCATAACAGCTCTATTCACAGTAGCCATACGGTAGAACAACACAAACACCACCAACAGATGAATGAATAAACAAATTGTGGTACATGCATACAATGGAATATTTTTCAGTGATAAAAATAATTGAATTACTATTCATGCCACAATGTGGACAGACCTCCAAAATATATGCTAAGTCAAAGAACACAGACACAAAAGTACACATTATTATAAGGTTACATTTAAATGAAATATCCAGAATAGTTAAATACAGACACTGAATGCAGATAAATAGTTGCCAGGACTAGGGCAAGGAAGGAAACTGAAGAAATTGCTTAATGGATAAAGAGTTTTGCTTTAGAGTTTATAACTAGACAGAGTAGTGGTTGTACAACAGTGTGAATACACTAAATGTCACTAAATTTTTCACTTTAAAATGGTTATTAGGGCCTCCCTGGTGGCGCAGCGGTTGAGCACTGGGTTGCGAAGCTGCCCGCAGCCTCTGCAGCACCGGTTCGATCCCTGGCCACCAGACGAGGGTCCCACATGGTGCTCAGACCTCTCTTGCTGCCCGCTGCTCCCCTCAGCAGTGTACTTCGTCAGTCTGCCTGTTCTACTCTCCGCTCTGGCTCTGGTGAATTCTCTCACCCTCCCGTGCTTCTGACTGTACCCAGTGCTTGTATAAATAAATAAATAAATCTTTAAAAAAATAAAATAAAATAAAATAAAATAAAATAAAATAAAATGGTTATTGTATGTTACATGAAATTTACCTTAATAAATTATTTTTTAAGATGTGCTACATTTGGGCCTCCCTGGTGGCGCAAGGGCTTAAGCACAGCATTGTGAAGCTATCTGCAGCCTCTGCAGCATGAGTTCGATCCCCAGGCAGGGAACTACCCATGTGGCACAGCAGACCTCTCCTGTCTTGCCCGCTGCTCCCCTCAGCAGTGTATTTCAGTCAGTCTGCCAGTTCTGCTCCCCACTCTGTCTCTGGTGAATCCTCTCACCCCCCCCACACACACACACTCCTGGCCCCTACCCCAGTTCTTGGTATGCATATGATGGAGGACAAGAATAGAAAAAAAACTAAAAAAAAACTAAAAGGAGGTACCACAAGACCAGAAACCTAGCTCACACAAGGAGATGGGGGCAGAAGAGATTAGCATAACCATAAACACAGAGAAACTAGTATCCCAGGCACCAGACAGACACTAGTATACTTAGGGCAGTCTATAGATATGGAGATTGAGCCCATTGTAGAATCTCCAGTCCCTTTCAAATTCTACATAGTTAGCCAAAATTAGCAACCAACTGATAACTCACAAAGATGAGCCCCTCCCTACCAAAAGAAGCCATAAAACCTAAGACTGCCCCCACAGAGGGGCAGCTCTTCCTGCCCGCTTGTGTCTATGCAAGTGTACTTTACTTTTCTGACCCTTTTCCTAATAAGCTGTACTTTATTTTATTTTTTTTTAAGATTTTATTCATTTATACAAGAGTTGGGGCACAGGCCAGAGACGTGGGAGGGTGTGAGAATCCACCAGAGACAGAACGGGGAACAGAACAGGCAGACTGACAGAAATACACTGCTGAGGGGAGCAGCGGTCAAGACAGGAGAGGTCTGCAGCGCCATGTGGGCATCTCCCTGGCAGGCCGGGAATCGAACTGGCGCTGCAGAGCCTGTGGACAGCTTCACAGCGCAGCGCTAACCCACAGCGCCACCAGGGAGGCCCATAAACCTGTTCTTTAAATATAACTACCGTCTCTGTCTGATGGAGACAATCCCCGAGAAACTCGCCGCAAGCTGCTGAAAGGGAAGCTCTGGTGAAACCTTTACCAGAGTGAACCCAAGGACCCCGCGCTAACTCAAACTACATCACATAAATAAATAAATCGTTTAAAAAAAAAAAAAAAAGATGTGCTATATCTGACCTATAAGCATATGAAAATGTGAGGAAAAAAAATTACAAGTGATTCCTTTATCATCTCGGAAGCCCATATAACAGGGCCTAAACTTGTTCACAGGAAAGGAAAGAACAGAATGCTGTTACTAAACTCCTGGTTTATTCCTGTAAAATAATAATCTTTAAGGTAAAATTAACATGTTGCCATACAAACATAAAATGAACACATGACAAAGGTTTTAGGTAACTCATTAAAAAAGGACATAACCATTGGGCCTCCCCGGTGGCGCAGCGGTTGAGCGCTGGGTTGCGAAGCTGCCCGCGGCCTCTGCGGCGCCGGTTCGATCCCCGGCTGCTCCCCGGCCACCGGAGGAGGGTCCCAGATGGCGCGCAGACCTCTGCCGCCCGCTGCTCCCCTCAGCAGTGTACTTCGGTCCTTCTGCCTGCTCTGCTCCCCGCTCTGGCTCTGGTGAATTCTCTCACCCTCCCGCGCTTCTGACTGTACCCAGTGCATGTGTAAACAGAACAAACAAACAAATAAATAAATAAAAACATGCCTCTATTAAAAAAAAAAAAAAAAAAAAAAAAGGACATAACCATTAAGATGTTAGAAACTGGTTCAAAAGGTTATCAGAAATGCTGACGATAATTTTGCTGATAGATACAAAACTAGCTTCTTGTGTATGGTGGTGAATCAGAGGGTAAGTTAGGGAGAATTAGGCAGCCTCAAGGGCAGTGCAGGAGGGGACCTCAGGAGAATTAAGGAAGGCTTCAGAGATAAGGGCCACAAGAGGAATGTAACTAACACCACTGGGAATAATAAACATCCCAGGACCAAGGACAACATTGTGAATGCTGGCCTTGGTTTCCCTCAGGTGATAAAGGGAGGTGGAGTTTGAGGAAATGGAGAGCGGTTTAATTTATGGACAAATTAGGGCAGCAGACTCATGAATGGTAGACCACTGTCCTCCCCTTTGTCAGAGTGCAGGGATATTTATGTAAGGGGAAGATGAGAAGGGGTCAGCACCGGTGGGTGGCAGCCTATGTTTCTTCAATAGCTGATGTTTAACTTTCTCCTTGAAAGGTTCGGCGCGGTAAAGAAAAGGAGAGCCAGGCTACATTTCTCAAAGGGAGGGAAAGTTTTTTGCGCCCCGGGCGGACCTCACAGACCCAAGGCGGGGGTCAGTGGAGTCGCGCACGTTGTTAGGGGGAAGCAGGGTTTTATAGGGCGAGGAGAGGTCAGGTGGGTAGTTGGGCTCGTATGGCGGGAAAAGTTTGTAGGGCAGGTATAGGTTCTTTGTCTGAGACGAGATTTGTAGGGGGAAGGGGGAGGCTCATTGTCTGAGTCCTCCAGGCAGGTATCCGCATTCCTGCCCCCCAGGTGGGCTTCCTGGTTGGCTCCTGCATTCTAGCTTCCTGCATGGACCTTTCACTCCTCCCTAAAATGCAGGGGTGCTCATCTGGGAGACAGGGCCATAAAGATAAATCTATCAAACAAGGGGGAAGATGCAACAAATGGGGAAAGACAAACCTGTTAGATAAGGAATGTAAAGATCCCCCCCTCAGTAGCAGATTAAGTGAGTCAACCAAGAACTAACCAATCACAAAGAGACTGGTGGAACTTTATAATAATTAGGGAAAGAAGATATATATACCCTGAGACACTACTTCACTTTGGCTTCCTTGACCCTCCCTGGCCTTGTTTCATGGCCTGGGAGTCCCACTTTATTTCTGTTCCTTTTCTCCTCAATAAACTTTTTCTTTCTCTAAACAAACCTGCCTCTTCTCGTTTGCTTGCCTGAGAGTCTGCGAAGTTCCTGCTGCGGGTTCGTGAGACACCAACCTGTGGTGGTCTAGTGGCTGGGGCTCAGCACTGCACCTGCAGCCTGGGATCCGTTCCTGGCTGGGAGACTAGGCCTGACAATTCTGGTATCAGTGGTGGGGAGAGGACAGAGGTAATGGTAATCAATTGAAAGTGTAGATCACTACAGAATCAGTTAATTTGGAAGGGTGTACAAATAATTTCTAGCATTTTAAAGATACCCAGCTTTTCTTTTTTTTTTTTCCCCAAAGTTCACACTTTTTCCTGCTATTTTTCTGGCATTCAAAGTAACTCACTATCTTGGAAACGGTTTCTCATCTTTAGACTCAGGTTCTCATCTGTTTAAAAATAATTTTTTTTCAAGGAGTTGGCTTGGATGACCAAAACATTGCCCTGAGATTTGACAGGTTAAATCACAGATTTCTACAATTAAGAGTCCTTAAAGTAATCAGCATTCCTGAATTACATCACATAAATTCCTTCTCTTTCAATGGGACATGCTACCTTTAGATGAGGGAGCTCATATTTCCTTTTTTTTTTAAGATTGATTTATTTATGCATATCAAGAACTGAGGTACAGGTCAGAGGTGTGGGGCAGGAGGCAGGGGTGAAAGGATTCTGAATGAACAGAAGATAGAAGACAGAGTGGGGAACAGAACAGGCAAATCTACTGAAATACACTGCTGAGGGTGTTATAGGACAGGGAGAGGGGCAGCCCAAACCCCACAAACCTGCCTATTCTACATGGGTTCTGCCATCCGCCGCATCAACACAAAACATAGGAGACTTTAATGGGAAGGAACTTTAATAAAACTAGGAAACAATACAGGTAAGGCAGAGTCTAGTTTCTAAATGAAGCACCCAAAGTTACCCGTCCCCTCGTGGGTAAAAGTCCATCCAAATGGGACTGGCCCAGAGCAAGGCCCCAAAGCCTGCCATGAGTCTAAAGTATCTTCCAGTGGGGACCCACAGAAAAGGGTCACAAACAACTGGACAAGCCCGGAAGGAAAAGAGCAAAATCAACATCAAGATAAAAGCTGCCATTGTCACCTCCCCACGGGTCTCACCCACATCTGTGTCACCTAGTCCACGACCAAAAGACAAGCGCAGTTTCTTCACGTGTCTCTAGGATCCATGCGCCTCCTCCAGGTCTCCTTGCTCCATCCTGCTTCCTTCCTCAGTCTCTTCTGCAGCCTCTCCTCCCCCCCCCCCGCCCAGCTCCACCCTCCCTTGGGTGGGGCAGGGAACCTCCCCCTTTCCTGGGGACCACCCCGTTACAAGGGGAGCAGCAGGTGAGATAAGAGAGGTCTGCTGCGCCATGTGGGTAGCTCTCTGGCTGGCTGGGGATCAACTCATGCTGCAGAGGCTGCAGATTGCTTCACAGCGCTGTGCTTAACCCCTTGAGCCACCATATTTCTAATTAACCATTTCAGGACAATTTACCTTATTGTAATACTAACGGTCCTCAGCTATTGTTATAACCAGCAAGATCATTTTATTTTTAAACAACTGAAGCAGAGTAGTCTGGAGTTATGTAACAAAAGATAAAGTAGTTGGCCTACATGAGATGTTCAAAAATTATTGCCTAAACTGAATACCCTTCAAAAATTTTAGATCTTACTGTGACAAGGGGACTAATCAACTGCACTTAGTTTACTGTATTGCAGTAATCCTGTTTTACATACTTAGGGATTACTTGCTTAGGGCAACTAAGGATTGTATTTAGAATATACTTAAGTTTACTGTAAATGTTTATGACATCTATGCTTCTTCCTTTTGTTTGCTCTTCCATAGCACTCTCCAGATCCTCAAAACTGGGCACACATAGGTCCTAAATCAAAGCTTGCTGTTTAATTGTCAAACTTATTACACTGAATGGAAATTGATACTTGTCACAGAAAATTTCAGCGTATTCATGACAATATGTTTCTCTATTCCTAACTAGAGGTGCTATATTCTTTTTATAGTAATATCGATCAGTCCAGCATAATAAAAACCCCGGCACCAATGTGTATAAACCAGACATCTAAGACTTCCAAGAAGAAATGTGCTGTTTCAGCTACCTTCCATAAAGACCTATAGTCTTATAGATTCTCCAGAAAAGCCAGTGCTAAGTTTAATATCACATTTCTGAAATCATTAAAATTGTAATCCTGACCCAAGCAACTGTGAGCTATCTTCTGTCTTCTGGATTGAAATGAAGCGCAGCTTGAATTTCCTTTGAATGCCAATACTAAAATTCTTTACATTCCAGCTAAAAATGGTTCACTCACTATAAGACTTTGGCTTCTGCCCTGCCTTTTATTTCAGTTTTCATGTAGATTTGATGTGCAATTATTAGTGGTTAACTCGGGGTTACATTTTTTTGTCCTTCTCTTGGGAGGATGAGCACCTCCCAAATGTGTTCAACTGAAAGCTGGGGCTGCATCAAATACAGCTGAATACAGAAGAAGACCCTTCCCCAGCCCTCCCTGTTGATACCATAGCCTCTGCACACAGCTGTCATTCCAGTTTATGCCCCTCCTTGCCAGAGAGGAGAGCTACCTCAAACAAAGCCCTCCTCAAGGGGCTCTTTCTGTGGGGACAGGAGGAGCAGAAAACCAAGAGGACACGGAGGCTGTGAGTACCTTTGAGACCAAGTCTACCCGTAGGCTGGGGTTTCTCATACCATATTGATCCTACAGATGAGGAAAACAAAATATCCCTAATTGCTTGAGAACAGGACAGAGAATATAATCCTGATGTTATCTATAGAAAAGACAGGACAGTGGCTTCCTACGCCTATACTCAGGACCAAATACATTCATTCATTCACCCATCACTCATTCACTCATTCCCTCCACCATTATCGATAAACATTAACCTAATGTCTGTTATTTAAAACACTAAGAAAAATGCAGAGGGGACTCAAAGATATATTGGAGCTCAGCATTTCCTGACTCCAAACATCTAGAAATGGTAAAGTCCCTGTACTTCCCAGTGAGCCTCAATTTAGTCAGATGTACCTTTAGAGAAGCCAGTGCTAAGCCTGATGTGTGGGAGACTAAAGAAAGAGCAGTCCTCTCACTGCCCTCAGTGTTATCTGGGCCTTAACTCTGCACTGGGGAAACTAGGCAGAACTTTCAAAAAGATCTCAGAAGTGCTGCTGGTGACATTAAGACAGGGAAGACAAAGCAGGGAAAGATGATGAGAATTATACTGATACAGACAGCATGGAAGGAAGGTTATGTGAAAAAGAAAAAAAAAAAAGTAGAGAAAGGAAATCAGTGAGTAGCTGGCCTCTACCAGGGAAGGTAGTGGGGTTTTGGTTCACATTTTAAAGCCTAGTTCTGAAGGTAGAGAACCAATACCTACCTAGGAAAGATCCCTAGAGGAGAGCTTAGATCAAAACATCTGTTACATACACATGCTAGATGCAGGGAAATGAATGGAAACAGAGTAAGTATACCTATTTGATCTCTCCTTCTACCCCACAGATTCAATCAAAAATCTAAGGAACAAGGAATTAATTTTGGGGTACTGGGTCTGTCGTTTACTTTTCTCTCTTTTCTACTATATTTTCCAAGTCTTCTAAAACGAGAATGCATTTTTATAGAAACATTTAAATTATGTTATAAAAATAGAACTAATATCCAGACATGAAGAGAGCCCTGGGTGAGACAGGACATTCCTAAATGGACCAAGATATCCTAATGCTCCCAGAGCTCTTAATAACAAATGTTGCCAAGGTCTGAATTTGATGACTTCTGAGTCTAACAGTTAACAGGGAGTAATATCTGCCTTTGTTACAGTCTTGTTCCGAAGGTCACAAGACAAATGTGTGAAAGCATTTTGTGAATATCAAGCACTTTATCAGTGTGAGATAGTATTATTCTAGTTAAAGACAACTTTCTAAAAAACTGAAAGAGTACTGGGGACAGATGCAAAGAATGTAGGGATTCACATGGCTTCCATTTTCATTCAAATGAGAGCCACTGATTAATTCTGACTGGCAAAGGCTCTCGGCTCAGGACACCTGAAGCAAACAACAGAATTTGGGGAAAACAATGAAACCCAACTGACATGGAGGGACCTAGCAAAAATACATTCAAGATTAGGACAGATAAGTGATTTCCCTGAGATGGACCTTCCATTTGGTCTCAGGTTCTCACCTTGATGTAGTCAGCAATCTCTGCAGTAGTTGGAAGGACTAATTAATTGAGCCTGACAGTAACAGTAAGTATAACAGGACAGGACTTTTACTGATAGTACTCCATGGCCAAATCTGTTTCTCATGCTGGCTCCTGTTTGCATAGTTCATTAGGAGAATAGATGATGTCAACACCAGCTAAGAAGACAGGTTATCTCAATACTTGATTCTGGCAGAACTTGTGCCCTGATTATTTTTAGTTCTTTTCTACCTTAGTGATTCAGTCAGCTGAAGAAAAGCCAGCAACCAGACTGTTTTCTGAGCTCACCACCCTTATTTGTCCCTCAGTAGTTAGCAAGACATTTAGTCACCTGGGGAAAATTTACTAGGAGTCTGGACTCTCATCATTTCCAAATATTCAGAGGCCACATAGGATTACTAGCCTAACCTAGGTGGAAGTACATCACTATAACATTACTAGCAATCTTTTACTCAAAGGACAAAGAAAAGGAAAGACAAGTTGCTAAGAAAACCAGGTATGTATGGTCTATCATTTTTATCAGTAGCATGAAGGATGGGGTGAAAAGAATTCTGCTTTACATTTTATGAAATATTAGACCTTAAATTAAAGTACACCCTCTATTTATCTTAAGCTTCAAATATGACAGTTGCTAGGAGTTCACAATGAATAGTAAGTGCCTTTTCACCAACATACAGAAAGTGAACTATCAAAAGATAAGTCATTTCTACATTTTTGCATTTTGGTTCCACCCCAAATATTTAATTTTATTTCAGTCTCATACAGTTTGTGAAGACAGATTTATCCAACACCAGCTGTCCTCATATTTAAAAGCGTACCACAAAGATAAAATTAGAATCAAGTAAGGATCATATTCCTCAGCAAGAATTCTGTTCTAGGTCCCACTGATTCCCTGAGTCACAACTGACATCCTAAACACCAGCAATGCTGCTGTTTGCTTGGACATTTTCTAAGCAGCTACAGTGCAATAGAAATTGTGTAAGTGGCATGAGCCTTTGGAAATTTATTTCATGAAAGTAGGAGCAAAGTATGTACTGTTTTGACAGACCAGGGAGTGAATGAAGTCAACTATCACAAAGCACCTCCTGCATTTTTATATTTTTGAGCTTTCCACTTAGGAATTTTCCAAATTTGCATGAAGCTCAAATGAGACTAAAGTCTGGGCAAGGGACAACTGTTCATTAAACCAAATCTTGGCATTAGACATTTGGTGTGATAATGGATAGTATATAAAAATAATAAAGAAGAAGAAGAAAGTCAATATTCCAAAATATTAGTTGTTAAATATTCACCTTGTATGGAGTCTAATTGTAATAGTATAGCTGTAAAAATACATTGTTAATGTTCTATGTTCAGTTTGGAAGATCATATTTTAGAATGAGGGAAAGCAAAAGCAATCACAAAACAAAAGACTTACAACTTCATTTAAATGCAAGTTTATAAAACAATAAGAATGAGATACCATGTTATATGGATTACGAGTAAGTTATTCTCAAATAATTATTGAGAATATGCCATTTCAGAAAGTGGAAATTTGGGCATTACTATTAAAATTTAAAATGCATCTGTATTTCCCCCCCTATAATTCTACTGCTATAAGTACACTTACAAATGTATACAAAGGTATATTTACAGAAGTATTTGCTTAAGTATTGTTTTTATTTATTTATTTTAAAAGATTTATTTATTTTTATACAAGAGTTGGGGTACAGGCCAGAGGCGCGGGAAGATGAGAGGATTCACCAGAGACAGAGCAGGGAGCAGAACAGGCAGACAACCGAAATACACTATGCTGAGGGGAGCAGCGGGCCCTACAGGAAAGGTCTGCCACGCCATGTGGGAATCTCCCTGGCTGGCTGGGAATCGAACCAGTGCTGCAGAGGCTGTGGACAGCTTCACTGTGCTATGCTCAATCTGCTGTGCCACTGGGGAGGCCCTGTTTTTATTTTTTTTAAGATTTATTTATTTATGCATACAAGAGCTGGGGTGTAGACCAGAGGTGGGAGGGAGGGTGAAAGGATTCACCAGAGACAGAGTGGGGAGCAAAACAAGCAGACTGACTGAAAATCACTGCAGAAGGGAGCAGTGGGCAAAACAGGAGAGGTCTGCTGCACCATGTGGATCACCTCCCTGGCGTCATGTGGGTCACCTCCCTGGAGGGGGATCGAACTCGTGCTGCAGTAGCTGCAGATTGCTTCCTAATGCTGACGCTTAACCCCTTGCGCCACCAGGGAGACCCCAGTATTGTTTTTAACAACCCACATATTCCTCTATCGGTAACTGATTAAGCAAACTATAATAAGCCATAAAAAATATGATGTAGAGGGCCTCCCTGATGGAGCAAGGGGTTAAGCACTGCACTAGGAAGTGATCTGCAGCCTCTGCAGCATGAGTTCAATCCCTGGCCAGCCAGAGAGCAGCTCACATGGCACAGCAGATCTCTCCTGTCTCGCCCTCTACTCCCCTCAGCAGTGTATTTCAGTCTGTCTACCTGTTCTGTTCCCCACTCTGTCTCTGGTGAATCCTCTCACCCCCCACATCTCTGCCTGTACCTCAGCTCTTGTATGCATAAATAAATCTTTAAATATATATATAATTATACAAATATGCATGTTATTTCTTCATAAGTGCAATCACACTATATTCACTCTTCCACATCTTGTTTTTCCACTTAATATATGTGTCATCATTTGATAACAGCAAATGGGTCAGAAGTTGAGCCTCTGTTACTAGACACCCAATATGAAACTTCCACCCCACCTATCCTATACATGATGACAGATTAATTCCTATACTTAAGAAGACTTAAGTATAAGTCCTAGCATGTCACCCTATACTCATTAAAGAAACCTGCAGTGGTTCCTTAATACATATCATCTAAATCCTTACCCTTGGTTCAGGGCTCTTTAAGATCTTTCTAGCCTTCACTCTCCTGTTAAACTGACTTATATGCATATCCCCTATGCATGCCTCACATTTTAACCAATGTTGAGATTTTGACAGTGCTATTTATCAAAGTGCGCTCTATGAACCAGCAGCATCAGTTTTATCTGATGAAAGATCTCAGGCCCCAACCAGACCTACTGAATCAGAATCTGCATTTTAATAGGATTTCCAGGTGAGATGTTTATGTACATTAAATTTTGAGAATGACTATAAAACTATCAAGTGATTTTTCCATGGTCCCTGAGGAACTATTATCATCATTTATTTCCTCACAGAACACATGAACACCTAGAGCGCAAAGGGTTATCCAGGTTATGTGCATAAGACAGGCTGTCCAACACTCAGAAACAAAGGAATACACTGAGTGGACCCTCAATAGTCATCTATAGACTTTCTTCGTTTCAGTTCTTTAGCTTAAAAAAGGTAACTAAAATCACCCTCCATCACTCTAAAGTCTAATACACCAGGCTCAACATACATATTATACCCACACAAACACACTGGACATAAACAGAGTCTTTAATGGATAGAACTTTTAATAGAAAAATTGCAAAAGAAAGTGATAAAAACCTGACATGGCTACTGGAACTTCTTGGATCTAGACAGTCACTCTAAGTACCTTTAAAATTGAGCAGCTAGATTTATATGATGGACTGCAAGGTGAGTTTAAGCTCTAATATTCAATGATTCTAAGATTCTAGGGGAACAACACATCTGTACTATCCCAGAAGAGGCTGTCAGGACCAGGGACAGCCCTGAGATGAAGTCTGATGCTGCAAAGCCTGACTTCCTGTCTCAGTTCTCTCTAAACCCCCGCTTCTCTATACACTTCCCAAAAGTTCCTGCTCTGCTCTGCTCTACTGTCATGATCCTTCTATTTCCTGGCAAACTGCCCCTTGCTTAAACGGGCTTGTCACTGTCACACTTGTCTCCCCTACTCTGTACTCAACTTCTCAGTCTCTCACCCAGTTCAACATTGCCAAAGTGACAATGAGCTAAATTAAACTGTGCTAAAAAAAAGAAAGTTAGGGAAGAAACATATCCTGTTAACCTGTCCTAGTCACCCTCTTCTCTTCCCCTTGTATAATTCCTCAGTAACTTTCTTGAGAGAAATAAAGTCAGGTATCATTTTATCATATTTATAGTGAGGGGACCAAACCTAGTGAGAATTTGCCCCTTGGCTCTCCTAAATCCTTTTATTTGCTAAACACATTTTTGTCCATGCCTCTCCCAAGACCTTTCAGTGGGTTTTTGCCCCAAAGCCATTTTACCTCTCAAAAACGGAATCAACAGAGGTACTATACATCTCTCTCAAATTGTGCAGCTTTTACATACTGTTCAGTTTAATTTATCTTAACACCACATAGATTTTCTTATACACCTAAGCAATAAACAAAGATCACTGTCAGCATTAAGTTTCTGAGACAGTGCCCTGTGTATAAGAATATTATTGGTGGACATCTCTGTTCATATATTGATACGATTCTTCCTAAACCCAAAGGCTAGTTATAAAGTAGAACTCCAGGCTCTTCATTAGAACCTAGGTCCCCTTGGCTCGTATTTCCCTCTTAAACACAAGTCAAGGCAGCATATTTATTATAAGAGCACTTTGTTCTAGAGATGGACTGTGCCATTTTATTCCTAGTTCTGTGACTTACTATGTGACTAAGAAATTTGTGTAACCTCTCTAAGCTTATGAGTCCTTATTTGTAAAATGGGAAAAATAAAATTTCTACATCTTGGAATTCCTGGTGAAGACTGAATGAGAAAACTCATATAAAGCGGTTAGTACAGTGCCTGCGTGATTTATATCACTTTACAGTCATTAAAAAAAAAGAAAGAAAAACAGGGCCTCCCCGGTGGTGCAGCGGTTGAGCGCTGGGTTGCGAAGCTGCCCGCAGCCTTTGCAGGGCTGGTTCGATCCCCGTCTGTTCCCCGGCCAGGTCACCGGAGGAGGGTCCCACATGGCGCACAGACCTCTCCTGCCGCCCGCTGCTCCCCTCAGCAGTGTCCTTCTGCCTGCTCTGCTCCCCACTCTGGCTCTGGTGAATTCTCTCACCCTCCCGTGCTTCTGACTGTACCCAGTGCTTGTATAAATGAACAAATAAATCTTTTTTAAAAAATTAAAAAAAAAAGAAAAACAAGTTCAGAAAAGATTGTGCAAAGTCTCCTCCTACCCCCCAATTTGCAAAGCCTGTTTAATGCAGCAGATTCTCCTCTCTACGGCTCTTCCAGTTACAGGTAGCTCTAGCACATGCCACTGTCCATGCGTAGGTAACCTGACTCCCAGCTAACAATAGTGTATGGTCTTAGCTTTTAGGTGTCCTTGTGCACACAGTATTCCTCTTAGCAATGTGAGTGTGTAGAACAAACAGAAATGGAACAGATGCCTTTAATAATCAGGTACAATCTTATTATATAAATATTTATGCACTCAAGCCAGTGGCAACAAAAAAGACGAACACCCTCTTTCTATTTTAGGTTAAATATCAAAGGAAGAAAAAATTTTAGGGTTAAGTATCAGTAGCTTCTGAATTTAGCAGAATGTGAAAGACATTAGAAGGAATCTAATCTTCCCCACCTCGAAAATGACTTACCAACTGACTTGTGTGCTGGAGAGGATGTCATTTGGGTTACAATAATAGTTCTTTCTATTTAAAGACAAATGAGGTCCTCCATGGGGGCGCAAGGGGTTAAACACAGCACTGTGAAGCTCTCCTCCACCTCTGCAGCACAAGTTCAATCCCTGGCTGGCCAGGGAGCTACCCACATGGTGCAGCAGACCTCTCCTCTCTTGCCCACTGCTCCCCTCAGCAGTATATTTCAGTCCATCTGCCTGTTCTGTTCCCCACTCTGTCTCTGGTGAATCTTCTCACCCCCACACCTGTGGCCTGTACCCCAGTTCTGGAATACATAAATAAATAAATCTTTTTTAAAAAGTAATTTAAAAAAAGACAAATGAGGGTTGGAATGTATTCATGGAGAAATTTGTTGGTATTGCTTCGTTTTGGGTTTTTTCTGAACCAGCTGATCAGCAGGTTAGTCAGTCTGATGTAAATTTTAAAATGATAGCTTTGGAGGGCTAACTCTAATGGAAATGCCTGAAAGGGAAAGGGTTCTTGGAAAGGAGCAGATAAAAGTAGGGGTAGGGAAGAGAGGTTGCAAAACACAAACTCTGCTGATTGGTAGTTCTGCCAAAAGTTGGATTGAAAGTTGTTGATTACATTTAAAACAGTTGGCTCTTAACTCTAGGCAATTTTTCTCCTGCCTTCTCTCATCAACAGTCAATACAGGTATTAGAGAATGAGCCCAGGATGAATTGCAGATTATTCTCCTAGAGTCTAGGCCTCAGGCCACCAGTGTTCCTTTGGCCCAGGGCTGATTCAGTTTCAAATTTTCAACCTGAAATTTCAAAAAAAAAAAAAAATCCTAAACCCAATCTTCAGAAATTCTCTAACAAAGTGAAAAGTAGCTTGCCACCAAACATGTTTGGTTATGTTTGGAAACCAAACATGTTTGCCTTAGCTTTTGAGCTCTAAGGCTTGAATTTTTTATAGAAGAATTCAGCAAACTGGGTCTTGAAAAATATGTGTTCCTATATTGCAATAATTGAGGGTGCAAGAGATCAAAACAAAACTTCAAAGAAGTTTTCTTTAAAAGAGATATGGCATGGGTCTTCCCTGGTGGCGCAAGGGCTCAAGCGTCAGCACTATGAAGCAATCTGCCGCTACTGCAGCACGAATTCCATGCCCTGGCCAGGGAGGGGACCCACATGGTGCAGCAGACCTCTCCTGACTTGCCCGCTGCTCCCCTCAGCATTGTGTTTCAGTACATCCACCTGTTCTGCTCCCCACTCTGTCTCTGGTGAATCCTCTCCCCTCCGCCACCCTCCACCACTGGCCTGTACCCCAGTTCTTGTATTCATAAATAAATAAGTCCTTTTTTTAAAAAAAAGAGATATGGCAAAAAAGAGGTAACCTGGAATATGATAAATTCTGATAAGAATACAAAATTCAATGTGAAAATAAAAATAAAAAATGAAAGAGCAATGATTCTTAGAACACTCTTAGAGCCCTAAGCCTCCTTTCAGAAATTCAACTACCCTAAGGTCAC
Organism: Talpa europaea; assembly: GCF_964194135.1. Lineage (NCBI taxonomy): Eukaryota > Metazoa > Chordata > Mammalia > Eulipotyphla > Talpidae > Talpa > Talpa europaea. The sequence goes on from NC_140080.1 coordinate 31,623,808, forward strand.
CATGCTATGTAAAGCCCAAGCCACAAGGAGAAGGCTTGGCGGATGAGACATCACGTAGAGAGGGGAGGGAAGGAGAAAGGAAGATAGAGACCAAGTGGCACCAAGGTGCCAGATATGTGAGCGAAGAAACCATCTTGAAAATACACACCCTAGCCCCACCTGCTCCAGTGGACAATACACATATCAGAGATGAACTTTCCAGCTAACTCCTCTCAAGCCACAGGAAAAAGACTATATGCCCCAACAAAGACCCTCAATAAGCTGGAGGTTTCAAGATATGTATTAGTTGTTTACAAGTCCACTAGGATGTCAGCATCAGGGGAAGTAGTGGCATTCTTAACCCATGACTAGGCACCATATCCTTTAAGGGAGAAGCAGTGTGCAAAAGGTCTGAACACAGTGGTCCTTGAAAACAGGACAAGGGCAATAAGGGCTGAGCCAAATCTTACAGATAAAGAAATAGAAATCTGTATGCTAGTTAGAGTACTGTAGTTAACTGTTAAAACAGCTTCACAATTTTACATCAAAATGGCATTTAATTACTGGAGAAACATGGACAAATTGGAGAATATGGAGAAATGTGATTCATAATTTCCTTGACAGGGCATTTCTTGGGCAATGTGTAAAACTAAGAAATTTGACAAAACCCTCAAAAGAAATTAGAAAATAATATAGCTTGCCCCAGGGTGAGACAGGTTAACACATTAGTTTAATGTGTTGAAAATAGAAGGAGGTGATTTCTTTTACTGAAAAGGCAGAGAGAAAGAACAAAAGACAAAGAGTCAAGGCCAAATAGGAAGACACTATGGTAAAGAATCAAGAGACCTGGAAAAATTAAAATCTACTATTCCTAGAGAGTAAGTCTAGGGAAGTAAAAGTAAACCAAGGAAGGTACAGTACACTTACACAAAACATCCATAAAAACTTTTCAATAACATCACAGATAAACTCCTCTTCAAACAGCTCAAATGGGTTCATAAGTCAAATTCACTCACTTTTGCAGGGGATGACACCAGCGGGGGCCACAGAGAGCAGAAGCACTGGACTTGTTCAAAAAGTGATGGAAATCACCATACATACACACAACTCACAACTTCTTTTCTGATTAAACTCTTGCATTCTTGCCTCAAAAACCTCGTGCACTGTTAGGTAGAATACAAAATAAAAAAACAAGTCTTCCACAGTTGCTTTGTGGACACTCACATTAATTCTTTCTGTGAATAAGCATTACTTAATATGGCATCTGTTATCAAGGAAGAAACAAATATTTAAAATAAACACTGAATCATAAAATAGACAAATGAAACAAATTGGAACAGCACAATAGACTTCATCAAATCAAAGATCTTTAACAACATTTGCAAAGACTATACTAAGTTTAGTTTATTCTGTGAATTCACTAATTACTTTATTGTGTGAATTTTCACGATGAATTATCACTTAAGTGACATTTTATTTTTTACTTACATTTTTAATTGATGTAACATTGCGTAATATTAATATATAAACAGCAAATGGGTTATTAAGAACCAGCATCTGTATCAACTACATTAAGTTCACCCTGAAAGTTCAAGTCTATCCTTCACCATGTAATTGACTCCCTTTACCTGATTTACCCACCCACTAACGTGACATTTTACAACATTTGAAATATGGAATGTTGTCAAACCTGTCTTACCTCACTTTTCCTTCCCCATTTTTTTTCCTCATGTAGCTACTAGCAGATTCTTCAGTTGTTCACTTTTAAACAGAGCTAATGTTCTATTTTTCAGACCACTAAACCTACATTATATCTGTGAAGCTGGTATAACTCTGCAGACATCCTCGCTATTTAGGCAAATGTTGTAAGGGCACCATCATTGTTCATTTGTGTGATCTCTATGTATCTTGTCATCTTTCCAGGGTAAGATTTCCAAGGTCTTGGACTCTTCATTTGGTGGAGTCTAATTTTGTTCTCTTTACAAAGAGCTAGGGTTACACTCAGCAAAGGTTACCATTTACGTGGACACGAAGCTTCCTAGCATAACTCATCACCAAAGTAAAGTCCCTAGCTATTTTTTCTCTCAAGGACAACCCAGAACTACCTAGAATCAAGAAGGAACATTTCAGGGCACATCACATGTAGAGCCCACAGGTGCTCTGAATCCACATGTTCATTTTGATACTCTATAGAGTGGTATTATTTTATAGCAGTCAAGCAAGAAGGTCTTTTTTCTTTTGAAAATTTCCTTTCACATCCCCAAGAGGAAACATGAGAACTGAATGCAAAGACCACAGTCAATCTAGCAAGAGAACCCAACATTAAAAAATGACTTTTATTTTATTTTTTTATATATTTTTACATAATTGTTCATTTTTAAACAATATTTGCTTCCCCCCACCCCCTCAGGTGTAGTCCCCATAGAGTTTCCTTCCCCAATGCACCCGTGCACCATCACCTCAGTCCCCTGTGCTCCTCCCTCCCTCCCTCTGATCCCTCTCCTTCCTCCTCCAATGAGTTTTTGTTTTGTTCTGTTTTGTTTTAGGAATTATTCCTTTTCTGGAAGGGGCAGGGGCAGTTCTCACATTTGGTTTTACTACTTATCCAAACGAGTTCTGAAAGCTTTGTTTTTATAAATAACATTTTAAACTGCTTACGTAATTTCTAAAGTTCAGTTCATCTTTCAAATCTCTGTGTTCCAGAGAGGCAGGCAAATCCAGAGACCTGCGCTGAGAGCCACTGCTTTTGCATCTGGGTTCAATGTTATTATTCTTATTCTCTGATGGAATTTCATTTACACTGCTAATTATGAAAATCAGAGATTTTAAAACATAAAACCTAGAGGTTTTAAAAAAAAGTTTTATAAGAAACTATAGAAATAATCTCACTTTTCATTAGATGTGGGATAAACGAGACCCCAATGGACCTTGCCCATAGTCTTATAATTACCTGGCCTCTCTTTTTTTATGAATTTCTATATGATCTTCAGACATATTGTTTAATTCATGCTAACCAGTGGCATATACCAAAGATAGATTCAGGGTATTTCTTGGTTTCACTAGTTATCCCTGTCTCCTTTCATTGGTTGGAAGATCAGGGACAGGCGATGGGAAGTCCTGTCTGGTCCCAACATCCCATAGATTAAATGATGGCACAGATTGCCTGGGGTCTTACCCAAGAAATTGTTCATACTTAGACAAGAAGCTTCTGGAAGGTCATGAAACCCAAAATGATCTTCCCTTGATAAGGACTGGATTTTCCTTTTTGTTCTCATTAGCTTGAGGATATGGGATAATTTCAAAGTAGGTGAATACCTGAGTCACATCTACCACCAAAACTATTCTGATAGTGTTTTCTAGCTTCTCCTTTAAGAATTTCGAACGAAATTCTAGCCCTATGAACCAAATGATCTTCTATTTAATTATAAGGTATGTTTCCTCCAAGAAGTTCCAGAAGTTTCATATACATTATCTTATGTGACCCTTTTCTTCCCATGGAGGGCGGGAAGCATTTTATTTTTAATAAACATAGCCAACATTTCCCTATGTTTATAGGTGTCTCTCCAGGATCTGATATTTAAAGTTTAGATGAATCTTCAGAAACTCAACTGAACACAGTCAATATTGCCAAGAAAGCAAATTAATTTATTTATTCATTATTAAGTATCTCTCCTATGTGCATGGTACTTTCTAGGTCTTATAGACATAAAAGGATGGAAAACAGATTAAGTCTCTGCCCTCATGGAAGTTACATACAAAGTAAAAGGGCTGTTCCATTACTGAGTGAACTCAGAGCCATAAATACAGGTTACCCGCGTTAAAAGAAAAAAAAAAATCACTATAGTTTCGATTACTTAAGCTAACAGCCAGCTTGAAAATTTACCTAGTAAGATAAAGTCCATCTGATAGAGGCCTATACAGTAGTATTAAAAGACAAGAGACTTGAATTCTAATCTTACCCTTCTAGTTACATGACCTTGAGCAAATAACATAACATTCCTACCCTTAGTTTACTTCTCTAATGATACTAGACAAGAAGATTCCCCATGTCCTCTCTTAGTCTGCAATTTTGTGATGCTTAACTTTACCTAAGATAATTGGTCTGATGTAAGGTCTTACCGCTAAGGCCCAAGAGGAAGACTCTAGATTAATCTTTATTTGTGGGCTAGGGTCAAGGGGAACAACACAAAGAAATGCATACCTCCTGGGACAATTACTAGTAGCATCATATTATTACATACAATCGTCTACAAAATCAATCAACTCCACACTTACTGTGTATTTAACACTGGGCTAGGTACTTTGGGGATGAGAGAGACAGTCCAGATCTTAAAGAGCTTCTAAATCAAAGTATACAATAGCCAATAATTTAAAACAAAAGTTTATCGGGCCTCCCCAGTGGCGCAGCAGTTGAGCGCTGGATTGCGAAGCTGCCCGCAGCCTCTGCAGAGCCGGTTCAATCCCCGGCCACAGGGCGAGGGTCCCACATGGCGCGCAGACCTCTCCTGCCACCCGCTGCTCCCCTCAGCAGTGTACTTCGTAAGTCTGCCTGCTCTGCTCTCCCTTCTGGCTCTGGTGAATTCTCTCACCCTCCCGCACTTCTGACTGTACCCAGTGCTTGTATAAATAAATAAATAAATTTATAAAACAAAAGTTTATCATACAGACTGTAAGTTGACAAGATAAGAAAATCAAGGAAGGTTACATTATAAACCTGAGGAAATGTGGATCTGCACCTAAGAACCACTGGGTCTATACATGAGAAACACTATCATAATAATAATAGCAAATAACATTTATTGAATGCTTGTTATGTGATATGTATAGTTCAGTGTTCTTGTGGGCTATCTCATTTAATTCTGTAATTCCTATAAATTACACTATTATGCCTGTTTTACAGATCAGGAAACTGAGGCTTAGAGAGAAGCCTAACATACCTTAAAAACGGCAAATCCAGACTATCTGATCCAAGAGCACGCATGCCATCCCACTAAATGGCTATAGAGGACATTCACTACACATGAGATGAAGGGATGAGCACTAAATCTGCACTAATTTAGTGTTCTATAAAGGTTACTCATCCTCCTTTATTTATCAGTCCCCCATCACTATTTACCACCTCCCATTCCATCCTCAACCCAAATACATATGCAACTTAACTTTTCCAATTTAACATTCTTCAAAATTAAGTTAAATGTTCACCCCAGACAGGAAGTTTTTCTAGACCAGTCAAGTTTCTGTCTCTTTTGAAATCATAGCACTTCAGTCTAGGGTGATCATGCCCCATCTTATAATGTCACCAGAACTATGTAATGTCTTATGACATTAATACTTCTGATGCCTTATGGCATTTATAAAATTGCTACTCATATTAATAATATGTGCCTTTTGCAGCACTGAGCTTTTTGCATACTTTCATTGTACCAGCTAATTACAAACTCCTTTGTGTTATTTCCAGGGTCTTGGTATAAAAGACATCAGGAAGTATTCACCAACTGTAGAGTTTGAATGCTGGTGAAGTTTTCATTCATTAGAAAAATGATCCAGGCCAAGTGAATACATTCAAAACTTCAAGGTTTGATTTTACCCTGTTTAAAGAACTTGTAGGTATAGACTCTATGCCCAGTTTTGGACATAAAGGTAATCTGTGTATATCTGCAATTTCTTTGTCCTATATGCATTCAGAGAATTGAACCTATCTTCTGAACTACTAAAGAATATTTCTATCTGTCCTTTGAAATGTAAAAATAACTAATCAGGGGCCTCCCTAATGGTGCAGCGGGTTGAGCACCCGCTGTGAAGCTGTCCCCAGACTCTGCAGTGCTGGCGGCGGAAATGCCCTCATGGCGAGGCAGACCTCTCTGATCTAACCCACTGCTCCCCTCAACAGTGTATTTCGTCAGTTTGCCCGTTCTGTTCCCCACTCTGTCTCTGATGAACCCTCTCACCCTTCTGCACATCTGGCCGTTACCCAGATCTTGTATAAATAAATAAATCTTTAAAAAAATTATAATAACATAGAAAAGAGTAAACAATGTGTATCTACAGTTTAATAATAAAATGTACACTCTAACAACTAACCACCTTTAAAAACAAAGCATGAAATTGTTTATATCACCTAAATTGTAGACTAAAGCAAATTAAAATTATTATGGTTAAAACTTCAAAATGATAAAAGAACTTTTAAAGGCTGAAAAAAGCCACTGAAGAAATTTATACACACACACACACAAATATACATATATATAGAGAGAGATTAGGTAATACTATCATTAATCCTAATGAGAGTATCAAATATTACATATAAAAGATAGGTAGGAACAAACTTTTTTCCTAAAAGCATTACAGTATAAAGTGACCTTATATTCTAGATTTTCTGTAATATAATAGTTATAATTGCAAATATTATATTTCCATAGACAATGGCTTACTAGAAAGCACAAGATTTTGTTTTTCTGGCTAGTCTAAACCTTCCAATTTTACCTCTCTATCTGTAAATAACAAAAATTCTTTGGGGGGAGGCCTATGATCTAAATGTTGGTTTGAAAAAGCAAAGCATCATAGATATGGGGGGAGTACCAGGTGACAAAAATATATATCAGGTTATAAATTTAGGAAGCCTAACACTGATCTAATCTCTGTTGAGTTATTGGCTACAGTGTGAACTTTAGACATTTAAATAACTATCATAAAGGGAAATACAAGCAAAATTAAGATTTACAATATCCATAGGGCAAACTAAACTAGTAGCACAGGAGAAAACTAGTCATTCCTGGTACTGAAAATTGAGATGTATTTCTTTAGCCAGTCTTCATAGATACAATATAAACACTGACAACAGCTTTCCTTAAACACAGCAATGTTTTTCAAGGGATTTCTTATTATAACAAATATGCTGAAGACTTCAGACTAAAACACAAAGTTGCAGACACTAATATATGTCCTCTGTAATGATGTTTTTGGGAAATGACTCAGTGCAGCTTCCGGGTACAAGAGTTAAAGTTTTGTAAAAGTAAACATCTAGATTTGTTTTAAACTGACAATAAGACAGTAGTTGCATTCTTAGTGAAGAATTCAGATGTTCTGGATTGACCTGTTGTCTATAACTAATTAATCTGCTCATCCTAATGTGCATACAATACAGTTAAACTAAGTTTCATTAAGTTCCAGTGAGATTCAGGTAGACTTAAATTTTTCTATTTTTTGTAGATAGCCAGGGAATAAGAAAGAGTTTCCCCTCTGACGTTATACTTAAAGTATGCTGCAGAAATGTCAGCGTGAGTATGGAATGTGCATATGAGTGTGCATTTGTTGCATGTGAATATAAGCAGAATTCTATTTTTAAAAAACTGTAAAACTGGGCCTCCCCGGTGGCGCAGCGGTTGAGCGCTGGGTTGTGAGGCTGCCTGCAGCCTCTGCAGCACAGGTTCGTTCCTCCCGGCTGCTCCCCGTCACCGCAGGAGGGTCCCAGATGGCGCGCAGACCTCTCCTGCTGCCCGCTGCTCCCCTCAGCAGTGTGCTTCGGTCCTTCTGCCTGTTCTGCTCCCCGCTCTGGCTCTGGTGAATTCTCTCACCCTCCCGCGCTTCTGACTGTACCCAGTGCTTGTATGCATGTATGTATAAATCAATCAATAAATAAAAATAAATAAATAAATCTTTAAAAAAAAAAAAAACTGTAAAACTTCCCAAACTTCGAAATGATCATTTGCTTTATAAATTATTTCTCCGGACAATTTAAGTGTTTATAATGATCCACTGGTTAGCATACTAAGACAAAGGAAATTTAAAGTGAAATTATTAAAAGCTGTAATTCACTATTAGTCAAAAGAAAAAAAATGAAATCATTTATGTAAATCAAGAGAAAAATAAGGATTACACATTTAAAAAAAAAAAGTGATGTATTCAAATATATACAGTGACCAAAGTCACCTCTAATCTTTCTTTCACTAAATTTTGTTTGGTTTTGTTTCACCCATAGGATAAAGAAGAAAAGTACTAGAGTTTCTCTGAATATCAGCTCCCCAGTTAATGAAAACTCCAACATCAGATCAAGTTATTCTACCTTAGTTCAGCCACTGTGTATTGACCCCCAGAGGGTAGGTACAATCGAAAGCCTTGGAGTGGGTAAGAAAGGTAATGGAGACACAGTCCTAGAGAAAAAGGGATCAATTCAACTTTCTTGAAAAGTATCCATGAGAAAACCCTCTACCTGCATGATCTCAAAAAGAACAAAAAAGAAATATATGGTCTCAGAAATAATTCCCAGGTAGTTCTATAAGTTGGCCATTTGTCAGTGTGCCAGATCATAAAAAACAGTAAGACAGCTGATTTTAAGAACTAAGATCCATAACAAAAGTATTCTAAGTATTCAAGGAAAGAATTCCCTTCAAATTAAAAAAAAGGGAAGGTGCTTTCTCAAAAAACTAAAAGATCCAACAAGACAACTGTCTGGAGGAGGAAAAAATCTAATCCATAAAATATAGAAATTATTTAAATTTTGAATATAGAATCTTAAGTATTGCCACTAATCATTTCTCAAATAATTTATCAGTCTCTAATCACTGGTCAAATGTAACTGCCCAGAGTTTTATTTCACCTTTTCTACTTGATGAATTGCTAGAGAAGAGAAAAAAAGAGGGACATTGTAGCAGATTCCAAACTGATATTTAAATTAAGAGCATCACCTTTTTCAAAAAGGAAACTTAGGGTGTTATTGATACCAACCAATACTAAACCAGTAGCTAAAACGGATTTAGTTAGTCCACAACCACTATGGAACTTAGTTACAGAGTCTTCACAATATGGATGACAATGTCTCTTCTATTTCTTTTTTTTTTAATTTTATTTTTATATTCCCCATACAATTACAACCCCCTTATTTTGACCCCAACCCCTCCTTTCCCCGCTCCCCACGCCCCATAGAGCGACTCTGGTTCATAGTTGTTTGTTGATTTTGATATTTTCTTTCTTATAGTTATTCTTTTTCCTGGTCCCTTATTCAAGTTTTCTAGATTCCTGCTATGAGTGAGACCATCCGGTATTTTTCATTTTCTTTCTCTCTTCTGTTTCTTAAATCAGATGCAGAGTCCGTGCAGCAGCCTATCAGGATCCACTTGTGTTGTAGCCCCTGTGTTTACCAAGGTAACCTATCCATACTACATGACAGAGCTTAAAATTTATAGATAAATTGTAGACATTATCAACGGGGTAAAAACAAAGACAGGGGAAGAAAGAAAAGACCTCAGAGATTCTATTAATCTGTATTTGAGTAAACTGAGGCCCAGAAGGAGTAAGTAATTGTCAATGTCACAGAGCAACTCATGGTTTATCCTATGATCTTTAGACTTCAGACTTTTTTTAGCTTTCAGGCCTCCAGCTCTGAAGGGCAAAGCTTAGACTGTCCTCTCCAAGCAGCCAATATTCTGTCTGACCTCAATGTTCATCAAATTCTCCTCACTAGCCATAAATGCTCTTCCAAAGAAGTCAAGCAAAGCAATGTCAATTTCCTGCTTTAGTCACAGTAAGAGATCAAGATTGGCAGGCTCCTCTCTCACTCACCGGAAACAGCAGAATTCACTGACTTAGGTCATACCAACTAATGTTTGGGCTCTCTGTTCCCAAGTTTCCAAACCTGACAGAACTGGAACCACTACCCATTGCTGGTTCTAGTCATGAAAAGCAGAGCAGGAACTCAACATGTCCCAGACCAGTAGGGAAGAAATAGAAAACAATGTCATTAAGAGTAAGGAACACTACTATCAATTCTAGAAGCTCACTTTCATGCTGATGATTAGGCACAATATCTATTATTTCCACAAGACTCCTCTCTTGCTGTGTTCCTTCCCTGTGATACATAGTCTCAGATATCAGGCCTCAGGGGCTGAGGGTCATGTCTCAACTAGTCCTCACAGCAGGATCTGAGATACTCCCTCTCTTGTTTTAGGACCAAATTATAATCTGAAATGTGATTCTAGATTTAGAGAACTCTTGGTCTGGAAATAGGACAAGTGGGAGATGAGAATTTAAGTGGAAATGTACTACAAATGTCACCCATTTATTTATGCATTGTGAGACTGAACTATTGTTAGTTGGTATGGCTGTTTGCTTTCATTGGTACTTAGGAGTAGATGTTTACACTCTTCAAATGTATTGTAACCACACCACACCCATCACTAACATACCTATAATCCTCTACCACTGTCCACTGGACTCCCCTGCACCAGTGGCCCCCACTGCCTCTCTCCCTCTGGTAACCTCAGTTCAGCAGTCAGAATCCAGGGTTCGTCTTGGTTTTTAAAATAGTTATTGTTAATTAACATATTTTATATATCAATATATCTCTCAATTCTTTAGAGAAAGTTTTTAGGTTATATATCTGCAATGAGCGTCAAAACTTCAAGGTAGGCTCAGTATTTTGTTAGCCCTATTTTGCAGATAAGGAATCTGAGTTTGACAGAAGTTAAGAATCCTTCCAAGTTCCTATGATCAGCTTCCACCAACTTGTGGCAGAGTTGAGATTATGGTCCAAACCCTCTAAGTCGTGATTCAGAGAACTTAACAAATTACAATACTGCCCACGCTACTGGGACCAATAACAAAGACTAAACCTGTAACTAGATATATATTCAATAAAATAATCTAGTGCAACAAAGAGAGGACTTTTCAACGGATTTACTTTCTATTTTGAAAAATAGTTCTCTGTGAAGTTAGGATAAAAATTATTTCAGCCTGACAGTAAAGAACACTATAAAGTGGGCCTCCCCGGTGGGGCAGCAGTTGAGCGCTGGGTTGCGAAGCTGCCCGCCCAGCCACCAGAGGAGGGTCCCACATGGCGCGCAGACCTCTCCTGCCGCCTGCTGCTCCCCTCAGCAGTATACTTCGGTCCTTCTGCCTGCTCTGCTCCCTGCTCTGGCTCTGGTGAATTCTCTCACCCTCCCGCGCTTCTGACTGTACCCAGTGCATGTATAAACAAAACAAACAAACAAACAGATAAATAAAACATGCCTCTATTTAAAAAAAAAAAGAACACTATAAAGTACAAAAGAATATCCAGCAGCTCCTTCATTGTCAGTAATTATGAGAAAAGCATACACTTACTGTAACTGGCATCCCAAATCCTTGTATATGGTGCAACCATTTTTTCTACTCTGTGAATTCTGTGTTTGTGCTTCAGCACCTTCAGGACATCTCTACAACCAGAGGTCAATTTGTTGTGTTTGAGTGCCGAGTCCAGAGCACAGCCACAGTTCAAATTCACTGGTACAGAGAGGAAGATCAGATAGCAGACTCGGATGACTTCCGGATTCTGAGGAAAAGTATGGTGACAAACTTTTCAATATGCTTTTTTAAAATTTAATTGAATATTTTATTTATTTATGCATACAAGAGCTGGGGTGTAGGCCAGAGGTGTGGGGGTGGGGAGAAGTGAAAGGATTCACCAGAGACAGAGTGGGGAGCATAACAGGCAGACTGACTGAAATACACTACCGAGGGGAGTAGTGGACAAGACAGGAGAGCTTTGCTGTGCCATGTGGGTTAGCTCCCTGGCCAGGAATCGAACTCGTGCTGCAGTGGCTGCTGAGAGCTTCATAGTACTGGACTTAACTCCTTGTGCCACCAGGCAGGCCCCTTTCATAAGCTTTTTATTGCAACCAATCTTGAAATCTAATTTATGTTTTGAAGTTTAACAGCTGATTTGTCAGAAGCTTCGAGATTTCTACTGGTAAGCAACTGTGATTTCAAATAGAAAAAATTCCAAATACAACCATTAAAGAAAAGAGGGTTGTTTTATTTTAATTGAACAATAGTTTTAACAACCTTGGAAATAATGTATTTTTTAAAGATTTATTTTATTTATGCATCTAAGAACTGGGTTATAGGCCAGAGGTGTGGGAGGGGATTGAGAGGATTCACCAGAGACTAAGTGGGAAACAGAACAGGCAGATCTCAACTGAAATACACTGCTGAGGGGAGCAGCGGGCAAGAGAGAAGTCTGCTGCGCCATGTGGGTTAGCTCTCTGGCCAGGGATGGAACTTGTGCTATAGTGGCTGTCCATAGCTTCATTGTGCTGAGACTTAACCCCTTGTGCCACTAGGGAGACCCAAGAATGATTTATTTTTATAAATTAATGTTAACTATCTTCCTAATGATTTCTTGGCATACAAACAAAATAGAAATGTGAGAAAAAACATTTTTTAAATAGGAAAACAAATGAAAATAGATACAAAGTTCTTAAAGTGTTAAGTTTCCTACTGAATAATTAAAGGAAAGATAACAAGTAAACACTGAGCTTATGCTTTATAAACAATCTCGTATTTAATCTTCACATAAACAATTTGAGGTACATGTCATTATCTCCATTTTCTACATAAAAAAATTGAAACAGAAATGCTACACACCTTGACCAAGGTCACAACGGTAATAAATTCTGCAGCCAAGGTTCAAGCACAAGATGGTTTTTGTGTTAAATAAAGAAAATATAATTATTTAAATATTAATTCAAAACAACTGAACATTTGTATATCACATTTATGAAGAAATATCTATATTACAGAATATGGCATTTCCTTTAAAAATAACAGTTATTGGGTCTCCCCTGGTGGTGCAGTGGTTGAGCGCTGGGCTGTGAAGCTGCCCGCAGCCTCTGCAGTGCCGGTTCTACCCTACCGGCGAGGGTCCCACATGGCGTGACAGACCTCTCCTGCCACACCCTCTGCTCCCCTCAGCAGTGTATTTCGTCAGTCTGCCTGTTCTGTTCCCTGCTCTGGCTCTGGTGAATTCTCTCACCCTCCCGCACTTCTGACTGTACCCAGTGCTTGTATAAATAAATACATCTTTAAAAAAAACAAAACAGTTATTGCATTTTCTGAGAAGAAAGTAATACAAATTCATTATAATAAATCTAGAAATACAGTAACATAAAGAATAAATTTTAAATTGCCCATATTCTCACCACCCAAAGAGAACTATTACTTACTTTCATGTATATTTTTGTATAGTAAGATTACAGTATTTTTATAATGTAAACTTCAACTTTATTTTAATTAAGCTTTTAAAAAGGATTTTCTCTGGAGAAAAAGGGCATCTAAGACCCAGTGTTTCAGCAGCAGTTTACATTCTGAGAAGAAATATTATCTGGCTTTACCTTCATGTTAGAGATGAAGAACTAAAGCCCAGAGAAGTAAAGTAATTTTCACAAAGTCACAGAGCAATTTAGTGATAGAACCAGGACTAAAATATATAATTTCTAGTATCCTGATATGTGTTCATTCCATTGTGTACCTTTCCTGAGTTTCTATAGAATTTATAGTGTGTGATTCCATGTCACAGAAAACCATATATGGTGATTTCTCATATGTACATGACACCTTCTCCCAACTAAATTAATTGTCATTATCTAAATTCTCTGCTCTCTTGTTTCATCTTTCAGAAGCTTGTTTATCATCTATTCCTGGTAAGTAAAATTTTCAGCATTTTTAAAAATAAACTATTAGGCAAAATTATCATCAGAAAATTTTGTCTCCTAAATCAATTTTGCCTTTATGAGCAATTCTGAGACTATCCTATGTTAATCCTTGAATGGACACAACAGTGGGATTTATCAGTGTATTTATTCATTCATTCATTCATTCATTCCACATATATTTGCTGATACAGACAATGGCCTGGCTCCACTGTTATCTCTGAGGAAATAGCAGTGAATCAGAATGATAAAATTGTGCCCTCATAGATTTTACAATCTTCCCCTAATTCCAGTAGGCACAGTATTTTTGTTGTTGTGTGTTTGTTTTCTTACATTGTTTTTGTACAGTATTTGATTTCTCTCCTCAAAGTATAGTCCCTGTAGTTCTCCCACTACCATAGCACCTGTGAACCATCACTATAGTCCCTTATGCTCTTCCCTCCTATTTTGACCCCTTTCCCTCCTGTATAGGCATAGTATTTGTGACACATGATGCAGTATAGAGGTGTCCTGACATCAAACATCCAAACTATTGCCTCTCCAAGAAGTAAGTGTGGTACCCATCACTGTACTAAGATTAGTTCTAATGACCACAGAAATGACCATTTTTAGTTAAGTTCAGAAAATGTTTCTATAGACCTTTATGGTAAGCACTAAAGTTATGGAAATCTACAAGTCAAGGAATAAAGAATAGTTCTTGCTTTCAAGGAACTCACAGTTTAGTAGAAAAAACAGATGTCCCTGAGACAGGTGATGAGGACCACACTATGATTGTTTTAGGTTATGTTTCTAGATCTATCTTAATGAGTCCACTCAAAGGACAAAAAAAATTTTTAATCAAAAAAAATTTTAATATAAGGAATATGCTCTTCCTAATAACTACTCTCCTTAATATTCTCCCACACTGTTCATTAAATTTGGACATCCAAATACTCTGATCCAGTTGCATTTATTCCCCTTCCAGAGCAAGTCTGCACCTTGATTATCACAGAAGCATTTCCTGAAGATTCTGGGGAGTTCAAGTGCATTGCAGAAAATGAGGCTGGAACTGCAATCTCTGTAGCAAGACTGTTTGTTTCCCCAGGTAATTACTTTTTAGGATCTCCTCGCTCTAATTCTGCCTTGATCCAAGAGGAAGATCTGTTTCTATCTAAACTGGTGACTAATTGTTTTTTCAGAAGGAAAAGAAATGGAGAAATCAGAGAGTTTCCCAAATTTACCCATGGAGAAATTTCCTCCAAGACTGGACTCCTTTCCCTGGAGCAATGACAGCAATGCAAAGGACAAAAATCCAGACAATACCCCAGTAAACCTTATGCCAACTATTCCTGAACCATCTCGTCACAGTGAACATGAGATCCAGATTCCAAAGGAGAATTTCTACACTATCAATGAAAATTCCTCTGTGCTACAACCACAACGGTAAGAATGGATGGACCTAACATTTACTCATGCAACAAATATTCTTGGATCTGTAGCTATTACAGTGAACATGACAAAGCTCCTGACCTCAGCAGGAGATAAATCACTTTGTCATTTCTCCCTTGCCCTCTATCATGCATTTCACCATAGCTGACATAGTAAGCCATGTGAGTTAATTCACTTAAGGGTTTGTTACAGAGACTTATTGGGGGGAAAAAAGTCATTGATGGTGAAATGGCACAAAATATTGAATAAATGGAATCTTTTCCCAGAATAAAATTTATTATCCTCTTAATATAAATAAGTAAAATATTTTGTGTTACAAGTTTCTCACGGTCAGTCTTAGAAAACAGACAGAATCATCTTTGTGTTTAGAGGACAAATGTTTAAATGAAAAGATATTCAGTAAGAGAATTTGCCTACTAGACTATTCTAAAACAACACAATCTACCAGCATCCCCAATCCACAAATACAAAACCCTAAAAATTTAAAAGTCATTTAATATCTAACATAATCCCCTAAACATTTTACTTGGCTAAAACTACCTTTGGGCTAAACTGAGGTTAACACGAGGTTAACACCTCTAATAAAACTTAATGATCAGCATTCTTGACTATATAAGACAGCCAAATATAGCCTCTGTTAATCATAAAATAAAAAGATATTGGACTCTCTTATAATAATAGATTTCTTGAGTTGTATTTAAGTCTATTGAGAGAAATACACCATGTTAGATATTAAAGGAATCAAAGGTCATTCACATCAAGTCCCTCATTCCACAAGTGACTAAAATTTAAAAAGACCAGCTCATATTGTTGAGGGTTGGGTCCTCATGCTTCCCTCACCTTGGGATAGGTACTTGTCCCAGTGCTTCTTGCAATGAAGACAGTGAGGGAAAGAATGTGGGCTTGGAGGCTGCCAAACATAGTATAATGTATGTGAATACACAGCAGGAATTCAATGAATAGTAGCTCTTACTTTGGTGGTTTTTAAAATCAAGATCAGTGTATCTCCAGTAATTGCTTTTTTCTTCATTTCCTGTAACCCCTTGGTCTCCGGGCTCTCTAATTGCCTGGGCATAGCTACCCCCACAAGTAAAGACTCCATATGGGGGTCAAGGAATAATAGGTGTGGAGGGCAATATAGTTAAAACTGCAAATTATACAACAAACATTTATTAAGCACATTCTTTGTGTTTGTCATCTTTTGTGCTAGACTAGGTTTGGGGAGATGGCCCATACAGATACTTAAAACTTTTCTCCATGAGTAACAGTGTTTAGCACTGAGCCTTTTGACCTTTTTAAAAAAGACCTTGAACTTATAACATAGCATCTTCCCAGGTGATTAGCATCCTTTTCATTAACAAAATCATCTATGGGAAATATTATTGGGTTAAAAAGTTCCACAAAAGTTAAATTTTTATTCAATATCTGTATGAGCTACACTGTGCTAGACAAGATAATTTTCCTTCAGAAATACTTTGATCTAGTTGAGGATTCATATTATACCACAAAACAATCCATTTATGACTTCCCATTTCATTTGAGTCAGCAACTCTCTGATTTAGGTTGGTAAAACAGGTACTGTCTTTGTTTTATAGTTAATTCTTAAAGTTCAGAAAGCATTAGCAATTTGTCGAAGATTACACAGCAAGTATGTGCTAGAGTGGGTACCCTCACTCAGGTCTCCCAGATAGATAATGAATGTGTCCAGAAAACTTTGGACACATTACCCAAAATAATGTCCATTATTATGTCTTGCTTGAGAAGAATATAAGATTGAGTCAAGTGCTAGAATGGATATTTCAAAGTACAAGTGGTAAAGTGGGATTCACTTTCATTATGTTTATAGAGAACTTTAATAATTGTAGTGAATTATGTTTAACCTGAAAGCAAATAAAAGTTTCTTCAATCTTTCATCCTTTGATATCCACTATGATAATTTCCTGCTTTGTTGATATAGCAAAAATTAGCTCCATCACAAACAACTAACCTCTGACTTCAGAAAAAGCTGACAGTGTCATTTTTAGAATAGCATGTATACTTTAAAGTTTAAAAACAACAAGGGCTATAGTGAAGAAGAAAGGAATGATACAGTTAATTAAACAGCTACCCTTCCCTTGATGATGGGACAGAAAGGAATTCCCTTAATATGCAGCAGGACAGGTTTCAGTGAAATAGTAAGAAATTACTACATTTTGTGAGGGGTTAGACTTACCAGAGGCTCTTACTGAGAGTTTAGAGAAAAAAAAAATGAAAAAAGCTGTCTTTGGCAAAGGATTGGAAAATGGTTCACCACCTCATATCTTAATGGCTTTTTCAGTTTTAGGGCTCTATGATTTTTCTCAAAAAATCAATTAAACCATTCAAACAGGCAACCACATTTGTGAGGAAACATAGAACATCATTCAAAAAAAAACAAACCTAACAATAAAAAGTAGAAAAGTAGACCCATAATGGATCACTAAATATAAATCCTTAACTTCTGAGAATGGTGTTGTAAAAGATCTTTCCTTCACCATCCCCTTATTGTAGGAAGAATGTTAGCCTACATGTACCATGCAGCTATCACATTGTAGCCAAAGCTATATCTTACAAAGGCCTAGAGGAGAAAAGAGGTAAAGGAAAAAGGGCAAAGGGAACTAAAATTTTTCCTCAACTGTTACATTTAGAACCTGCCCTAGGCAAAATGGAGAATTTGTTCTGGACATATTCCCTACTGGCTGGTAAAGGTGTATCTCAAACTTTTAGGTACCAAGAGACCTCAAATTTAGTATTTCCTCTTCCTTGCACTAGTCAGGAAAAAAAGGGATCAGTTACATATGTGACATTTAAAGTGCTTTAAAAGTGCTTTAAGGATAGCAAAAGCTGTTATGTGTTGGCTATTCATGTTATTTTTACTGTGTCATTTGTATTTACATATTAAATCTCTCTAATTCAGACTGAAAGGCTCTGTCATTATTAGTTCAAAATATCAGTGAGCAGATGTAGAAAAGTATTTTGGGAGATTCCTGTAATAAGACTTTGTAGGCAAACAACTACTCCTTAAGACTAGAATGCTTTTTCTAATAAGCAAGGCTAGGTGCTGCGGCAGCAATTAATTATCAACATTTCTCTGAATCCAAAGGAAGGTACACCTCTACATGGTCACCTGTGAAGAATTTTATATGGTTCATAAGTGCTCAAGGGTCTATTTATTGAACCCTAAAGTACGAGTTAATTAAATCAAAACTGGAGTACTAATGAGGAAGGGAAATCAGAAACAAACCAGAACTGAAAACACTAAGTGGGGGTAATTCCACTCAATTAGCCTGATCCTCAGATTATTCAGCCCTCTCCACCACGTTTTTTGTAGATTTAAAAGCTTTTTCAATTCTGCAATTTTTTAATTCCCTGCACAAAATGGAAACATAAATACTAAGATGGTCTCCTTGGTGAAAAGATAAAGGAAACTGTATAACTGTTAGGAGAAAAGGAAGATGAAAGCCATTTGACAAGACAGAGCCCTAATTGTATAGACTGTTTGTTTGTTTGGTTGTTTTGGTTTTGGTTTTCTGGATAACAGAAAAGTCAAATTTATTGAAATACCCTACAACAGAGCCGGCAGCCACACTCGAGATACTGTCTGCTCCTTGTCCAATTGTTTAAGTGTTTCAAAACTTTTAGAATAAAAGTACAAGGGTCAAGCAGGCATATGCCATACAGATTCAGAAAACTTGCTGAAGAAACAACATCATGTTTTCCAGCTCCCTACCCTCCCAGTGATCTATCACCAGAACCTCACTCTTCTGACCACACCCTCTCTCTTAAAACAAACCGCTGAATCCCACTCCACCCCACGCCCATTTTGCAAGGGGAGGGGGGTAAAGCCTGCAATGAAGAACTACCCAATACCAGTCAAGTTGGAGTCCATCCTTCAGAGGCCTTATTACTAGAGAGTTTTACTACACAGAACACCAGACTTAGAATGCTATTTCCTGTTTAGTCCTTCTTTCTTCAACAGGAAGATTTAAAGTCCCTACTGCAATAAAGAATCTTTGTATTTTCCCCCATTTCTCAACAATTCATTGCTCTTTTCTCCCATGAGCTTGCTAAAGTTCACAGTCAAATTTCAAATATAAAGAGGCCTGCAAGAAACACTCGTAATCCCTCTCCTTAAATATCACTAAGACATCTGAGATATTGTTTAGATTGTGGACTCTTACTTTGACACGCCAGCATAGGTAGGTGGACAGGCAAGCACATCAGATGTCACTGTTTGGCAGCTGATAAAAGTCAGTAGTGCTATAATACTAAGCACAGAGCCACTGGATTAATCTGTGAGGGAAGAGGATGCCTCTTCCTTCCCTTCACTAGAGGATTAAAACCAGCTGGCACTCTCTGGAACTACAGGTAAGTTCCTTCTTTATTTCTACTACAGTTTTGAGGTGTTTTTGTTTGTTTTTTGTCCAAATCAGAGCAGTTGGAACAAAGGTGATCTTCAGATAAAAAGATTGAAAGCAAAAAAAAAAAAAAGTTGAAAGCTACAACATTGTAATAATAATGTACAAAGATCTGAAGAGAAAGCACCTATGCATTCTACTGAAACTAGAAGGCATTCTAAAAAGGATAGAGGGAAAGCTAGTTCTGTCTCATTTTTTTTAATCATTCTTTTTCCTTAAAAGGAACACTTGGTCTATTATTGTAGTGATGTCTTATGACTTCAAAATGTCCTTTATCAGTTTTTAGTACAAGTCTGTGCTATATTGGGAGATGGGGAAAAAATGTTGACTTTTAAATAGGAAACTAACAATATTTTATTTATAAAATCTTTGAAATTTACTTAATATTATTTTCAGCAAATTGTTATCATCTATTTGTTATTGAATTGAATTGCTGAACAGTAACTATTAATATGAAGAAAAGTCTCTTATAGTACCTGTGAATATTTCTATGAGTTTTACTGAGACATGAAAAAATGAAACTTCTAAAAGGATATCCTTAATTGAAATTTAAGAAATGTAGCAACAAAGTCATTTTCAAAAAATAAAAATAAATATAACAGTAATTGTTAACTGTGGAGACTGGTACCAAACTGCACAAGATAGTTAACATTCTACAAAATATATGCAAAGAAATATAGGGGCTCTTTCTGGAAAATACTGACTGGCTATTTGTTAAGCAGTTTATTCCTTGCTATTTGAAATGTATCTGAATAATTTTCCTGCCCAAAAGGGAATTTAGGAACCAAACTCTGTATATAATCCCACAATGGAATAAATAAACCCATAACTACAAAACTGCTTGTCTCGAAATAGAATCTTTTTTTTTTTTTTTTGAGATCTAATTAAAGCCTCCTTGTGGATGTATTTTCCCCAGCAATTTAAAGACCTAATATAGTTCTTTAATGAAATGTACTCCAAATACATGACTTTTAAAGTGTTCTTTTTCAATAGAATCTTTCTTTTGGCTGTTTAGTTGCACTTCTGTTTCTCCTTAAAATGTCTAATTTTAATTCTAAACATTCTATGAACAATTTCAGGATGAAGTTGTTTGCCCTGGAAATTTTTCATTTAAAGTGACAATTAATTCAAGACAAGATTAAATAATTATAAGATTTTATTGCAATTGTGACAACTTGGTTAATTTTATCTGTTAAAAGTTTATCACGTTTTCAGTGTTCTTTTATAATATGTGAAACAAACTAAATCACCTTATATTTTAAAATCAGACAGAATCAGAACTCAACAATTTATATTTTCTATATATAGTAGACAATGCCTGTATATAGTCCTACTTAGATTTACCATACTAATGGAGAAAATCAGAGGCAAATATAATCCTTCAAACTGATTTTAGTGGCAAATGATTCAAAAGAAAAACAGAGACCTGCAGGAAGGAAGGAGCGCTAAACAGAACTAAGTAAGTGAAATGTACACATCTTTTCTTGGTGAGAGATAGGCTACCATTATAGTTTTGCCTTAATTCTTTTGTACTTGTCATTCACCATTTCAAAAGAAAAAAAGTGGAGTTAAAACTGTTTCAAACTTAGTCTGAAATACAGATCAACACATGAATTAATTGGTATATCAGAGGAGCCATTCATTGGTTTTGATGAACAATGGGAAGAACCTGGACTGAATTAAAACTGATATTTTATGCAGTTTGTCCTCAACATAATGCTGTTTCATCACATTGCTGATGAGAAAAAAAGAAATCCTAAGTGAAGTTCAATGAAATGACATTATTCAAGGACCTGATTTTCTTCAATCCTTTTGCTTAAGGCCTCCAAATACCCATCAGTGATGTTAAGTGAGGATTTACTGTATATTTAACTGCTATTAATTTTAAATCATTGAATCTCTGTGGTCAATGAACCTGGGGCCTCTGGCAAGTTGTTCACAAAACCATAAATATCCATACTAAACAACATCATAGAATTTCCTTTCATGTATAACCACTTGGCAAATTCAAAACTTTATGTTCCTATATCTTGAAGGCCCTGAGCATGCTTTAAGAATCACCCTGAGGCAAATACCAATGACTTCTTTTTTCTTTTGCTCAAGAGAAAAGTAATTTATGCAAAGACAGGAATAAAGGAAAACTCTATAAGCAGGAAAGTTCTAGCTTGAGGCGACCTTAAAAGCACATAATCCCAAAAACTAAAAGAAGCTCCTAAAGATATTAAATAAGTATATTGGCTTCTATGAAATATTATAACCAAGTTATTTTCTCTTTTTGAAGGAACTATATTCAAGAGAAAGCCACTCCATCAAATCCAGGAGCACAGTATTCCCAGGATCTCAACCAGGAGGAGCAGATCAAGGTTGCTTCTGATTCCTTGCAACCTTCTGTAATTCCAGGCTTGCAGCCTCAAAATCAGAATCCCACCCCTCCAGGAGCAAATCACTATAGTAATAAATTGCCTTCACCTTCTGTATACCAGCTAAGTATGTTTAACTACGAACGTCCAAAACACTTCATCCAATCCCAAAATCCATGCAGCTCCAGACTGCAACCTCCTGGACCGGAAACCGCCAGCTTCTCTAGCCAGACTAAACAGTCTTCCATTATGATCCAGCCCCGCCAATGCACAGAGCAAACATTTTCTGCCTCTTCAACAATGAGCTCTCACATCACCATGTCCTCCTCTGGTTTCCCTGCCTCTCCCCAGCAGTTTGCTGGCTCCAACCCTGGCCAAAGGGTTACGGCTACCTATACCCAATCCCCAGCCAGCTTCCTCAGCTCCATATTACCATCACAGCCTGATTACAGTAGCAGCAAAATCCCATCCACTATGGACTCCAAGTAAGTGCATTTTTAATATACATTTATATATGGATATATATACCGCATATTCAGTGAACTTATATCTGAGGAGTGTGGGGGATATTTTGTACTTCATTCTCCACTATCTAATATGTTATTGAGATCTCATTCCATAGTTATCCTAGAACACCTTGAACCAGGTACTGGCAATAAGAAGTCATCGGACACACTGTCCAGTATCCTTGGGAAGCTGAACTAAAATCACCTGTTACCCTATATAATTACTTACCTATTATTTTTCATTTTCAAAACATTATTTCTAACATACACAAGAGCAGTGAACTACTACCTCAGAGCTGAGCAAAGATCCTCATACTATAAATTAATTGCTCTGGTTCTGGGCTCAGCTGAGATGAAGAACACCTGTCTGCTCTTTGTCAGCTAGGATTTCCTCTCACATAAGCAGAGGCTATTAAGTTTCTTCTCAGTCTTAGTCTTTTCTTCCTATCCATTTAGTCCTCTGGTCCTGAATATCCACTTAACTAAAAAGGAAATCTGGAATTTAGACACTAAAATATATGAATTTTTTTATCATTAGGAACAGAAGAACGAAAGCTTGAATAGATAAAGGCTTATGACCCTAAGGTTTCCTTTGGTAATTAAAACCACATTTACCCTGATCTAAATACAGGAAGAATACCTGAAGCCTTATGCAAGCATGTACTATTTCCACAGCCCTAAAACTGTTCTAAGAGAACTTGATATGAAGAAGGACATAGTGGTAGTGCTTTTTATAAAACATGAACTGAATACTCTGTGCTTATGCAAACTTAGAGCTATCAGTTTTCCTACTCCTTTCTGATGGCTGACTAGACCATCAGAAAATTAAACCAGAGGCATGTGAAAAATTTTCTGATGGCATAAGTTTTGTAGTAGGCTTATCAAAAGATTTGCTAAAAATCCCTGTTAATTTTTCTCAGTCTTCTCTAGAGGCTAATTTTTCTAGAGATTTCTAATTTTGGCGACAATGTTGGAAACCTAGCTGAATTGACCACAGCAATGCAACTTGTAAGGAAACCTCAGTATCTTTACAATTAAAAACCAAAGAAAGTCAAAAACATTTCTTAGAATCATATACTAGGTTGAGCCATTTGAAATGGCTGCTAGTCAACCTACAAAAAATGTCATTTTTTATAGTTTGGACCTAGTGATTTTTAAAAGATACTGTCAAGAAATAAGAGCTTACTTTTCTTCCCTCCCAAATTCCCTTTATAACCATTATCACACATTGTAGACTTTTCTTGGTTACATTTTACCTGTATGATCATTTTCCGTCTAGCTTCTAATTATTTTCAAATGTCCCACAAAGGCGTTTTAAAACACAAAATAATCTTTTCTGACAATAATATTTTTCTTAGTAGTCTTTCAATCCTATTTCAAATCCCTGACTAGAAAAAAAAAGCCACCAAGCAGATATTACCGAGCTTCAACCATGTACCCAGCTCTGTGCACAAAACTAAGAAGAGAGGACAAAAGGCAAAAATGGAGAGGATAAGGCCCCAAACCAGAGATCAAAGGTCCAACTTTAGCTGTTCCATTTTCAGCAACCACAGATAACTCTTTTAATCTTCCCACCGCCACTTGACACCCATTCAGTGTCCAGCTGCACAGGGTAGAAAGCTCTGGCCCTTTGAACATTTGTGCACAACTCCCTCATTGTTGTGATGGGCTTAAATTTGCCCTATCTTCTAAATCTAACCTAGAGATCTTTGAAAGCTTTATTTAGCTTTTCATCAGCAGGAAGCCTTAAGCAAGTGTTTTATTCAGTTGATCAAGTCATAGACTGGAAATTGAAGCTAGCTCTCTAATTCTAAATTTTCCTTTCAAAAAAGCTTGCTGTGTGGGACATTCAGCAAGTTTACCTTAGCTTCTCAGTGATCTGTAACAAAATTAAGGATTTAGGTGATTAATGATAGAAAAAATAGACCTATAAAGCGGTATACAAGTATAATATTAGTTTATAAATGAGTAGATATCAAATCCTAACACTTAAGCCATCCAAAAGGTAATAGGTACATTAAATGAATAAAGTGAGTGAGGCTATATATATATATCAGACCTGGTTTTGATATTCCTTCAGGATTTCTCAAATATATTTCATTAAATTATGACAATCTGAAATTCACTTCAACAAATGTGTTAAAAAGATATATTATAAAGTGGTAGGCTTGCATTAAAAAAAAAAAAAAAAACAACCCAGTATGCTATCATACAGATGGAAAAATAGAAGATCTATGAGATCAAAGGAATTTTACTACTTTGATATGGGAATTCAGTATTTAAAAAAATCACTATTTATCTGAACAATTGATTGGCTATTTACTTAATTGAACAAGTCAAACCTTAGCTAAGGATTATTATAGACAATCCTGAAGACCTGAAATGTACATCATCAACTTTGAATACAATGAAAAATATTCAGTCAACTGATAATATCTTCTACACCCAGCCTTTGTGTTAATGGATGTAAATGGTGAATAATAAGATGCCTTTTTTTCTTCAGTATGTTTACAACCTAGTGATTACTAATCAAGCCCCCAAAGTCTTCAAAAACTAAAACTCTGGCTCTAGTCAGAGGAAATACATTTCCAATTAGCTTACAAGTTATTTTAATAATCCTTGAGAATATATAAACAAGAACATATCAGAGAGTAGACTACAACTGCTTCATTTGGATAACTGGAGAATATTTATTAGGAAAATGGTAAAATATTCATTAAGGGCAGTGTCCAGGTTTAAACAGATAGAAGTTAGCACCTATTGGGCTTTAAATGAAAAAACCACGGTGAAATCTGTACAAGACACTGTGAAAAGTATAAGCCACCTAGCAGATCTAAAAATACAGGACTCCCTAAATACCATTCCTGTTCTCTGTTAGAAATAACAGGGAAGTTCTGGGAAGGGCAAGTATATCTTAGATGGAAATTGGAAATAAGTATTTAAACCAAACTCTTCAACTGTTATTCAAATTTACTTTCCTTTCTTCAAACCCCTTTTTCAGCTTACATTTCTTTCTCCTCGTTCCTCAAATCATACCATTCTTTCACTAAAAACCCCTTTAACAATGTTGAAGGTGTCATTACATAAAAGCTATTTGTTATTTATTATACAGTATATTACTTGGTATTATCTGGAATACAAAATTTTAATAGGAAAGCCAGTGACTTTGTAAACTGTAGACTCCATTCAAAGCAATAGAGTATTTACTAAATACCAGCGGTTATGTTGGTAAATATTTAACAGTGAGGTCTGGGGAAGGAGCCATGGTCTGTGGTAGTTACCAATTCCTTGTGGTAAGATACTCCCATCAATAGTAATTCAAACTACAAATATGAGGTCACAGATTGCTGGGACAAGATGCTAAAAATCAGTTCTCTCAAGCCTACCTACATGAAGCACATCTTTAGGGAAGATCTTCAAGGAAGGACACCCTCCTGATGTTCAGTCTAACTTATAAAGAAGAAAAAAAGCTAGCAACTAACATACAAAATACTTCTTGACTGTTATTAGGGCCACTGGTGTTTTTAATAACACTAGTAAATGACATTAGGTTCAACCTATTTGATAAAATGAGGCCAATTCTATTTTAGATACATTTTAAAGATTTTTTAAAATCTTTTTTCTTTAAAGCTATCAACATCCTTCAGTTGGCCAACCTATAAATGCTATGCCATCCCAAAGTACAAATGCTAAGCCCACACCAAGGACTCCTGACCATGAAATACAAGGATCAAAAGAAGCTCTGATTCAAGATTTGGAGAGAAAACTAAAATGCAAGGATAGCCTTCTTCATAATGGAAATCAAGTGAGCAAGATGTCTGTTTGTACAGAAAGTCAATTTAGTAATAAAATCTAATCTCAACAAGAAAGCTCTCTGTCTCACAGGGCTATATTCACATAATCAGCAAGGGAAAGGATTATAAAAAAAAAAGGGGGACTATTTAGGCCCTATTCTATGTTTTTATGCATAAAATCACCTCTTGGTTTTCAGTAGTGAAAGCATGGAGCAAATGAAAAGTCGACCTGAACATTTTAATGACAATGTTCTGTTGCAGGCATACTCATAAAATATGCCTGATGACCAAATAACTAATGGGAAATACTGTCAACCAGCTTCTTCATGTATTTTGGTGCACATTATGGATAGACAGATAGTTGTAATTCTTATTATGTAAAACTCTTACTGTGCACATTATGTCACTCATTTTTGAAACAGTACTATATGTCTTTAAGCCAAATACATTTGATATACTAGTTATATTACTTTCAACCAGAATTAATAAGTCAAACATTCAGTGTTCATTTAATAAGAGTTATTTCTGAATGTGCGAACATTCAGTACTATATTCAAAGACAGCCAAATAGAACAGGCAGAACAAGGAGGAAAAGAAAGAATTTCCCTTTACTTGGGGGAGCCTAATTTTAAGTTTGATTATGCCTGCTATTTAAAAGTAAAAAGAAAACAGAAGTGAATACTACAGAGAAGGGAAATGTCACTAGAATGGATGGGAAATACTTAGAATGAAAGAAAAGCCTTTTGAAAACACTGCATTGTCTATAATTAAATAGATAGAACTATATACCTTTTTGGTATAATGCTTGGTGGTTTTAGGGAAAGCTATACAAACAACTTTAATTAAATCTCATTACTCTCTCCTTAATAACTTACTTCTTTAAAGCGAATGACATATGAGGAGAAGATGGCTCGCAGATTGCTAGGACCACAGACAGCAGCTGCAGTGTTTCAAGCTCAAGATGATGGTGAAGCACAAGACTCACCACAGGTAAATTAAAATAATCTTTTATCTAACTGGAGCACTTTTCTTTTGCATGATTTTTAAATGTCTGCTTTTCGAAATGCCTTTAAATATCACTTTGAAGCAAAAACCGATCACTTCCATGCTCCAATCATGTGAAAATTAGAATGTGTCAAAATTTAAAACATACAAATTTTAGATTTTATTCCATTTTCTGGTGGTTTTAATATCTGCATATGAAATGTCACAAAACCAAAACACCAGAAGGATAATGATGTCACTTTTCATGTGGATATTTAGGGGTTAGTTAGACTTAGGAATCTTACTACAATGTGTACACCTACAAGAGAATTTATGAGTTGTAAATCTTCACCAGGTTAGAAGTTAAAACTCTAAAACCAAAGGAATTATAAGCTTTCTGCATAAGCTGACTACCATTTCAGTGTTTGAAAATATAGCTGTGGTATTCATGAAACATCTAATTTCTTTTACTATGCTCCTATCTTCATAAATGAGTCTTGTTATAAAAACAAAAACAAAAAACTATGAGGGGCCTCCCCGGTGGCGCAGCGGTTGAGTGCTGGGTTGCAAAGCTGCCCGCGGCCTCTGCGGCACCTGTTCGATCCCCACCTGCTCCCCGGCCACCGGAGGAGGGTCCCACATGGCGCACAGACCTCTCCTGCCGCCTGCTGCTCCCCTCAGCAGTGTACTTTGGTCCTTCTGCCTGCTCTGCTCCCCGCTCTGGCTCTGGTGAATTCTCTCACCCTCCCGCGCTTCTGACTGTACCCAGTGCATGTATAAACAAAACAAACAAACAAACAAACAAATAAATAAAACATGCCTCTATTAAAAAAAAAAAAAAAAACTATGAGTAATGGCTCTAAGAGTAACAAAAACATTCTTTTCCAAGAAGGGATTAACTTTATGGAGAGCATAAAGACAATGTCCTAAAGGCATGTGCCTGACCAACTTGATTTTAACAAGCTAATTTAACCTGAAGAGAAAAGTACAATTGGAGCACATAATGACCTGTTCGTGCTCCCTGTTAGTGCTCTTTCGGTCTTCCTTCAACAGTAACTTCTTCCTTCCTTCCCAAAACGTCCATAAGAAACTGTGAGACAAAGGGATGAAAATGGGTTCTCAAGAATCCCAAATTTCTAAGTATAGGAAGCTGAGAAGAGATTTTTGTTTTTGTTATACAAAATTCATCCACTAAAAAGGATGAAGCAGGGTCTAACAATGCACAAGAAACAAGAAGAAACTAGAAGTTAAATCTCTTTCAGGCTACTGAACAATTTGTTCATTCAAGTAACTTTGTAGAACACATGTGGTGCACTGGGCTCTAGATTTGGTATAGAAGATTACAGCAAGAATAAGACACAAATCCATCTCTATTAGAAATAACTCAAAGCAACATTATATTGATGATAGTTTACCTTATAAATTTACATTATATGAATTCAGGCCAATGATTTATCATTTTTCTCATTCATTCTTTAAAAACTTTAAATGAAGGTGATGGTACCAAGAAAAATATTAAAATATATCATTACGAAATCAGAAAAGTCTCTTTTTTGCATACTTCAAACATTCTACCTAAATAATACAAAATTCCATCAAACTATGTAAAACTGAAATATATCTATGAATATGAAGATATGCACATTATA
This sequence comes from Talpa europaea, assembly GCF_964194135.1. Taxonomy (NCBI): domain Eukaryota; kingdom Metazoa; phylum Chordata; class Mammalia; order Eulipotyphla; family Talpidae; genus Talpa; species Talpa europaea. The sequence goes on from NC_140080.1 coordinate 31,652,407, forward strand.
CTACCATTATAAGAAAAATCAAAAGCTTAATTTGGATATTTTGAATTAAATTGCGTTGTTTTTGGTTTAAAATAAAAAGTTCATTTATTTGCTCACTCAATTGTTGATTTGACATTGTGCTCAGAGAACCTTAAAGCTAGCTAAAAATTGTTACAAAGTGGTAGGAATTCTATTTTAAAATGACAAAATACATTCAATATATCCACCCAAAATCAATTATTTGTACTCAAACTTTGTTGTGTTGCTATACAAATGTATTTTAAATTTTGGGGTAGGCACGATATTTTTCACTTATTTCTGTATTCCACTGTGCCAAGCATAGTGAAATACACTAAATAGGCACTAAATACTTAAATCTATTATAATTTTCACCAATTCCTGATTTTATTTTCAAATAGAAATAATTTCCTGGTGCCTAGATATGAATCCTAAAAGATATTTCCTTAAATTAAATATATTTTATTAAGCAGGGAGTAATTAATGTTGTTTTTCATCTTTTTATTGCTCTGCACGTATCTTCCACAGTGTCCATCGGGCTATTGTGCCATGAACTAAAAAAAGAAGTATTTTCCAGTCTCTTCTGTGTTTACTGCTGTTGATGCCACTCTAGAGCACTAGGTACAATACCTTGTATCTACTGCCAACACAAGTGACTTCATGTCTATTCCTGGTTCACTAAAGGACAATCTGTACTGTGCTCCCATTTCAAATATACCAGAGCCATCATGCTAATTCTCATAAACCATACCTGTTGAATAATCCTAATAGTATAGGGGATTTCTTGCTAAAGTATTGTAAGATCAGTGCACATTATATCTTAAATGCTTAAAAAAAAATATGTAGAGCAATGGCTGTAAAAATACAGCCAAAATAGAAATGTTCCTTTCAACTACAAATACTTAATTCACTATCATTTTAAGCTTGCAACTATATGTTAACATTCTGTTTTCATTTCAAGCAGCACAACTCAGAACATGCACGACTGCAAGTTCCTACATCACAGATAAGGTAAAGTTTATTTTTTAATTTTAAAGAAACATATAGTTTGCTACCTAAATCATTTTCAGCTTGAAATATTTTGAAAGCCCTCAAGCTTCTTCTATGCCCTAATAAAAGACAATGACGTAATATATATATATATAAATAAATTAAAAGAAAAAATCAATGTGCATTTTTGAATGTTCAAGATGATGATCAAAAATTTTATCTGTTGGGCTTCCCTGGAGGCATATGGGTTAAGTCTCAGTGCTATTGCCACAATGGCCTAAGTTGGATACTAGCCAGGGAGCTAACCCACATATGACACAAGAGACCTCTCCTGTCTTGCCAGCCACTCCCCTCAGCAGTGTATTTCAGTAGATCTTTCTGATCTGCTCCCCACTCTGTCTCTGGTGACTCTTCTCACCCCCTGCACCTCTGGCTTACATCCCAGTTCTTGTATGCATAAATAAAATAAGTAAATCTTTAAAAAAAATTTTTATCTGTTAAGTAGCAGAACTATCTCAAAGGACATATTATTAAAATGATATGGTGGGCCTCCCCAGTGGCACAGCGGTTGAGCACTGGACTGCGAAGCTGCCCACAGCCTCTGCAGCACCGGTTCGATCACCAGCCACCGGCAAGGGTCCCACATGGTGCGCAGACCTCTCCTGCCGCACCCACTGCTCCCCTCAGCAGTATATTTCCTCAGTCTGTCTGTTCTGTTCCCCGCTCTGGCTCTGGTGAATTCTCTCACCCTCCTGCACTTCTGACTGTACCCAGTGCTTGTATAAATAAATAAATAAGTCTTAAAAATAAATAAATAGAATGATATGGTGAACTAAGTCAGAACCACGTTTCCACATTAAAGCAACTTTCTCATGACAATCTAAACCAAGTTTTAATTTTGCAGTCTTTGTACCTATTAAGAACTATCCAGGAGGTACTCTGCATTTTTTTTAAAGATTTATTTGTTTGTTTATTTATTTATTTATTTGTTTGTTTGTTTGTTTATTTATTTATTTATACAAGCACTGGGCACAGTCAGAAGCGCGGGAAGGCGAGAGAATTCACCAGAGTCAGAGCAGGGAGCAGAGCAGGCAGAAGGACCGAAGTACACAGTCGAGGGGGGCAGCGGGCGGCAGGAGAGGTCTGCACGCCATGTGGGACCCTCCTCCGGTGGCCGGGGAGCAGCCGGGGATTGAACCGGCGCTATAGAGGCTGCGGGCAGCCCTGCAACCCAGTGCTCAACCGCTGCACCACCGGGGAGGCCCAGGTACTCTGCATTTTAATAGATAAGTTTCTTCATCAATCTGTGGCACTGAGAAAAAGAAAAAAAGATGTATAATTTGTACCAGATGTTTCTAAATTCCTACTATTTTCAATAGTCACGAATATGCCATAGCAAAATATAGACCTAAGTCATCTCCCATGTTATTACAATATCAGATCAAACAGTGGACTTTGAGGTCTCAAATTTGATGGTATTTGTGTAAAAGGAAAAGGAATGACCAATTTTCTGCAGAGTGATTGTTAAAATATTTTTTTCAGAAGTAGATCATCTTCTAGGGGAGATGTGAATGATCAGGATGCAATCCAGGAGAAATTTTATCCTCCTCGTTTCATTCAAGTGCCAGAAAACATGTCAATTGAAGAAGGAAGATTCTACAGAATGGACTTCAAAGTAAGATAAGTGCTAAACAAATATTGGAGGAAAATTAACAATGAGATACTAAGTTTTGTAAAAATGCCCCTTTTCATTACACACATTGAGAAGCAGTATATAGAATAGATAAGAACACAAATTCTGCAGCCACGCTTACCTGGATTTAAATCTGGCTCTGCCGCTTTCCTTCTGTGTAATCTTACACATGTCACTCTGTGCTATTGTCTCATGTATAATATGGTAATAACAAATACATCTACCTCATAACATTGCTAGAAGGATAAACTGAAAAAATAGGTATAAATACACATAATAGTGCCTACCATCTAAATACTAAATATAAATGAAGCTACCATAACAATAGGATTTCTAAAATAGAACGCCTCTTTAATTTTTCCCTATTAAGGAGTTCAAGTCAACCTGTTTTCTCTTGGCCTATATGAGTTCTGCAGACTGAACAGCTCTTTAGAAAATCATATATTATCTTCATTTTGTAGAACTTTATCTTGTAAAATGTTTTTCCAGATTTCTGATGATCAAAGTCAGTGTGTAGATTTAATTGGTAAGATTTATATTAAAACACTTAACAAACTGCCATTTATGCACTAGAACTACAGTTTTGAAAACTGCTTTTTTGAAAAGGTTTTTCATTAGATCGATAAGACTCACATATATAGGCCTCAGGGAGTTCAATTACAGTCACCATAGTCAGAAAAGCCATATGACTGCCATATTCCTTGTGGAGACCAACATAAATTAATGTTCTACACATAGTAATTAAGAAATCTTGGAAAACCTGAGGTCACCTATGAAAGAGTTTGGTGGGGTTTGAGATAGTCTGAAAATATTATATTAATTTTAAGGGTTTTCATTTCTACTGTTAAAAAATATTGAAAGCAGGGCCTCCCCGGTGGCGCAGCGGTTGAGCGCTGGGTTGCGAAGCTGCCCGCAGCATCTGCTGCGCTGGTTCGATCCCCGGCTGCTCCCACATGGCGCGCAGACCTCTCCTGCTGCTCGCTGCTCCCCTCAGCAGTGTACTTAGTACTTTCTACCTGCTCTGCTCCTAGCTCTGGCTCTGGTGAATTCTCTCACCCTCCCGCGCTTCTGACTGTACCCAGTGCTTGTATAAATTAAAATAAATAAATAAATAAAGCACAAATGTTTAAAAAAAAAATATTGAAAGCAAAGACCTCTTAACGCACTTGCTTTACATTTCCAGTCACAAATCTACTCAGATGCAGAAACTGTTAAAATTGATAAATGGACAGCTGGTTTACAATAATGCTGCAATTTAAAATTCTTTCATCTATTTATGTTTTTGTTTCTAGGTGAGTGGTCTGCCAGCTCCTGATGTATCATGGTACCTAAATGGAAGGCCAGTTCTACCAGATGAGTTACACAAAATGATAGTGTCTGAGAAGGGTTTTCATTCACTTATCTTTGAAGTAGTCAGCGTTTCAGATGCAGGAACTTATGCGTGTATTGCCAAGAATAGAGCAGGAGAAGCCACCTTTACTGTGCAACTGGATGTCCTGGGTAAGCCTTCAAGGAGACCGTGAAAGCTCCTTGAAATCCAGTAGTATTTGAAAAGAAAGTATTTAAAAACAAAAGCCCAGAACACTTCATATTTAAAGATAGTATCTGTACAACCCAATAAAATGCCAATTTTTATCTAAAAGTCATGGGGGAGAAAGGAAGATGGGGAAGGAAAGGCAGATTTTTTGAGGGGAATACAATGAAACTAGAAAAACAGGTTTTTCTGGAAAGGAAATAAAGAAACAGTACAATTTTAGATATACCAAATAAGATAGTATAGTATAAAAGTATTTCTAGATGTCACTAAACGGGTCTTAAACTGAAGTTTATTTATTAGCATTTTTCTGGTCTACAGTTTAAAATAATCACACATAGCTTGAAATTAAACAATAAATGCAACTTTTAGTCTTAGTCTAATTTCTCTTCACTAAGAAACTTGTCTCAAATGACAGTAACACATACATGCCTCCTTGCTTTAGAAAACAGGTATAGCAAAACTCATCTTCTTATTAAACTTATGTCCTGATTTAAAATATTACAATTTAGGGCCTCCCCGGTGGCGCAGCGGTTGAGCGCTGGGTTGCGAAGCTGCCCGCAGCTTCTGCAGTGCCGGTTCGATCCCCGGCTGCTCCCCGGCCACTGGAGGAGGGTCCCACATGGCGCGCAGACCTCTCCTGCCGCCCGCTGCTCCCCTCAGCAGTGTACTTCGGTCCTTCTGCCTGCTCTGCTCCCCGCTCTGGCTCTGGTGGATTCGCTCACCCTCCTGCGCTTCTGACTGTACCCAGAGCTTGTATAAATAAATAAATAAATCTTTAAAAAAAATTAGAATTTAAATGCTTTAAAAACATCACATTTGTAATGATATACCCCATAGTATGATGCATAAGAGAGATATTGCTATATATTCACTAATCAAAGTAAAGGATGAACAATTTTCTTGAATTTTTGTCCTACAAAGATCAATGAAAAAATTTTAAGATTCTGTGATATGGTAAGACCTCACTTTATGGGAAAAACTAATGATCCGGAAATTTTTTAAAAATCAAGTAAATTCACTTTGGGAAAATCCTTTTTCTACCAACTATAATGTTGGTATAAATTACCACAATGTCAGAGAGCTGAAAAGGACCTTAGCAGGAAATCTGTCTAATCTGCTCATTTCTCCTTCAGAAAAGCTAGAGTGTAATTTGCTTTTTGCCCTCAGATATTTGAAGAAAAGTAAAAATATCATAATTACTGGCATTTGTATATTATTTGTTAGTTTACAAAGTGTTTCTTAATTATCTCAACTGATCTGTACAATAATTTTCTGTGGGGCCTCCCCTGGTGGCACAGTGATTGAGCGCTGGGCTGCAAAGCTGCCTGCAGCCTCTGCAGAGCAGGTACGAACCCCGGCTGCTGGTGAGGGTCCCACATGGCATGCAGACCTCTCCTGCCACGCCCGCTGCTCCCCTGAGCAGTGTATTTCATCGGTCTGCCTGTTCTATTTCCTGCTCTGGCTCTGGTGAATTCTCTCACCCTCCCACGCTTCTGACTATACCCAGTGCTTGTATAAATAAATAAATAAATCTTTAAAATATATATATATAATAATTTTCTGTGGTAGGCACAGCAGTCCTGGTTACAATTTCATAGTGGCTAAAAGTGAACCTCAGAAAAATTAAATAAATTATTCCCAACTTAGCATGACTGGCAGGGACAAGAAAAGAATTTGAACCCAAATCTTTTGGGTTCTTTTTCTGCGATTCATGCTGCCTTCCTACACATGAGATAAATGAAAATATGACAAATTCATTGAATGAAAACGATTATAAATTCAATGCACTGTTACATTACTATTTTGGGACTCTAAATGGTATAATTATACAACAGTACTGTATATTATTAAAACTTAATTTAAAACATAAAGTTTCCAATCCTGTTCACAGTTTTTTAGAACTTTCATTTCAACATACAATTTCATAATGCTTTGTTCTGACTTAATATTTTTGTAACATTTCAAATACTTGAATTTTTATTACTATGTAGCAAAAGAACATAGAAGAGCACCAATGTTTATCTACAAACCACAAAGCAAAAAAGTTTTTGAAGGAGATACAGTGAAGCTAGAATGCCAAATCTCAGCTGTACCTCCACCAAAGCTTTTCTGGAAAAGAAATAATGAAATGGTACGATTCAACACTGATCGAATAAGGTAGGATGACTATTTTTATACTTCACTATAATTAATTTGGGTGAAAACAGTTATATTACAGTTTGAAATGCATTTTAAATGATATACATTTGTGATCTCAAGTTGTCTAGATTTTAAAACAAATATAGTAATATAATAAGCCAGGGAGTTTGGCAAGATGGTTGCAGAGTGAGAGATGCTGATTTTGCCTCCTCCACATATCACAACCATACTACACCCAATAAGACAACAACCTCTAAAACATAAATGGATGGCTATCTCATATATCAAGAAAGACATCAGCACAGTAGGAAGGAGTAGGAAATAATACACAAGAAGAAAAGTAAATTAACAATTATTAAATTCATAATTTAAGAGAATAATTCCATTCACAATCACATCAAAAGAATCAAATACCAAGGGATTAACCTGACCAATAAGGTGAAAAACATATACAATGAAAACTATATGACTCCATAAGAAGATTAAAGGATATTCCATGCTCATGACCAGGGAATTAATGTTGTCAAAAGACTGGTTTACCAAAGCATCTCCCATTAAAATACCAATTATATTCTTCAAATAAAAAAAAAACAAACACAATAGGAATGTGTTGGAATCACGAAAGCCTCAAATAACTAAAGCAATCCTGATAAAAAGAAGAGAAATAAAGGTATCAAAACGCTGACTTAAATTATAGTATGAAACAGTAGTAATAGGTAGTAATTAAAACTTAAGGCATTGAAATAAAAATGGACACAGTGGGTCCTCCCCAGTGGCACAGCGGGTTGGACACAGCGCTGTAAAGCTGTTCACAGCCTCTGCAGTGCAGTTCAATTCCAGCCAGCCAGGGAGAAACCCACATGGTGCAGCAGACCTCTCCTGTCTTGCCAGCTGCTCCCCTCAGCAGTGTATTTTGGTCCATCTACCTGTTCTGCTCCCCGCTCTGTCTCTGGTGAATCCTCTCACCCTCCCATGCCTCTGGCCTATACCCCAGTTCTTGTATAAAAATAAATCTTTAAAAAAAATTAAAATGGACACAGGGATCAGTGGAGCAAAATCAAAAGCTCAGAAATAAATCCACAGATATATCAATACTTAATTCTTTTTTTTTTTCCTTTCTTATAGTTATTCTTTTTCCTGGTCCCTTATTTTAAGTTTTCTAGATTCCTGCTATGAATGAGACCATCTGGTATTTTTCTTTTTCTTTCTGGCTTATTTCTCTGAGCATGATCCCTTCCAGCTCCATCCATGTTGCTGCAAATTGCACCTTTTTATTTTATTTTTATATATATGTATATTTTTGTGGGACCCTCACCCATGGCTGGGGATCGAACTGGTGCTGCAGAGGCTGCGGGCAGCCTGGCAACCCAGCGCTCAACCGCTCTGCCACCAGGGGAGGCCCAATACTTAATTCTTGATAAAGGAGAGAATTATACAATGGGGAAAGGAGAGTCTCTTCAACAAATGACTCTGGGAAAACTGGATAACCACAAGTAAAAGAATGAAGCTAGATCGCCCTTTAACTCCATACACATAAATAAATTCAAAAATAAATGGATTAAAGACTTATAAGACCTGCAACAATAAAATATGTAGAAATAAACACTGGTAATATGCTTCACAACATCAATGACAAAGATGTTTTTGTAAACTTGACCCCTATGGCAAAGGAAATAAAAACAAAAATAAGCAATTGGGATTGCCTCAAATTATAAATCTTTCAAACAGCAAAAGATAATATAAGTAGATTAAAAAGACATCCTACCGAGTGGTAGAAAATTTTCATACATTACACAACCAACAAAGTTAATAATCAAGATACACAAAAAGCTTATTCAACTTAACAAAAATTTAAATAATCCAATTAATAAATGCACAAGAGATCCGGACAGATACGTGGAAAATTTTTCATCAGTTTGAGTAAGGCAGCTGCAGGGTAAAACCACAATGAGACATCATCTTAAACACATGAGAATGGCACATATTTAAAAGACCCCCAACGAAAAATGCTGGAGAGGATACAAAGAAAGAGAACCCTATTACACTGTTTATGGTGGAGATGTTAACTGGTGTGGTCATTTTGGAAAGCAACCTTAATTAACCTTAAAAAAAAAAAGTGGACATACCATACAATCCAGCAATCCCACTCTTGGGTATCTGTCTGAAGAACATGAAACCTCAACTCAAAAAATTGAATCTTCTGCAATGGTTATTGCAACATTATTTAAAATAGTTAGGATATGGAAACAACCTAAATGTTCAGTGACAGAGGACTGGATTAGGAATCCATATATATCTATATAGATAGATAGATATAGATATAGATACAGATATAGATTGAAATATTATTATTCAGTTATAAGAAAAGACAAAGTGTTTATGCTTACAGTAAAATTGGATTTTATTACAGTAAAATGGATATGTGAGGGAATTGTGCATAGTAAAGTAAGTCATAATGACAAACACAAATATCAGATGTTCTTATAGTGGACATTTTGACAAAACAAATAAAAAATTAGTGGCCACCAATAAACAAAGTGGGGTTCCCAGGCTAAGAGAAAGGGAGAGGAGAAAGGATCAAAAAAAGGGAGGAAGGTGGGAGAATGTGGAGGCCATTTCTAGGTAATTACTGAGTGAACTGATTTATTCAGTCATGACTTAAAATAAAGCAATACAATTCACAGTACAGAATTTCTGTCATTATATGAGATTTGGAAGTTCTTTATCAGAAAATCAATAAAATCTTGCAGACTTGCAAAAAAAATCTTTCTTGGATCAAAAATATTTTAAAAAGTGGCAAGACTGAAAAAAAATATCTCATTAAGCAAAAATCCACTAATCAGAACTTTAAGGGTTAAAGTAGGCTAGGATTTCCCTTTTTACTAATAATTTAAAAAGCTCACTCAAGAAAATAGGTGGTGTAAACTATATTAAAGGGGAAGAGGGATGTTTAATTTTTTCACAATTGCTATTTGGCATGACTTGGTATAGACTCAGAATTTCCAAATGCCTCTTAACTTTGTATCTGTCTGCCAGTAAGTCAGAAGCAAGACTTTCACAAGAAAATCCTTATACTTTCCTTTTTTAATTGTTTCATTTCAGCTTATATCATGATAATACTGGGAGAATTACCTTATTGATAAACGATGTAACCAAGAAAGATGCTGGGTGGTATACTGTCTCTGCCGTTAATGAAGCTGGAGTCATCTCATGTCATACAAGATTAGATGTTACAGGTATGTCACACTATCAACCCAGGTGTAGGAGACTTTACCAGAAGATTTAATAAGAAGCACAAATCCCAGCACTGAATAAAATCTGAAGGGCTTTCCACATACATCATCAGCTTTCATTTTTTTCCGTCTAATAATGAATACCTACTGCAACCCCTTTGTTTACAGTGGTTTTTCTTAAATGACTTTTATTTGATCTATTTCAGCCCGTCCAACCCAAAATGTCCCAGCTCCTAAGCAGTTACGTGTTCGACCAACTTTCAGCAAATATTTAGCACTTAATGGGAAAGGTTTGGATGTGAAACAAGCTTTTAATCCTGAAGGAGAATTTCAGCGTCTGGCAGCTCAATCTGGACTCTATGAAAGTGAAGAACTTTAATAATTTCACCAACATTGGAAAACACAGCAACTAAACTACTAGAAATATATTCAATTAAATTTTTGAAATAAATCAATAGCTGTATTAACAGATTATGACTTTAATTAGGTAATATAACTAATATATATTTATACTACTATTTATCCTCTGACTCTTACACACTCTACTTCTCTGGTTTGTGAAGCCTATAGAAAATTTGGATATATGGGTTTGTAACTGCAGAAGATGATCTTAAAATGTGGGATTTTAACATTTAAATCATACACACTTAACAATTACAGATTATACATTAATACCAACGCTTTTAAAACATCTAATGCTTGCTATAAGGTGTACTGGTACTGCCTTCTAAATAGTTTTACCAGATTCCTCTTACAGAATCACTAACATCGTACAGATTTTCTGGGTGCCACAGTTTTATGTCGCAAGAGAATAAAATTTCAAATATTTAAAACAGTGTCTCCTCTTCACAAAATTTTAAAATTTTCTAATAAAACTTTAGGGTTTAAGGGTGATAATATTTATACACTATACGACCGATAAGGGGCTGTTATCAAGATCTACAAACAGCTTACACAACTCAACAAAAACAAACAACCCAGTCAAAAAAATGGTCACAAGAACCGAAAAGACACTTCTCCAAAGAAGAAATACAAATGGCCAACAGGCATGTGAAAAAATGTTCAATATCACTAATTATCAGGGAAATGCAAACCAAAACCTCAATGAGAGTTAGCTCTTCACATCTGTGAGAATGGCCCATTTCAAAAAAAGTGGAAACAATGAATGCTGGCGAGGATGTGGAGAAAAAGGAATCCTCTTACACTGCTGGTGGGAATGCAAACTGGTCCAGCCACAATGGAAAGCTATGTGGAGAACCCTCAAAACACTAAAAATGGACCTACCTTATGATCCAGTAGATTTCACTAGTAGGAATCCACCCAAAGGACATAAAAATACTAATTGGAAAGGAAACCTGCACTCCTATGTTTATAGCAGCACTATTTTAATAGCTAAGGTACGTAGTGCACAGACACACACACACACAATGGAATACTACTCGGCAATCAAATAAGGCAAACTCATAATTTGCAGCAACATGGAGGGAGCTGGAAGGGTTTATGCTAAGCGAAATAAGTCAGAAGGAAAAAGAAAAATATCTAATGGTTTCACTTACATGTGGAGCAGTGAAAGACAAAAGAGTCAGGAAAAAGACAAAACTTGCAAGCTGACCATAGATTTGAGGGAAAAAAAAAGGCAGAGGGATCAAAAGCAAAGAGGGAAGAGCACAAGGAACCACAGTGACAGTCCACAGATGCTATGGGAGAACCACAGGGATTATACTTGAAGGGAGAATAATGATTTAAGAAAATAAATAAATTATAAAAAAAAGAAATAGAGACTTTTATGGAATCTCATGGAAAAAATGTTTATTACAGAATGTTTCTATATAAAAAAATTTTAAATATAAAATCTCTGGATTTTATGTATTAACCAAAACCTATGAATAACAAGTTCCAAAACAGTAATGACATTATATTCTAGAATAGTGTGTGTTCTTGGTGAAACTGACAGGTCAATTCTTCCTGAAACTCAAGACTTTCCAGGGCTTGCATTCCAAAGGCAATCATAATAAAACAGACCAAAATGGAATCACTAACACAAAGTCTCAAACCAAGACTGAACTTAAAGGTTTGGTCTTTTGGAGAAAAGGTAATCTACCTGGGCCTCCCCGGTGGCGCAGCGGTTGAGCGCTGGGTTGCGAAGCTGCCCGCGGCCTCTGCGGCGCCGGTTCAATCCCCGGCTGCTCCCCGGCCACCGGAGGAGGGTCCCACATGGCGTGCAGACCTCTCCTGCCGCCCGCTGCTCCCCTCAGCAGTGTCCTTCGGTCCTTCTGCCTGCTCTGCTCCCCGCTCTGGCTCTGGTGAATTCTCTCACCCTCCCCACGCTTCTGACTGTACCCAGTGCTTGTATAAACAAAACAAACAAACAAATAAATAAAATAAAAACATGCCTCTATAAAAAAAAAAAAGAAAAAAAAAAGAAAAGGTAATCTACCTGATAGAGCCCTGCCATCCCCTAAAGGAAAGTGATTTTTTCATAACCACTCTGCTTCAGCCTCCTTGTTTTCCCTACCATCTTCCTATAAAAAGACTTTCATATCGTACTGCTCCTCAGAACTCCTTTCTACCTGCTACCTCCTACCTGCTAGATGCTAACTCAGGAATCACTGCATGACATCAATAAGACCTTCAAAATGTACTCAAATTGTTTTTTAGCAATAGTAACTCAAGTCATGACTGAATGTCTCCTGAAATTGTGATTTCATTTTAATCAAAACAAAACTTCAAAATCTTCATTCCTCAAAATGTTTGAGTCCAATGAGCTCACTGGAATAAGACTGCTTAATTTTTAGGTTTAAAGTAAATTTGAACGCTTGTATTTCAGAATCATTCCCTCCTACATTTCAAGCTCAGGTATCCTATTGTATTAGAAAACATAATTTTGTAAGCATTTGCGAGTTGAGGGATAACGTGGTGGCAGGACAGGCCACTGAGCAGGTTTTCTACGATCTGAGCAGACCCGGTAAAGGAGAGTCCTGGAGCTCTATGTGGTTTTCTCAGGCTTTTATTGAGCTTTTACATGTAGTGCAGCAACCACTTACACAGCAGGCAGGGGTGGGGTATGGGGAGCGGCAGAAGGCCAGGAGGCAGGCAGGCTTCCAAGCCCCCAGCAAGTCTTCACTCTGGGCTTCTCTCTTCTGGCTTTCTCTCCTTCTCCTGCTTCTTTCGCTAATACCTCAGTACTGAGCCATGGTGCACAGGTAATGAAGTAAACAACATAACTATAACTGTAACAAAATGCAAGTGCCCCATCAGGCAGGGCAATCCCAATGGTGGAGGGCAGAAAAGCCTGAAAATCATTTACCCTACAGATAGGAAAGGGCAAATCCTTTTATTGAACTATTCCTCAGCTAGGACAGTCATCCTTTCTTCTTTTTTTTTTAATAAGATTTATTTATTTATTTTATACAAGAACCAGGGTACAGGCCAGATGCAAGGGAGGGTGAGAGGATTCACCAGAGACAAAGCGGGGAACAGAACAGGCAGACTGAGGAAACACTCTGCCCGCCGGGATCCAGCCGGCACTGCAGAAGCTGCGGACAACTTCACAGCACGGTGCTCAACTGCCTGCACCACCAGGGGAGGCCCATCCTTTCTTCTTAAGCTTCTGAGCCATAAGTGGCTGGCCTTTTATCATTGGTAGTCTTTGACTCTCCCTGCTGTGTGGCCTCCTTTTGCTTTATAGCTGGACATAAAACAGCACTTACCAACCTCACTCTACATCTCTTTCCGGAAAATAACAAAAGTGGCTTTTTCTTTTTAAAACACCTTGATTTTCTTTGCTGGCGGCCCAGGGCCTTTAGACTGAATTCCGTTGCCCCCCTACCCCCATTTTCCAAGCAGCCCTCTGGTCTTACATCTGGTGGGCCTGGATGCCTTAATTTGTAGCCCAGTCTGTTCAACTTTACCAAGTTTACAAACCTTCTCATCCTTGCAAAGATTCTGCACCTGGTGTGAGTCTGGGCTCTTGGGAACTACTGCATTGGCCTACCGTTTTTTTACATAATAACTGCAGAGGTGGATTTTTTGTTGTTTTTGTAAATTGAGATAACATTAGGTTACAACATTGCACACGACTCCGGAATAGTCTCTCACCTCAGCAACTCTCACCTCACACCACACCCGCAAACAAAGGGCCAGTCACTACCCACCACCACTACCCACCACCCACAAATAGGCCCCTTCTACTGAACCCCCGTCATTCCCCCCTTCTCCCCCTCTCCCACTTTCCTTATGGCAACCATGATTCCGTCAAGTCCCAGGGTTTGCTTTGTTTGCTTATATTCCACAAATGAGTGTATTCATACAGTGTATGTCTTTCTCTACGGACTTATTTCCTTAGCATAATCCACTGGATTTTTTTTTGAAAGATTTTTTTATTTATGCACACAAGAGCTGGGGTACAGGCCAGAAGTCTGTGTGTGCATGTGAGAGGATTCACCAGAGTGGGGAGCACAACGGGCAGAATGACTGAAATACACTGCTGAGGGGAGCAGTGGGCCAGGCAAGAGAGATCTGCTGCGCCACGTGGGTGGCTCCCTGGCTGGGAATCGAACTGGTGCTGCAGTGGCTGCAGACAGCTCCACAGGTTGTGTCTGAACACCTTGCGCCGCCAGGGAAGCCCAACCTACTGGATTTTTAAATAATCTATTTTAACGTGTCCTTGGCCATATCGGATGGAAAGAAGAGAGGAAAGCCATTTCCAAGGACAACTCTCCATACAACAAATGTACTGTTAGGGGGAAAAGGATGTCCTAAAGCTAAATTCCATACAGGCTTTGTGGACTCCACCCCCACCCCAGGCCCAAGCCAAAGACACTGGGAACTCCAAATCCCATCACCACCAAAGGGAAGGTGGCTGGGACCTGAGGGTGGGGTTAAGCTGCCAGGTTGATATAAAGCCAGACACATGGGCTTGGTGGGGGGGGGAGGCATTTTGGCGGCCAGCTCGCAGCGTCTGGCCATCTCTGAGAGTGCCTTTGGGTTTCCAGGTCGGCGGATCGGGTAGGTCGCATTAAAGACTTTATTTCCCTATTTTCTCCCTGAGTTGTACATTTTCCTTCTTTCCTTTTCCCTTGTAAATAAACCTTTTGTGTGTGCCTGTAGTGGAGTATTCATAAGTCCCTTTTAAGCGCGCGGGTGAGGACCCACAGCCAGGCAACCCATTCAATATTGGGGCTGTCCTATAACAGTACCACGAGTAGCAGCAGCAGCCAGGGCCTTACTTAGGCTTTCGGGCTTTGTAAAGGTTGCCGCCACAACACGTGGGCCCTGGTAAGTTACTTATCCTCTCAGCGCCTCAGTTTTTTCAGCCCTAAAATGAGGAAAGAACACCTACCTTTTAGGAAGGTGGGGTGTGCTGACTAAACAAGCCAGTGAATAGTATAGGTGTCAAGGAGGAGTAGCCCGTTCTAATTATTTACTCCATTTCTATGACTAACCTTGGGCCCAAAACCACGTTCCCTTCAGAAGGCGGCGCTGCACAAGAGGAAGAATCGCACAGCAGGCATCCACCCGAGACCAGGCAGGAGGTACTCGGCGCGCACGCGCACTTGCAAATTGTAGAGCCGCTCGCGCCGCTGGCGGAGCTGGGGGGAGGGGGGGGTCGCGCAGGCGCGTGCGTAGCCCTGCGCCCGCGTGTCTATTGCGCAGGCGCCGCAGAGTTAGGGCGCTCAAGCGGCTTAGTGCATTGGGTCGGCCATGGCTGAGGCCTCACGGTGGCACAGAGGGGGTGAGCGGTGCTCCTCGGGGGTGGGTGTGGCAGGGCCCGTTTGGCAAGTCCACATTCTTTGGAAGGAACTCTGTCCCCAGTTATTCATGAGCGAGAAATGGCCTCTAGCACGTTGAGTCTAAAACTAGAGACGTGAAGACGAGAACACTGAAGCCCAACGGAGACATGGCGCCCGCCGTTGCCTGGGTCTCGAGCTGGGTGGGGTCATTGGCTGTGCAGTGGCCGTTTCTGAAGTCTTTTTTTTTTTGACCTTAGGGAATCGTGACCTTGACAGAACCGCTGGGTGAATGCTTTTTTTCCCCTCTCAGCTGAAGCCAGCCATCCCAAGAAGTAGTTTTGCTAGGTGGAGATAAAAATTAGGGATAGATGAGGGCTGTTGTTTTGTGTTTTTGCTTTTACCTTTTAAGACTGAACTGGTGAGTTGTAAAATTCATCAGTTTACACATTCGTTCACTGATTGCTTAGTTCATTAGTTGCATCTAAAATAATTGCCCATTTTCCCTCATGGGATAATGTTAGTAATTATTCCTTCCTCATAAAAGTGAGAATAAATAACCAGGAACTACTGGAACTTGCCTTCACATAGTGTAACAGCTATAAGTAGCTTTCTCCGTCATTGTTGTTTATATACAATGTAAATTACATAATAATTTTGGGGGAAATTTGTTTTGTATCTCACAGGGACTCCGAATCTGCGTTACAGAAAGGAACTAGAGATTAGAACCACACCTCAGGAGTTGTTACTCTACTTAATTTTTTTAATAGACCTATGTATATGTAAGTACACATGTAGATGAAGATTCTGAACTTAAAAGTTATGTAGACATAAAAAAGAACGCATAGTCTTTATGATACCTTTGATTTCAGACTACTAAACGTCTCAAATAGGATCTTTTTGACATCTTAAATTCACTTCAAATTCTTAAGGGACCTTAAGGTCAAAGATGTTATGAGAATTTTGCGGGTTTTTGCGTGAAAGAACTGGGGTGTTCGGGAGGGAGGATGAGAGGATTCACCGGAGACAGAGTGGGGAGCTAAAAAAGGCAGAATGACGAAATACAATGCTGAGGGGAGCAGCGGGCAGGCGGGAGAGGTCTCTAGTGGTGGAATTGAACTCAGGCTGTAGTGCTGATAGCACTGAGACTGAACTTGTGGGCCACCAGGGAGGCCCTGTAATGAGAGGTTTTCATAGTCAATAATAATTAGGCTAATTATTCCTTTCAGTTGGCAATTTTATCTTGAGTGTAATATTCCCTTGACTTGGCAATTCTAACTGGATTTCTTCTACAAGCCAGGTAGACACATTTACTCAGGTCATAGGTTGAACTGCAAATGAGGCCAAAGAAGTTAGTCTTGGTAGCCAAGTTGTTCTTTCCCAAAGTCTATTGTTAATAGTAAAATAGGCTATTGTTGAGTAACAGGTATTATGGATCAATGGAAATCTTTAAGGATGTCCAGGAAAACTTCTCACCCTACATTCTTCCTATCTGTAGGTCATAGCATTGACTTAATCTGTGAAGGGCAGTATTAAGAGCATTTTGTCTTTAGAGCACCCAACATGCAGTAGATGTAAGTTCACCAGACTAACGTCATAGTGGTACAACCCTACATGCTGGCGTTTGTGTATCAAATAATTAGTGTTCTATCAATTGTACAGGGTAAGTTTCAGACAGATTTTGACTAAAAAGACAACTATAAGTAAAATTACCTTAGACAACTACAACTATAAGTTAAGGTATCTTAGTCTGATTTTTAAATGTTTATTACATATTATTTGGGGAATGGAAAAATAGGGAAAGAATATTCATAATCCCATTATTTGGGGATTTAAAAAAAAAACCTTTTCATAATTAGGAAGAATTCAAAATAGTTTAAATCTCCAATGACAGAGGATTTAAGATTTGTTTACATGTGGTGAAATAATATGCAGTATTAAAGAATGACATAGACTTATTTGTGCCATGGAATGTTGTTGAAGCTAAATGGTTTTTTAAAATTACAGAACTTCTGGGGGGAAAAAAGGGAGATGTAATCTATACCCTGCTCTCAAACCCACCCACTCTACCTGGAAAGAGAAAGTAAAGAAGAATACTAATTATTTTTTTTTTTAATTCTTACCATATGCCAAAACACGTTTTAAATGTTTCAAAGGTGTTATCTCATTTTTCATGACAAAACTGAAGTAGGAATAATGCAATGTTATTTCAATTTAGAACATTTTTCAAAAAATAGGCAAAACTGAAAGAAACTAGTACCAAAAGATCACATATGATTCAGTTCATTTGAAATAGTCAGGACAGATTAATCTATAGACAGAAGTAGATTAGTCATTGTCCAGGGTTGGGAGGAGATATAGGGTGATGATTGCATATCACATGTATGTGAATATACTAAAAACTATTTAATTGTAAATGAGTGAATTATATGGGATATGAATTATAGTTCAGTAAGACTAAAAAAACCTCTCAGTTTCCTATCTTATAGGAAATAATATCCCTATAATTGGGCAGACTCAGACCTACCTATTTGAATACAAAGTGCATAGCATAACTACTCATATACCACATTCTATTGCCTACTCTTACTATGGAGAAAAAGCCAACTTGCATGCTAATATAATGTCTTATTTTTGTAAAAATGGTTGTTTTCTTTATAAAGGTGTGTTTATATAGAAAAGTATGAATAATATGTGCCAAATCTAAATCTAGCAGTGGGATTTCATGCTTTGTATATTTCTATTTTAGTTTTTTTAATCATTAGACAAAACGATGTTGAGCTTTTCAAAACAAAATTGGCAACAAATTGTAAGTTCATTTTTAATATTGACAACTGAGTTTTTAAGTAAATTTTAAAACAAAAATTCTTCTCCTAGTGACCTTTGGGATGGTAAACCCACATATGTATTACTTAAACAAAGTTATGTCATCTCTATTTTTGGATACTTCTGTGCCCGGTGATGAAAGAACCAGCTTTAGAGCTATTCGCAGCATAACTGATTTTTGGAAGGTAAGGTATTATGTAATTGTGGCTGAAGTAGCTTTAAATATTGCACCAACCCTGGTCACATATAGTAAACACCTGACACATATTTGCTGAAGGAATGAGTAAAAATGAATAAAAATAAACTGTTGGAAGCAGCCAACCACCAAGTATTTATTGATAACTCGCATTCTCAATGTGATAGAGGTTGTGTAGCTATTAAAAAAGGAGTATCATTTCTTTTAAAGTATCATTGAGTTTGGAAAATAGAAGACCTGCTTCTTAGGTAACATGTTAGGATCCAAAATTAGTCTATAATTATGTATAGTGAAAACTACTATTAATTCCTTAAATTATCTTTAAAGTGTATCCTATATAGTTTTTGGTGTGCAATCCTGCACAGTGTGTTTCAGTAATTTACAATATATAATAAAGTACATATATAAAATTAATTTATACTACCCTTAACTTTACAAAGTCATTCCTTTAGCATTGGAACAGACTTGTTTTTTTTTTTTCATTACCCTTAGCAAGATGTTCACATTATAAGAGCATTTTATATATAAGAGCATATATTAAGAGAACAGCAGTTTCAGACATTCCATTTTTACAATCATTGGTGCACACAAGGAAGTTTTTCCAGAGGTGATGACAATTCAGTTGTGTTTCAAAGGATGATTAATAGAAGGGCATTCTAGGAAGAATAGATAATACTGTATTGTCTATGTAAGTAATTCTATATATGGAGCTATATCTAGCATTATAGACATAAAAAGGCATATAAACATAAATGTGGAAAATGCCAAATTGAATTGGACAGAGATTAAAATCATGAATGTCATGCCAGGAATTTGAAACTTCTCAAGGATACAAGATCGCTTTCTGAGAGTGAGAGGATAAGTAAGATGAGGACTAATGGTAAGAGCTCATTGGTTTAGACCAGGTGCCAGGTGGAATATAAAAGAAAGATAGGAAATTTTCCCTGATCTAAGAAATAGAATCCACCTTGCCTTTTTGGCGGGGGGGGGGGGGGGGGGGGAGGGGGGGGTGGCGGCGTTAAGGGGGTAGTGCTGTCTGAAAGTATGTGCATGGCCACTGGCACAGGGAAAGGCAGGGATCCCTTAGGAACAGATAGGGGCAGCAGGGATAGCAGCCACCACTGCCAGAACTGGGAAGAGGGGCACATAGCCACAAAGTTATAATTTGTGGCTATGACTAGCTCTGATAACTCATATATTGTGGTACAATATCCCTCATAGAGGGGAGAAGAAGAGTTATGAAATTAAATAAGTTAATATTTGTCAAGTGCTTAGAGCAGTGCCTAGTGCATAGTAAGTGCTCAATAAATGTTAACTGTCTTCATTATCAACATTGTTATCATTACTATTGTTATTAAGTGGTGGCTTGGTCAACAATTTTCATACTTACCCTCAAAAATCTTAGAGATAACATTATGGATTCTTCTATACATTTCACATGAAAACATTTTTCCCGTAACACTTATCTTTCTAATTGAAGTTTATGGAAGGACCCCTTTTGGATGGTCTGTACTGGGACTCATGGTACACTAGCCAGAAAGTGTATGATTTCAAGAACAGCAGTCGCATCTACTATGAGAACATACTTTTAGGATTCCCTAGAGTTCGTCAATTAAAAGTTCGCAACGACACATGCAAGATTCATTCATCCTTTCAATCTTTGATGGATGAATGCTATGATAAATACACTAGTGGAAATGAAGACCTGGCTGACTTTGGCCTTCAAAAAGATACTGAGTAAGTAGTACAACATTACATTTAACTTTCTAGCACCTTGCCATTGTATCTTCTACAAGTGAAAATGTGTGTATTTTCCAAATAATACCAACAGGAATTAGGCAGGTATGGAGACTTTCATTAATAGCATCAATTGAAGACTCAAAACACTAGCAGTACTTAGAAATGGAAGAGTGAAACTTGTTCTTTTTGTTTAACAAAGAATGTAATTTTTTTTTTTCACTGTATATGAAATGCTAAGACATAGACACAGGTCAAAGTGTCCATTTTTGGTTTTACAATATTCTGTTAATTTGCGTTTCTAGTCCGGCCAGACTCCCTAAAGCCCATGCCAAATGCTTCTTGGGATCTCCAGGAAATGTCTTAGGTGTGCTCTGCTGCTTTCCTCCTTTCTCTAGACTTGCCTGACTTCAGGTTTATCTTCTGTTGTTGCCAATACTCAACAGGGGCAGTTATGCCCTACAGGTACTGACTCTAATGATGCCTCAAAAAGATACTGTGATCATTGTTCCCCAAACTGCCTGAGGCTAATTCTGGTATAGACACATGTCTACATTTTATATCGAGAATAAGCCCCCTTATCATGGAAACTGCTGTTACCATTTCTTTTAGGGTCCTATGAAAATCGTTAGGGGCAGAGCATAAACCTTTTACAAACTATCACAGTAAAGTGAATACAAGGATCCACCTTTTCCTGCTTACATTCCCACTCTGCAGAAGCAGCCACTTTTAGCAATTTTGATTCTTTCTCCTGGTGCATACTTCTTGACTTTCTAAATAATATTTATATTGCTATTACTGGATTTTACAGTTTCATATATCTCTTGTCTCTCTCATGGAAAGTGTCATGTATCCCTCTTATACCACTCCCTCTATACACACTTTCTGTTCCCTTACCCTCTCAATATAATCATACCATAATTTTTTTGTTAATCATTAGTCAATGTTCATATTATAAATACTAATGACAATTAACATTTCCTTTCTTGAACTCCTTCCCTATACCCCACTAATCATTACTTTGTGGTTTTGTTGACCTGTTTTTGCTTTGTATGCAATTTTGGGTATTCTTGAGGACAACAAAGTGTATAGTTCCTATAAATCTAATAATTATGGTGACTCATCTTAAAATATTGCAGTACTATTCATTATTTCCCTTTCAACAAAAAATGATAAAATAAACCAATTATTTAATTACACATTTTAAATTGGAATGTCAAGACTGGTCTGTTATTCTAACATTCCAAATTCATATAACAACTACAAATAACTTAAATACAAAAATTAATACTATGAATTTGTGATTGTAATACCCGTCCTTTCCTAACAAAGTAAATCAATTTGTCCTCATTTGTCCATTTAAAATGTAACATTTAAAAAAATGGAATCTAGGAGAGGGTTGGTATAATAAATTTTCTTGTTTCATTTTAAAATAAATAAATTTTTTAAAAAATTATCTGTTAAGTGGAAAACACTCAAAAATATAACTACAGATATTTCATTAAATATAAGTATTTTTTCTTAGTAATTATTCAAATCTGGGGGAACTGAACAGAAACTGAAATGGTCAAGGTCTTTTTATTTATCTCATAATCAAAAGTAGAAAGAATGGAAGCAAGATTTAGTTATGAACATTTTCTTTGATTTTTTTTGTTTTCATTGAAATAAGATTCCTATATAGTAATATAGCTATTATAACAAAGTCTATTAAATGGGCTATTCAATTTATAAATGGTAGGTGACCTTTAGAAACCAGACTATAAAGCACCTTTTATCTCCATACTGAGACAGATATTTGTGAATCAAGACCTTTCATAGCCATGTACTACTCAAAGACTGAAGACCTCATAAGACAACATAATTAAAAAAAATTAGTCATTTGCTAGATTTTAAGTACCCCCAAGGCAACAGATGGAGTAAAATTGTTTTTATTCATAGCATTTAGTCCTGTGTGTGGCCCCAAATAAACACTTCAAAAGGACAGAATATCAAATCTTTATCCTTTGAATTTAACCCTTAGCTCATCATCTTGCTTCAAAATTACTAAATGCTTATGAACTTAGTACTACTTTTTAAATTACTGCTTTTAAGCTGTAGTATTCTTAGACTATTTCTCAGTTAGGTTTTCTCATTTCTCCTTTATTCTTTTTGTACCTAACAGATGGAAGTATTCTTCTCCTGCTGTCAGCTCCCCTAGGCATTGGGGATTTGTTGGTGTTTACAAAAATGGGGGATATATTTTCACTTTATCAAGATCAAAATCTGAAACCAAAAACAAGTTCATTAATCTTCGACTGAACAGCTGGATCACAAGAGGAACTAGAGTTGTTTTTATTGATTTTTCTTTATACAATGCTAACGTAAATCTGTTTTGTATTATTAGGTGAGTGACTCAAAATCTTTTTTTAATTAATATTTTATTTTATATAATTCTTACATTTTTCATTTTTGCACAATGTATGCATTATCATTTTGGTTATATTCCCCATACAATTGCACCCCCCCCTTATTTTGACCCTAGTCTTTCCTCTCCCCTTCCCTCCCCCCGCCGCCCCCTGTAATCCCTGTAATGTGTCTCTGGTTTATAGTTGCTTGTTGATTTTGAGTTTTACTTTGTATTAATTAGTCTTTTTCCTGGTCCCTTATTTAGGTTTTCTAAATTCCTGCTATGTGTGACCATCCGGTATTTTTCTTTTTCTTTCTGAGTTATTTCGCTGAGCATGATCCCTTCTAGCTCCATCCATGTTGCTGAAAACTGCATGTGTTTATCTTTTTTGATTGCTGAGTAATATTCCATTGTGTATATGTACCACATCTTCTTGATCCAGTCATCTATTTTTGGGCATTTAGGTTGTTTCCATAGCTAAGCTATTGTAAATAGTGCTTCTATAAACATAGGGATGCAGGTGCCCTTTGGAATTAATGTTTCTGTGTCATTTGGGTAAATATCTGGGAGTGGAATTGCTGGATCATATGGAAGCTCTATGTTTAGTAGGTCAAGAAATCTCCACACAGCTCTCCATAGTGGTTGGGCCAGTTTGTACTCCCACCAGCAATGCAGGAGAGTCCCTTTTTCTCTACAACCTCGCCAACATTTGTTGTTGCTAGTTTTTTTAATATGTACCATTCTCACTGGTGTAAGATGGTATTCAAAATCTTTTTATTAGTTTATTCAATTTAAAAAGCATCTAGGACCCTCAATAGGGTTTCTATTTTGTGTGCATATTTGTACTGAGTAAAAATCATAAGCTTCAAAATTAATATTATATAGTTCAGCCAATAATGAAAAAGTAGATAAAATAATAACATATTCATTGTTTCATTATTTCAGAATACATTCAAGAATATAGAGAATTACATACATATATTAGTTTTAAATTACTTAGGATATTGTCATTCTTGAATTGCACAGAGCTAACATTTACTCTTGATTTCTTCCTCTAAATTAGATCATTTGAATCTGCTGATATCCTTTCAGAATGAGCTTCTTTATTAAGTTATTCATTTTTGTTTCAAGAAGGAACAGTTCAAATTTCCTAGAAATGATGAGAGCCTATGGTGATATGCAAGTATGATCCCAGTTCTTCACATCTTTGCCATGCGGCCTCCCAGTCCCCTGTCGTCCAGGGAGGGTGCATCTCCACAGCCCTTGATGCTCAACCTGTGACTTGCTTTGATTAATGGAGTGTTAGTGGATATGATGCAAGCAGAAATGAGTTTATACATTAAAACCTGCTGTCTTGCTCCTCCACCACTGCATGACTAGGTCAACTTGCACCCAAGAGGAAGGAAGAGGCACCATCTCATTAGGATGAAAAAGATTAAGAGAAAAACAAACCAGAGAAAAAAGTTCATTACATTAGTCTGATACCTCAGGTTATCTGCCTAATCAGGACCATACAAAATGATTTAGGCCTATGTTCCAGAATGAAACTCTGCCAGAGGCACATTGGATCTACCTGGGGATTGAGTCAGCTTCCTCCAAGGGATCTGATAGTAGATGGATGCCTAATACAATCAGGGTTCTGTTAGAAGAAATGGGATAATGACAATTAGATAGGCAAACAGTTACATTCACTCAAATCTCAGTGACCTACTTTTCTCTATGAAACTTACATGTTCATTCTGAATGGAATATGGAATTGGTGTTTACTCTGATTAGGGAGGGAATATTGTCTGTGTGACAGTGAAACACAACCATGGCCTTTAAAATTTATAAAGATGAGTAAAATTAATGAACTTAAGCAGCCAATGGACATTATACTTTTTATAGTTCTTTCAGGGAATCAGAACTTTTTTTTTTTAAGATTTATTTATTTATACGAGAACTGGGGTACAGGCCAGGGAGGGTGAGAGAATTCACCAGAGTCAGAGCAGAGAGCAGAACAGGCAGATGGACCGAAAGCACTGCTCAGGGGAGCAGCGGGCGAGACAGGAGAGGTCTGTTGTACCATGTGGGTATCTCCCTAGCCGGCCGGGAATTGAACCTGCACTGCAGAGGCTGCGGAAAGCCTCACAGTGCTGTGCTCAACCTGCTGCACCACTGGGGAGGCCCGAATCAGAGATTTCACCAATATTAATCACCCTTCCCAACAGTCTTGTTCAAGATAAAGTGAAGAATCCAAATCATTTCTACGTCCTATATAAGAGTATAAACATTGGGGTAACTGGCTTAAAGTCATATGAAGGACTCCTTGTAGTACTAGACTAAGTCTAAATTTCCTGTCTCTAGTTTGTTTATTCTGTTACCTCTTAAAATATTTTTTAAAAATTAAGTAGATTTGGAAACTATTAACTGGCAGTATAATCAGTATTTGTATGGAAGAAAATTGTTTTTCCAATTATGTTCCTTTTTGTATATCTGGCAAACTAACTGAATGCTGTATTTTCCTTTTTTGTTAGTCTACACTTCTGAGTTATTTCACTTCACTCCTTTATCCAACATTGTGCACTTATTTTGTGTAACTTGAAACAAATTGTTCTGGGTTCTATTTGTTAACTAGTTGTTTGGGTTTTGTTTGCAGTACCTTATTCCACTACCAATAAAATTTGCTAATAGCTTTAGTTAGGAATAATTACATCATAATGTTCTGTGGTGGAGATACTGGTTCATTAAATCACTACCAATTCTTAATTATCCTTGATCTTAGTTATCTGTATCCTGATTACACTAGTAATACAGTAAGCAACTCAAAATCTTTTTATACTTAGTGTTGGAATAAATAAATCATTGTACCCAACAACCATTACCTAAAGCAAACAAAAAACATTTACTTTGTGATCTTGACATTTAGAAGTAAGAACTATCTCTGATAAGCTAAAAGAAAAGAATATATTTCCTTCCTCTGGAATAATCAAAAATTATGTTTGTATGGGGTACTTGACTAATAACAGTAATTAACAGTATAGTATTTTCTCGAACATCATTTCATTCTCCTGTAGACAAATTAGTATTCACAGTGATGAATGAGCAATCTGGACACAAAATAGAGTGTCTGGCTAAAAACACATCTTACTTTCTTGTTTTCATGGGTCTTTGACCACTGTGAATATTCAGAATACCAAAAAAATGGAACCATTAAAAAGTAAGTCCTCTAGAAAATTTTTAATTGCATCCATGACCCCCAAAAAACATATTTTGTACAAAATAACTGATTATCATTAAAGTACATATCATCACTGATTAGAAATTTCACATTGAGTTAGATACTGAAATAACATGCCTGAAATGCAGTTTTCACAAACTTAATTTTACAGATTGGTGGCAGAATTCCCGGCAACTGGAGGAATCCTTACTTCATGGCAGTTTTACTCTGTGAAACTTCTCAGATATGTTACCTTCTATGATTATTTCATTGCTTCCTGTGAAATCACATTTTGTATTTTTCTTATTGTCTTCACGGCACAAGAAATCAAAAAAATAAGAGACTTTAAGTCTGCCTATTTCAAAAGTATTTGGAACTGGTTAGAACTGCTGCTATTGGTGGTAAGTGTATACTTCCATGTATGGGTGACGGGAATCACATCTGAACTCACCACAAAGAAGGCGTACAATAGCAGAGTTTGCTATTCATCTGGGATTTATTTTAAAAGCTACAAGTATCAAATCATAAAATGAACTGTGGTGGTACATACTAATGGTGTGCCTCCAACAGGGTCTGTTTTGGGGTTTTGTTTAGTTTTTGGTTTTTGAGAGCACCAGCATAAATCTAGAGGAATAGGTGACTCCACAGGCTTTATGATGTCCTGTGCAGTTGCCTAAATCTGCTTTCCTCCTCATACTGAATTTTGAAATAGTCAAAAGGCAAGCCTAGGCAGAATGCTGAAGGGGGCTTGAGAATCTTGATCGTAGTTTGAGAGGACCCAGATTAGGGAAATAGTTCCTGGAAGAAACACCTGAAACTGCCAGTTCTGGTCACTAGAACATACTAAAAATAAAGACAGAGCTATAGGCAGGGAAGTGGTAAGAGGTTGGTCTTAGGTAAAATGAACAAACATTTCTGGTTTATACAATCTAGTCTTTCACTCTCACTAGCCCTTAGTTACAGCCAATCCAGCATATAAACCTGGTTTTCCAAAACCAGATTAAAAGTTTCTGAGTCAGAAAGTACACCATCTGCACCTCTGGTATATCCAGTAATATTGAAGTATGGTATAGCATTAAATGTTTAACTGAGTATTTCAGGCAAAAGAAATCAAAGGAAAGTTTTTGTGACTATGTAAAGCTCTGATACTTAAGGTGACCTCATTCTGAAATCCTGTTCTGAAAGGTTGTTAAAGGTCTCTATGGGGGCTTGTTTTGGGGGAATGGTAAAATTCTTTTCTTGTATTACATGATGGGAAAGATTAAGCTTTTAGGTACCATGTAGTTATATGGAGCAGAAGCCCTTACAGCCTCTTCAGAATTATAATCATTTCATATGTTTGTGTGTTCTGACTCAAAGAAACAAGCAGGCAGATAGATTAGATGGTCAGGTGATAATTACTTTTCTCTTATGTTACCTTAAACATACGTAAGTTGAGACTTTTATTTATGTAAAAACACATATCTTTCCTTTCCTTTTTCTTAAATATTTGATTAACTTTTTAATGTTTTTCTGCATAGGTTGCAGAAGGTCTAGAGTAGAAATAGTCTCTAATTTAACCCTTCTTCTTTTCCCATTTAGTTGTGTTTTGTGGCCATTTTCTTCAATGCATACTGTAATATACAAACTTTTCTCTTACTTGGACAGTTATTAAAAAATTCTGAAAAATATTCAGATTTCTATTTTCTTGCATACTGGCAAGTTTATTACAACAATATAATTGCTGTTACCATCTTCTTTGCATGGATAAAGGTATTTATATTACATTCAATACAACTGATTAAATATACTATTTCATTATATTAGATGGCATAATGGGAACTTAAACTTTAAAGTCATGAAAAACAGAAGAATTTTCTTAATTATAAGGTAAGTAAAAGTAGTTCAGCTCACCATATGACTTCTCTCGTGGTATATAAGAAAACTAACAGAGGAATTAAATAAACTTTTCAAACTATAAGACTAATTAGTGGTTAGCATAAGGGAAGACGTCAGGGCAGTGGGGTCTTTGGGACAAAGGGGACAATCATGAAGGACAGAACTGGACTTCCAGTGGTGAACTTAATGTTGATTTTTAATGATGCACCTGAAAATGTCCTAATGCAATCTAACTTAAATAAAAAGAAAGGAAAAGAGTACGTCGTACTTAAAAAAAAAAGTAGTTTGGCCTTATAATGTTGCAGTAGATTTCTTCTGACATTAACTTATTCTAAGTAACTATAATCTGTGATATTTTCCTATTTCAATTCACTTTGTTCTTTTTCAGATATTCAAATTCATAAACTTTAATAAGACAATGTCTCAGCTGTCATCCACCTTGTCCCGCTGTTTCAAAGACATAATAGGATTTGCCATCATGTTTTTTATCATATTCTTTGCTTACGCTCAATTAGGATATCTTGCTTTTGGATCACAGGTTGATGACTTTTCCACTTTCCAAAATTCCATGTAAGCTCTTAGTATAAACGTAATGATAATTTCTGGTTTGTAACAACAACAAAAAAATCATGAACAGGTCTACGAAAAGGGTAACACAGCTTTAACAAATTTAAACTTGGGTTGATATTTTCACTGACAACAAAATAGCTCTCACACTCAAAGTATGGTTTGGCATGAAAAGATCCAAATGGATAGTGAAGCCCATTTTTAACTTTTACTGGGTCAAGTTAGGAAAATAATTTTTTTTGTTTCTTACTGGAAGTAAAAATTTTACCTAACAGAAATTGGTCACTAGCTATTTAACCTTTTTAGTCCTTATTTTCTTTATCTGTAAACAAAGAGGCTGGACTAGTTCACTCCCAAAGATCCTTTCCAAATTCAAACAACCTGTAAGTTAAGAAGTCTAATTAACTTATCCGAAATGAATTCTGTTTGTAGACCCAACAACTTCTTGGTCCTTTGCTAGGATCTTAACTCAAGTGGTACTTACAAACTTAGTAGTATTGGTACCGAGTATAAATGCAGTAACTAACATACCTGGGAAATTTGTCTTACCTTGAATAGTTGGGAAGAAAGGAAGTATGTCACACAATAAACAGGTAGAGAACTTTGGAATGGGTTAGTTAGAGGACCTCTGCTTTTGCTAATTATGTGATAGGTTATTCAGATCAACCTTCTCTTCAGGACAATTTAAAACGTTGCATGAAATACAAGAAACTCTAAAGAACTAACAAAAAAATGAGTAATAAGTAGACCAAAATCAGAAGGGGGAACCCAGAGAAGCAAGACCCATACCCAAAGATACTTTTACCCTGAAGTGTTTTTTTAACTTTTTTTTTTGTGCTAAACAATACAAGATTTAAATTTTGCCATCCTTATACATAGTTCATCGATATTAACAAATTCACACTGTACAACCACCCTTTTCCAGAACTCTCTTCATCTTGCAAAACTAAAACTCTATACCCATTAAATAACTCACCGTTCTCTACCTTTCCCCAAGCCCTCGCAACAATCATTCTACTTTCTGTCTACAGTTTTGATTACTAGGTACCTAATGCAGTTGCACCATACTTATCTTTTCGTGACTGATTTATTTCATTTAACATAATGTCTTCGAGATTCACGTCAGAATGTCCTTGCTCTTTAAGACTGAATATTCCATTGTATGTATATACCACATTTTGTATATCTGTCATCTGTTAGGGAACACTTGGAGGGTGAACAGTGCTATTACTGATGCTACTATCTTTTTCAAGACCCTGCTTTCAATTCTTTTCTGATATATATGCAGAGATGGAATTGCTGGGTCATACTATAATTCTGTGTTGAGGGTTTTTTTGGAACTGGCATACTGCTTTTGATAGCAACATTATCATTTCACATTCCCACTAACAGTAAACACAAGTTCTAACTTCTCCACAACCTCACCAGTAATTGCTTTTTTTTTGGATTTTTTTTTTAAAGATTTATTTATTTATTTATACAAGCACTGGGTACAGTCAGAAGCATGGGAGGGTGAGAGAATTCACCAGAGCCAGAGCGGGGAACAGAACAGGCAGCCTGACGAAATACACTGCTGAGGGGAGCAGCAGGCGCAACAAGAGAGGTCTGTGTCGCCATGTGGCACCCTTGCCCGGTGGCCAGGGATCGAACCAGTGCTGCAGAGGCTGCAGGCAGCTTCACAGCCCAGTGCTCAACCGCTGCGCCACTGGGGAGGCCCTGGATTTTTTTTAAAATAGTTATCCTAACAGGTATGAGATGATCTTGTAGTTTTAATTTGCATCACCCCAGTGATTAATGATAATTAAACATCCTTTCATGTGTTTATGCATTTGTTGGTCCACTTGACGATGCTCTGTTCACTTTTCTTTAATCTTCTTTCTGAGCCGAAGACAATATTTTCAATTGTTCTGTCTCAAGTGTGCTATTTTTTTATTCTGCCTAATCAAATCTTTCTTTGAATCCCTGTAGTGAACTTTGCATTTCAGCTGTACTTTTCAGTTCTAGAATTTCTTTTTGGTTTCTTCATAGGATTTTTTTTTTTTTTTTTTTTAGGATTTATTTATTTATACAAGTACTGGGTACAGTCAGAAGCTCAGGAGGGTGAGAGAATTCACCAGAGCCAGAGTAGGGAGCAGAACAGGCAGAAGGACTGAAGTACACTGCTGAGGGGAGCAGTGGGCGGCAGGAGAGGTCAGCACGCCATGTGGGACCCTTGCCTGGTGGCCGGGGATCGAACCAGTGCTGCAGAGGCTGCAGGCAACTTTGCAGCCCAGCGCTCAACTGCTGTGCCACCAGGAGAGGCCCTCTTCATAGGATTTCTATTTGATATTTCCATTTTGTTCTTACATCATATTGGTAACTCTAGAAATCAGACTCTCTCTTCTCAAGGGTTTGTTGTTTTTTGGTTTTGTATTTTAGTGTTGTCAGATGTCTCTGTGCTAGGGGCCAGGCTGAAGTGTGCACTTCTCAGGTCTTTCCTCAACCCATGGCTTTCCTTGGGCATAGTGACCTTCTGATTTCCTCTGTATAGGCAGCTGCATTTGAATGTCCTAGTCTTTATTATTTTTTTTTTTAATAGAGGCATGTTTTTTTTTTTTTTATTTGTTTGTTTTGTTTGTTTTGTTTATACATGCACTGGGTACAGTCAGAAGCGCGGGAGGGTGAGAGAATTCACCAGAGCAAGAGCGGGGAGCAGAGCAGGCAGAAGGACCGAAGTACACTGCTGAGGGGAGCAGCGGGCGGCAGGAGAGGTCTGCGCGCCATGTGGGACCCTCCTCCGGTGGCCGGGGAGCAGCTGGGGATCGAACTGGCACTGCAGAGGCCGCGGGCAGCGTCGCAACCCAGCGCTCAACCACTGCGCCACCGGGGAGGCCCTGAATGTCCTAGTCTTTAATATCTGGCTCCCAAAATGGGAAAAAGAGAAAAATAAAGGAGGGAAGGGCACTGGTCCTTTAAATTCCAAACATTGCTCCAGCAATCAGAGCACTGCCCAAGATGTTGGGAGTACAAGGTCTTAAATGCCCTGTGTCTGGCTTTATTGGCCATGATAGCCCAAGGAATCTCAATTTGAATTTGGATTAAAGTGGTCTCAGGCTAGAATGCTTGCATGCACCACAGAATTGAACAAAAAACCTCTCTGGACAAAGTTATCTAATCCTTAAATTCAAGTAATTTTTAAAATTTAAAATCCTTAAATGTAAAATCCTTAAATTGCTTCTACAAGTAATTTTAAAATATAATTGAAGGTTATTTGAACATAACCTGATACACAAGGGGGAAAAAAAGCAGAAGCAAGAACCAGGTATAATAGAAACACTGATTTCAGATACTAATCAAGCAACATTTACGACATAGAGAAAATTAAAGATATCTTCAGAGAACAGGATGTATAAAATGTGACTTACTTGAAAAAAGTATCAAAAAGAATTCTAGAGCTGAAAACTATAGTAGTTGTCATTAAAATCTGGTCAACAGGTTTGACGGCAAATAAAAGTAGCAGATGGTCTCACTCATAGCAGGAATCTAGAAAACTTAAATAAGGGACCAGGAAAAAGAATAACTATGTGAAAGTGAAAATCAAAATCAACAAACAACTATGAACTAGAGACACTCTATGGGGGGGTGAGGTGCGGGGAGGGGAGTAATTTGGTCAAAATAAGGGGGTCACAATTGTATGGGGAATATAAAAATAAAATTTATAATAAAAAAAGAATAAAGTGAAAATAGGTCAAAAATTATTTTAAAATGTGATACACACAAAATATTAGGAGATGGTATGAGACATGAAGGATAGACTGAGAAGAGAGTTTAGGAGTTACAGAAGAAGAGAGTGAAATAGAGGCAATATTTGGAGATGTCTTAGGAACAGTGATTACCCAATTACACTTCCAAGTGAGAAACTAGAAAGTCTTATTAACACAAATAGTACATTATTATGGAAAAAATCTTATTAGCTATTTTAATTCACTAAGAGAAAACTTTAGGAAATTAGCAGTGGTATCAAAATGTTACAATAGTTTTTTCCAATGTAGCACTATATACTAAAGGATCATAGGTTCCTTTTATTTTTTTTAATTTGAAGTCTGTCCCTTTGACTTTATTGGAAAGGTTCTTATAATATTAGTTACATAAAAATGATGCTTGAATTTTAAGCATCAGCATTTTTAATATATATTTTTTAATTTTATACTTTTTTTACATTATTTTTCATTCTTGTGCAATGCTTTTAGATTGAAAAAAAGGGGATAAATTAAACTCCAATTAAGATAAAAATGACAGGGCCTCCCTGGTGGCGCAGCGGTTGAGCGGTTGAGCGCTGGGTTGCGAAGCTGTCCAAAGCCTCTGCAGCGCCGGTTTGATCCCCCGCCGCCGGCGAAGGTCCCACATGGTGCAACAGACCTCTGCTGTGCCCGCTGCTCCCCTCAGCAGTGTATTTCATCAGTCTGCCTGCTCTGCTCTCCCCTCTGGCTCTGGTGATTTCTGTCAACTTCCTGCACTTCTGACTGGACCCAGTGCTTGTATAAATAAATAAATCTTTAAAAAGAGAGAAATGACAATATCACTGTATTTGAAGTTTCCAGTTCCTATGTGATTTTATCAGTAAATCATTTGTTTAAATTTTTAGTATTATTTTCACTTTCCTGACAGAAAAGGACAAAATGGCAGCTTTAGTTAATGAGCTAATTTCTGAAGAGAAGGGAGCCTTTAACTTACCATTTCTTATATATGACAAATGAAGTTGAAAGATCAAATTAGAAACAACAGAGCCTTTTACTGTTCTATGCCAGAGAGAAAAAAAGATACTTGATTTGTTGAAACTTGAGTATTGTTCCCATTCAGCATATCTTTTGGTTGGAGCATTACAAACTTATATTAAGAACTGGATAAATATTTTAAGGTATGACTTAGTCAGGTCTTGGTTATTGGTGAAATTCCAGTTAACTCTGAGACCTAGGACTCCAAGTAGCCTATTTCTTTGAATACATTTTCTTCCTTCATTGTAGACAGCCCTATGTGCCTTCATGTGATTGGCAAAATCAACAAGGAAAAAAGAAGTGTTCTTTTTGACTGACCAACCAATCATGCAAACTATCTATAAAATATTAAAAATTCCTTGCCAGATTTCCCTTTATAATAAAGAATTGGTACACATAACTTACAATATGTCCATGGTATGTCTGGCAATGCCACTGCAAATTAATGGTAAGAAAAGAGTTCAAGTTAAGAAATATTAATTCTACCTCCACAACCACTATAAACTCATTCAAAGCATTTTAATTTTTCATTTTTAAAATAAAGGTTTATGAAATGCCACTTTACAACAAAACCAAGTTTTTATAGTAATTGAGAGAATGAAATAAACTTCAGGACCATGCTCCCAAATACATTAGTAACCCCCATCAATTGTCACATAATGTGTGAAGGATTAGAATATTCTCTGATATTTTTCTTTCTTTCCATTAAAGATTTGCACAATTTCGAATTGTTCTTGGAGATTTTAATTTTGCTGGTATTCAGCAAGTCAGTCGTGTCTTGGGACCCATTTACTTCGTCACTTTCATCTTTTTTGTGTTCTTTGTCCTGCTGGTAAGAATAAACACTTGCTCTTTTTTTTTTTCTTAATCTTTTAGAAAAATAAAATTACTTAGAAGAAATTATGGTATCACAGCTTAGCTGTCAGAACACTTTACATTATTAAGAATGATGTGAGTCCCTAGTAATCAGGTTCCCTAGTCCAGTGTCTACATGTTTTCATGTTGCCCAGTGGCGATTATGACCTCGCTAGTT
Organism: Talpa europaea; assembly: GCF_964194135.1. Classification (NCBI taxonomy): domain Eukaryota; kingdom Metazoa; phylum Chordata; class Mammalia; order Eulipotyphla; family Talpidae; genus Talpa; species Talpa europaea. The sequence continues at coordinate 31,686,301 of NC_140080.1, forward strand.
ACCATCTGGGTGTTAACTGTGTTGGAGATGTGCTGACTCTTTTACATATAGAACTTGAATGCCCAGGTCTCTCCATCCTTAGACATCCCATACCTTAGGTATGAATTTGGCCATTAATATTCTGCCCATATGGTTTTTGGCTGTTACAGCTGAAAGCTCACGGGGTGGGTCTCTCACATATGCTCAGGACAAAGCTTCTTGGCCTCCAGAACCTTGTCTTCAAGGTACTGCTACTCCTCTAGAAAAAAATTTTTGGGTCACATGTAGCAGTTATCCCCTAGAGGGGGCAGCATCCTCAGGATGACAGAGTTGAGCCACAGTGAAGGTGGAGAGGTGGGCTGGGGGATCAGGGGTAATGAGAGTACTGTCTCTCCACAATTTTGTTTTCTGGATGTTAGCAGTCATTGGCATCTCAGTGAGAGTGTGCACTTAACTTCTATGGATTTTTTTTAAAACCACCTTTCTAAACATGTAATCACATTACTTTTTTTCTGATGTGAAATATTTACAATGACTATAAGGAGCCAGTTCATGTGCAGTATTTTCCATTCTGCTTTTCTCATTTACCATAAATGTATTTTCATATCCACACACTATACATCCCCATTCTATATTGTAGGCTACAGAACAATCTTTATATTGATGTTAAATTTTTAACCTAATTTTTAAAATCCAAGCATTTGTCACTAATACTTAACTAAAATTTTATTAAAGCTGTTGTTTGAATATTTCTCCTCAGAACATGTTCTTGGCTATAATTAATAATACCTATTCTGAAGTGAAAGCTGATTATTCATTAGGCAGAAGGCCAGATTTTGAACTTGGTAAAATGATTAAAAAGGTATGTCAATTTTTTCCCCTAATTAAATTTTCTCAGCTTATACTCTTGTAGTTTAAGTAACATTTAAACCCCACATGGTAGTGGTTTTCTGGTCCTGTGTTTTGTCACTGGGCTGAAGTGACATTTGCTCTTTGGGATTAAAAATATGTCCAAAATTATTTCAGAGTTCAATGTATCTAATAGTAACTGAGCTATTCACTAAATGCAAAGCACTGCTGGTATTACAGTAAAACTCTCTCAAATTAGATGCTGGTACATTTCTCCAAACAATCTAAACTCAGAACTCCGTGTCTTCCACTTTTCCTGTTTCTCTTAAGGGCAACACTCTTTTTCTCAGTTACCTGACACAAAACCTTGGATTTTTTAAATTTCCTTGTTCTGTTGCCAATGCATGTTTACGGTTCAATTGCTCACAATTGTGGAAGTCAAGCACACTTTGAATTCTACTACCACTACATTAGGGCCTTGAGTACCTTTCACCCAGACTTCCGTAGCCTCTTCTACATGCCAGTCCAGCTGATTGTATGACTTCTCTACTAAAATTTTTCAGTCTTTTTTCCCCTCCCATTCCCTCCCTTGACATTCTATTCTTCCTGACAGAGTGGACTCTTCCTTGACCTCTGGACATCTACCTCACTTTTACTAATAGCAGTGTCATGCCGTGCCATCTGCCACCTCTGTAACCTCACGGCTCTCACCACAGCACTTCACATAAGAAAGGTCCTAATAGCTGTGGGCTTTAGTAGGGTTTACTCTGTCCAAGAACTTACCTATAAAAGAAAACTATTAAGATGTCCCCTAATTGCTTTGTGTTTTCCTTATCATTTGTCTCTTCATTTCATTGGATGTGTTAAATTGTTAACATCCTTAATGCAACAAATGTTAATGCTTTCAAAAGATTTTTTTCAAGGTCAAATGTGATGCCTCCAAGAGTGCCCTTTTCTTTTTCACCAGCAGATCAGAAACCTTGAGTGATGACAAAGTGAAAGAAGGATAATCATTAACACGTGCCTCCAGATTTCTTTAGTAGTCCATAGAGATAAGCATATCATATTTCCATTATCTTGATCAAAAATTAACACAATGGGATATATTTTTGATTAACTTCTAAACTGTCTTTCATTATGTCCAGAGTTACAACAATGTTCTCGAAAAACTCAGACTAAAGAAACCCAAAAAGGATGAAGACAAAAGGTAACATGAATTTTTTTCCCAGCTAGAAATGTGATACTTGGGAGAACTTATTAATGACATTTTCCCAAATAATTAGATTATGAGAAAGAACAAAAATGCACTCCAGATCCTTACTGTACATCTGGTTGTATTTTACGCAGTTTCCTATTACTGTCATATGTTTCTGATTTTTATTTTATACTTTCAGTATGAAAACGGGGGATTTGGCTGAAAAAGCCAGAAGAGAAGGCTTTGATGAAAAGGTAAAATTTTAATTTTCTCATAAAGAATAATTTTAGTTAAAATGTGCTTTAAAAAAAAATTGTAAGATTCGATTTGCATTTCTGAGAGCAGCAATTGACACCTCCAAATATTTCTCCCAAGATCTAGATCCTTTCCTGTTTAGGACAAACCATTTGGATTTTATATGCTCCATCTCATGTTATTGCTCTCAGCAGATAAATTAGTCTTACAGGTACACTCACTGAGGATTATCACATATGGTTCAGTGAGTATATGCTATTCAGATAATTATATAATTTATCTTTTATAATCATTACCGTGATAAATCACTTTAATTTTTATATTTCAAAATCTGTATCTTATATTTAACAAATGATTTATTTAAAAATGATTGTAAAGGGCCTCCCCTGGTGGCGCAGCTGTTGAGCGCTGGCTGGGCTGCGAAGCTGCTCACAGCCTCTGCAGCACTGGCTCAATTCCCAGCCGCCAGCAAGGGTCCCACATGGCACGACAGACCTTTCCTGTCTCGCCCACTGCTCCCCTCAGCAGTGTATTTCGTCAGTCTGCCTGTTCTGTTCCCCGCTCTGGCTCTGGTGAATTCTCTCACCCTCCTGCACTTCTGACTGTACCCAGTGCTTGTATAAATAAATAAATCTTAAAAAAAAATTATAAAGCAAACCCCTACATAATTTTTAAAAAATTTATGTTGTTTTTTTTAAAGATTTATTTATTTATACAAGAACTGGGGTACAATCAGAGGCGTGAGAGGGTGACAGAATTCACCAGAGATAGATCGGGGAGTAGAACAGGCAGACAGACCGAAGACACTGCTGAGGGCGAGGCAGGAGAGGTCTGCTGCACCATGTGGGTTTCTCCCTGGGAAATCAAACGGGAAGCAAACCCACGCTGCAGAGGCTGCAGACAGCTTCACAGCAGGGCCCTCAACCCGCTGCACCAGAAAAAAAAACCAACAGAACAATGTTCTACCCCTTCTGGTTGTTCCTCATCCTTTGTAACATTGCTGCCAAAGATTCATAACATAATGAAACGTCACACAAAACTGAGATAGTCTGCAAAGTAACTGGCCTGCATTCTTCAAAACTGTCAAAGCTATGAAAGTCAAGATAATGCTAAGAACTATGCCAGACAGAATGAAATTAAATGACAAGTAAATATAATGTACAATCCTGGACTGGGTCCTTTTATAGTAAAGGGCATCACTGAAAAAACTGGTATTATTTGAATAAGGAACTTAGAATTTGATATAATAATATATTGACATAAAATTTCTGATTCTGATTGTTGTATGATAAACATAAAGGAAAACATCTTTGTATGCAGAAAATATACACTAAAGAATTCAGGGACAGGGCCCTCCTTGGTGGCCTAGGGGTTAAGTCTCAGCACTATCACTGCTAGGGCTGAGTTCAATCCCCAACCAGGGAGCTAAAACACATGGTGCAGAAGACCTCTGCTGTCTGGTCCTCTGCTCACTGCAGTAGTGTATTTCAGCAAATCTACCTGTTCTGCTCCCCACTCTGTCTTTGGTGAGTCCTCTCACCACCGTACCTCACCCCTGGCACCTCTGGCCTACACCCCAATTAAAAAAAAAAAAAAGAATTCAGGGACAAAGGGGCATTCATGTTGACAAATTCAAATACTTTTAGAGAATAAATGTGTATTATTTTTGTAACTTTCCCCTGAGTTTGATATTATTTAAATATATATGATTCTATAAGCCATTTCTGAATTAAAAAACATTTATTTTTTTAAGTTTATTCTATTTATACAAGAACCGGGGTATAGACCAGATGTGCAGGAGGGTGAGAGGATTCACCAGAGACAAAGCCGGGAACAGAACAGGCAGAATGACTGAAATACACTGCTGAGGGGAGCAGCGGACATCTCCGAGGCCAGCAGGGATCGAACCAGCACTGCAGAGGCTGTGGACAGCTTCACAGCACTGTGCTGAACTGCCTGCACCACCAGAGAGGCCAAACAATATATATTTAAAGATATACTGTGTACCTGGAAAAAAACTACCTAGAATAACACAAGACTTGTGACAACTTGTTTACTTGTGTAAACAAGTAAAATTTGGGTTTAAGTAAAAGGAAAAGACAATCAGGCTAATAGGACAACATCCAACACTGTAAGTCAATAGAAGAATACATATAGTATATTTCAGGAGAGAAAAATGTAAACCATGAATTTTTTAAGAATAAAGGTTCAAACAGTTTTGAGTACTACTGTATTCCTGAGGATTCTACAAGAGGATAAGCTTCAGCAAACCAAGGGATGGTTGGAGAAATTGTGGAAAAACAGAGAGTGATACAACATAAAAGCTTCAGTGACTGGTTCACATATAATAGGTAAAAGTTAAAGAACATTATTTAGAATTAATAACCAAAAAGCAGCTTTCACATATTTAATATTCGGTTGTTGGAAAAGTCATCATGCATTAACACATAATAAGATATTGTTTTACTGAGTTATAACCCATTTTTCCCACATTTTAGCATCTCTGAAATCAAGCCTCGCCTTGTGTTTGACAGTGTTTCATTGGCAGCATTTTTCCCTTAAGTGGTTTGGGTCCTGGTTGAGGGAACCAAAGCAAGAGAGGGCAGATTCCGGGCATATAGAGATAGCTGAATAAAGACAAACCACTAAAACAAAAACACATACAACATGCTAAGGGGCAGAAGTACCAAAAAAATAAGAACTGAAAATATACCACACAGTAAAAAACTTGAAAAATGTACCATAAATATTATGCTATAACTCTAGCCAGATAGTTGTGATATTCAGTAAAGGCAAATAATCCTAATTTATTTAAAAAGCACATATTTTCCAATTGAATCACATAGCAATGTCTAATTCTACACTATATACTAAAATATATACCTAAAACAAAGTGATTCAAAAAAGTTAAATATGAAAGCATGAGCACAGTTATTAATATGCCAGCAAAAGCTACCAGGGGGCACATCTAAGTTAAAGTACAATTCTAGACAAAAACTTGACATGAAGGGAGCTTTATAAAGATAAGATCAACTTTAATAGCTGATTACTATGCACCAAATAATATGGCATCAACTTCCACAAAGATAAAACTATTAGATTTATAAAATGAGAAATAAGAACAATACTAAAATCAGAGAACAGATTAAGGAAAATTAAAGGGTAAAGAAGACCAAAACAATATATCGAATTAGGCGATCTTAGAGTTAGGCATACTCTCAAAAGATACAGCTGCTTTTCAAAAACCCATTCATGAAAACTGGATATATATTAGGCCACAAAGAAAATCTCAAATTCAAAACTGTAGATAATGTGTGAAAAATTCTCTGAAAACAACACAAAAATATATTAACCAAAATAGAAAATGAAAATCCTTTAATAAGAAATTTTAAATGGTCTTTTGAACAATTCTTAAATCAAAGAGAAAATATAACATTGCAGAATTCCTAAAAAAAAATAAAAACACTATAGCAGAATCTAAAGATAAAATCAAAGAAAACTCAGAGGAAAATTAATAACCTCAAATTTATCAATAAAAATCAAAGACTGGAAAGAATTTTAGCATGTGACTCAAAAAAAAATTAGAATAAGTAAAAAACAGAAATAAGACCAAAGAAAAGCAGAATGAATTAGAAACAAAATAGTAGTATAAATAAAAAGGCTACTTCTATCAGTAAAAAGAAACTACAACCCAGTAAATAGAATAAACACAGAGATTATAATGGGGGAAATCATCAAGAAACAGAAGGAATTAAAAACTATCATTGAAAGTGAAGACATATCACATTCAGACTATCAGAATTCACTACATCTCATTATTATTCATTATTAAAATATCCATACAATCCAAAGCAATCTACAGATTCAATTCAATCCCCATCAGATTTCCAGTAACCTTTCCTTACAGTCCTCTAATATCTCAGAATTCTCTATAGCAAATCCCCTTCCTAAATTATCTAATGTGGTTTCTTTCTCTGACTGTGCCCTGATAAATACTTGACTGCAAATGGCAAGGAGGTCCTTCAAAGAAACTCTCATAAATAGAATCCTTCTATTCAGGATTGAAAGTCATCTTTTCCTACTTCAGATATGTTGAAGATAGACGCTGCTATAATACTTTCTCAGACCAGATCAGCACACATTCATCAGGTAAACAGCATATAAACTTAAGCATCACCATCTCTTCCAAGGAAGGAATTCAGAACCCTTATTAAAAGACATCCACATTGTTACCTATCATCATTGCAGGAGCAGGGAAATTTCATATTAATTGAGAAGTCTTTGAATCACATCTTCCTCCAAGATTGTCCCTATTTCCCACAATGCACAGGGTGTTTTTTCTGAAATTGGGAAAAAGGTATTTGGGTGCCATTAAGGACAAAACACAGGATCCTTTAAGATCAGAGAAAGGTGCAGCAATAAAAATTTTCTGGAACGAGCTTATAAATTGATATAGATTGAACATACAGATTGATTCAGTAATTAAGAAGAGGCAATTGGAGTAAGGTAAGAGTAGGAGTCTCCATGAGAAGCAAATACCCACAGATGTACTCTGAAGTACATTTCCTTCTTTCAAGTACGGCAATACAGAAAAAAAAAAAATCTCAGCTTTGGTCAAGTAAAGGAAAAAAATCAGGAAACTACTCAGCTGGAAGTGCAGAGGGAAAGAGTCAGTGAAACAAGAATTCACTGTCCATATTTACAACAGTCACAATAATAAAAATAATAATCAGCACCCTAACTCTGCTATGCAGTTCTTACACCAACTTCTGAAGTAACTCTGCTGATGCAAAGACCTAAAAACAGGCAAAGCAAAAAGCCAACTGGTCTCAAAACCACAACCCTGGAGAGAATAGTTTAAGATTCTCAACACTGTAATGCTTGTGTGCCAAAGACCTTAAGTAGAGAAAAATTGATAAAAAAAAATTGCAGCCTGGACTTTTCCTCTAACTTGACAGGAGATTCAAAGTGCAGAGCAGATGAAAAAATGGAAAGAGAGGCTTGAGAAAAAGTATTATTCTGCAGAAATTCAAGATGACTACCAGCCTGTCACTCATCAAGAGTTTCGAGAGTAAGTATGTGTTCTAACCAGGGAACTATAGGGTATCATCAGATGGGGGTTAGAGACATGGGTTACGCACATTACTCTCCTGAACCCACCACCTTATTCTGTTGAGATGCCACATTTTTAAACTTTTTACCCAACTTTAACATTAAACAGAAAGTGCAAGACTCTAAGGAGAACAATTTCTTTTATTCATATGGCTCTAAACAATTGAAACTATCATATGCACCTGTTACCAAAGCAAATACTGTTCTCCACAGTTTTAGAATATTAGATTCACCACTGGCCATACTAGGCAGTTTTAAGAGCTTAAAATTCTTTGTTCCCACTCACATGAAAGTATGCTACTGACTCATTCTTTACTTCCTCCTAAATAATCCTCTAGACTCTTTTTATATGCTGTGGAACTGGAGAAAGAATTACACTATGTCAGTTTGAAACTAAACCGAGTGATGAGAAAGGTTTCAGCTCTACAGTAAGACAAATGGAGGTGAGACTCTGTGATGCATTGAGCATTTCTAACAAAGATTTATTCTTATATTTCCTAAACTTGTCCCAACTTTAGGAAGGCTTTAAAAGCACTGAAACACATATTATTGAGCTATCATCGGGGATGATAATCATCAAATGATTTCTGAGAATCAAGTGCCCCTGAATAGGTGTCAATGTACAGTCACACTGTAAGCCTCCCAAGTATACCCACACTGATACACAAAAAGGATTTTATAATGAGATTTATTATTAAATTCTAGGAATGCAAAGGGACAAGAACAATATAATGCTATTTATAGTTCATAAGGTATATCTCTAATTAATAGTCCAATAATTAGGTAGACAAAGGCAATTTTCTCAGTGTGACACAGAGTTTAAGAACTGTTGGTGCTCTTATCATGTAGCATGTTCTGACTTACTCTCCATAAATTACTAAATGCTTAGGATTCTTGAAAACCATTATATACAGCTCCAAGTAAAATAATCCCACCTCTATTCTTCTCAATTTGAAGTTTCCTGAAAATAGCTGAAATGCAGATGAACAAACTTCCCAACAACCCACGGAAATTTCACTAGTATCTTCAAACTGGAAATTCATCTAGACAATTTCTAAAGTGGCACACTGAAAGTTCCCCAAAGGTGCTTCTCCTCAACTATTTTAAATGCAAATATACTTAAAAAAAATTAAAAGACAAGGCAGGATTATCAGGGTGATAAGTCATGTTTGGCAAGTGTAGGGTGCTGCAAATGTCCTGCTTAGATTGCTGGAAAGCTGTGCATAGCTAACATTTTGGAAACTGGAAGAAAATGATTCTAATTTTTCTAGGTTACATAAGCCCTCATAGAAGAGCAATGTGTTGTCTTAACCCAAGTATCATCACTTGACCACAAACTCAACTTTCACATTGGTGTTCAATAATTGTCCCTAGATTTAAAAACTTGAATAAAGGAATTTAAAAATTTACCTACCTTCCTCAGGCCAAGCTCTATTCTTAAGAGATTGCATATCAAAATTTCTTCAAAGGATAAGAAGAAATGCTGACTATTCTCTCTGCATCTTCTCCCTAGATTTCTACAAGGAAATCAACAACATGGCCTTATTTTACACCCCCCTGACCTGTAGGCAGCCACGAGCTATCCTCTCCACATGGTCCTGGCTGGGATAATTCAAAGACTTGAGATCATTAAGACAAGGGAACACCTGAGGTCTCCATTTTTTCTCTTTTAACATGTAGTGGGAAAATAAATAAATAAATAAAACATTTTCCGTGACTTAGAACATTAAAGTTCTTTTATTACAAAAGTCTATACAATGAAGTGCCAGACACAGCAATGCAATTACACGTGGTCATATATATCTATATATTACTTGTATATAGATATACAGTTTTTACTTGTACCAGAGGAAAACTATTACAAACTGCCTAATTCTACCAACTACTGCTCAACTATGACACACAATACCGTCACATAGCATAAGTGCTGCCATGCCACTTTTATCTGTTCTACTCGCAGCCAGACATTAACTGTGAATAACCAACATCATGAAGCAGCTGTTAATTCTAAAATGATACCAGGCAGGCCACTGACTTATAAAAATATGGTACTCATATAGATTTAGCATTATAAAGAAGGAATATATTATTTAAAACATTTAAATAGTGCATATGGACATTTTTGCATGTGGTATATAAAATAAAACATTCATATAAAACAATATACAGTGCACATTAAATTAGATGTTTGGACAGACTCCTGTGTGGAGACTGAAATCAAATGTACACTGTATGATGGATTCAAATGAAAGCGATACATCTTTTGGCGTTTTCAATATCACTTTTCTAGGTATACATTATGAATAACCTAGTTGTATCAAAGGAAACCACACAAAAGGGATGGATTTAGTGCTTTTTTTTATTCCCCAACTAAAGTTCACTACCAATGAATATTCCCTCCCCCCTCCCCCAAAAATGGCATTGCACACACAGGTGAAATGTGAATTACTAGAAATACTACTTATTATCAAGCTACTTCATGTGCTTACTAGGAATGTAATAGGGCCAAAAATCTGAGGTACATGCTTCCCTCACCTTACTAAAGTATGTTGCAAAAGTCCATTTTTGTATGGAACAAACTGTTAATATCAGCTAGTAAGAAAATCATGCATGACATCGCATGCAAATCATGGACACAAAGTGAGACACTCATCAATTCAAAAAAGCACCAGGAACAAAAATTAACACTTGAAGTTAAGCCTGACTGGAATATGTTGTTAATGACTGTTACGCATTAGTATAAACAAAGACACCATTCTGTGAAAATGATTAGCAGAATAATACCACTGCCTGAAGAAAAGCCATGCAAAGCCAAAGGAAAAAAGATAAGCTTAGAGTATATGACAGTGGGCACACCACTACACATCTTGCAGTCAGTCAGCCTCTTTAAGCACATGACTGTTCAAAAAGATGGTCCGTTTAGAGGATGTTTTCTTTATGGATTCTGGTGATTAAAAGAGAAAAAAATGATGCCATCCCCTGAAGGTACAAGTAAACATGCAGTGGTAGAGCCCTTGTTAGGAATAGATTTACTTCAGGCATAATGATTCTTTTGCCAATTTAAGCCATCTGATTGAACATACAAATCTAAGCACCATCAGAGTTCCTACATACTGACATGGCTATATTGTCACATTATCTGGAGATGGGAAGGGAGAAAAAAAATGCAGGATCTGATCCAGAAAAATCACATCACCACCAGCTGATAAACAGTAACTGAGGAAACAAACAGTAACTTAAGTCCCATAGGCGGCATGTGATATGGTTCAGTTCTGTGTGTGATGTATGATGTGTGTTTTCCCTATACTGATAAACAAGGTCACTTCTTGGTCTACCCACTGTTATCTTCATCCAGGAGCTATGTGACCACTGAATTGCAAAATTTTGCTAAATACTACCTATGAGAAAGTGTCACTCTAGAAATTAAACAGAAAGGTATTCCACAGTAGGACTTGAAAATTCAGTTGATTTTGGTTTTTCAGGAAAACACAGAACACAGTTGCATATGTGCACATTTATAGGCTTTTCTTTCAAATTTTCAGTCATTCTGTAAGAAAAAGGCAACTGAAGAATTCAATGTGAAATTTTTCCTCTCAATTTTCTTCAGTGATGAAAAAAAATAAAGTTGGTATTAACAAAAAGCTTGTATTTCCAAAGTTCTTGAAGTTGAAAGGATAAAATACTAGTCTTTTGCTATTAGGATCTATCTGTAGTACAAAACAATGAAGAAAACTGCATGTTTGCTAAAGGTGGAGAGGACTGTCTGTGGTTAATATGGAACATCGTGCTTCCTAGAGAGGGTCTACTTACCCTCCTGTCATTTCTCTAGTGGCACCACAACCAAGTACAAAATGAGACTCTCTGAGTGCCTGACAAAATGAAATCAAGTACCAGGCCAAGTACACACGATGATAGCTTCAGGGAATACAACTGATTTTATGATGTTTTATATGGATTTTGAAGAATCTTGTTTGCTGATAAGAACTTCAAGAAGCCTAAGCTTGGCTTTAATTTTCTTGTACTCCCTGTATTCCTCAAGCACTGGAACACGATCCTCTTTCTGGGCATTCCTAGAGAAGAAAATAAAATCTGTAATGTCCTAGGGATTATCTGGAAAAATAAAGTCCCACATGCTGTTCTAGTATGAGACACATTACCAAATATAAGTTCAGATAAAAAATTGCTTTGTAATAAAAAAAATTCTATTTTTTATGGATTTTGCTAGTGACAGATTACATGATGCTAACTTATCAATAATCGTTATAGGTAACTAGAGGTAACCAAATATTTTAATAAGATATATACTGACTCTGTCAGGTCTTTGAACATATATTAAGTGCTAGAAAATTACAGTGGGTTATTTCAAATATTTATGTAACTATGGCTTTGGTGAACTGAAATGTCAAAGTAAAATATCTTACCTATAACAAAAAAGTTTTCTCACTTTATAGAACCCAATGCAATTCCATTTAATTACTAATGAGTACATCAAACCATCCTAAGTATGATTATAAGTAGTTTTCTTTCAGTAAACCAACAAAATAATAGGTACTTGGAAAATGCATTCCCGTACTTGGGATTTCTTTAACCATATATTCCTGTGTAGAAGACTTTCAAATTAAACACATTTTGAAACTTGTAACATCGTTATTGGCTTAGTAAGATCACCCAGTTACTTGGAACACTCTTCTGAGGCCTGAAATAATGTACCCTTCTGGAATGTATTGTTCTTACTTTGAAGACCCCACAGGATTAACTGTGCATTACCCAGTTAGATAAAGGCTCTTGCCATATTGTATTAAAGGAACCATGCAACTGCTACTCTTATTTATACACCTTAGAAATTGGAAGTCAGGAATGACCCAACATGTACGGGAAACAGCAGTAAACAGCAGTGGTCTCTGAATAGAGTCCAATGTAGTTGAGAATAACACTCCTATTATGGGACTCTTTCTGAAAGGAGAAATATCTCATTTCACAAATACTTCCAAAGAGTATGGATGTGTAATTAAACAACATAAAATAATCACCACTCAACTGAGCCTCCCTTAAAAGAAACCTTGAAATATTTTATAGGCTATTGTTCACTCCTATGCTGATATTTTCTTATCATTGATAGCAGTGCTTCAGAATTAAAATAAAAAATGTTTTAAACAACCTCATGTGTATAATTTATTTCTATTCCTTTATTTTAACAAGACACTTGTGAGTTTCAGGTAAAAGCAGATTCAGTTTTGTGATGTTCAACAAACCTTCCATTTTGTTGATAAAATGCCTCTTCAAATTCCCTTAATGTTTTACGTAATTTCTTTTTTTCAGCTCTGGCTTTCCAAAGTTGTTCCAGTAATTCAGGCCTAAGATTGAATGAGGAGAAAACATTACTAAAAGAGTACTCTTGGCTCATTATGTTCTTTTTTTTTTTTTTTTTTTTTAATAGAGGCATGTTTATTTATTTATTTATTTGTTTGTTTGTTTATACATGCACTGGGTACAGTCAAGCGCGGGAGGGTGAGAGAATTCACCAGAGCCAGAGCGGGGAGCAGAGCAGGCAGAAGGACTGAAGTACACTGCTGAGGGGAGCAGCGGGCGGCAGGAGAGGTCTGCGCGCCATGTGGGACCCTCCTCTGGTGGCCGGGGAGCAGCCGGGGATCGAACCGGCGCCGCAGAGGCCGCGGGCAGCTTCGCAACCCAGCGCTCAACCTCTGCGCCACCAGGGAGTCATTATGTTCTTAACAGTGGTTCTAACTCTGGCTACAAACCAAAGTCAGGTGGGGGAGCTTTTAGACTATACCAATGTCTAAACTACCACAATTGTGCCTCCTTTTGGTGGCACAGGGGTTAAAGACAGCGCTATCAAACTATCGCCAGCCACTGCAGCAGGAGTTCGATCCCCTGCTGGCCAGGGAGCAACCCACATGGTGCAGCAGACCTCTCCTGTCTCGCCCACTGCTCCCCTCAGCAGTGTACTTCAGTAGATCTGCCTATTCTGCTCCCCAATCTCTCACCCCCTGCAACTCTGGCTTATACCCCAGTTCTTATATGTATAAATAAATAAAAAAAAAAAACCTTTAAACTACCACAACTAAGTTAGAATAGCTGCAGGTGGCGAAGGGGTTAAGATAAAACCTATGTAGCTATCCACAGCTACTGCAGCACGAGTTCGATCCCCGGCCAGGGAGCTACCCACATGGAGCAGCAGACCTCTCCTGAATCGCCCGCAGCTCCCCTAGCAGTGTATTTCAGTCAGTCTGCCTGTTCTGTTCCCTACTCTGTCTCTGGTGAATCCGCTCACCCCCCACACCTCTGGCCTGTACCCCAGTTCTTGTATGCATAAATAAATAAATCATAAAAAATAAAATAAGAGAGAATATGAGTGACAGCTCCTTAGATAAATCACACTTTTTTAAAAGGGTGTATCTCCTGAGCATGGTATTAATTCCCCCAAGTGCTCAATTATTTAACGTCATATTTCTTGGCATATAAATTTTATTATACAAATAGGCTAAAATCACAATCCAGCATACTTACATAGAAGCTGCTCGAGTACTTGACAATCGCAGATCCAAAGCCAGTTTTTCTTGATTTTCTTCAACATCAAATTCTGAGTTTTCCAATGAAGACTGTGCCTGTACAGCAGTTTTCAGGATATCCGTTAACTCAGAGGAGAGATTAACACCATCTTCTTCTTCTTCCTGGGAAAAAAATCCAAACAAACAGATCATGACCTTCAACTTTTCCATTAGGAAAGAGACGAGAAATAATTCCCTTAAGAATTACCTTGATTTCTTCAAAAAAATGTGCAGTTTCTCCTTCTATAATTGGCTGTAACATCTGACCCCTTCGCTTTGTGGAGGGAGACCCCTGTAACAATCAATACCCAATAGTTTACATTTTAAGTATTGAAAGTGTTCAGTGATACCTCACTTCACATGAAACAGATATTAAATTCTATTTTCAAATCTTAACTATATGCTTTTAAGAAAGCATTATATACACATTAACTGCAAATATTTCTCTTTTTAAAAATAACTTTTCAACTTTTTTTGGTCTGAGGACCCCTTTATACTTTTGTAAAAATAACAGCTTCAATGAGATATAATTCACATAACACAAAAACTCACTCTTAAAATGTGTACAACTTGGTTTTTAGTATATTCACAACTTGTGCAGCTACTATCACTATCTTATACAGAACATTCCATTATCCCCAAAAGAAACTACTTCTTAACTGTTATTTCTTTGCCCTCTTACCCTACCCTGCCTCACATTCCTTAGCAAACACTAATATATTTTCTGTCTCTATGGGCTGGTCCATTTTGGTATTTTATATAAATGGAATCATATAATATGTAGCCTTTGTATTTGGATTCTTTCACTCAGCATAAATATTTTCAAGGTTCATCCAAATTATAGTGTGCATCAATACTTCCTTTTATAGAAAAATAATTCCCCATTTTACAAATGGAATATTGTTCGTTCATAGGCTGCTAGACATTTGGAATGTTTCTACATTTTGGCTATTATGAATAATGCTGTTACGAACATTTATTCAAAAGTTTTTGTGTGAATATATGTTTTCTATTATCTTGGGCATATACCTAGGAGAATTTCTAGGTCATATGGTAATTCCTTTTGAGGAAATGCCAAATTGTTTTTCAAAGTAGCTGCACCATTTTATATTCCAATCAGCAATGTATAAGAGCCCCAATTTCTCCACATAAACACTGTCTTTTGATTATGGTCATACTAGTGTGTATGAAGTGGTATGTGAATACAGATTTTATTTCCATTTCATAATGACTAATGATGTTAAACTTTTCATGTGCTTACTGGCAATTCATATATTTTCTCTGGAGAATTACTGTAATTCTCTGCCCTGCTTTAAAATTGGGTTATTCATCTTTTATACTCTAAAGTTCTTTACCAGATAAAATTTTTTGTGGGTTTCTTTACATTTTTCTTAAGCATTCCTCAATGTACAAGGGGTTTTTTTGTATTGTTTTCTTTTTTAATTTTGATGAATTTCAATTTCTTTTTTCTTTTGTCATTGTTTTTGGTGCCACATCAAAGGTGACACAGATTTATTCCTCTATTTCCTAAGAGTTTTATAGTTTTAGCTCTTATATTTAGGTCAGATATCACTCCATTTTGAGTTAGTTTTTAAGTGTGTTGCAAGGTAAGGTGCCAACTTCATTCTTTTCACACATGGACATAAAGTTGTCCCAGCACCATTTGTTGAAAAACTTTTCTTTCCTACAGAATTGTCTTACCTTATACTTTTAAGACTCCAAATTTCTCTTTTATGATAATTATATTTAAGAACCCATAAGATTTAGGAATGCTTCCTTTACACTCAATTTTTTAAAACCTATGGAATTCTCAATTAGTTTGCATAACAAAATTCAAAGACTACTTATATTATTAGGTAACTGAAAATGTGACACAGTAATACCTCATAATAAAAAAAGTCTTATGTGAGAAGAATATATACTGTGCAGGATTCCTTATTCAACAAAAACTGATCGTTATCTAATAGCGTTGAGATGACGAACTAGAAAGGACAATTATACAAGAATCAGCTTATATGAGGGCCAAATAAAAGTGCTCATTAGGCCAATGTCAATCCTCAAATAATAAGTAGTCTAGCAGACAAAGCCTGAGGAAAATTCCCATACAAGTGACTTAACATAAAAATGTCCTGCAAGCCGAAGCCAACCATAAGCTTCAGTAAACTCCTAGGAAATGATGCAGAATGGGCTACATGTTATTTTCTGTTTGAGCCTGAAAGAAATCTAGAGTAATACTTCCAGTGGTGATGGTTAATTTGGAAACAGTGCTTGATTCCACAAGTACTAGTTTTCATCTGTCTTTAAAAATATCCATAGTTATAGGGGGAAAGTTGATAAAGATAACGGAAGTAAGGGGGAGGAAGTACAATGTTTATATTAAGGTAAGCATTGTTTTAATAGTTTTTTTTTCATTTAGAAAGTTGAATTTAAAATCAGTTTATAATATCACCATGCAAATAAGTGAATACTGTATCAGCCACCAAAAAACTGATGCATTTTTAAAGAGACATGGATTTCAATGGGAAGAAACTAGGGAAGGGTCTGAAATATGGGCTTTTTTAATGTGCAAAAGAATATTCCCTGGACACATCACTCCCAAGCCTCTGTTTCACTGTCTGTGAAATGAGGCTATCAACTTCTACCTATTAGGACTTAACTTGTTGGGATTTTATGACATAATCATATATAAAATGCTGGGGATAGTAGTAGGCACTTATTAGCTTCCTGTTGTTTTAATATCAGGAACCTCAGCTTACATATGTAATACTTGCTACACTGGCTGGTTTCTCCAATATACTACCATTATAAATTTTTTGAAGAATAGACGTTGGGAAAATGAACTAGATAAATATTCACATGTGTAACTTACAAGGATAGGAGTGATGCTAGCTCTTGTCAGCATCTGTTTTACAAGTCTGTATCTATCATAGAGAGGTTTAACAATGTGCCTTTCTTCCCTGGTCACCTGAAGCAAGAAAAAATGAAATCATCTAGTGATCAGAAATCTAAAATGTCCCAAACATTAAGCAATAGGACTCCCCCCAAATTTTTAAAGTTATTTAAAATAATTAAGCAATCTCCCAAATGTGGGAAACAAAGTTCTACAAAACAGCCCCGAAAATGTGGGCCACAGAAGTGAGTCTTTAAATTACAAAATCAAATCTTTTTTAAGACATTACCGGCCTTCCATGTTGACTTTCGTAGTAAAGAAGACTTTTCTGAAGAGAGGTTTTCTCTTCCACCAAATGATCTTTTGTCATTTTCTAGAAAAAATAAAAAAACAAACACTCCCATTGGCACATCATTATTCTCCTCACCCCCACAATATAAAGAATTAGGTTTGAAAGGGAAACCCATCACCACTCAGGCTAGGATAGTAAGAATGCATCCTTTGCTTATGGATTTTATGGGTAACATTTTTCCGTTTCCTGTAAATTCTGCTTTTCTACTAAGTCCCAACTTCCTTTGGAGGCCTGATTTATATTTTATGTAAAAAAACATGAAACTGGCTTAGTGACCTTGGATAAATTACGTAATGTCTTTTGTGCTGAATATCCTAATCTGTAAAACTGGGATACTTCACTCCATCATAGGACTCTGATGAGGCCTAAATGAGTTAATATTATAAAGGCATTTACACCAGTACACACAGTGCACATATAAGTGTCTATTATTATATTTAATTTTGCACATTCTTTTATTAGCATTATAACTAGGGGGAACACACACAACACAGATACATATAGCACAGGTCTTGTAATCTATTATTTCTCCTAAACTATTATGAAAAATCTAGAAGCACTATAGTAAAAAGATCCTAGAAAAAGCTCAACAATGTCAATGTGACCTTAGAACTTCTACTCTGGGGCCCCCAGATTCCCTTCATTTGGGTTCAAAACTTCAAGCTGCAAATTCTCTTCTTTTTTTTTTTTTTTTTTTAAAGATTTATTTATTTATGCATTCAAGAGCTGGGGTATAGGCCAGAGGGGCAGGGGGGTGAGAGGATTCACCAGAGACAGAGTAGGGAACAGAACAGACTGACTGAAATACGCTGCTGAGGGGAACAGCGGAAAGACAGGAGAGGTCTGCTGCGCCATGTGGGTTGCTCCCTGACCCGCCGGAGATCCAACTCGTGCTGCAGAGGCTACGTATTGCTTAATAGGGCTGTGCTTAACCCCTTGTGCCACCAGGCAGGCCCTCTTCTATCTTTT
The DNA here is from genome assembly GCF_964194135.1 of Talpa europaea. NCBI lineage: Eukaryota > Metazoa > Chordata > Mammalia > Eulipotyphla > Talpidae > Talpa > Talpa europaea. Next base: position 31,704,471 of record NC_140080.1, read on the forward strand.
AATACTCAAAATGGTATAGTAGGCAGGACATCTCAAATATATTTGTCCACAGATCCTCCCCTCTTTGTTCTTAAGGCCATCTTGTAATATCCCAATGATGTTAAAATGATGGATTTTTCATTCATAACAACCACATTTAGTTAACATTTTAATGGATATAGGGCCTCCTGGGTGGCGCAGCAGGTTGAGCGCAGCGCTGTGAAGCTGTCCGCAGCCTCTGCAGCACGGTTCAATTCCCAGCCGGCCAGGAAGATACCCACATGGTGCGGTGGACCTCTCCTGTCTCGCCCACTGCTCCCCTCAGCAGTGTTTTCAGTCATCTGCCTGTTCTGCTCCCCACTGTCTCTGGTAAATTTTCTCACCCTCCCATGCCTGTGGCCTGTACCCCAGTTCTTGTATAAATAAATCTTTTAAAAAAAAAACCATTTTAATAGATATAATCACATCCATATAAATCAAGGCTTTAAAGGGCAATGTGGCAGAATGCACATAATATAATTAATCAGGGCCCATCATCCACTAAGAATTTAATACATATAACCATAAATATACAAGGCCAGGATTCAAACTCATATGCAAAAGAGTATGTTTCATGCTCTTTATACATTTATCTTGCCAGCTGCCTCCAAAAAATGGTAAGCGTTCGGGCCTCCCCAGTGGCACAGTGGTTGAGTGCTGGGCTGCGAAGCTTCCTGCAGCCTCTGCAGCGCTGGTTCAATCCCCAGCCACCAGCAAGGGTCCCACATGGCACGCAGACCTCTCCTGCTGCGCCCACTGTTCCCCTCAGCAGTGTGCTTTGGTCCTTCTGCCTGTTCTGCTCCCTGCTCTGGCTCTGGTGAATCCTCTCACCCTCCCGCACTTCTGACTGTACCCAGTGCTTGTATAAATAAATAAATAAATCTTTAAAAAAAAAAAAAGGTAAGCATTCTAGGGTTTTCCTCTGTATTGTTATTGTGACTAAGTCTGAATGATTGGGCACTTTTGGTGTACTAATAGACATGTTTCTCTATCTACAAACAGCTAGTCACACTACATAGATAACTCTATGCCACTGCAGTGATTATTATTTATTACATTTATTTTTTTTTCTTCCATATGTGCACATGTTCCACTTACCCTTGACTAAACCACCCATACCCATACCCCATCTGTAATTATTCTGTTTCAGGGAATCAAAAGACTAGTCTGCGTAAAAACTATAGCTCAAGATTACTTTGATATCTTCTGGAAGACACCTCTCAACACGTTTTTCTTTTAGTCTTTTCAGAATAAGTTCAAGTGTTGCTTCCTTAGATGGCTTCTTCTCCTTCTGAATGATCATGGATTCATCTTCATTCTCTTCATCTTCATGGTCTAGAGATGAGCCAAAGCTTTTTGGAAGAGTGTTACTACGTGGACGTGTCTGAGGTACAAATTCTCCATCAGAGCTTTTGTGTTTTGCATCTACATTTCAGAACCAAGAAGATAGATCAGTAATATGATCTTAGCTAAACTACAACTAAGTCAAAAACAAGCTATACAACAGGAAAATATAATAGCATATAATCCCTGATTATTTCAAAGTCATGTGATATATTTAAATTGTAAATGTAACAGGAGAGCTGTACTATCCATTCATTCAACTAATATTCATAGAAAGTCTACTATAAAGTAAGATGCTCTGATGATCATAGGAGATATAGTAGTAAACAACACAGATTGGTCCTTATTTTCATAGAGATATATTCAGAAAATTAAAAAGAAAAAGGAATCAGATTTGTAAAATTATTTCAAAGATTGAACACCATACAACTGATAAGGGAATGGTATCAAAGATCTATAAAAAGCTCTCACAGCTCAACAAAAACAAAGCAAACAACAGTCAAAAAATGGACAGAAAAACTAAGAAGACCCATCTCCAAAGAAAAAATGCAAATGGCCAACAGGCACATGAAAAAATGTTCAACATCACTTATTATCAGGGAAATGCAAATCAAACCCACAATGAGATACTACTTCAACATCTATGAGAATGGCCTGTATTAAAAAAAAAAAAAAAAAAAGCAACACTTAGAAAAAACAAACACTTGTGAGGACATTGTAAAAAGGAACTCTCTTGAATGGCTGATGGGAATATAAACAGGTCCAGCCACCATGAAAAGCTGTGCAGAGGTTCCTCAAAACACTAAAAATGGGTCTACTATATGATCCAGTGATTCTACTTCTAGGAACCTACCCAAAGAACATAAAAACACTAATTTGAAAGGAAATCTGCACTCCTACATTTATTACAGCACTATTTACAATAGCTAAAGGTTGGAAACAAACCAAATGCCCCAAAACAGATGAATGGATCAAGATGTGGTATACATACACAATGGAATACTACTCTGTGATCAAAGCAGATAAACTCATGCCACATGCAGCAACATGGATTTAGCTGGATGGGGCTATATGAAGTGAAATAAAGTCAGAAGGGAAAAAATAAACATTGGATGGTTTCACTTATATGTGGAATATAGAGAAACTGAACAAAGGGTCAGGAGAAAGACAAAACTTGACAACTGACCATATATCTGAGACATACAGCAGGGAGGAAAAAAGGAGAGGGGTCAAAACAGGGGAGGGAAGAACACAAGGGGTTATGATGATGGATCATGAGTGTTGTGGTGGAGGGAGAACAACAGGGACTACAAATTACAATAGGACAATTTAGTGATACCCATCAGTAATACTTATCAAGGTAATGATTTTCACTGATGGTTGGAAACTGACATTAACAGAATTGAAGGAAAATTCTAAAGAGGTAAGAGAAGATATTTTAAAATCTTTTTTTTTTTATAGAGTCATTTTTATTTACTTATTTATTTGTTTGTTTGTTTTGTTTATACATGCACTGGGTACAGTCAGAAGCGTGGGGAGGGTGAGAGAATTCACCAGAGCCAGAGCAGGGAGCAGAGCAGGCAGAAGGACCAAAGTACACTGCTGAGGGGAGCAGCGGGCGGCAGGAGAGGTCTGTGCGCCATGTGGGACCCTCCTCCTGTGGCTGGGGAGCAGGTGGGGATCGAACCGGTGCCACAGAGGCCACGGGCAGCTTCGCAACCCAGCGCTCAACCGCTGCGCCACCGGGGAGGCCCAAGAGAAGATATTTTAAACCACAAGAATGTACACTCAATGACAACAGGGACTGTGTCTTGTTCACTGCTATATCCTTAGACATCTACAAGTACTTAGTAAAGATACTAAAAACTTTATTGAATTAGGCCAAGATGTGATGCTCCCATTTATAAATTCAGTTAAAACAGATTATTTTTGAAGAACTAACAATTATTTAAAAGTAAACTTTTTATAAATACTCACATAATAAATATACATGCAAGTAACTGCTGTACTGAGCTGATATCCAGTAAACACAAGACCTAGTTTCTGATTCAGGAAGACTTACTAAATGATTTAGTCTTTGTAGTATTTAATGGTTCAGTATGATTAGGTATTTTTTTAGGCTTAGATGAAATGCCCACCAAAAATTCTTAATGAAATAACTACCAAAACCCAAACTACCAAAACTGCTTAATATTTGAAATGTATTTCAGATAAACTTATAATACCACTATGCATATACAATCTGTGACACCTTTCAAAAGAGTATTACTAATAAAACATAGGAAAAACATCTGGGAACACAGTACAGCGACTTTGACTGTAACTGTAATAAAATAAGAGGAAAGTTATTTTTGTCCATGATTTAAAATTTTAAAAAATTCTCATAGACTTGATATCAAGAACATTTAAAAATGCAAATATGTTACAAAAACAGCACATCACATACCTTTAATTTGCTTCCGCAGTTTGGTAAGCTCTGTCATCCATTTTAATACCTTTGGGTTAGCTGCAATATCACTGTAGGAAGGCTGAAAAATAAAGGAACAGAAGCACATTTGTGGTAAGCAATGGTTATTTGTGCTCAAATAATATTTTACAGTTCCCACAGTATAGATTTTACTCAACCTTCATTTCATCTAACAGATATAAGCAAATATATATATTTAATAAATACATTAAGTAAAGCTCTCCCTTAGCAGGTTCTAACAACTGACTGAAAGCAGGTTTAGTATTGATTTTCTGACATCAGGTATGAATTTTCTGGCACTCTTTTCCACTTCACAAATTCTAATTATTAGATCTCTCTCCTTTACATGTGATTTTTGAGGGAGCAGAAATAGCATTAACACTATTTGTTTATATATAATAAATTTGCTTTTCCATTTTTTTTTTTAAAGCTGACATGTGGGGCCTCCCCGGTGGCGCAGCGGTTGAGCGCTGGGTTGCAAAGCTGCCCGCGGCCTCTGCGGCGCCGGTTCGATCCCCGGCTGCTCCCCGGCCACCGGAGGAGGGTCCCACATGGCGCGCAGACCTCTCCTGCCGCCCGCTGCTCCCCTCAGCAGTGTACTTCGGTCCTTCTGCCTGCTCTGCTCCCCGCTCTGGCTCTGGTGAATTCTCTCACCCTCCCGCGCTTCTGACTGTACCCAGTGCATGTATAAACAAAACAAACAAACAAATAAATAAAACATGCCTCTATAAAAAAAAAAATAAAGCTGACATGTGTTCCGTTTTTGTTTTTTTTTTTAATTTATTTTTATTTATTTAAATAAGCACTGGGTACAGTTAGAAGCGCGGGAGGGTGAGAGAATTCACCAGAGCCAGAGCAGGGAGCAGAGCAGGCAGAAGGACCAAAGTACACTGCTGAGGGGAGCAGCGGGCGGCAGGAGAGGTTTGCGCCCATGTGGGGCCCTCCTCCGGTGGCCAGGGAGCAGCCGGTGCCGCAGAGGCCGGGGCAGCTTCGCAAGCCAGCGCTCAACCGCTGTGCCACCGGGGAGGCCCTGCTTTTCCATTTCTTAAAGCTGTTTTGCCAATGGAAATATAAATAAGCATTGGTACAATGGCAAGAATACTGCCCTGGATATCAGGAGGCTACAGTCTACACAACCAAAGATCTCATCTCAGATTCATTACCTCAGCAAAAAGCTGACCTAATGCCCTTTGAAGAAATGCTTCCTAGTTCTATTAGATCTACTGGGTGATGCTACAAACTTACCTTGCTATTTCTTTCCCTTTCAAATTGTTCCTCGAATTGTCTGATTTTTTTCTGCAGTTTCTTGACCAACTGATATGGTGTTCTGTCTTCTCTTTTTTCATCTTTTGAACTAAAGGATGATCTTCGAATCCTGAATTAAACAAAAAGTGAATACTATGTGTTACATTTTCAAGTTATCAAAGTATCTCTTATCACCCTGACATATTATTGTTACTAAGAGATATACCTTTAAAGTGAAATTAAGTCCCTAACATTAATGGACAGGGAGTAAAACAAAACTTACTCTGTTACACAAACTAATGCAATACAAATGGTGATGAAAACAGAATCATTGAAAAGGTGTTTGGGCAAAGGCAGAAAAGAAACAGTTATTAGCAGCTCAGAGCTCTTTGCTAAAACTGCAAAGCAGTGTTTTTGACATTCAGAATCAATTAAAAATTTCCACAATGAAAACATTAGGAATTAGTGAGCTCTACTTCCTGCCTCTCTTCTAGAGCTCTGTATTTGAGTCATGAATAAATAGATGAATAAATGCATCTTGAGAAAATGTCTATTCCTACACTTCAATGAACTCAGAATTCAGGGGTAGAAAAAATTTTAAGATGTGCTCCATACAATCAGGGCAAACTGCAGGTCTGAAGAACTAAATATCTCAAAGACCAGGGTACGTAATAGGAATCACCTCTCAAAAGTATATAAAAATCACATACCTAGCAAAAGAAAGTGCTTTAGATGAGGAATCCAATGTTTCTGGATCATGTAGGAAACGCTGGCTTTGCCCAAAATCTAAACTACGGTGTGATAATACTGGAGGACAGTCTTCTAGTGGATGATGATTCATTCTTCCAGCTTGTGGAGAAAGCTGAGCTTCTCCAGACTCAGAGTCTTCCTGCCAAGACTTAAAAGCAGGAAATGGCTCTGTAAAACAAACACAAAGAATAGTACCATGGGTCTCTTGATTCTGCATATTAAAAAAAAAAAGTCACAAAATATCAGCTGATACTCTTTAAACTGTGATTACATAGTGGTTCATAATAAATTATTTAAAGCAAAGACAAGAGATCTTCAAAAAGCCTACTATAAAGTCATCTAAGCTTTGTATTTTAGCCTTGAATTCTGCTTTCACATAAGGTACTACCTTAAATTTCTGAACCCAGTAGCAAATCAATAAAGGACACTGTCAAGCTCTTTATATTAAATGTTATTTTTCAAGACAGGGTAAGTTTTAACAGTAAATACTCAGTAGTTCTGTTAGAAACTGTTAAGAACTGACATACTGTGGTAAATGTTAAGAAACATTAAGTTTCTTAACAGTTTCTAACAGAAACTGCCAGGCGAAATAAATGTCCCTTACTGTCACATGGCTATGCTAAGAAGTGGAACCTATTCTCCATGATATACAGAGTACTCACCAAATGGAGATCTCTTGACACCAAAAGAATTCTAACTTCCAAATCATTAAGGGGCAAACTGATAGGGAATTTCCAAAAAGGCAGCTAACTCACCTGACAGCACCTCTCCTCTAATATTATACTGAGATGATTATTTTCTTTATGCGATTCCTATGTATAATATGTAATATAAAAATTAAGCACCAAACAAAATTATCAAGACAAAGTTTAATAACACTAGTCTTTCTTAACTACATTTATTTTACTGGGGTTATCCTGTATATACTCAAATGAAGCCAGGTTGAAATAGTTGATGTTTGCACATAGATGATTTGATTACAATATAGAACATATACGATAAACACACAAATCCACAAATATGCTTCCATTACAAAATTAACTTCAAGCATCACCAGGAAGATAAAAAAACCTTTTCCATCTACATATTATTTATAGCTACAATTTAAAACCCTAATGCTATGGTTATTAACAATTAAAAAATGAGCTTTTAAGTATCTTTAAATGCAAATACGGCTTGACAGTGTCAAAAAATCAAGGATGTTTTATTTTTCTTCACACAACAGCTAAGGAATTCTAGTTTAGTAACTTAGTGTAACTTTATGCATTAGCAATTTGAAAGCATCACAATTTTTTTCAGGGTTATAAGCACATAATTTAGTTAGTTTTAAAAGCCCAGATCAATCTGATAACTAAAAATTGGATATAAAGCGTGCAATCCCACAATAAACCCAGCAATAAAGTGATTTTCAAAGCAACCCTTGTACCTGCTTCCCAGCAATAACTAGTAATAAACATTTTATGAGAAACGTCCTGTTTTAAGAAAAGAGGAAGGTAACAAAAACAATTTTTCTGGGTATCATTTTTAACCCAGAATAGTTTTCCTAAGATATGGGGATAGCAGGAGAAGGGCTAATAAAAAGGCAAACAAATTGAACCATAAAAAGGCAAAAAAACTAAACTATGGTGAACTATACTTACCCTCCCCATCTCTCTGCAGATGCATTGTTTTGAAATCAATGAGGGGAAAAGTGATAGGGCATGATGCTAATAAAATGGAAAAAATGGCAAAAAATACTAAAGTGAACACACAGCACAGTCAGAACAAACCATACACATAACTAACACAAAGCCAAAAATACCAAAAACATTTCCCTAAAACCAGTTAAGCATTTTTTGAGCATCTGCTCAAAAACTTTATACAAAGAAATTACTAATGACCAAACGTTTAAAAAAAAGAAAACACAAACATTTCCATTTCAGCAAGCAAGGCAAAAAAACCAAAGTAGTACTATTTATTAAAACTCAAGCATAAAACTAAAGAAATGGAAACTCTTAACCAAGTATAGTTGGAAGCTCTTCAGTATAATTGATTTGACAGAAAAATATCTCCTTTAGCTTAGTTTGCTCTTGAAAAGATACTAGTATATTTCATTAAAGAGTTAGCAGGAGAAAATCACAGAAAGAGGTCCACGTCCATTAAAAGTCAAGACCTTTTGACAAATTCATACTGGTGGTAGTCATGTGTTATCTGCTTGCTAACTGAGTTCTGTTGACTATCCCTTGAATGATACAAAAAACAAAACCCACATAACCTAGAAATATGAGGTAAACCTCTATTTGGAATCACCCCACTTCTCTACTCCAAGTCACATCAACCAAAGTATCTTTGATTCCAAGATATATAAGATCTAAAATCATTTTGTCACTTAAAAAACACTTTTAAAAATTCAGAACAGTCTAATTCCCAGTTGTGGAAAATTTATCTTTGGTGGAAAAAATGGAAAGGAACAACATGGTGTGCCTACAGTCACTCTCCCAAGCACATGGAGGGCTCATGATTGAGAAGTTCACTCAGATGTCTATCACAGTTGTCTCTCTGAAAGTCACTGACCCTGAGTAAACTTGTTGTGCCTGTTGAGCCAACTAGATTAACAGGGTAGCTCGGGCACTAAAAATCAGGGATCAATAGTCCATAGTTACTTACTTTCCCTACCACAAATTGTAAGGGATTTATTCTGACAGAAACAAGAGAGAGCCCAAATCACATTCTCATTGAAGAAATACCTCAGAAAACTGAAGCTAGACAGAGAATCTTATCTCCCCCAATAATGGAAAATACTTGCTCTTCTATGCTTAGACCTTAAGATCAGGACCCTTAGAACAAAGATTATAAAGGGTTATTTATCTGCATCCTCCAAGAAGGAAGAAGCATAAATCCTTTATCAGAATCCCAGCTTCGTATTTCTGAGACTCCATTCCTACTGAGACACCAGGGATGCTCTGTTGACCATCACTCCTTTTCAGTGACTATAACTAAAAAGGACATTTGATCTTCATTGCCACCAGGATGCTAACATATTCCCAAACTCTGGGAAGCATCTTCATAAATTCCAAACATCCTGAAGAGGCCAAAACAAAGCAAATGAAAGGCAACTTCCTGACTTAGTCTAAGTTAAAACACATTAATATGCCACTGGGCATACCAACCATCTGTACCAAAAAAAAAAAAAAAGGTGGAGGGAGGAGAAACAGCAATAAAAATTGGCAAAGACAATGATTTGGTTAGGGCTTCTAAAAATAGTTTTTATTTACTGAAAAATAAAAACTCCATTAGGTACACAGACTTGAGGTAGCTAAAGGAGTCTGTGGCATTGACAGTGCAATTTTTATTGTTATCACCACTGTACACCATCAGTTAACTTGCCAACAGTGAGATAGCAAAGGATCTTTATCCAAATGAACAAAAATGTAACTCTGTTTAAGATATGAGTTGTCTCACTGCCTCTTTACCTAGAAAGACAGATAATGATCCAGAAGAATTCCTGGATCCAAATTCATTGCTTGCTTTCACTTTTCCACTCCCAACATTTTATTTGAAAGTTTGCAGTATATAGCAAAATTGCAAGAATTTTATAGTGAAAATCTAGAAACCATCACTAGATTCTACCATTAACATTTTATTTTATACTTGCTATTTTATAGCACTGCTCTATCCATTAACCATCCTAATTTTCTCATGGATTTCAAAGTAAACTGCAGATATTTGGTATACTGCCCCATAAGTGCTTCAGTATGCAAATTTTTATTGGCATTTTTGATTAAAAAAAGAAAACCTTTATACAGTGAAATGCAATTTTTAAGCATACATTTGCTGAATTTTGACAAATACATGTATGTTGCTTGCTCAATAAATTTAAATCTTTTTCCTTTGTAACGAATTGTTAGGACACAGTTCCCACACCTCCATTGACTTAATACAGAAATATAGGGATATGGTCTAATTTTTGCTTTGAAATGTCCGTGAAGATCATTTTTAAAAAAGCATCCCTGATCCTAAGGAAAAGGTAGCTACATACAAACTCTTTGTTTAAAGTAATGATATCCTTAAGTCCTCACACACTAGACTTTTCAGAGATTGGGAGATAGTAACAGGTCTAACAACTAACTAAAGTATATCATGGGTGATTTTACTTTTTTTACACCATTCTAACATTCATCTTCAAAGCTAAAATCAGGTAAGAACTTCTAATTCATACAAAATAGTTGCCCCATAATCTCATTAGTGCATTTGAGTACAAGTGCTCACTCATTCATCTTATATGGAAGAGAGAATAGAAAATCAAAACAGATAAGGTTGTCTGGAAAAAGGTCAGTAATCTGCTTTGAGTAATTTCAGTTACAAATAACATTATCAGGAAAATAATGTGTGTGGGTAAAATTACCTTCCCATTTATCACCATCAGAAACATTCTTCAGATCTAAATGTGGAATTTGGACACAAGCTGCTTCCCCTTGAACACCAACACTTTGACCTCCCGGCACTTCTGATTCAGTGTTGGCATTCAAATCACATATCTTGCCACTAGAACCCTGTATTATAAAGTAAAGAACACATTTCACAACCATGAAGCTTTCTATAACCAGCTTAAAGACAACCAGCATATGCCCTTGTATAGGTTCCCTTGTTTACTGTGTCAATATATTCAACTGTCCCACTGTCACCATTCAAACTATTTTCAAGTACAAATCTGCAATTTTCTAATTTATCTTATTAGGAGGCACAATTTGGATCCCAAACTCAGGAAAGTATCTTCATAACCAAGTTTCATGTAGCCAAAAGTAGCATATTAAATTGGTGCTGTAAAACATTTGGTAAGAGTATCTATATTTAAACCTCCCTTAAACCTATTCAACCTGAGTTAAAGTCCAGATTTAATAATTGATGTACTAAATCTACTGCAAATTTTAAAAGCTATAAGAGAAAATTCTTACCAGAATCAAATGTGACAATTTATCACTGTCAAACGACAAGTATTCTTTCCTAAAAATACAAGTAAAGTTATTAGTCTTTTAAGAATAAACAGGTAACTTTCATTGCATATGTCTTACCTAGATTCCTTTCTTCCCCATATATTAACATTTACAATGTGAGTGAAGAAAATGACTATTGGACATATGCCCATTCTTTGGAGCCCTATATCTGAAAATCACACACTACTGAAAAGATCCACAGAATGACTTATTTTAGAAAAGTTAAGTAACATTCACCACCCTCCCACACAACCACCCCAAAAGAAAAACACCTTAAAAGGAAAAATAAAATCCACAACAAATAGACACCAAAAGAATTAAATGTATAATGGAAAAGATTTTGTAAAACAAGTATCAGTTTTAAACAGTTTTATTCTCCCCCATTCTGGGTCTTTTTTTTTCTTTTAAATATTTTTTTAAAAAGGTATACCTCACACCTGTATTTAGAATTTGATTGTATTTGATCACAATCAAAATAAAGTTTACATTCCTAAACCTCTTCTTTCCTAAAACATAATGGTATCATGTAAAAGGGAAATTTTTTAAAAATTCACTCACTTCTATTTCCCCCATAAAAATAACCCTTAGTTATAATAAGTGTCAGAAATGATCTCTGTTTATTTCACTAGTCAATACAGCATCTAGCAACATGATAGGTTATCAATATGCCTACTATGGGAACACTCTGCCCAAAGACAATGATACCCACAGGTACTGCTACTAACTGGCCACAACTGAGTCTTAATCTCAGTAAGACAAGTCTTAATCTCAGTAAGTCAAAGTCATCTCCTCATACACATAATTACCTTCTTGCTAAGCATGAGAAATGAGCTGAATTCCCTGGCAAGCTCAAGGCTTTCCTTTGCTTAGTGTGGGAGCAAATGGTGGGACAAGCTAAATTCTACCCTAACAGACTAAAAGATCAAATTCACTAAATTTGAGAAATATGATTATTAAACATGCAAAATGTAATCCACCTAAGCAAGGAATTCTTTGGATCTAAAAACAAGTTTGCTAACCTATACACAAGTTGAAGAGGAAAGAGCTTTTTCCAAAAAGATTGAGTCCTCACTAAATGGATCCTTATTGTTCTACCAAATCCAGATGTCATCATTCTGGGGATGCCTGTTAATGCTGTTAATCTTATATCTTCAGCCCATAGCTCCAATACTCCCTGGGCTGGAAGAGGATCATTCCTGCCTCCTGAAAGGAAGCACAAGGGACTGCTGTAAGCAGGAAATCTGTGGACCTTCAGAGTATGGGGACGCTCCAGAGACATGGCTCCAAAGAATTTACTTACCCTCAGAGAACAGGTTTCCTACTCACAATTAAAACAGACAACAGCATTAACCAAGTTTACTCTTGCCAACAGACTATCAACTAATCAGTAATGCTGTTTAGCATTTCTCAGTATTTATAACCTAGTCTGCAACTTCATTAGTGATGTGTTTTCAGGATATCAAATCTTTCCTAAGAAAGTTAAAATATACTTCTTAATAACATCTTAAAAAAATCATAAAAAGAAGATCCAAGACCCAAAAACTACACAGTCGGTTTACAGGACTTAAAACATTCTAAAAAGTTTCTGTTCCAAGGGTTTCAAACTACTGACTACTGCAGAGACTACTACTACTCATTGCCTCAGGTATCCCTTCTCCCTATTTGATTGTGACCAAGAAGGTAAACAAGCACCAATTTCAAAACCACTATACAGCGACACAAAGGAGGAATTCCAAGGGGAACATAAACATCCTATACTTAATTGTTGAAGCAAATGTATTACAATCTTTCAGTTAATTATCCATAGTTCTAAGACTATGATTAACTGAAAGTCATATTCAGAAAATCAACAAATTCCCAACTGTTCTACAAATCAACTGAAAGTTTTAAGTGTCTCCAAGAAAGCTGTATTCTTCCCTCTGAATGTTTTCCAAATTGTAACTAATGTCTGTCTAAATCTGCAACCACTCTAAGTACTTATGGATAATTAGTATGCTTTATGCTTACCATTAAAACAAGCAGCTTAGGTTTTTTTCAGAATATCTAAAGCATCCATCATTATAGATTCATCTTAAAATTTCACCCCAAAGAGTTCCAATTCTCAAAATTATTAGCAGTAACAAGAGAAAATGCTTACCTCTCAAGACGGCCATCTTCACTATCACCGTGGTCACTGCATGGCTCTAACAGTATACCTACAGACTGATAAAAAGAATACCACCACTATATTAATGGAGACCCCAACACTAAATGACAGAAAATTTCCAATCTAAATTAGAATGCTATACATACAAATTAGTTATACGGCCCTTTGGCATCTCTTTTAATAGAAATGTATCTTGCTCAGAACCTGAACTGCGTGGTTGTGTGCACAGGCGTAAGGTGGGAATCTTGTTTTTCTTCTCACTACCCTACTAGGTAACAGGTACTGCTATTACTATATCACATTCCTTTCTCTTCCTCAGAATTCTATACTCCAAAAATGAAGGTCATGTACTACTTTTGAATAGTCATTTCTCTTCTTCTCAACTATAAACATGTAAGCTGGTTAACTTCCTAGCAAGTAACAGAGGCATCACGTAGTTCACCAGATCCCTTTATAATGTGTATTTGAAATAACAATTGTGAACCTCAGAAACACATGCAAACACTCCCCCATCTTCCACTGAGTTTAGTTAGTAACACCATCCTATCCCTAATTCCTTCCGAAAATAAAAAATTTCCAAGTCTAAAATAAATACACTGTGCATCATTACAAACTATGTAAATATTTTAATGTTGATGATGTATCACCTCTGAAATCAACAAGATTCAATTCTTCTTAAATTCTCAGAAACTACTTGTCCAATTTTATATGAATCTCAAATAATATGAAAAAAACTATTCAGCGATTTCTCCCTTTTCTAACTATATACCTCCGTGAGATTTAATTGTCTTCATACATTTCAAACACAAGAGAGAACCTACAACAACACACTGTGGACACAGATACAAGAATCCAGCTGACTTCTGTTAAATGTCAGATAGGCCCTAACAATATTTGTAAATATGGAAAATAATGTCACTCCTCAAAATAAAATTTGCAATGAATCGCTGCTTTTTACTAAGGAAAAAACTACCCTTATTGATGTTTCCATGAGTGAGTTTATTCTTATGCTTAAGTGAATTAAAAAACATTTTTTTTTAATTTTTCAATTTTAATCTCTAAAATGGCAAAACTTGATAGATATACCAATGCAAAACAAAAACTTTTGGGGATCCTCAATAATTTTAAGAGTCTAAAGAATTCCCTGAAACCCAAAATTTAGAACCACTGATCTAAATATCAGACTTCAGCAGCTTTTATGCTCTGGAAAGTAGCTTTACATTCCTATCAACTTAAGGTTTCTGGGCATATGAAATGACCATTAACCATACCCAATATTTATTTCTTAATGACCTAAATTCAAGCTTCAGTTCTATCTTCCTCATTACAAATATGAATCTAACAATCATTTACTTGATTATCTTAGTTATTATGTGAAAATAAAAACAGTTTAAAAGAAAACTTATGAAGCTGTATTATAATAGCATTCTATTACATCACCAATACTTTTTTAACCTACAATTCTTATTACTATGAAGTAACTGAAAACAGAGTATAAAGACTGATAGAATTAATATCCACATATCCTTCAGTCAGATTTAGGCAACATAATTCTTAAATAGTGAAAACAAGCAAAAAGCCAGGCAACAGGGAAGCAAAAGAAAGCAGCAGGGACAAAAGCAAAAGCAAACAGTCCACCCATGAAGGCAGCATATGAAATTTAGAGCCTGGTGCAGAATTCTGCTCTCTATCATTCCCCCAGAACAAAGAAAAATGAGTTGTTGTCAGATTAGAGTGTGGCCAAACATCAATTTAACAAACAAGGGAACAGAAATTGCATATGTACAAGTTTCTCTGCTGCAGCAGTTTTTAGGATGGGGTAGGATTTTTTTAATAGTTTCATTATATGCAATCATGATAGAGGTAAATGAATATGGGATGGGAGGGATGATTTTTCTATATTCTTGTAACTTTTTAACTTTCAACTATGCAAATCTATCCTTTTCAAAGGCAAAGATATAAAAATTGTTTTGAATATAAAAACAAAACCTAATTATGCACACGTGAAGCATGCAGTAACCTAAGATTCCTTAAGATTAATTCACACATGCTAGTCAACAACCTTTGGGGAAGTATGGGCTGACCAGGAGCACATGGCTCAGTTGAAATGTTAAAAAGTAATCAAGCCCTTTTTTTAATATTTTAAGTCAAGTTCAGAGAAACAATCTTCAAGATTATTTTTTATGGCTATAATCTAGACCTCCTTATAATATTCTCGCACAGGGTTTAGCAAACCATAGCCTCCTACTAATCAAATACAATCTGTTGTCAGAATTTTGTGGCCAGTTAGACAAGAACGAAAAAGTATAAAAAAGTAATATTTTGTGATGTGCAAATTACAGGAAATTCAAATTTTGGTATCCATAATTTAAGTTTTATTTGAATATAATCATGCTACTATTTTTGCACTTTTTTCGATGGTTGCTTTCATGTTACAATAGCAGAGGTTAAACAGCTGTCACAAAGTCTAAAATATTTAACATCTGGCCCTTTAGGGAAAAGTTTGCTGACTCCTTCTCTAGCCAGCCTTACAACTTCTCTGCATTCCAGTTACCTTTTTTTTTTTTAAAGATTTATTTATTTATTTATACAAGAACCAGGGTACAAGCCAGATACGTGGGAGGGTAAGAGGATTCACCAGAGACAGATCGGGGAACAGAACAGGCAGACTGACGAAACACATTGCTGAGGGGAGCAGTGGGCGCGGCAGTCTGCAGGGCCATGTGGGACCCTCGCCGGCCAGCGGGGATAGAACCGGCACTATCTGGGCTGTGGACAGCTTCACAGCACTGCGTTCAACCACCTGCGCCACCAGGGGAGGCCCTCCAGTTACTTTCTAAGCCACTTTGAAGCATGCCATGTCACACATCCTTTCCAACTGGCAATTCCTCTTCTGGCAACACTTTTACCTTGCTCAGTTCTACCAAACCAGCTTAAAGGCCTCATTTCAAGTTTCTAATCCTCTGATCATATACCTCTGCAAACAACTATTTCAACTATTTTTATCAATGCTCTTACCAATAAGCAACAAGTTTATAATCAGCTTTCAAAAGTCCTCCAGACAAATACTACAATAAAATGTCACATACATACTTACAAAGGTTGATTCACTATCAATTCATGCCATCAACTTCAGCTACACCTCCTATTGGTATTCAAGTGCTATTAACCCACTTTTACTTGATCTCTGGTCCATTTGATTTCTTTCTACGGAGACTCATTAGCAATTTCATCAACCCCCAAGCACTATCCCTGTCCCTCATCCTCTGCAGTTGAGGCAGTTTATTTAAAAATGGTTGAGGGCTTCCTTGGTGGCGCAGCAGGTTGAGCGCAGTGCTGTGAAGCTGTCCGCAGCCTCTGCAGTGTGGGTTCGATCCCGGCCCGCCGGCCAGAATCCCACATGGTGCAGCAAACCTCTCTGCTCCCCTCAGCAGTGTGTTTCTGTCGTCTGCCTGTTCTGTTCCCTGCTCTGTCTCTGGTGAATCCTCTCACCCTCCTGCGCTTCTGGCCTGTACCCCAGCTCTTGTATAAAAATAAATAAATCGGGCCTCCCCAGTGGCGCAGCGGTTGAGCGCTGGGTTGCGAAGCTGCCAGCAGCCTCTGCAGCGCCGGTTCGATCCCCGGCTGCTCCCCAGCCACCGGAGGAGGGTCCCACATGGCGCGCAGACCTCTCCTGCCGCCCGCTGCTCCCCTCAGCAGTGTACTTCGGTCCTTCTGCCTGCTCTGCTCCCCGCTCTGGCTCTGGTGAATTCTCTCACCCTCCCACGCTTCTGACTGTACCCAGTGCATGTATAAACAAAAACAAACAAATGAATGAATGAATGAATAAATAAATAAATAAATAAATCTTTTAAAAAATAAAAAATAAATGAAAATGGTTGAATTATTTTAGATTAACATACAAAAAAGAAGGTATTTTAGATTAACATTTAAAAAAATGGTTGAATTCATCTGGAATAAGTATGCCAAAATTTCCCCCATTTCAAAAACAGTCCCACTCTCCTTTGAGAATTAAAAGTAATTTGTCCTATGTAGAAATAATCACTCAACCTGTGCCCTTCATCTCTCACCCCAGCCCCTTCATTAGTGCTTCATTAACTTTGTTTTTCTGACATTTTTCAGTCTCTCTAGATTAGTAACTGATTCCTATCCTTCTTACAAACATGTTCAAATTTCTTTCCTAGAGAAATACTCACAAAGCAACAAACACTTCCACAATGAAACTGTTCTCTTTCCTTTTATCTCACTGCAAAATTTGTGTAAAAGGCATTCTAATTTCCTGCCTCTAACTACACACTTGAGACTTATTTCTCAAACTGTAACATCAGTATTCCTTGAAATTCACTACTCTACCAAACTACTCTTGCTTTACCAATAATTCCTAGCACTAAAGCCAAAGAATTTAACTGGAATTAATTTTTTGTTTAAATTATCCGACTTTTAAAAATCAACACTACCAGGGCCTCCCCTGGTGGCGCAGCGGTTGAACGCTGGGCTGCGAAGCTGCCCGCAGCCTCTGCAGCACCGGTTTGATCCCAGGCTCCCGGCAAGAGTCCCACATGGCGCGACAGACCTCTCCTGCCACCCACTGCTCCCCTCAGCAGTGTATTTCGTCAGTCTGCCTGTTCTGTTCCCCACTCTGGCTCTGGTGAATTCTCTCACCCTCCCACGCTTCTGACTGTACCCAATACTTGTATAAATAAATAATTTTTTTTTAAATCAACACTATCAGAAACTGAACATAAAAGAATATATGGCATAGAATTTTTTTTAGCTTCCCTTCCTTTCCTACTGCCTGTAGTTCAGGCCACTTTTAAACTCTCACCAAATTCAGTAGAGAACGTCTAGTGATTATTGCCCTTACCTTGACTCTTCATGACAGTTATTGTCTAGTTACACATTCCTTTCCCTTCAAACTCTTCTGTAACTTCCTTCTACTGAAATAATCCATAATTCTTAAGACAATGTTTCAGCCTCAATAACTGATGCATATCTTTTAAAGTTTCCAAAGTATCTCCCATAACACACCCTCCCATAATACTACTGCTAGCACTGCTTCACTAACATCTAACATTTTCCTGTAATTTTTACTATATTATTCTCCTTAGTATTTTCCACAAATCCCTAACAAAATTTAACCCACTAAAAAAGTTCAAAAGTCCCTCTCCCTCCAAGAAGTCTTCAAATTTTCATGGCCAGAAGTGTTTTCTTCTTTTCTGTAAAACAACAGTGCTTCATTTCTACATCTAACACCATTAGGTATGTTCTGTATTGTAAATTGTGTACATGCATAATTTAGATTATCAACTCGAGGAAAAGCTATTTTTGTGCTTTCCTGTTCATACATCCAAGTAACTCAGTTTACACATTGCATTAAGTAAAAATAAATTCAATTTAACTGCAAAATTTTCAAGCAGTAAGAAGAAAATCATTTTGCATCTTAGCTGGATAAAAGGGAAATGCTGGTTTTCTTTTCAAGGCCATGAAGCCATCATTCATAAAAGTTTCTTAAAACCAATTTTTAAAAAAAGAATTAATTCCAGACCATAATGAAATTAAACCTGAAATCAATAATAGAAAGGTAACTGGGTAAAAAAATGTGAAGATTTAACAACACACTTCTAAGAAACATATGGGTCACCACGAAAAACTTCAACAGGATAACAAAGGAATATTATGAACAACTCTATGCCCACAGATAATATAAATAAAATGGATCAATTTTTTGAAAGAAATAATCTGCAAAACTGAAAGAAAAAAAATATAATCTGACTAGGTCCACATCAAAGGATTTAATAATTCATAAGCTTCCAAAACAGAAAGCACCAGACCCACAAAGGTTTACTGGTGAAATACATCAAACATTTGTGGAAAAATTACACTAATTCTATACATTCTCTCTTTTCAGGGTAGAGAATACTTCCTTATCTCATTCCATTAGGCCAGCATTACCCTAATAACAAAACCAAAGACATTACAAGTATAAGAAGAATTACATACAACTACCAAGTAGGAATTATACCAGGAATTCAAGAGTGGTTCAACATTTTGAACACTAAGCAATGTATACATCAATAAAAGGCTAAAAGAAAAACATTCCCACGATCATATAAATAGATGCAGAAAAAGTAGTTGACAAAATCTAAATCCATTCATGACTAAAAACGCTTAGTAAATCGGGAATAGAAGGTAACTTTTTCTACTTGATGAATATTATCTACAAAAAACATACAGCTAACATTATACTTAACAGTGAGAAACTTGAAGCATTATCCCCTAAGATCAGGAATAAGGCAAGGATGTCTTAATGCTAATAGAGTAAGGCAAGAAAAGGAAATAAAAGGCATATAGATAGGGAAGGATGACAAAAACTATTTTTGTTCATGATTATACAACATGATTGTCTATCTAGAAAATGCAGAAGAACTGACAAGGAAAAAAACCTCCTGGAACTGGGGGCATCCCCTGGTGGCGCAGTGGTTGAGCACTGGGCTGTGAAGCTGCCTGCAGCGTCTGCAACGCCAGTTCCGATCCTCGACCACTGGCGAGGGTCCCACATGGCACGCAGACCTCTCCTGCCTGCCCGCTGCTCCCCTCAGCAGTGTATTTCCTCAAGTCTGCCTGTTCTGTTCCCCGCTCTGGTGAATTCTCTCACCCTCCGGCACTTCTAACTGTACCCAGTGCTTGTATAAGTAAATAAATAAATCTTAAAAAAAAAAAAACAAAAAACAAAACCTCCAGGAACTTATTAGAGATTACATAAAGGGGCCTCTGTTGGCTGAGGGGTTAAGTCTCAGGCTATCACCCTTATGGCCTGAGTTTGATCCCCAGCCAGGGAGCTAAACCACATATGGCACAGCAGACATCTCCTGTTTCGCCGGCTGCTCCCCTTAGCAGTGTATTTCAGCAAATCTGCTTATTTTGCAGCCTACTCTGTCTCTAGTGAATCCTCTCACCCCCCACAACTCTGGCCTATACCCCAGTTCTTCTATGCAAAAAAAAACACACACACATATAAAATTACATAAAGAGTGCAGGACAAACAAAAGTCATATGTAAATGGAATTTGAAATTAAAAACATGATATTTATCTTAGTACTCCCCACGTGTAGTTTCCCGCACATAGATCTTGCATATATTTTGTCAGGTCTATACCCAAATATTTCAAGATCTGTGAGAGGCAAACTACAGATGTGATGAAAGAACTATATTAATGGAGAAATATTTCATGTTCATGTATAGGAAGACAATACTGTTAGGATGTCACTTCATCCCAATTTGATGTACAGTTCAATACAATCTAAGTCAAAATCCATTAAAGTTATATAATGGGTATCAACAAACTGACTCAAGTTTATATGGAGAGACAAAAGACCTAGAATAGCCAATACAATATTGAAAAGCAAAGTTGGAAGACTGAGGCTATCTGACTTCTAGAAACTGTAAAGCCACAACAATCAACACAGCATGATACTGAGGAAAGAAGAGACAAAAAGATCAATGAACAGAAGAATAAAGAACCCAGTAACAGAACCATATAAATAAAATCAACTAATCTTTGACAAAGGAGCAAAGGCAATACAACGGAATAGAGAGAGTCAATTTAATAAATGATCATGAAACAACTCTACATTCACACACACAAATAAATGAATCTAAACATACTTTACACTCTTCACAAAAATGAACTCAAAATGGATCACAGAACCAAATGCAAAAGTGAAACTATAAAACCCCTAGGATATAACATGGAAGACAGCCTATGGGTATGGTGGGTATGGTGAACTATACTTAGAATATGATCATGAAGAAAATAATGGATAAATCAGACTTCATTAAATTGTAAAATTCTGCTCTGTAAATTCAGTATCAAGAGAATGAGAAGAGTTTTCAAAAGAATGAGTTAAGAAGGGACACAAGGACACACGTTATAAAAAGGCCCATTATCCAAAATAGACAAGGAATCTTAAAATTTAACAATAAAATAACAACCTGATTAAGGTTGTTTGAACCAAAGAACTTAACAGACACCTTACCAAAGATGTACACACAGCAAATGAACATAAGAAAAGATGGTCATATATCATCAGAAACTGCAAATTAAAACAATAAGACATCACTACACACCTATTATAATGGCTAAAATCCAGAACATTGACAATACTAAATGCTAGTGAGGTTGTGGAACAAAGGAATAATACAGGTATCTTACACTGATGGAAATGATCCAGCAGACAAACGAACTGACAATTCAGGAAAAGGCAAGGAGATAATTATAGATGCAATAACTATGAACAGATAAAAAAGATTAATCGAATATACCAATGAAAACAGCAGCAGCAATTGTAACTCAACATGTGAAATGTTTTCCAATACGTAATTTTATATTTTTACTTCTGATATTTTTAATAATCCTCTAACATAGTATTAACCATTCCCCACCCTACCCCCACTTATATGTACAGTAACCAAAAATAGCCTTAATATACCAGCTTAATTTATGGTTTAGAATGCAAATACACTGAAGAAACTTCCTTATCTACTAATATCTTAATTTAAAATGTGTTACCAAAACTCAACATGCTTAAAGATGCTGCTTTATACACACACACACCTATTTGTTATAAATGTGTGTGTGTGTGTGTGAAAATGTGTTATTTTAAAAACAGTGCTACTAACAATTGTGACAGTGAAAATAATTTGGTTTGTTTCCCCCAATTTGAAAGCAGTCAAGTATGTTTATTAACTGACCAAACTATAAAAGCCACCATGATAGACACCGTAGTTCTTCCTTCTTAATAAGCCTGTGATTTGGTCTTCCCTGTTGCAAGCATCTGCACCTTCTATAAAATGGGTCATTTTTAAAGTGAAGTTTGCGATTTTTCTCGTTATGAAAAGATACCACATTCTTCAGGAAAAAACCCAGAAAATATAAAAAGCCTTTAAAACGAACAAAATTCAACCATAAAACCACAACCACCCAAGCTGACATGGTAATTTGTTTCTTTGCAGGAAAATATTCTTAAATAATTTTATTTTATACCTTCTTCCCTACATAATGATGGTTCCTGACCTCTACTGAGCAGTGTGACTTTTAGTCAAGACTTTTAGTCAAGACTTTTAGGACTTTTAGTCAAGACAAATATGTATGTCAGCAGAGATACTAAACTATGATTTCCAATGTCAAAAGGACAAATGAAGTAATCAGATATAGACATTTAGCACAGCAAACACATTTTTTTACTCTTGGCATTTCTTACCTGGTTATTTTCTTCATCCTCAAATACAAAATCTTGCTGCATAATTTCATTGTCTAAATTCGTGCTAGCCACAGGTTCTGAACAGTCTCTGCTACTTTCACTGGCATTAATAATATCATCAGCAATATCAACCCTAATAACGAAGATTAAAAAGTCAGATCAGGCCAAATGTTGAATATGTAAAACCTTTCAAACAAGTATCATTAATTACCTAAAACTTTTGCCTGTTGAAGAAAAGGTATATTTTTTAAATAAAAATCCACTCTTTATTTTGTCAAGTTAGATTACTGAGTTAACTTTTTTCTCTGCAATGGATGTTGTACAAGTGATCTACCTTGTTTGCCAACTCCTTTGAAATTTTCCTAAGGCAAATAAATGGCTTTAAAAATTAACCCATGCACCAAAATAATGACTTCTCTCTTATAAGCATACTCCCAAGCATACTAATGACCACAGTAATTTGTTCTGATTAAAATAAAAGTCTACTACTAGATACTACAGTTTCTAAAACATCAAGTACAATAGGAATAGCTTCCAACTGTATATTTTACATAATTTATAACATGTGAAACACTGCAGGTTTTTGTTTACAAAGATGATACCACATGAATTATTTCCCCAGAGTTAAAAATAAGGATACTATCTGAGAAGAGGCAAAGGTTTTCAGATCTTCAGCTAAGCTAAGGACAATGAAACCCTATACTAGTGGCTAGACATATTTGGCCTTTTTTAAAATCTACAACTTTAAAATAAAAAATCATTCTACCCAATTATGAATTTTTTAACTCCCTATTACTCTTTTAAATTTCTGTAACATCTTCCTCATCTGTTTCTAGAATAAAAGATGATATATGGAAACTATGATATCATTGCACTGTCATCTCAGAAGAAGTACCTGTATATTCTAAAGTACAGAACTGAGGTAATAAGAAAGGAGATAAGGCTTTCCTCCATTTAAAGATGAGTCAGATAAAGTTGTGGAGTAACATCACAATCAAGACAGAACACAAAGTTATTTTTAACTCAAGCAAATTCAACTGCTAGGAAATAACCTAAAATGGGTATGGGACAGAACACAGAGGCTGTTGGGGAAGGAAAACAAGTTAAATAGCAAAGGATGATTCAGCTTGTCATTTCATTCAAGGACTACATGCACTACGTCATTGAGCTGTCAGTGTATTTATCTGTCAAGATCACTGCAAATCTCTAATGGTATAGGTGTAATTTTTTTCAGTTATTTTTATACAACATAAGTCTCTAAAGGAAAACTGGTTACTTTGGTATTTGTGGGAGAAAACCTGATTGTGTTGGATCTCTCTCTCTCTCTCTCTCTCTCTCTCTCTCTCTCTCTCTCTCTCTCTCTCTCTCTCCCTACCTACCTACCACTTTAATGGAAGGTTTATGAGATTTTCATTGTTACATATATACAGTGCATACAGGCATATGTACAACATATATACAGCCCATACAGTCACTATTCACACTGATTTTCAGAAAACCTCAAAATGAGATCCCATTATATAAAATACAGTTCTTATAAGATAACAAGACAATTTTATAACTCTTGATAAATAACAGTAAATTGTTTAAAAGTTTCTTACTGGTTATTAGAGCCTTCTCCATCACAATTAATACTTCCTGCTTCATTATTACACACCAGACTTTGCTGTTGTAAATTCTTAAGATCATGATCTATGCTGCTCTGCAGATCAAAAAGATGCTGTTCCACAGCTGCTCTAATTGTTCTTTCTAAAATGCTACGAAACAACACATTTAGCGAGAAGCAGTCATCCTAATTGGGTAGTTGGCCACATAAATGCAAAAGTTAAAATGTAAAACAAATTACTATGGTATTTAAATAGGTAAAGTATAAAAAGCACATAAAGAAGAAATACATGAAACTGAAACTTTTAAATTAAATATACCCTTATGATACACTATACAAATCAACTATAACATCAGCTATTACTACTGAGGTGAGGAGGATCAATTGTTCCAATAATTCATTCCTCACTACTACACAAAAAGTCATGTAAGCAGACTACAAAGGTACATTTACAAAGCAAAATAATTTATCAGCGTTCCAATAAATAAAAGAAATTGTAAGTCTAGTCTACTATACTTAAACTAGATTACGGAAGCTTTTTTCTTTAAAAAAGTTAATGTTTGTAAGTTACAAAGTTTTAAAGAAGTTCCACTGACTTCTTAAAAATTATTTCATAAGTGGGCCTCCCTGGTGGCGCAAGGGGTTGAGCACAGCACTGCGAAGCTGTCTGCAGCCTCTGCAGCACAAGTTCGATCCCTGGCCAGGGAGTAACCCACATGGTGCAGCAGACCTCTCCTGACTCGCCCGCTGCTCCCCTCACCAGTGTATTTCAGCCAGTCTGCCTGTTCTGCTGCCTGCTCTGTCTCTGGTGATCCTCTCACCTCCCGCACCTCTGGCCTGTACCCCAGTTCTTATATGTATAAATAAAACTTTAAAAAAATTATTTCATAAGTTCAAAAAATTTATCTGAAGAAAGTTCATCTCTATTTATAGGAGCCCAATGCATTCCTTCTTTCATCTGTTTCTACTGCAGTACATGACAGACTAACTAGTTTCGCTACTTTATATACAATTCTTCCTCTATAGTAAGCAAAATAAATACATGGTTATCATTTCTACATCCAAAATTATAGCTTAGAAGTACTTAAAAAAAATTTTTTTAGGGGTCTCCCTCATGGCCTATGGGGTTAAGTCTTCTATCACCACTAATACCTCTCAGTTCAATCCCTGGCCAGGGACTTAACTCACACATGAAGCAGCAGACCCCTCCTGTCTCGCGTGCTGCTCCCCTCAGCCGTGTATTTCAGTAGATTCACCGTTCTGCTCCCCATTCTGTTTCTGGTGAATCCGCTCACCCCCCCCACACCTTTTGCACCCCAGTTCTTTTATGCAAAAACTTAAAAAAAATTAATTATCTTCTATTAAGTATATACTACTTACTCTGCAGAGGCCGGTAAGATGCTGATGGGAGATATATGGGCACTGTAATCAAAGAAAGAAATTAGCTATAACATTTTTCAATACTAAATGGTAAAAAAAATATGTTGAAAACTGCCACACTGCTCCCCTCAGCAGTATACTTCGGTCAATCTGCCTGTTCTGTTCCCCGCTCTGTCTCTGGTGAATCCTCTCACCCCCTGCACCTTTGGCCTGTACCCCAGCTCTTGTATGAATACATAAATCTTTAAAAAAAAAAAAAAAGGTAACAGCTTCATTTTTATCACAACTTAAACCCATGAGATTTGAATAGCCATGAGATTTAAACACTATAATGTTTAAAAATAAAATACTTAGGGGATCTGAATCAAGTAGGATTTTCTACATAATGCTCATAGGAGCATAAAATGTTACAACCACTTTGGAAACTTGTTTGACAGCTTCTTTAAAAAAAACACTGAATGATACAGAAATTGCATTACTAGGCATTTACTCAAAAGAAATGAAAGCATTAGTTCATAGAAAGACTTGCACAATCAAAGCAGCCTTTATTAATAATAGTTAAAAACAGGAATCAGCCTAATCATATAGGTGGATAAAATGTGGAAACCCTAAAAATAGGGTATACTCAGTAATTATTTTTCCTAAGGGGCATGAACAACTGATAAATGACAACATGAATATCAAAAAACATTACACTAAGCAAAATAATACAGATACAAAAGAATACCTATTTGATGAGATTTCATTTATATGAAATTCTAAAATGGGCAAAACTAATCTGTTCAGTGACATAAAACAGATCAGAGGTTGTCTGGGACCAGAATTAGGGGTGGGGCTTACTATAAAGCAGCATTAAGTTAGTTTCATGGGATGACAGAATTAGTCTCTCGACAATAGCACTCGTTACATGTCTATGTGTGCAGTTATAAAATGGGTACATTTTGTTATGTGAGAATTAGGTAGCATTTGAGAAAGGACAAAAATACATGACCCAGGTGGTGATTATTTAAGTTGCGTTCATTTCCTGACAATAACCTTAAGACTTGTATACTTTTTGGTAAACAAGGGATTCTTCGATAGAATCATATTGTAAAGTAAATTTAAATTAACTATTTGATGACCCTCTATAAAATGTGCTAGCACAAACTAACCAACAAGAAGAAATGAGTCTCTGAGGTTAATATTCTCAGAATTCTGGGCATCCCTGATGGTGCAGCAGTTAAATCTCAGTGCTATCAAGATTTTGACACCCACTATGGCATGCTTAGATCCCAGGCCAGGGAGCTAACCCACATAGTTCAGCAGACCTCTCGTCTTGCCCGCTGCTCCCCTCAGCAGTTTATTTCAGTAGATTCGCCTGCTCTGCTCCCCACTCTGCCTCTGGTGAATCCTCTCACCCCCCACCTCTGGCCTACACCCTAGTTTTTGTATGCATAAATAAATAAAAATATTTTTTTTTAATTCCCAGAATTCTTTGCAAGAAACCAAATGGATATCATTTACCATCCGCTCAACAACCTTCAGATCTCCTTACAACAAACACGTCACTAAGTAAAATACTCAACTGCTTTATCAGATGGTAAGCCATCCTGATTTGGCATACATAACCTCTCCTAGTTTCAAAAATAAAAAATTTTAACAACCAATATTCTTGCCTTCATGAATGTATTATCTTTAGCTCTAACTGCTTTTATGCATTCTCCTCAAGGGGAGTACTTAAAAACATTTCCATAATTAAATGGAGTTTTTTTAACTTCTTTTCTGAAATCAGGAAAGTCTGGGGAGAAAAGCCACATATACATGCACAAAGAAGAGAATCAACATGGGCCTATTTCCATTAGTTTCAGGTAAGCTAAAAGTCAAGTATTTACTTACCTGTGCAGAAAAACACAAAAAACAAAAAAAGACAAATGAAACGTTCCTTAAAGAAGAGCATTTAATAAGGGTCCTCCCTGGTGGCACAAGGGGTAAAGACACAGCACTATGAAGCTACCCACAGCCACTGCAGGACGAGTTCAACCTCTAGCTAGGGAGGTGACCCACATGGCACAGCAAGACCTCTTGTGTCTCCCCCGCTGCTCCCATCAGCAGTGTATTTCAGTCAATCTACTTGTTCTGCTTCCCATTCTGTCTCTGGTGAATCCTCTCACCCCCCACACATCTGGCCTATACCCAGCTCTTGGATGCATAAATAATTTTTTTAAAAAAGGAGCATTTCGAGGGTCACTAAAATATTATGCAGTGCCACTGTTTACATCTTTTTATTTTTTTTAAATTTATTTTATTTATGCATACAAGAACTGAGGTGTAGGCTACAGGTGCAGGGGGGTGACAGAATTCACCAGAGACAGAGTAGGGAGTAGAACAGGCAGATGGACTGAAATACACTGCTGAGGGGAGCAGCTGGCGAGTCAGGAGAGGTCTGCCTCACCATGTGGGTAGCTCCCTGGCTGGGGATCAAACTCGTGCTGCAGTGGCTGTGGATAGCTTCATAGTTTGCATCTTAACCCCTTGTGCCACCAGGGAGGCCCTGTTTATATATTTTCAATTTCAATTATGAGTTGGAATTTAATTACAAAAGTTAAATCTTTATAAGGCATATATATAACCTGTTCCATTCTCCTCAGCTTACTTGCAATTTCTAAGTTTAGACAATTCCTTACCAGTTTATATGTATTTATTTTATCTTTAATACTTAATTATAATCCATTAACAGTAAAATATATCTGAATGCAATGAAGGAAATTTATAAATCCAGCACCCCTCTCTTCACCATTTAATTTGTGATTTGGGTTAACTTTGGACTTATCTTACAAATTTTCAAATAGTTCCAATTTTCACTTATTTATATTTCATGACTCCATTATTAAAATACTATATAATGTTTTAATTTTTGGTAGAGCTTATATCCTCTCTCTGTTCTTTCACAAATGTGCCATTGTTAGTCATCTACTTATTGCTTCTTGACCTTTTAGCTAGATCAGGTATAGTTAGTCAGCTACCTATTCTCCCAGAAGAATTTACTCGCCACTTCTTGTTAGATTATCACAAAAATGCTAGTAGAGAAATAGAAAAAAAGATACTTTACAAAGAATGAAAAACAAAAACAAAAACAAAAAAACCCAACATAACTAAAAATGCAAATTAAAGTAAAAATTACATCAAATTAATATATTTTTGCTATTAGTATACTATAGTGATAAAGGCTGTATAAAACTCACACTCATATCATACTTTGCTAGTGGGAAGATATATCAGTAAAACTCATGTGAGATCAATTTGGCAGTGCATCTGAAAGAGTCCTGAAAGAGTGCAGGCAGAACTCAGAAATTCTGAATCTATAACTCATACCTAAAAGAGACCATCAAATCTACCAAAATCTATCCTAGATTAAAAAGAATAATTTATACCATTAGGTGTTCTTTGAAATATTTTCCCCAATATTTTATTTTAAAAGTTTTAAAAAATATTGAAAAAGTTATAAATATCTTCAGACCTGCCATCTATAGTCTATATAATTAATACTTTATTACATTATAGAGTTATTTTTAAGAAACATAAGTATTATAAAATGAACTAGGATTCAAAGAGTTAACACCATTTTGAAATCATGATGTATAAAAAAATAACAGGAGAAAAGTGATTTTATATGTATATAAATAATGTGCGCCACTCTGGTTTAAGATGGTTACATTTAATAAATGTATTTCCATAAAAATATACACAGGTAAAGATTCACCAGAATTTGGGAGCCTTCTTATTGTTCTAAAACAGGGATATCATCCAGGGGTCACCTGTATCACACTCTCCTAGAGTGACAGTATTATTTTATTGGAGTTCTGACGCCTACCCCAGACCTCAAACACCATAAATAAAGTTAAATAAGATAGTAAAGTACTGGCGCAAGAATAGAAGAAAGGAATCAAAAAGGACCCATGCAGGTACACTCCAATTACAACTTTTCAAAAACGAGTAGAGAAAATGTAATTTGTTCCTACATACACACACACACACACATACACACACACACACACACACACACACACTCATACTCACACCCCACCATCACACACCGGAGACAAAAATCAATTCCAAATAGATTGTAGACCTAAACATGAAAGGAAAAATGATAGAAGATAAAATAGCACAGGTAGGGAAAGATTTTTTTTTTAATAGAGGACACAAAAGGCACTAACCACAGGGGAAAATTAAAAAAATATTTGATTAGGGCCTCCCTGGTGGCGCAGCGGTTAAGCGCTGGCTTGTGAAGCTGCCCGCAGCCTCTGCAGCGCCGGTTCGATCCCCGGCTGCTCCCCAGCCACCGGAGGAGGGTCTGACATGGCGCACAGACCTCTCCTGCCGCCCGCTGCTCCCCTCAGCAGTGTATTTCGGTCCTTCTGCCTGCTTTGCTCCCTGCTCTGGCTCTGGTGAATTCTCTCACCCTCCCGCGCTTCTCTCTGTACCCAGTGCTTGTATAAATAAATAAATCAATCTTTTAAAAAAATTTGATTAAAGTTAGGAATTATTCATCAGAAAATACACTATGAGAAGGGATAGCACAACAATGGGGAAAACATGTGCAATATACATTTTATTTATTTTTTTTTTTTTAAAGATTTATTTATTCATTTATACAAGCACTGGGTACAGTCAGAAGCGCGGGAGGGTGAGAGAATCCACCAGAGCCAGAGCGGGGAGCAGAGCAGGCAGAAGGACCGAGGTACACTGCTGAGGGGAGCAGCGGGCGGCAGGAGAGGTCTGCGCGCCATGCGGGACCCTCGCCGGAGGCCGGGGAGTAGCCGGGGATCGAACCGGCGCTGCAGAGGCTGCGGGCAGCTTCGCAACCCAGCGCCCAACCGCTGCGCCACCGGGGAGGCCCTCAATATACATTTTAAAAGGGTTCTGCAATTCTGCAAGAAAAAGACAATAGAATAGAAAAACAGGAAACAGTTGAATAGGCACTTCATGAAAAGAATTGACCAATACACATATGAAAAGAGAATGGACCTTATTAAAATGACAACAAAATACTATAATACATCTACCATAATGGCTAATATGCCAAGTGTTGGCAAGGCTGTGAAGCAATGGGAACATTCATGTTGTCAGTAAGGGTATAAATTGGAGTAAGCACTTTGGTAACCAATTTGGCAATATTTACTAAAGTTGAAAAACAAGTTTATGTCTTCATGCTCACACATGTATGCAGCACCAGAAGATGTGTACAAGAATTTATAAAGCACAATAGTCAAAAAGTAAACACAATTAAATTGCTCACAAAACTATACTGGGTAATTGTGGTGTTATCAATCACAAAATACAGCAATGAAATGAACAAGCCATAGAACTGTAAGAACATGGATAAATCTCAGATACACAGTTCGCTGAAAGAAGCTGGATGTAAAATATAGATAGTCTGATTTCATTTTCATACAGCTCAAAAATATGTAAGGAAGAGACTGTCATAAAAGACAGCATAGGAGCATCCCTGATGGCCTAGGGGTTTAAGTCTCAGCACTATCACTGTAAGGACCTAAGTTGGATTCCCAGCCAGGGAGCCAACCCACATGGTACTTGAGACCTCTCGTGTCTTGCCCTCTGCTCCCTTCAGTAGTATATTTCAGTCAGTCTGCCTGTTCTATTCCCACTCTGTCTCTGGTGAATCCTCTCACCCCTGCACCTCTAGTCTGCACCTCAGGTCTTCTACACAAAAATAAATAAAATCTTTTTTAAAAAAAGTCAGCACAGTGATTACCTCTGGTGGGGAGAGAGTGGAATCAGGACTGAGCTTTCCGGGGTGCTGCCAACTTATTTGTTATACACTTGCCCATGTCTGTGTGTGTGATTAATTTTCCAGTTTTCTAAAAAAGGTAGATTTATGGGTCCCTCCTAAACCTCTGAGGTAGGGCTTGAGAGTCTACATTTCTAACAAGTATTAAAAGTGATTCTTATCCACACTAATATAAGAAACAATGGCCTAGATAACTATCTAGCCTCTAAAAAGACTAAACTTTACTATGATTTCCAGTTATCCAAAGAAGCTAAAAAGAGCAAAAGTTCTGAAGGTCTTTAATTGGATGGGTAGGCAAAGTTGCTGACTTTTGGTTTCCTACCCCTTTTATGTGTAATGAGAATTACAAATATGTATGTATGTATGGAGAGGTCACCACACTGGAAGTATTTTTTATTTAAGATTTATTTATTTCTGCATACAAGAACTGGGGTATAGGCCAGAGGTGTGGAGGGTGAGAGGATTCACCAGAGACAGAGTGGGGGACAGAACAGGCAGATTGACTGAAATACACTACTGAGAGGAGCAGCGGGTGAGTCAGGAGAAGTCTGCTGTGCCATGTGGGTAGCTCCCTGACCAGGGATCAAACTCGTGCTGCAGTGGCTGTGGATTGCTTCAACCCCTTGCGCCAGCAGGGAGGCCCAAAGTATTATTTTAACAGTAAAGATTCTTCAGGCCTGAAGAATATGTTCAGACAATCAGAGAGTTCCTTTCAATAAGGCTGTCTCCTCATCAAGGAAAAGCTAATGCAGATAATCAAATAAAAGGATTTCATACTTTATGAATCAGACTGTTACCAACATGACTACAAAACTGATTGTAACTTTGTTCTCTGAGCTTCTGAAGGACAAAGGACTTACAAGTGTTCAGATTTCAAAGAATTTCATTATTCTTTATTTTTAAGAATTTAGTCAACTTTGCAGGTAAAAATCTCTATGCACAAACAAAAAAAATCTCTATGCACAAAAAAATACTTAACTATCGCTGTAAAAATAATCTATCATTAGTTATGCATTGCAGCAGGAGCAAAATAGCGTTAAGTATCACAAAGATGGGATTTCTGGTTAACTGACACACACAAAAGTAATCACTGAGAAATTTAAGGTCAAGTGACTTAGGTATCATAGACAGGGAACATAAAGACCATTAAAAAATGCCACTTTGTGGCAGGATACAAAATCAACACGCAAAAGTCAGTAGCCTTCCTATACACAAACAATAAATCTGAAGAAGAAGAATTAAAAAAAAACCATCCCTTTTATTATCGAAACAAAAAAAAATCAAATATTTGGGCATAAATCTAACAAAAGAGGTAAAGGACCTATACAAAGAAAACTATAAAACACTGTTAAAAGAAATAGAAGAAGACACAAAGAAATGGAAAGACATCCCCTGCTCATGGATTGGAAGAATAAACATTAAAATGGCCATCCTACCAAAAGCAATATACAGATTCAATGCTATTCCAATCAAAATTTCAATGTCATTCTTCAAAGAAATAGAACAATTATTGATGAAATTCATATGGAATCACAAAAAACCCCGAATAGCCAAAGCTCTCCTGAAACAAAAAGAAGGAAATGGAGGCATCACACTCCCAGACTTCAAACTACACTACAAAGCCATAATCATCAAAACTGCATGGTACTGGAACAAGAACAGACATACAGACCAATGGAATCAAATAGAAAATCCAGAAATAAACCCACAGATTTATGATCAACTAATCTTCGATAAAGGAGCAAAGACTATGCATTGGAGCAAAGAAAGTTTGTTCAATAAATAGTGCTGGGAAAACTGGGTCGCTACATGCAAAAGAATGAAGCTTGACCACTACCTCACACCATATACAAAAATCAACTCAAAATGGATTAAAGAACTAGACATAAGACCTGAAACCATAAAATACATAGAAGGAAATATAGACGAAACACTACGTGATTTGCACATCAAAGACATCTTTACAGACACATCACCCAAAGCAGTGATAGTGAAGGCAAAGATAAACAGCTGGGACTACATCAAATTAAAGAGCTTCTGCACAGCAAAAGAGACAATAACAAAAACAAAGAGAAACCCCACCAACTGGGAGAACATTTTTGCACCCAACACTAATGATAAAGGACTGATCACAAAAATCTTCAAAGAGTTGATGAGACTCAACAAAAACAAAGAAAATAATCCAGTCAAAAAATGGGCAGAAGAGCTAAAAAGAAACTTCTCTGAAGAGGAAATGCAAATGGCCAACAGGCATATGAAAAAATGTTCAACATCACTTGTCATCAGGGAAATGCAAATCAAAACTACCATGAGATACCATCTTACACCAGTGAGAATGGCACATATTAAAAAAACTAGCAACAACAAATGCTGGCGAGGGTGTGGAGAAAAAGGAACTCTTCTGCACTGTTGGTGGGAGTGCAAACTGGTCCAACCACTATGGAGAGCTGTGTGGAGATTTCTAGACCTACTAAACATAGAGCTTCCATATGATCCAGCAATTCCACTCCTAGGTATTTACCCAAAGGACACAGAAACATCAATTCCAAAGAGCACCTGCACCCCTATGTTTATAGCAGCACTATTTACAACAGCTAAGCTTTGGAAACAGCCCAGATGCCCAAAAATAGATGACTGGATCAAGAAGATGTGGTACATATATACCATGGAATACTACTCATGCAATTTGCAGCAACATGGATGGCGCTGGAAGGGATCATGCTCAGCGAAATAAGCCAGAAAGAAAAAGAAAAATACCGGATGGTCTCACTCATAGCAGGAATCTAGAAAACTTAAATAAGTGACCACAAAAAAGAATAACTATAAGAAAGAAAAAAATCAAAATCAACAAACAACTATGAACCAGAGACACTCTATGAGGGATGGGGGGCGGGGAGGGGAGGGCTTGGGGTCAAAATAAGGGGGTTGTAATTGTATGGGGAATATAAAAATAAAATTTAAATTAAAAAAGAAAAAAAAAAAAAAGATAAACACATGCAATTTGCAGCAACATGGATGGCGCTGGAAGGGATCATGCTCAGTGAAATGAGCCAGAGAGAAAAAGAAAGATACCGGATGGTCTCACTCATAGCAGGAATCTAGAAAACTTAAATAAGGGACCAGGAGGGTGAATAACTGTAAGAAAGTGAAAATCGAAATCAACGGGAAACTATGAACCAGAGACACTTTTTGGGGGGTGGGGAGCAGGAGGGGAGGTTCTGGGGTCAGAATGGGGGGGTTGAAATTGTATGGGAAATATAAAAATAAAATTAAAAAAAAAATAACACATTAAACACACCAAAAAAAAAAAAATCACTATATAAACTTCACTTCTGACCCTTAAAATTGTAACCTTTCTTAAAGACCAATCAGCTCACTGACATTCAGAACAGAGGAAAAATCCAGTTATTTATCTGAAGAACATAAAATAAAGGCCATAAAAAGAATTAAAAAAAAAAAATGGGGCCTCCCCGGTGGCGCAGCGGTAGAGCACTGGGTTGCGAAGCTGCCCGCGGCCTCTGCGGCGCCGGTTCAATCCCCGGCTGCTCCCCGGCCACAGGAGGAGGGTCCCACATGGCGCACAGACCTCTCCTGCCGCCCACTGCTCCCCTCAGCAGTGTACTTCAGTCCTTCTGCCTGTTCTGCTCCCTGCTCTGGCTCTGGTGAATTCTCTCACCCTCCCGCGCTTCTGACTGTACCCAGTGCATTATAAACAAAACAAACAAACAAATAAATAAAAACATGCCTCTATTAAAAAAAAAAATCTTAAAAAAAAAAAATGCCACTTTGTTCACTAAATCCTAGACAAAGAAGACCAGATTTAAAGGATGAATAATATATCACCAGGGCCACACGTATTTTAAAGTCTTCAGTCAAGAGTAACATTAAACACTGTAGTCATTCTGAAAATTCCCCCATTTCTGCAGCTGAGTATTTTTAAATCTGTGTACAATTACATAATATTGAGAACATAAAATCAATCTTGTCATCAATTTATTCTAGTTACGATTAGTTTGTGATTCAAATACAATCATTACAGAGAAATACTATTATTCCCCAATTGCAAATATTTAATGTTACAAACAGTACTTCAGTACAAATAGTGCAGCTCTGCTTCAATTAACTCTGATAAAGATCACTTTACCTGTGCAACAAAGTCTTGCAAGTCATTCTGAACTATGTCATCTGCCAACAAAAACATCAGGGAAAGAAACTTCAAACACCATGAAGGATAGTGATGTGCTTATAAAAACTGCTGAGCAATTATCAGAGCTGCAGTCTAAATGGAAGGAGGCTGCAACATGAGGTCACTACTGACAAGAAAAGACCCAATCAAAAATCCACAAATGTCTTCCCAAGAACCATGCAACTTCTCAAGAGGTTGGGAAATGGGGATAAAAGTTTGAACTCTATTAGAACTTCTATAAAAAATATTTAAGCCTAACTCAATGCAAAGCACAAAGTTCTATCTGTTTTCATAAGGCACACTACTACTACACCCAGGAATATAAATTACAACTATGAAGTTTCTGAAACAGATGGACAAGGCATAAAATGCTATTGTTACCTCCTATCCATTTTCAGGAAAGCAATAATGGTTAATCTCTCAAATATAAAATTAACATAATTCATGCCAGGGCCTCCCCGGTGGCGCAGTGGTTGAGCACTGGGTTGCGAAGCTGCCCGCGGCCTCTGTGGCGCCGGTTCGATCCCCGGCTGCTCCCCGGCCACAGGAGGAGGGTCCCACATGGCGCGCAGACCTCTCCTGCCACCCGCTGCTCCCCTCAGCAGTGTACTTCAGTCCTTCTGCCTGCTCTGCTCCCCGCTCTGGCTCTGGTGAATTCTCTCACCCTCCCGCGCTTCTGACTGTACCCAGTGCATGTATAAACAAACAAACAAATAAATAAATAAAACATGCCTCTATTTAAAAAAAAAAAAAAAAACATAATTCATGACAGAACCACACCAAAATTACCATTCAAAATATAGTGGTACCACCAAAGCTCTCATGACTGAAAAGGAGGAGAATGGAAGTATCACACTCTCAGACTTCAAACTATACTACAAAGCCATAATAACTTAAACAGCATAGCACCGAAACAAAAACAGACACACGTACCAATGGCAGCAAAATGAAAATCAAAAATAAAGCCACACATATATGAACAAATGTTCTATGACAAAGAAGCAAAGACTGTAATGGAACAAGGATAATTTGTTGAATAAATGGTGCTGGAAAAACTGAACCACCATGCAAAAAAATGAAATTAGACTACATCACACCATATACAAAAACAAACTCAAAATGGGTAAGACTTGGAGACCTAAAATCATAAAATACATAGAAGAAAACATAGGCAAAACACTCCGTGACAGAGCCTCCCTGGTGGCACAGGGATTAAAGTCTCAGCACGCTAAAGCTAATGCCAGCCACTGTGGCATGAGTTCGATCCTCGGCCAGGGAGCTAACCCACATATGGCACAGCAGACCTCTCCTGTCTTACCCACTGCTCCCCTCAACAGTATATTTCAGTAGATCCGCCTGTTCTGCTCCCCACTCTGTCTCTGGTGAATCCTCTCAATCCCCGCACCTCTGGCCTATATACCCCAGTTCGTGTATGCATAAAAAAGTAAATCTTAAAAAAAAAAAAAAAACCACCCCATGACACACACCTCAGAAACTCATCTCCAGAAGCAAAGAAAGAGAAGGAAAAGACAAATGGCTGGGACTACATTTAACTAAAAAGGTTCTTTTCAGCAAAAGAGCCAATAACCAAAACAAAGAGACACCCAATTGATCAAGAGAAAATATATGCACTCCATACAACTGATAAGGGACTGATTTCAAAGAGCTCAAGCGACTCAACAAAACAAACAATGCAGTCAAAAAATGGGCAGAACACCTTTTAAAAATACACTTCTCCAAAAAGGAAATGCAAATGACCAACAGGTACATGAAAAAAATGCTCAACAACACTTATAATCAGGGAAATACAAATCAAAACTACAATGAGATACCACCTCACACCAGTGTGACCCATATTTAAAAACTGGCAACAACAAATGCTGGCAAGGATGTGGAGTTTGAATTCTGGTGGGAATGCAAACTGGTCCAACCACTATGGAAAAATGTGTGGCAGACCCATAAATTACTAAAAATGGAATTACCATATGACTCAGCAATTCCACACCTAGGAATGAATATACCCAAAGGACACAAAACCATTAATCCAAAAGGAAACTTGCATTCCTATGTTTATTGCAGCACTATTTACAATAGCTAACATATGGAAACAACCTAAATGCCCAAAAACAGATGCGAGGATCAAGAAGATGCAGTACACGATCGCTTATAGGAGGAATGTAGAGGATCCAAATAAGGAATCCAGGATGGGGCAGGGGGGACTGGAGGGGTGGAGAATAATTGTAATAAAGTGAAAATCAAAATCAACAAGCAACCACAAACCAGAGACATTCTGTGGGGAGGGGGGAGAAGGGAGTGGGATCAAAACAGGGGTGGGAAGAGCACAAGGGACTATGGTGATGGTACACAGGTGACTTGGTAGTGGGAATTTTATGGGGACTACACCTGAGAGGAGAAATCAAATACTGAACAAAAATGAGCAATGATGTAAAATATATATATATATAATTAAACAATATATGTAGTGGTTTCAAATATATAGAATAAAATACAAACAAAAATCACATATACTTTCTAGTCAAAAGCAAAAATCTTTTCCTCACTTCCCCATCAACTTAGGACTAGCCCCATACCTATGACAAAAGTATACAAGAAGACTCCTCATTATTACAGTTTATCTATAGGTAAAAAGGTGACAATGAAGATATTATAAAAAAATAAAAAAACAAAATAAAATAAAATAAAAATGTGATAATGGTATGGTGAAGGATAATTAGGACTTTTATCAGAGAATTTAATCTAGCATATATACATGTTCATTTTCAATGATGAAGACCTGAAACTGATACAATGTTAAAACAAAATATTACTTTGTAAATATAAATTTAAAAATTTAATAAAATGGACAGTAATCTTAATTGCAAAAGAATCAATAAATTGTAACAACCACAAGTCTTTAAAACATCTAATGCCTTATTTACAGGGTAGGGTGGGAGAGAACCAATCAGTATCTATTATGTTTTAATGTTTTTAAAAAATGTTTTCCTGTAGTAAAACTTTCTTATCACCCAAAGCATAAATTCTACTTTTTCCCATCCAACATTTCTCCTACTCCCTCTAAAATATGTTTTCTTCCTAAACTAAGTTAGGGAAAATGTGGTGAATTAATAAAACCTGTCAAATGAAATATTTTGTGAACAATTTAATGGATAAAAGAAAGAAAAAAATTACTGCTAAACACATTTCTCTTGTCTTTGTTGTAAGCTTAGGCACATTAATTCAATAATAAGGTATCCATAGAATGGAGACCAATCTCAAAGCTCTAAGCTCAAGAGTTCTTCTTGAGTCACTACACCCTCTTTCTTGAGTTACACCTGAAATTGAACAATCAGAAAGCAGTGAACTCACAAAACTGAATTCCTAGCATAAGGAGTCCAATAAAGGGAAGATCAAATTTTTCACTATTTATAAATTACAAGGTTTAGTAAAGGATTAAAGCACAATTTTACAATTTTTTAATGCCAAATAACTGGTAAAAGTTTATTTCTATAATCAACATTAACAAAAGCTCCTTGGAGTCGTCAATAATTTTTAAGAGTATGTCTGAGATCAACAAGTTTGAGAACTGCTAATTTAAACCATCAAAATATGTTTACTTCCCTTATTTTTCTAACTATCCACATAAAAACTCAAAAAAAAAAAATAAAACATTAAGTTACCAAAAGTTCAATTTCTAGTTTCATGCAATACTATAACAATTAATGTCCTAAAACAAATGCATAAAGAGCTCCCATATGCTAAGTCCTGTACCCTATAGGGATATCTCTCCCCTACTTTAATTTCATCCAATTTTATCCATTATCATAGATGATATGTTTTACCTTTTTGCAATCAAAACTCAAAACTAAAATAAAAGATTAATGTATAAATATTAACCCAAATTTATAAATATCATTTCTTAGATTTAGATTAATGCAGATTTATAAGAAATATAGATTTATAAATCTAAATCTACATAAATATAAACCTAGAAGACCACTGTAGTACACATATCTGTTTCTACTGCCTGATAGCTCTACTCCTTTCTTTTGATAACAGCCCCATTTTTCTTTTTTTTTTTTTTAAAGATTTATTTATTTATGCATACAAGAGCTGGGGTACAGGCCAGAGATGTGGGGGGTGAGAGGATCTACCAGAGGCAGAGTGGGGAACAGAACAGGCAGACTGACTCAAATACACTGCCGAGGGGAGCCGTGGGCAAGATAGGAGAGGTCTGCTGTGCCATGTGTGTTTCTCCCTGGCTGGCCAGGTATCATACTTGTGCTGCAGAGGCTGTGGATTGCTTCATAGTGTGGTTCTTAACCCTTGCACCACCAGGGAGGCCCAACAGCCCCATTTTTCTTTCACAAACGCCATCCTCTATCCAATGGTCTTGGTGTATGCATAAATACAACGAGCAGCACTACCCTGGACGCAGCACAGACACCTGACCTAATTCAGGCCACACACTCCCCACTGCCACCCACAGGAATATTATTTTGAGCAGAATGGCAGATGGAAAGAGAGAGTTGGAACTCTCACAGAAATAGCCACATGCTAAAAAGATTATTCCATGACTCTGTTTCTAAATTTTCCAGAGCTATTCATGTTCCTACCTCGGCTTTCCCTTTTCACTATAACCTACCCAGCATTCTTCTAATAAAAGTCTTGCTTTTTCTTTCTTTTAAGCGAGGTCTGTTTCCATGACTTGCAATAAAGGAATCTTGACAATTAACAAATCTCCAATGAATCTATCTAAAAAAATTGTTGAAGGCAAGGAAAATTCTGTATAAAATTAGACAGATGATCAAAGAAAAAACTACAGTTGCAAGCATTTAAAACTCTATTTAAGGGCCTCCCTGGTGGCACAAGGGGTTAAGACACAACTATGAAGCTATCCGCAGACGCTGCAGCACAAGTTCAATCCGCAGCCAGGGAGATACCCACATGGCACAGCAGACCTCCCGTGACTCACCCACTGCCTGCTTCCCTCAGCAGTGAATCTCAGTCGATCTGCCTGTTCTGCTCCCCACTCTGTCTCTCATGAATCCTCTCACCTCCACACCTCTGGACTGTACCCCAGTTCTTGTATGCATGAATAAATAAATAAAATCTTAAAAAAAACTCTATTTAAA
The DNA here is from genome assembly GCF_964194135.1 of Talpa europaea. Lineage (NCBI taxonomy): Eukaryota > Metazoa > Chordata > Mammalia > Eulipotyphla > Talpidae > Talpa > Talpa europaea. Next base: position 31,744,769 of record NC_140080.1, read on the forward strand.
CAATTCTTTGAAAAAAAAAAAGATTTATTTATGCATACAAGAACTGGGGTACAGGCCAGAGGCGCAGCGAGGTGAGAGGATTCATCAGAGACAGAGTAGGGAGCAGAACAGGCCGACTGACCAAAATACACTGCTGAGGGAAGCAGCAGGCAAGACAGGGGAGGTCTGTTGCGCCATGTGGGAATCTCCCCAGTCGGCTGGGATCGAACTCATGCTGCTGAGGGTACAGACAGCTTCAACGTGCTGTGCTTAATCCCTTGCACTACCAGGGGGGTCCACTATTTAAATAATTCTGTGTATTTGTTTAACAAGTATCATTCCCATGTTTCAGTATCAGCAAGATTAATTTGGCTAGCGGGAAAGTAGCTAACTAGATTAGAATCCTAATAATGTGACTAAAATAGAGAAGTTGAGTCTGGAAATAACTTGTCTGACAGAGAAACCAGAACTAGGACTTGCATAACAAAATAAACAAAACAATATTTAACCATGCTGACAGTTAAACAAAAATACTTAATGAATTTACCCCAACCTGCACTATCCAAAAGAAATGTTTGCAGGGCCTCCCTGGTGGCACAAGGGGTTAAGACGCAACTTATGAAGCTATCTGCAGCCACTGCAGCACCAGTTCGATCCCCAGCCAGCCAGGGAGCAACCCACATGGCACAGTAGACCTCTCCTGACTCGCCCGCTGCTCCCCTCAGGAGTGTACTTCAGTCACTCTGCCAGCTGTGCTCCTTACTCTGTCTTCGGTGAATCTTCTCACCCCCACCTCTGGCCTATACCCCAGCTCCTGTGTGCATGAATAAATCTTAAAAAAAAAAAAAAAAAAAAAAAAAGAAAAGGAAAATAAAAATGTTTGCAATATTAAAATGTTCTACAGGGCCTCCCTGGTGGCGCAAGGGGCTAGACACAACCTATGAAGCAATCCGCAGCCACTGCAGCACGAATTCAATCCCTGGCCAGGGAGCTACTCACATGGCACGGCAGATCTCTCCTGACTCGCCCACTGCTCCCCTCAGCAAGTGTATTTCAGTCAATCTGCCTGTTCTGTCTCTAGTGAATCCTCTCACCACCACCACACCTCTGGCCTGTACCCCAGTTCTTGTATAAATAAATCCTTAAAAAAATAAAATAAAATGTTCTACAATGTAATCAATAACAATACATGGCTACTGAGGCATTTGAAATCTGGCTAGTTTTATCTCATTTTAATGGGTTTAAGTTTATATTTAAAGAGCCTATGGAGAGCATAACTCAATAAACAAAATAAAGAATACCCATTTAAATCCACCATTTCAGGTACTCAAGAAAATCTTGCTAACGGTAACGTAAACTGGGCCAAGTCTTCCAAGTATTCTGAAAATACTTATCAATAACCAGAGAAAAAGCTCACTCTTTGAACTTAATAGATTCATCCAAATAATTCAAAGGGAAACAAAGTCCTAAAAAACACAAGTTTTTTAGAAGTAGTATAGTTCTGACAAGTTAACTCAAAATGTCCAGAAAAAAATGACAGTAAATATATAAATATAGTTAAGTGTCTTATATTAATATCATAACAAGTTTATAAATACCTTATACATAATAAAAATAGAAATTAGAGATTACAAAAGTAAATAAGAAGGACATACAAATACAGGAAAGCACAAACAAAATGTCAGGGGCAAGAGAGTGAATAAACATGTTACTCTATCATAATAGCAAACATGTTTGAAAAAACTTTACAGAGATCTAGAGGTCAACAGAGATTTGTAACAGATGTACAGTACACACTTTAAATTTTTTTAAATGACACTAGAATATTCCTCCCTTTGATAAAATTATTTTTAAATGATATTTTGTTTTCTGGAGGCTCTCTGGTAGCACACGGGGTTAAGTCTCAGCACTATCAAGCTATCATCAGCCACTGCAATATGAATTTGATCCCCAGTCAGGGAGCTACCCACATGGCATAGCAGACCTCTCTTGTCTCGCCTGCTGCTCCCCTCAGCAGTGTATTTCACTAGATCCACCTGCTCTGCTCCCCACTCTGTCTCTTGTGAATCCTCTCACCCATCCCCCCACTGGCACCTCTGGCCTATACCCCAGTTCTTGTATGCATAAATAAATAAAAGTAAATCTTTTAAAAATAAAAAAAGATATTTTGCTTTCTTACTTAGATATTTCTTCTACTATAAAAAACCACACCATTCTATTGAACACGAATGTAATGAAAAGTATCTAATGAACTAACTATGAAAATCATGGAGTTTAACAGAGAACTAGCACAGCATTTATTAAGGCTAGAGCTATCTAGGAGGAATTCTTGAATTTTCTAAAGTTTCTAAGGAATGTGCACAAGGCTCCCAGCTATGAGCTACAATAGTGCCTCCGGCCTACCACATTCACCCAGTATACTATATAAGTATCACTTTACAATGAAAGGATTGGAAAGTACTATCTTAATAAGCCATAGTTCTCTCCTAGCACATAAATGCAACTGAACTCTAGCCTAGAAGTTGGAAATACAAGTCAATTCAATCACTGTATCTTTCTCTAGCATTTCTACTTCCAAAGATTCCGAAATTCTATCCAACCCAATTAACTAGCAGTTTATTTTTTTTAAAGATTTATTTATTTATGCATACAAAAATTGGGGTATAGTGTTTGAGTGAATCTACAATTGAATGAAATGCTCAAAAGCTCAAAAGTTGTTTCAACTGAAATACTACCTTGTTGATGCTGTAACACTATTTGATTCCAGGATGTTTTCAGTCATCCTTAATTGTACCACCTCTGGCATGTCATTTGATTTTTCTGCACTCTCTTCTGGAAGTTCTTCTATATGTTCCAACTTTTCATCTTCTTCTTCTTCCTCAGAAAGTTCATTAACCTATGTAAATAAAAGAAAATTGAGTATTAAAATGTAATAAAATTGTTACTTGCATTACCTAAGAAACTATTCTAAGCAAATTTTAAATGCAAACAACTCATCTTTCATTTCCTCATATAGGACCAAATCCTCTCATGGAGTAGGTAACTGCCAACTATTCCACACAGAACAAAATTGCAAACCAGACAACTATAACATTTTGAAGCAGAAAGTAATGATTACATTCATATATTAGAATTATGAGTAAGACTGCAGACTATGAAAAAGCATGCATGTTGTGGTTAACATTAAGAAAGTTTCATTTCCTAACCAATCAGTTTTTGTAAATCTAATAGTTACAAATGCTTGTAACTGAGCTCTACAATTTCTAGGAGCATTAAACAAGTGCTCTGAATATAGTGTGAAAAAAGAAACACATGGAAATTTGGCTAAGGTGTCAATAACTACATTTTAGAAAATGTCAACTTACTTCTAAGTGATTCAGATTTAATTTTTCATGAGGAGATGAGACCTTACAAAAAATCTAAATTCATTGTTTATATCATTAAGCATAACTCAATGTTATAATTTTTTATGGCAGGGACTCTATCTTACATTATACAGTTGGCTACATAAGCAGATAATCATTCTAATAAGACATTGAAATATTAGAGAAGGAACACCAACAAAATATTTTCAAATGACAATTATATTTTTAAGCTATCCCAAAGAAAAAACTAGTCATAAATGGTCTTAACATCTTGAATAAATCAATATTAATAGTAAAATTGAGCAGTAAAAATATAACTGCTCATTCCAGCCAAATGTATTGCAACATACCTAAAATAAATTTATCACTTATGTAACAGTGTTGTTTATCCTGATGGACAAACTTGAACAAGAAGAAAGGTAATTACACTTTGACATACTATAATACTTCTGTGAACAAATACAGATTTCCTGCTATCAAGTATGATAAAGTACTTAAAAGCCAGGTTTTAGAGGCAGTGGATTTATGTTTACATCCCTATTGTACCCTTAATTATCTCTGACAACTATTTTAATTTCTCCAGGCCAATCTATAAAATGGAGATAATATATACCACCAACCTCACAGAGCCAGATGAAAAGATTAAATAATAAATGTAAGCTCTTTAGCAACACATACTAAGAAACAGCTATATTATAACTAGAATTATTTTCTCTATAGCATAGATCATGGTTTCCATATGCAGCATCACTTTTTATAAAAAAATGAAGTTGTCTGCCACTCAAAAAGCAGGAGTTCTCAACAACTGATGTGTCAAGATCACTAGTAACATGGCTCAAAAAATTCATTATCAACACAATAGCTGATTACCTCAATTTGAATGTATTTTTACTTTATATAATAAAGCTTATGGGTCAGGTTTTGTTGAATCTGTTGAACAACAATGTCATTCCTCATCTATTTCCTATCACGTATAACAATGATAAAAAAGACTGAACATCATCAGCATGTATGGTTACTGACTGAGAGGCAGGATTTATATACAAAAGTGAAAATAAAATGAAATGATAGATTAGTTTTAAACTGTACCAAATATATCTAAGTATTTAAAAAGTTAGAAAAAGTTAAGAGACGGTACTTAAATCATTATCTTGGAAATTAAATCAATGCTTGGAAAACCAAGCAAGAAAAAAACTGAAAAGAAAAACTGTTTCCAAAAGTATAAAATGCGAATTACTGGGGCTGATTAATAAAGGCTCAGGCACAAGAGTAGAAATGTTTTTATGTTAAAGACGGTTATTTCAACAAAGAATAGCTGTATTCAGTGGAATAGTAGAATTCAGTCCACAAATTTTTGGTACTGAGATCCAGTTATTTAACATGTTATATCATACTTTTTAAATCAGTTTGTGTCTACACTCAATGGTTCTAGGAATGACAAAAGCCTTATACTCAATTATATTATATATATCATATTCAATAAACACTGTAAATTAATTGACACTCGCCAGTATTTTCACCAATAATTAACTAAGATATGACATGAATAATAGTCTATGGATTTTTCTTCTCCCCCCACCCAAGGCCTCCCAACGTAACTTCCTACAGTAAAAATAGACCATTTTAGTTTGGGGACGTATAAACATTGCTTAGAAAAAAATGCGCTCTCACCCCACAGCTATTTCTAAAAGAAACTATTTCTTGATCCTCTCCTAGTCAACATGACCTTCTGCTTATCAACATACTAAACTGTTCATAAGTCATTCTGTCCCTATCCTATATATACAGCTGCATCAACTCCACTTATGGAAAACCCTCAACCATACTTACATCTCTTCTTTCTTTGACTGCTGTACCTCCCTTCTCTAGAGGCTCGTGAAATGCCTGCTCTCCAGACTCCAGCTTTTGGAGAACGCTGCTACCTGCCTTCTCAAACGTATAAAGAAACATAATTACCACCTACATCTTCAAACCACTCTAGTGGATTCTCATTCACTTAAGGATCCCATACAAAGAACATGTCCACTGACTCTGGGTCATTTCTCAAGCACTCCCTATTCATCATCTCTAGTCATATTTCTCACACTATTAATAAAAATCTCTCCTACCTAGAAAAGATTCTAAAGCCAAATACTTGCATTAAGGATATGAAATTCCACAAAGAAGAGAGTGCTAGGTAAACTTGCTGCTTTCAAGTGTTAAAATCAGGAGAAAAACTAAAGCGCTGCCTGTATGGGCCAAATATGCCCACATGTTTAAACGTATAGATTAGAAATTAGCAGCATTTGAGTTAGGTCCACCTAAAATTACAACCAAATTTTAACACATTTCAGATCTTATTTTCACTCAAGTACCTTTTTAACACAGTCTCACAAATGGAGTAAGTTATCAAAACTGCTTTAAAGAAAACATACTTTCAGGTATCTGTTCTTTTGTTACTTGCAACCCACTTATAACTCAGAAAAGTAACAAAAATAGATTTTAAAAAGTTAATTCTAATAATTAGCAATATGGGCCAAGTTAATTACATAAACATCCCTGTCTCTCAATATTCACTACCCCATTTTTTTAAGAATATTGTTTTCAATGCGCTAGTATTGTCTTTTCCATCTATAAGATTCTTCCAAATCTGCAGAATTCATTATCTCCTGTTACTTAGCAACCATTCTATTTACGTAAAACGTACATAAAAGTCAATTTTCTAGTGCTTCTTAAGAAAACAAAAATACAATGCAATACATATGACATATGGATATTTTACAGCATACATGAAGAAGCTGCAGGATAATACCAGAAAATTATACCACAAGATAAAAAAATCAAGGCATACCCTGCCAACTCTAGAAGAGTCAAGATAAAAACATTAGGTCAAACTGACATCAGTTTTTTATAGGTCAAATCATCTTGGAAACGAAGAAAATGAACAACACAGAAGTACGTATCCTATCATTTTGAGCAGCCATTAATTTTATTTAAAAATAAATTTCTGAACTAAAACATAATTCAAAGAAAAGAAAGGTAGTACACACAATTCCCCAAAGATGGAATTTCTTATAAGCTTAAAAAAAAAAACAGAAGTTTAAGCAGATCTATTTACTTGTCCTCTTCATTTTCCTTTAAGCAAGAATAATTTTGAAAAGATGTATCAGTTCTTTCTCTTAAACAAATTTTTAAGTCAGGTACGGTATCTGAGAGTTGGAAATTTTTAAAAGAATGTCAAAAGTTCCATAGATCACTGATCCAACGCTACAAATTCTACCCACTTGATTTACTTCACAATTTTACACACACAAATTGCATCCTCAGTTTATACATAGGCTGCAATCCAGCATCTATTACTGTTTTCTTAAAGTGCCTGTATTCGAAAACGAGAGAGAGAGGGCAGAGTAAAGCAGGGAGGAGGGAAAGGAAGAAGGGAAAGCAGGAAGGAAAAATGAGACAAAGATAAAAATGCTGACATGAAGAAAACATGAAAGCCTAAGGAAGGTATGAACTCCAAGTATTAAAAGACTTATCTATATGGAACAGTATAGAAACTTTTAAATAAAAGGTGAGCTGCCCAGAAACGAAACTCCTAATTCACATACAAAGTCAAGTCCTTTAAGAACTAATGAAAATCTCTATGACAAACCACATTTCAAGAGATGCCACTTTATAATCAGCAAATGAAGAGAAGCAAACTAAATGTTGATCAGTCAATTGCAGGACCATATAATTTATCATCTAAATCTAGATACATTTGAGTGAAAAGGGGAGTTACTAATAATTATATCAGAAAACAGATATAAAACAAAATTGTTCTTAGAAAATGGGATGTACTGTCACATCTTCAAGTGGGGATTGGTACTATAAATTAAATGGTAAGATTACATGCATACAATAGGGAACGGTGCAGAGGTGAAAACAAAAGAATATGTTCTCTATATTCTGGCAAAAAAAGATCAAGATACACTGTTAAGTGACTTAAAACAAACAAGGTACCGAAGAGTATGCATGATACACTACTTTCCTGTTAAAAAACAGAGAAGGGCCTCCCCTGGTGGCGCAGCGGTTGAGCACTGGGCTGCGAGGCTGCGCAGCCTCTGCAGCGCGGCTGCCCGCAGGCTCTGCAGCGCCGGTTCGATCCCCGGCCGCCAGTGAAGGTCCCACAAAAAAAATAACCTAAATCAATTCTAAACTGGAGGTGGCTTTACAACAAAATACAGTTACTCAGCATCAGTATTCTTACTTCATAAAGGAGAAAGTAACTACAATTCCTATAGTCTCAACCATCAAGGCACAGCAGCAACAGCAAAATATGATGGGGACAGAAAAATGGATTTATAATATTGAGAGTCACAAAAGTTAAAATTATCTGCAGCCTGTATTATTACTCTCCTGACAATTCCCATCAATAACAGTGATTCCACTGCTATACTGACACCACTTTAATCAAGAAAAACTTCCTATTTTTAGGTTTATGTAAACTTTGTTGGAATCTTTTCCTCTATCTTCTATTTCTCACCATTTCCTCTATGCCTCTATGCTAGCAGTTACTTTGCAAAAAACAAACAAAAACAAAACACTATTCTTATAAAATAAGCAATGCTTAAGTTAGTAGGAGAAAACAAAACAAAAAACCCCCCACACAAAATCTCTACCAGATACATTGGCTTCAATTCTTTCCCACGTTTCCCAAATTGAGGACAAGAAGTTGATCAGAAAAAAACACATTCATGTATTGCATGGATGTGTCACCTATGATTACATGTCACCAAATGAACTGCCTCCAGTTTGCCACTTTGGAACTCGAAATGTTTGGGGCCTCCCCTGGTGGCACAGCAGTTGAGCGCTGGGCAGTAAAGCTGCCTGCAGCCTCTGCAGCACCAGCTTGATCCCAGGCCACCAGCGAGGGTCCCACATGGCACAACAAACCTCTCCTGCCACACCCGCTGCTCCCCTCAGTAGTGTATTTCGTCAGTCTGCCTGTTCTGTTCCCCGCTCTGGCTCTGGTGAATTATCTTACCCTCCCACGCTTCTGACTGTACCCAGTGCTTGTATGCATAAATAAATAAATCTTTAAAAAAAAAAAAAAAAACACAAAAAACTCCAAATGTTTGTACAAAGCCCTTAAGAGCAAAGGAAAAATTTTCCTCCAAATGGAATATTTAAAATATTCTCACCTGTTCAGTAATTGAACTCAAATCATTAGATGAAAAATCTTCCTCTTCATTCTCAAAAAACTCATAGTAATTTTCCAGAAGTCCAGCCATTATTCTGCTCACTATTTCTTGTTCCTTCAGATCTTCCACATCTGTGTAAATGCTATGAATAAAGGTTCAGATTGAATTCAGAGTACTTAAGTCAATGTCAGATAAATTAGAAGACATCCAATGAGTCATTTCATAAACCTGAGCGATTTATGTCATCATTCTATGCCTTAGTTTTCCCATCTGTAAAGCCAGCCTAATTTGTACCCTGTTCACAGAAATGCTGAAAGGATTAATCAGATTTACTATAAAAAAAAATAATGGTTCATTAAGCAACCTATAATCCTTGGAACATAGTATAATTCTATTTCATAAATATAAATTTTTAAAAATTAAACAAAAAACTTACTGAAAGACATCTGGACCAAAGACAGCAGCCAAAGAGTTTGCAGACCAAATTTCTTCATGATGTGATGCTACATTGGCTAAAAATCTACACAGAAACTTTAACAAACTGTAATTAACAGGTGGAAGCTGTTGCAAGAGGAACCTCAACTTTCTTCCAAATTCATCTTCGTTATTATCATCTGTAAAAACATAATGACAGGGTTTTTTTTTAATGAAGTAAAAAGGAAAGCTCAGATATTTTGCCAGGTTCACATTACTCCACCCACATCACCTTTTTACTATAATAATTCAAAACCTCTTTACTTCCTCTACAGAGGCCAAATGCCTTAGGGATTTGCATTTCACTTATTAAGTGGAAGAGTTAAGTTGGAGAGAAAGAACTCAACCCCTCAATTGCTGGAGGATGTTTTCCTCATCTATTACTCATTGGCCAATTCTTGAATTTATTTTTTTTTTTTTTATTCTCTTCGTAGAGTCTCTTGCATGACTGTACCTGTGTTTCCAAATTAGAATAAGAAGTCAAAATGCACTCACTGGTCAATCAATACCAAGAAATGAAGCAATGCACTATGAAGCAATCCACAGCCTCTGCAGCACAAGTTCAATCCCCAGCCGGCCAGGGAGCAACCCACATGGCAAGGCAGACCTCTCCTGTCTCTCCCGCTGTTCCCCTCAGCAGTGTACTTCAGTCAGTCTGCCTGTTCTGTTCGCCACTCTGTCTCTGGTGGATCCTCTCACCCCCCGCATCTCTGGCCTGTACCCCAGCTCTTGTATGCATAAATAAATAAATCTTTAAAAAAAAAAAAAAGAAATGAAGCAATTTAACTGATTAGTAGTATCAGTAATATTTTTCCACTTGGATGACTAGGAAAACGAGAACAGGGTGAGAGTGACTTTCTTCTTCCCGTGACAACTTGAAAAGAACAATTAAAATCAGCATTACTGGTACAACTAAATAAAAAAGAATTCCACTTCTCATTTGTTTTTCTCCTTTTAACTACTGTTGGTTTCTGTTTACTGAATGAATTCACAATGAGCAGAAGATAGGCCCCCGATTTATTGTGTCAACGAGCTTTCATCAACAGAAACAGGTAATTTCTCAGAAGTATCCTCAAAATGAGGTAATTTATTGCTTTTATTGTGAAAGTCAGCCATATACTACTTTTTTCATTTATATTTTCCTTCAGTTTCTTGAAATTAATTCATAAAAATTTCTTGCTAAAAGGTTATGGTAATGAGATTAGCCATCTCTGCAAAATAACACAAGTCTAAGAAGTCTATCAGGAAAGGCTAGAGTCAAGAGTTTTACTTAAAATTTAAAATACCATAATTCTAGGGCCTCCCTGGTGGCGCAAGAGGTGAAGCACTGCACTATGAAGCAACCCAAACTCTCTGCAGCACGAGTTCAATCCCTGGCCAGCCAGGGAGCAGAAGACCTCTCCTGTCTCACCCTCTGCTCCCCTCAGCAGTGTATTTCAGTCAGCATGCCTGTTCAGTTCCCTACTCTGTCTCTGGTGAATCCTTTCACCCCCGCATCTCAGGCCTGTACCCCAGCTCTTGTATGCATAAGCTAATAAATCTTTTGAAAAAAAATAAAATGCCAAAATTCTGTATTTGAAATATTACCACTGACCATTCAAATGCATCAGGCTTCAATTTTATAATTGGATTAATATTTAATTGATATAATCTTAAAATATTAACTTAGTATTTTAATTATCATCTTACTTAATATATCTTATAATTGGATTAATTTTTTGCGCGCCTACGATTGGTAGTGATTTTTAACAGCCTGTAAAATAAGCATTTTACAGAAAAGCATTATTTAGGAAAATCATATCACTCAACAAAACATATGCAAGCAATTCATATTATCAGTGATGACTGCGGCACACACAAAATCTAATCTAACATCCTTCTCTAGTTTTGTAGTACTTACCATCCCATATATTTATTTCGTCATCTTTCTCTCCTCTATCCCCTCTTATATTATGTATACCCTTTACACTTTTAGCTCTAGTAGCAGGGATTTTTATCTAGTTTTGTTCATTGCTGCATTCCCAGAATCTAGAATAGCAGTTCCAGCGAGTGAACTAAATGAAAACACAGTAACTTAAAAAAAAATGCCTGATTACTTAAACATTTAACCTGATGGGAGGTAAGATACTGGGCAATATTTTTTTTTTTACTTGAAATAATGTCCATGTTACTCTACTTTTGTTTGTACACATTTCTACTATACAAAAATATTTATACCAGGGCCTCCCTGGTGGCACAGGGGTTAACGTCTCAGCACTATTAAACTATCTCCAGCCACTGTGGCATGAGTTCCATCCCTAGCCAGGGAGCTAACCCACATGGTGCAGCAGACCTTTCCTGTCTTGCCTGCTGCTCCCCTCAGCAGTGTATTTCAGTCAATCTGCCTGTTCTACTCACTCTGTCTCTGGTGAATCCTCTCACACCTTTGGCCCACACCCCAATTCTTCTATGCATAGAATAAAAAAAATGAATCTTTAAAAAATATATATTTATACCTACAAGCTAATTCTAAATTCTTCAAATAAAGAAGAGAAGCATTTCCAAACATAAAACACCCACCCGCTTAAACTTCTTTTCCTTACTTTTAGCCTTCGTCCTAATTAAATCATATCTGGGGAGAATATATGTATATAACAAAGACATTTTCCATGACAAGGAATTCTCTTAAGCAAAATAATAGTTTTTTTGAAATGCTAGTAAATTCACAAAAACACAAAACAGTTTTTCTACCAAAACATACAGCATAAGTATGCCAGACAAACGACAATCCTAGTAACAAAATCACTTCTGATATAGTATCAATCAAAGTCAGTAAGTTTATTGCCATTAAATCTTACTCCAATTATCCATCTATAAATTTTCATTCAAGACTGAGAGATTATCTGATTCTTGCAATTTTAAAGACTTGCCTGGAATTCAGCTGGTTCAAGAAACATGGGAACCTATCACTATAAGTAAAGAATGGCTCCAGAGTCATAAAAGGGGCTCCAAAATTCTAAAATCAGTTTCATTACATATTTTTTTTTTTAAAGCTTTACCACAGCACCATGAAGCTGTAGATGCTTATGCCTTTTTTTTTTTTATAGAGGCATGTTTTATTTATTTATTTGTTTGTTTGTTTGTTTGTTTGTTTACAAGCACTGGGTACAGTCAGAAGCTAGGGAGGGTGAGAGAATTCACCAGAGCAGAGCGGGGAGCAGAGCAGGCAGAAGGACCGAGGTATACTGCTGAGGGGAGCAGCGGGCGGCAGGAGAGGTCTGCGCGCCATGTGGGACCCTCCTCTGGTGGCCGGGGAGCAGCCGGGGATCGAACCGGCGCTGCAGAGGCTTCGGCAGCTTCGCAACCCAGCGCTCAACCGCTGCGCCACCGGGGAGGCCCTCATTACATATTTAGTGAAGGCAAAATGCTTACTAGGTGGTTCAAAATGCAAACATTTGGTGGGGGGGAACCCAAGGAAAAAAAGGATTCAGAAATTTAAAAACTGTTATTGCTGGCTGGCAGAAAAAAATAGTCACACTGTATAAAAGGTGAGATTGTTGATGACACTTCATTTTGAAACCTATTTTTTTCATTCATGTGGTACAAAACAAAAATGGAATCAAGTTAACCATTCTTGAATAAAGCAAGTTGAGAGCCCTAGTTGACAACTAGCTGCACAGAAGAAAATTTAACTCATAAAATATCATTATATTGACTTTTATACAAAAACTAGAAAAACCCAATAATTGAGGTTCATGGTTATTTAAGAAAAAGTAAGATAGACAAATACTCTCAAAAGAAAATCCTTCTCTTCCAAGTTCATTACTGCTTGAGGATATGCACATTATAAAATGTCCAGCTATGACAGCAACAGACATTTAAAAAGTAGTTATGATTTCTTAATGTCACTGAATTTCTCTAGACATCCCAATTCAAAATTCTTTTGAGATTTTATAATACACGTACAAAACTTAAATATTTCAACATAACGAACTTTCTTATACAATAAAATGTCACTCCATTGCAGATGAATACCATTTAACACTAAGAATAATTTATTTCGTCACTTCTAGATTAATCTTTCTGTCTCTATCTTTACTTTTCCTATCCTCATTCCATTCTAGTTAAGCCCTACTATTAGTCACCACAAGAAAACAAACCCAACAAGGACAAATCAAATTTTTTTTAATTTGACTTGGAATCTAATGCCAATTTGGTTTTTGCAGGTGTCCAAACAAGTTTCAGGTATATCTAAACAGAAAATCAAAGATGTCTTCCGGTTTCTGCTAAGAGGTTTCATCAAATGGGGATAAATATTCTAGAGTAACACCACCACTAAGTAACATCAGTCGTTGCTGCTAAAATACACCCAAGCCAACCATCTTATATATTTTCTTCTTCCTTCTTTCCCTACTCTCCTAGTTCTCACTCTTGTCTCCTCCAGTTCTTCCTTCTCCTTCTCACTTTATATCTTAGGTTTACTAAGACCAATCAAAAAATAGAATAGTATTTACTTTTAACAGGATCAAAAGTGGTGGCATTTCCTTGGCTACACCATACAACCACATGGAGTTTCTAATGGGAACCTAAGAAATTAATTTCAAAACTACTATAATTACTATTTATATGTCAAGATTTCTAAAAGATAAGGAATTTAAGGTTAAATAACTGGTAAGAATCAAACTACGTTACCTTGAGAAAGCTGCATCAAGTGAATATGCAAACTGCCAGGGATAACAGGCTCAGGAAGTTCTTGAAGGAAAAACCTAAGAAGGCTAATAGCTGAGGGAACATCTGCTTCCTTAACCAAATCCACCTCTTCTCCGCTGTCGTATCTCTGCCGAAGCCACTCCACTGTCTCAGCATTTCCATTGACTTGGAAAAGTCCTTGTTGCTCCAGACCTCCTGTAATAGTTAAAGGCAAAAATTAAATTAACAGCAACTTTGACTAACTGGTCATATATATTCATTCTCCAACCAACTTAAAATACTCATACTTTCAGAAAACCATTCTTAGCTCCTCTGACTGAGCCAGACAGTTTCATATTACACCTCTATAAATGCACTATCTCTGTCTTGAGGTATATTCTATTTTATCCCACCCACCATATTAGCCACTGAAAATATTCTTATCACCTCCCCCAATTAAAAAATGCCCTAGATTGGGCATTTCTAAATATATGATTTTAAGTAAAAAAAAAAAAAACACTAAAATGTTAAAAATTTCTAATTTCTATTATTTCTCCTCAGATATTTTGGACTTTCCAAACTTAAAAAAAAAAAAATCCAGATCAAAAAGTAATACACAGGGCCTCCCCGGTGGCACAGCGGTTAAGCGCTGGGTTGCAAAGCTGCCCGCAGCCTCTGCAGCGCCGGTTCGATCCCCGGCTGCTCCCCGGCCACCGGAGGAGGGTCCCACATGGCACGCAGACATCTCCTGCCGCCCGCTGCTCCCCTCAGCAGTGTACTTCGGTTCTTCTGCCTGCTCTGCTCCCTGCTCTGGCTCTGGTGAATTCTCTCGCCCTCCCGCGCTTCTGACTGTACCCAGTGCTTGTATAAATAAATAAATACATAAATAAATAAATAAATCTTTAAAAAAAAAGTAATACACAGTGTTTATTAAAACTAAGGATAGCCCTCAAAGTAAGAAAATGTATACCATGTTCCTCAATATAGTCCACAACGTGGCGGACTATGAACGGAACCTCATTGTCTGGATGTCCTCCCTGCTGCAGCTCATCAAGTGGAATTCCAAATATTTTGTTAGCAAGAACGGAGTTGCAGTTACTCAAGGAAGGGGAGGAGCTCTTCCTCATATCTTTTTTGCAGCCAGAAATCAAAGCTGTCTTTTCTGCCAAATGAAAGACAAAAAGAAAAAGAAAAACGCTATGAGGATTAACAGGTGGCAATATACCTAAATAGAGTTAAGAAAAATGCTTTACACCTGAATGTGTTCTCATCTACTAAATATGTTCCAGTTATCAAACCTGTAACATGTTCTACAAATAAAGTTCAGTACATCTAAGCAGTTTCTCTACTGTACACTTAGTTCTGAATGCTCGAGTTAGTATTTGCATATTTATTAAACAAACAGCAAAACTGATCATGAAACATATCAAAGGGCAATAAAGTCCCAAAGAAAAATTAAGAGGTAAAACTGGCTCCAAGAGAAACTTTATTGACCAAATTTATCAATGACACAGGTAAAAAGCCAAAACTAATCTATCTCTGAACTCTGCTTATGAAGTTCTTCTACACCCTCAATTCACAAGGACCCAAATAGGAGAAAATCAAAGTGATGGAAAATAATAATCACTTTTATAAATGATGGGTTAGTAAGAACAAGATTTACCAGTTCTTATTTCTACCTGAATAACCATAATATGCTTTTACGAATAAAGGAAATGTTTCAATTCTAGATATTAACTGTCAATGGGAATGTTATTTTAATGTTCAATCTTTTATCAATCCTCTAGTTTCATAATTATTCAAAAGAAAAATTTTCAAAACCCAGACTAGTCAAAAGAAGTAAGTTATTCCTCTTAACTTGGAGGAAATGTAAAGAAGCAGTAAGAGAAAACAATGTTTTCAATATTTGAAGAAATCAGATAACAAGTAACCTCAAGGAAAATTCATTTTCTAAAATAAACATTTATTACTTTACGTGGGAAATGAGACTTTTAATTTAAGAGAAAAACTTTTTCAAAAGTTGATAATGAACAAAATAACAAGTGGGCTTTTCTTTCATCACCCCAGGGAAACAATTCTTTTTGTACTACAAGATAATAGCACAAAAAGATAAATCTACCCAAATTCTAAAGTATAAAATAAAGTGCATTTGTAATAAATATACCCACTGGATCATAAGTGTTTGTTTCATAGTGTGACTGGGAAGCAATCCATCCAAGTTAACAGAAACAAAATAAATTAACTTAGGGGCAGCAAAGTACCATAAATATACAGAGTTTTAGACAAGCAACATATTTGATGAATCTTCAATCCATCAGGTGCCAGCTAATAACTATAAAATCTAAAGCTAATAAGTAGCAGCAAGAAGAGATAATCCCAAAATCCCCATGAATTTCTACAGCAAGGAACAGTAATCACTTTGAAAACATACCTTTGAGTACTTAAACACCTAAGTTTAAAAAATGGCTTCTGCACCAGCTACCCTCACTGAGCAAGCATTCTTTTGTCATTTATGGCTGTTTGAGATTATGGCAGAAGATCAGCCTGTAGTTCCTCATTGAAGAAACGCAGAATTCGATCAGTACTTCAGCAGTTAATCTGGAAGAAAAAAAAAAATCAATTCATTTAGCTTCTTATATCCTTAACTGTGAGAGATTAGATTAAGTAGTAAAGTCAATTTGGGAGGATACCTATACTTGAAAAAGCATTCTTTTGTCTAATCTGTAACCTAATTAAAGCCAAAATCTTGCATAAGGTTTCAAATTATAATGGCTAACCTGGATAAGAACCTTTCATAAATAGGTATAAATATAAATAAATTTAAATGAAGAGGGAGGAAGAAAAGAGTTTCATAAAAAAGTATTTGACAATTCACACCTTCCAGTATTTTATCATTCAAATAATCAATTTTCCTCAATGGACTTTTCATTTACACACACTACACAGACACACACAACACCGAGCTCCATTTAGTTCTTGATATACTCAGAACTAAACATGATGCATTTTCAGATAAAAGAATCAAAGACTTGACTCGAGCTTGAAAACTTCATGAATGTACTTTATTCTTTTCTTTGTATGCAACACAGTAGTTGTCTGAGCTTTCTGATTTGGAATGGCAATGGCATATGTTGGAATAGAGCAGTAAAGAGAACCAGAAAGGGTAATATTCAAATCTCAATTGCACCATTCTATACATATGATCCTGAACAACTTCTGTGTCTCTAAGCCTAGGTTTCTTTATATAAAGTAAGAGAATCTATACAGCTGTCAAGTTTAACTTCAATTATACAAGTAGTAGACAGAGAATAAATTTGCTTTCTCCTCTTCACCTAATATTAAAAGATCAGCAAGTAGACTGGGAAAAGAGAGCGAAAAGCCTATTTGGCAATGTGTATGGTATTTGGTCTATCATCTTCTGCAAATTCTTGTTGTTTCATCATCCTGTGAATTCTAGTGATTATGAAGAAATCTTTTAATAAGCTCAGTAAACTACACTGTAGCTTTCTGTTCATGGGGTTCAGGTAAGCAGAAGAGTATTATCACTCAGTGTGGTTTTCAAGAGTCTTATTAATAACATGTACCTCCAGGAGGAACATTAAAAATTGAGGGAAAGGAAAACCACATTCCCACAACAAATCTTTAGTGGATGATTACTTCCAAAACATCCTGAAATGCCTGCTAAAACATGTAGTCTATTCATTTGAAAAACAACTTCAAAGTTGGGTATATAAGATCCTCTGAGAGAACAACTTCAGGGATAAGATGTTTAATGAACGTGTATTAAAAGTCAGGTTGATACCTTCACCACATAAAGGAAAAGGGAATTGGCTTGATGTACAAAAAAGTAAAGACCTATTAGAAGAATGTAGAAGCAAGTTCTATACATCACTATGGTATTTATGTGTATTGCTAATAAAATCAAGAAGCAGTTGTCTCATGTCATGTTCTCGACTACTCCCAACTTCTAACTAGACAATCTGAAAGGCATCTTTCCTGAGTAGAAATCCATGAACTCTAGTGTAAATGCATCACTACTATGAGAAAAACAAAGGCATAAATCTTTGTGGTGATGAGTTTCTACTAAAAAAAAAAATTTTGATATTTACGAAGAAGAAACATCAGCAGCCAACATTAAGCGAGCACTAAAGTTATTGTATGCCAGGCAGTTCTATACACTTTACATGCACTGATAAGGTAGTATTATTATAACTCTTAAAGATATACTGCATAGTTAACAATTTATCCAGCTACAAAAAGCAAAATTTGAACCCAGAGAGTGTGATTCCCAAAGTCCTGCTCTTTATCACTATACTGTGCCTCTGCTCAATATAAATTTTCATAATTTAAAATAACACAGAATTCACCATTTTATCACTCAAACTGACTAGACTCTTACATACTTTTTTTTTTTTTTTGTGGGACCCTCACCGGCGGCCGGGGAACAGGGCCGGGGAACAGGCGGCCGGGGAACAAACCGGCGCTGCAGAGGCTGTGGGCAGCCTCGCAGCCCAGCACCCAACCGCTGCGCCACCAGGGGAGACCCAGAATCTTACATACATTTTTTAAGGTCACTTACTCCTAACTTGTTAAAAGATATTTTAAAAGACAGGCCTGTACTTCAAGCCCTACTACTTAAGAATTATTCACTTGAGACCTCTATCTAGAGCACTGCTGAGAGCAATCAGACTGGAGAATGGCCCAAAAATACCACTTCGATGCATTACAAAGTAGTTTTCAACATATTTAGTCCTGTTTCCTGCCCCTTTTCAGAGCTTAAATCACATCTGGAGTGGGTTGAATAATGTCCCCGAAAAACTTATGTGTACCCGGAAAAAAGGGGTTTTGCATATGTAATTAATTAGGATCTCAACATTAAATTATGGTAGATTTAGTGGGAGTCCTAAATCCAATGTCTGATATCCTTATAATCAGAGGACAGAGCATACAGAAACACACTGCAAGGAAGGCAGCCTTGTGAAGATGGGAGGCCAAAGTTGGAGTTATACTGTCACAAGACAAAAAAAAATCAGGAGCCATGAGAAGTTGGAAGAAGTAAGGAAGGCGTCTCCCCTGGAACGTTTGGAGACAGTGTAGCCAAGCCACCAACTGAGTTGTAAACTTCTGGCTTCCTGATGTGTGAGAGAAAAATTTCTATTGTTTTAAGGTCATCCCATTTATCATTGTCAGGGAAGCCCTAAAAAAATAATGCAACATATAAAGTAATCAATTCTCAAAAACAAAAAAATAGCAGCAAGTACCAGAGAAAAGCGATCTGATGAAATGTCTTAACAGATAGGATCAATAAAACACAAAGGAAGGAATTAACAAAGGGGTTTATATGAGAATACAATGTATAGTTTCAAAATAACCAAGAATTTTCAAAAGCATAATTGTATTATAAGTCAAAACAGCATGCTTAGCATGGAGGTATAAGCAGCAAATAAGAAATTATTCTGAATTTTACATAATTTACCATGAGACGACTGTAATAAAAATAATGCAATTAAATACCAATTACCAATAAATCTGGGTATGTAGATTCAGGAACCAATACCTTCATACACCAGCTATCAATCTAAGGTTCTATGAAATTCCTTTCTTTCCATTTTATATACATACATATACACATACATACATATATATGGAGAGCATGCATGCGCACAACAAGCACCTTTCTTAATAGCACAGAATCTTTACATTTTACATATACACATACATACATATATACGGAGAGCATGCATGCACACAATGAGCACACCTTTCTTAATAGCACAGAATCTTCACATTTTAAATACCTAGTAAAATTGGTAACAAGGGACTTTTAAAAAAGGTAGAACATCAATACTATGGATAGTAGCAAATGTCATTAAGTGAGCTCTTATAATATGCAAGGAGCTATTCGAAGGACTTCAAATGTATTAACTCATTTAATCCTTACTACAGTCCTATGAAAGTAGGATATAATCATTTCACTAATAAGAAAACGAAAAATCACTGAAAACTATTTGGAGTGATGGAAATGTTCTATGACCTGACTGTGGTAGTGGTGGTTAGATTGTCAAAACTTAATAAACTGGATATTTGAAATCGGTGAATGCTATTGTATATAAATTATGCCTCAATAAAGCTGAAGAAATAAAGTATAAGAACTCATAAGAATAAAGGCACAGTGTCACTTTGATAGACTGAATATTTAACATCAAGCTATTTTATTATAGAACTACATTTTAAAACCATACTTTTCCACTTACCAATGGAAAATAAAATACTTCATATCATATTTCCAAAATCTATCCTGTTCAGGGCCTCCCTGGTGGTGCAAGGGGTTAAGCACCGCACTATGAAGCAATCCACAGCTTCTGCAGCGCGAGTTCGATCCCAGGCCGGCCAGAGAGAAACCCACATGGCGCAGCAGACCTCTCCTGACTCACCCACTGCACCCCTCAGCAGTGTATTTCAGTCAGTCTGCCTGTTCTGCTCCCCACTCTGTCTCTGGTGAATCCTCTCACCCCCCGCATCCCTGGCCTGTACCCCAGCTCATGTATGCATAAATAAATAAATCTTTAAAAAAAAAATCTATCCTGTTCGGTTCTACTATATGCTATGTAGTACATCCAAAGATTACAAAATTGTCTAAATAGCACAACTAAGGAAAACAGGATAATTAAAGCTATACTGAAGATGTTATAATTTTTTTTAATGCATACAAGAACTGGGGTCTAAGCCAGAGGTGTGAGGGGTGAGAGGATTCACCAGAGTGGAGAGCAAAACAGGTAGATCTACTGAAATACACTGCTGAGGGGAGCAGCAGGTGAGACAGGAGAGGTCCAGCTCCCTGCCTGGGGACTGAACTCATGCTGCAGTGGTTGTCTAAAGCTTGATAGTGCAGAGACTTTAACCCTTGAGCCACCAGGGAGGCCAAAGATATTATAAATTTTAAACACCAGTTCAAAGTCTTTTCTAAGCAAACAAGTTAACAAAACAGTCTATTAGTAATAAGATTAAATATGCAATATACTAATAAAGTTTTATCATTTTACAAATAAGGCAGCCTGTAGTAAGTGCACCATCTGCCAAGATAAACTATCATTTTCACGTGAAAAAAGTTCTACCTTCAAACTTAATAGAAAGGAACAAGAAAACTCAGCTTTTCCCAAAATGCCATTGACAAAATGGGATACAATTCACACAAAAAGCTTAAAAGCACAAACTTTAATAATTACCACAAAAAAAAAATTCCAAAAAGGGAGAATTGGGTCTCACTATAGACGGTAAACTAGAAACAAAAATTTAAGTTTGTAAATGATTTCTGGGTCTGGCTCTAAGTCAACAAATCAAAGCTTAAGGGACATAGATTTTCCTCTGCTCTGTACCTTCAGTTTTTTATTAACAAGCACTAAACAATTCACCAAAGTAAAAGCAAAAGTACCTCTTCCAATCTAACTGAACAAGAAAGATACTACACAAGTTGCTAATATGCTAAATCAATGGTTCCTTCCTGACTTAAGTCATTCACTTGGACTGAAATTCCTAACAGTTCCGAGAACAGGAGAGCTGAAAAAAATAGCTATTGCACACAAAAGCTTACCTGCTAAATGTTCACGGATCATGCTACTATGATTGGGAAAACACCAAGTCATTTAAATTTACTACCAAATTCATACTGACTTTGTCATTAAGTAATTTATCAAAGTATAACTAAAACAGAATTCAAGACTAAAATATTTTTAAATTATAGAGCACTCATTGCAAAAGTTTAAGAACCTCTTTACCTTAAAACAAAAGAGAATCAAAAGAAGAGTATAAGGTATTTTTTGCAACAATTATCTCTATGCCTGAGGATCTGTTTATCTGTGTGCACTTTGACATACTACTTAAGGGAACAATCCTCCCCCCATGGTGATTCCACAAAACTTAGATGAACAAAGGAATCAAGCATTTTGTAGGACACCTGCCAAATTGTGGTACTATATACAGCACAGTATTTTTTACACACTACAACCCACTAAACGTCAAACACTTCACCTAAGAGGAAAGTTCAATATTCCTCTCAAAGTACTCAGGCAAAAATTTGTTGCCCATAGAGATAATCTATTAGTAAATAGCCCAGTTAACTTTGAAAAACTCTCAAAAGGGTTTCATGACCACAGTCAATTATTTTATAACCTCCAACTATGATTTCAGGCTGTTCAAATCAAAAGTTATAAAGCCATAGGGAGATAGAATTTCCTGACTTAGTCCCCTCATGTTTCCTCCTCATTGATCTCCTAAATACTAAAATCAGACCTGCACAAAATTCCTCAACTGCTTTCCACCTGCCTAGACCTCTGAACTCCAAATGTTTTGATCAGGAAAAAAAATACGAGGATACCACATATGAGCATATGTATGGGATTTCTAAAGTAGAAGTAGTGAAAAATATTATTATGCTCATAATAAACACACAAAAAGTAACATTTTAAGATTAAAAAATAAATGAAAATAGATTTTAATACCATATATGTATACACTTTAATCCAAAGTGCCAGCACCTCACTTTTGAGACCTAGAGCACTGGTTCTCCAATTTCATCTGGGGATAAAGAGGGGGTTGTTCAATATACAGAATGCAAAGTCACAACCCCAAGCCAGCATCCACAAGATACAGCCTAGGCCTCTGTATTCAATAAGCTCTTCAGGTTATCACACTAAATCCAAAGTTGTAGGAGCCTCTGGAATACAGGATAAACTTTAAAACTTCATAACATGGGCTGCAAATACGTCACCTACCAATAAAATCTTTCCTGTCACTGCTCTACTCTCCATCCAGCAATACTGAACTGTAGTTGACTCGAACAACTCAGGAGTTAGTGACACCCAATCAAAAACCTCTAAGGCCTCTCCACCCCCAAATAAACTATTAATAGCCTAAGGTTGGCTAGAAACCTCACCAATAAGATTGACACATATTTTGTATGTTACATGTATCATATACTATATTCTTACACTATACAAAATATTTTAAAAGCCAATAAGGAAGAGAAAATACATTTATGGTACCGTAATTTATCAATACCCTAAGTTTACATTGTCTGTTTACAAGAGGAATCATTTATCAGTAACTACAATCAACATGTCTTACATGACACGAAAGCACTGTAAATATTTGTGTATTACTAACACTAAAAGTGAAACGATAATGTGGAAAAGAAACTTACATTTACTTACAAGTATAGGGATTCATGAACTGATACCAAAAAAGGAGCAATCTGACTGTTTTAATAGTAGGTTAGTGTAATTGATATAATTTGCTTCAGGGTAGCCTAACCTACACACTAAAATTTTTATGGCATACAGTATTACAGTCATTGGATTTATGTATATTTTATGGTACTAAATGATAAAAACAGACTATCATCTATGTATATTTTATATATTCACAACAAACCTAACTTTTTCTTAATTTTTCAGCATTTCTAAACTGCGGTTCTCATGGACCTTTTTTCAAATGATCACAAATCTCCAAAAAATTGTCCAATATATTTATTGAAAAAAATCTGCATGTATATAAACAAGTGCTGTTTAAAACCATGTTATTCAAGGGCCAACTATACTTAAAGTTCACAATTGCACTGGCCCGGTTTTGCACATAACAGGTCTTTGAACATGTAGTTTTGTTAAAATGTTGAAGAGGGAGGAAAAAAACTAATTCCAAGCCTGGGCTACTATCTGCGTGGAGTTTTCACATTCCATCCACGTCTTCATGGGTTTCCTCTAAGTACTCCAGATTCCTCTCACATGCCAAAGATGTGCTCTCTCGGCTCCCTGATATAACTTAATTGCCCCAGTCTGACAGAATGTGGATTTGTTTTGAGTGCGCACTTCAGGACATCC
The DNA here is from genome assembly GCF_964194135.1 of Talpa europaea. NCBI lineage: Eukaryota > Metazoa > Chordata > Mammalia > Eulipotyphla > Talpidae > Talpa > Talpa europaea. The sequence continues at coordinate 31,768,292 of NC_140080.1, forward strand.
TTGCAGAACTAGTAGGCTCTGGTCACCTTGGACCCTGAACTAGAGTAAGCAAGTTGAAAAATGAATGAATGAATACAAATTATTGTTTAATATTGTGTTGGGGGTCTTTAGAAATATGTTGAAGGGGGCCTCCCTGGTAGCCTCAAAGCAGAACAGTGAAATCAAACAGGACAGATTATCATTACCTCTCTAAGAGGAACAAGAAAAAAATTCTGAGAGCTGAAGAAACTGGTTCATAGTTACTGAGCTAATCATAAGAATCCTAAGTCTGGGGCCTCCCCGGTGGTGCAGCGGTTGAGCGCTGGGTTGCGAAACTGCGCGCCACCGCCGGTTCGATCCCCGGCTGCTCCCCGGCCACCGGAGGAGGGTCCCACATGGCGTGCAGACCTCTCCTGCCGCCCGCTGCTCCCCTCAGCAGTGTACTTTGGTCCTTCTGCCTGCTCTGCTCCCCGCTCTGGCTCTGGTGAATTCTCTCACCCTCCCGCACTTCTGACTGTACCCAGTGCATGTATAAACAAAACAAACAAACAAACCAGCAAACAAATAAATAAAGCATGCCTCTATAAAAAAAAAAAAAAAAGAATCCTAAGTCTGGGCCTCCCTGGTGGCCCAAGCACTGCCCGGTTTTGCTATCCGCAGCCTCTGCAGCACAAGTTCCATCCCCGGCCAGCCAGGGAGTAACCCACATGGCGCAGCAGACCTCTCCTGTCTCTCCCACTGCTCCCCTCAGCGGTGTATTTCAGTCAGTCTGCCTGTTCTGCTCCCCACTGTCTCTGGTGAATCCTCACCCCCATTCCCTTACCTCTGGCCTGTACCCCAGTTCTTGTATACATAAATAAATAAATCTCTTAAAAAAAAAAAAAAGAACTCTAAGTCTGGTGTCTTTCAGGAGATTGCTCATTTAGTTAACAATGACTAGCATCATCACTGAATATTTCATTTAACCTTTCATTGAAGTGTATGAAGCCACAGAGAAGGTAATTCAAAAAATACTTATTTCATACTTCCCAGTCAAAAATTGTTATCAAACACTAGAATAGTCAAAAGAAAAAAATCTTTTGAAAGAAAATTTCAACAGTGATCCTATAACCAAACATAATACGAACTATGAAATTTCTTTCATCTCATCTGATCCTAAATTTATGTTCCCTTTGACTTTTTCAATTTTTTAATCCATTGTGCCTGGTGTTTGCTCCAAATTAGGACCACAAAGTATCACCCTTGCCAATAGCAATCACTTACTAAATCAACAAGTGGTTTTCAGTTCTGTTTTCACTTTTCAACTATATGGAACAGCAGCTTGACACATACAAAAGCTAAAATAAATATTTTTATTAAGTTTTTTTATTTTTTACATCATTGTTCATTTTTAAACAATATTTGCTTCCCCCCTAAAACAAATATTTTAAGATTGGGTAAGCAACTCAACTTTTTCTATTTCTGTAAAGGTCAGTAACAGAAATTTGACAGGCATTTCTCTAAAACTGATTTAAAAGCAAAGAGTTAGGAATCATTATAGGGCCTCCCTGGTGGCTCAGGCGGTTGAGCGCCGCACTGTGAAGCTGTCTGCAGCTTCTACAGTGCGGGTTCGATCCGGGCTGGCCTGGGAGAGACCCACATGGCCCAGCAGACCTCTCCTGTCTCGCCTGCTACTCCCCTCAGCAGTGTATTTCATCAGTCTACCTGTCCTGTTCCCCGCTCTGTCTCTAGTGAATCCTCTCACCCTCCCGCACTTATGGCCTGTACCCCAGTTCTTTGTACCCTGGTTCTTGTATAAATAAATAAATCTTTTTAAAAATTGTTATACACCACTTAGACAAGTAAATTAAAATATACACTAGAGCTAGATAATAACCTGGCAGAAAAGACTTGGGGTTTTTCCTTTCTAATAGAAATCCAATAAATTAAACAATCTTGTCAATCCACCAGTTTTCCTCAACCTAAAGTTTTCATATGTACTGATTCATCTACCTAAAACTCTCTCTCCCACTTTCTTCCATCTTCAACTCTCAATTCCCTTTCTTAGTGGGATTTTCTCCAAAACACTCAATCTAATGATCTCCTTGTTAATTTCTCTCAGTTAATATCACTCCTCAGCTCCAAAACATTCATCAAAAGTTTTATTATATATTCTTTTCTATATTTGTTTAATGTCTGTTATTCACGAGAGTATAAGTTACTTCAAGTCTGCTGGTGTTTTTTTTTTTTTTAAATAGCTTTATTAGGGTATAATTTATATGTCATGAAATTGACTAGTTTCAAGAGTATAATTCAATGGTGTGTAGTAAATTTACAGTTACACAACCATAACCAAGTGACTGCTTAGATTTTGCTTTTCAATGTATCTCTAAAGTTTAGAAGGGATAAATATCTGGTGAATGAATAAATCGATATGATAATGAGTAATTCTTATAATTCCACTATTATTAATGTGTAGTTAGTATAACATGACATGAGTTGGTATATTTAAACTCCCTTTATTACATTCCTTTCCAATTATCTTTCATTATTTCCATTTCCAATCAAAGGCAGCCAGCCCAAAGCTAATCTGCTCAGATATTAACCCACTGCCTCCGTTGAGGAAACCCCCCAACCCCTCTCAGACTTTGGGGAATACTGTTCACTGTACATTTTCTTTGACTCTGTGCCTGGCCATGTTAACAAAACACTATACTGATTAAGACAAGGTCTCCAAAAAATGGGCGCACCTTTGTAATACTGGAGTGATGAAAGTTCTTGGTACAGATAATTAGTTGAGATCTAAATATAGTTTGACCCACTAAATAATTAGAAACCTGTTTCAGATATAAAATCAGCCTCTCTGCTGCTTATCCACCTGTAAAACATGTTTCCTATTTCTATTAAGAATTCTTCAGTATTACATTTTCAGAACTGTATTTTCAGATGAAAGATTTAATTCATGTACAAATAACTTTAAAGTTTCTTTTAAGTCATCCCTTTTTAAAAATAACTGAACAACAAAGAAACAAACACCAGTCAAAAATGGGAAAGGGGCTTGGATAGACATATCTCCACAGAGAGACACAAACAAAAAGTACGAAAAGATATTCAGCATCACTAAAAGCAAATCAAAACCACGATGAGATACCAGCTTATGCTCTATTACCCAACAAATAAAAAAAGGAAAACAACAAGTCTTGGCAATAATGTGAAGAAACTGAAACCTTTGTGTGCCACTAGTGGAAATATAAAAGGGAGCAGCAGTCCTAGAGAAGTCTAAATATGTTAAACATAGAATATACCACCCAAGGGCCTCCCTGGTGGTGCCAGGGGTTAAGACGCAACCTATGAAGCAATCTGCAGCCGCTGCAGCATGAGTTCAATCCCCAGCCAGGGAGCTACCCACATCGAACAGCAGACCTCTCCTGACTCCACCGCTTCTCCCCTCAGCAATGTACTTCAGTCAATCCACCTGTTCTGTTCCCCACTCTGTTTCAGGTGAATCCTCTCACCCCCAACACCTCTGGCCAGTATCCCAGTTCTTGTATGCATAAATAAATCTTAAAAAAAAAAAAAAATACCACCCAATAATTCTGGAGTATATACTCAAAAAAAAAAAAAAAAAAAACCCCTAAGCATGGGTTCAAACAGATACTGATACACCAACACTGACAGCGATATTATTCACAAAAGTAAAAAGGTACAATCAAGCCAAATGTCCATCAACAGAATGTATGGATTACTCAACCTTAAATAGGAAGGAAATTCTATTTCCCAATACAATGTGGGTGAATCTTGAAAACATGCTAAATGAAATAACAGACACAAAAGGACAAATGCTGTAAGATCCCATCTATATGAGGTACCTAAAATAGGCAAAAGTAGAGACAGGAAGTAGAATTATCAGGGCCAATGGGAGGTAGATATGGAAACAGTTTCTGTTTAAGATAATGAAAAAGTTCAAGTTCTGGGAATGGACAGTGGTGATAGGTGCACAACAGTGTGAACGTACGGAACACTTAAAAATGATTAAAATTGTAATGATTTCTTTTCGAAGTGTAACCATAGCAATATTTTAATATTCAATAATATTAGTGTACAAGGAAGCAGGAGCCATGTACAGAATGCTATTCATAAATAATAAAAGTCGTAGTCATTAATTGATGGGAAAAAACTGACAAGTCACAATATACTGTATTCATTTAGCCATCTTCTGTCCTAAAACAATGTTATTCTAATAAAAAAACACAATGTAACATGCACTTCACCCAATGAAGAATTTCATGACAAAAGAAAATTTCATGACACTGATAGGCATTCTACATCTTTCCATGTATTTAAACTTTATCGTAGCTCTGTAATCGCTAACACAATTTAATTTCTCAATTAAATTGAAAAAAATAAATAAATACGGCCACACTATGTAGTAGCACAGATTAAGAAATTAAGAAGTTCAGGAGGACAAATGAAGATCAGCTCATTCAATTCCATTCAACAAGCACTAATGCACAATACTTCCGAGAACCCCAGACCAAAAAGTACTGCAAGGTAACAGAAAGGAAAACTGTCTCACATTGACCCAGAAAGTCAGTAACTCAAAACTACACTTTAATGTTAAGTGCACCCCCAGTTATTTAAGGTTTATAATCAGCATCACTGCGATTGCCATTGTGAGATTATTAGGTTTTAGGAAACTAAATAAATGTCGAGCTTTAGATACTATTTTTACTGACTGGACGGCAGAATGGAGTAACCGAGTGAAATTCTGCAACCGCTGCACTAAATGTCAGTTTAACTTCTGATTACAAACAAAAGTTTCACCAATCTCTCACTGGGCGAGTGTGCCAACTGACTCTGTGTCCTATAATCTTATCTCGGAAACCAGGCGAACCCACAAGAAATTCAATGCGGTTCCCCCCTCTGGCCTGGTGTTGGCAGAGAGCGTCCTCGACGCGTCCCCAGTGCCCCGACAGCCCAATTCTGGCAACATCGCCGAGCGATTTAAGGAAGTCAGCAACCACTCGTCTCACGTGACCTCAAAAAGGGGCGCAGTTGAGCCCGGAATAAACCACACTTTTTTTTTTTTTTCTGCATCAACTTCACCGCCTAGCATAAAGGAAGTGGGCAAGGAGGTGGCGCAGGTCGGCTGTGCAGGGGAGGCGAGCAAACAAACGTGGGTCGCCGTGCCCCCACTCGGGGGTCCAGGGAGTGAGAAGACACAGCAGCTCCCGCTCGCCGCTGCAGGGGGAAAATCGACGACTGCCACACCCCCCCTCACCCCCCGCCTGGCAGCCAAGAGTCCGCCTCAATCGCTTCTCGCCCGAGGAGAAAGGCGGCCCTCTCTAAGGAATGTCCCACCTGCAGGGCCCCGCCCGGGATCCCCCGCCCCCCAGCAGGCGAAGCTCTCGGGCCTGGCACCGGTGGGACGCGGCGCTGGGGGGCGGTAAAGGGGGGGGGAGGGCCGCCGCGGCGGGAGGCCCGCGCATGCGCAGACACGGGTACCCGCCCGTTTACCTACCGTTGGAACCGCGACGCCCCGTTCCCCGGCCGCGGCCGCTTCTCCAGGACCCGCGGCGACAGCAAGAGGGCGAGAACTGAGGCCCCAAGTGACGCCGCGGCTGGCGAGCCTCCTCCCGCGGCGGCCACTGGAGGGAGGCTGAGGCGACGACTGTGTCGCGGGGCCAGTCCGGTAAGCGACCCCCGGATGCCCCCGACGGTGGCGGCGGCGGAGACGCGGAAGAAGGGATGGGAGCGACGGCTGGGGCAGCGGCTAAGACGCAGAGCCTCCCTAACGGCGAGCGGGAGGAGAGCGGAGGGCGGAGGGAGGGCGGAGGGAGGGCGGGGGCCGAGCCGGACGTGACGTGCGTGGGAGGGGGCGGGGCAGGGCCGCGGGCGGGGGCGGGGCCCGCGCTGGGGGTGGGGGTCCCTGCGCGCGCGCTGGTGGCTGCCCTAGGGTCTGCGGGCTTGGAGATCCGTGCTACTTGTCCCACCCCCCAAATTTGCTCCTCGAGTTAGGTTGCGAGAAACTAGGCGCGGGTCCTCACTCGGTGGGGGTGCACAGTAGAGAGAACCGGGGGGCGGGGGGGCGGGGAGGATGCGTAAGATGGATAAAGGACAAATCCGAAAGATCGAGGTCGCTCCTCGGCTCTGCAGGAGGGCTCGGAGGCAGCTAAGGCCCGGGATGTTTTTATCGGGATTAAGGAGCATGGAAACCTCAACAGAAAACCGCAGGGCTAACCGAAGCAGTGTGTCACGTTCCCATTGCCAGGGAGGTGGACCCTGCCCGCCTCCCACCCTCCGGCTTCAAGTCCTGAGAAGCTGACCCAGACTGCTGAAAACATAGATGCGTCCGGTGCGAACGCGTCTGGGAATGTGAAAGTCGATAGGCTGCATGCTTATGGGGAACTTCTGTACTTAACCAGAGCTTCAGGTGCGGACCTGAGAGAAGGCAGAAAGAACCAGGAGTTCTCTGAGCCTAGAGAGTCTGTAGTTGCATGCCTAGCCACCAGACCGACCCTGCAGCCCCCAGGAGAACACAAAGGTATGACTATTTAGCCAATCTCTTCGGTGTTTACGTCTGTTAAGGGCACCGAGTAAAACGCAGCCTTCTTTGGACTCCCTGACAGCGGGCAGATCCACACCACAAAGGAACTCTAGTCTGTAAAGATGAACCACCACAATTCCGTTGTCCCCTACCTGCCTCAGCTGGAAGTTAAGTTACCTGGGAAATGTGCAACCCTCATAGAACTTGGCTCAAGACAAAAAAAAAAAAAAATCACCGTTAGATGATCTGTAAATGTGTTACAGATCAGGCCAGGGTAGCTCCCAAATTTCATCAGAGAGTAAAACAAATCATCTGTAACCTAAGTATCACATGCCCACTTGATGCTGTCATAAAAGAAGGGTGTGGTCCATAAGGAGTCTAGAACCAGCAGAATCTGAATAAGAATATATTGTGGGCTCCCATTCTGTCCAGGAAAGAGGCTACTACAGATTCTAATGACCAAGACCAATTTCCATTATTAAGACAGTTAAAAAAACTTCAAATTCAGTCATTCACTCAACAAATACTGAATGCTTACCATGTAATACCAACAAATAAGATCCTTGACTTTACTGATTTTATACACTAGCAAACTTAAATTCTGGATATCCTGAAAGAATATAAAAAGGCCCATGCTTTGGCTCCATACTCAGCAAGTAGCCCCAAGTAGGCCATCACTCAAAGGGCCTCAAGTAAATCTAGACACCCAATAAAAACTGATGACTGAGGCACAAGACTGGTACTAGTTATACTAGCTATACAGAAAGGCTGAGAAAGCACAATAAATTCACATTGTGGGCCCTCCCTGGTGGCACAAGGGGTTAAGACACAACCTATGAAGCTATCCACAGCCACTGCAGCATGAGTTCCATCCCCGGCCAAGGAGATACCCACATTCGCACAGCAGACCTCTTCCTGACTTGCCCACTGCTCCTCTCAGCAGTGTATTTCAAAGTCAGTCTGCCTGTTCTGTTCCCCATTCCGTTTCTAGTGAATCCTCTAACCACCCCCCATATCTCTGGCCTGTACCTCAGTTCTTGTATGCATAAATAAATCTTTTAAAAAATAAATAAATTCACATTGTGGTTTATAAATCAGCTTCTTTGAGCTGAATTGCAAAGTTGTTTTATCTTGACAGAGTCTGAATAAGATTGAGTGAAATGAAAGTTTCTAAATCTGCCAAAACAGGGCCATACCAACCAAATCACAATGCAGCCTGTGCATTCAACCTCCCATCTCTCGATAAACAATTTAAATGAAAGCCTTACCTGTTGTTTCAGGTTTGAAGTACAGGGAAAACATGATTACTTCTAAAGCTTAATCAAAAGCAAGTAAAAATCATGAAAGTAAATCGTTAGAGTAAAAACCCTCCTGTGCCTCCCAGCTATGCAACACAGGCTCTTGTTGACATAACTGACTGTAATAGGTACATTGCTCTGAGTATGAAACCTAAGACTGTAAGCTCCCAAAGGACGGACTCGCCTTCATTTATGTGCTCTACTCCCAAAGTATGAGCTCCCAAAAAGCAAATTAATTGATTTAATGGCCATTTTCCTCTGTAAAACAGTGTCCTTGAAAGATGTTTTTTCAGATCATACTTTATAACATATAGCCACTGTGTTCAATATTCAAGGATATAACCTTAAAAACCAAAAACCTTCACTTTTATCTTTTACTACCCCTTAAACCTAATTCAGACTGTTTCTGTGAGTTCTTTTGTTCCTTTTAAGAATAGAAAATACTGTAGTCATTGAGTCACAAAGAGTGAAATTTTCTCTTCACCAGGTGGGAACTACTGGCTCACTCTTACCCTGGAGGGGTTCATCATTTTTGATCCTGTCTTTCTTCCTTGTTCTCTCCCAGTTTACCAATCACAGCCAAAGGGAAGGCAAGAAAGGAAAAGAAATGGAGCCTGGAAGTACTAACTTCTATATACTCTGGGCCTGATTAGATGTTTATATTTGGAGGCATCCCTGGTCGCACAGGGGTTGAAGTGCTATCAAGCTATCTCCAGCAGACCTCTCCTGTCTCACACACTGCTTCCCTCACTAGTGTATTTCAATAGATCCACCTGTTCTGCTCTTCACTCTGGTAAATTCTCTCACCCTCCACACCTCTAGCCTACACCCCAGTTCTTGTATACATAAATAAAAATCTTTTTTTTTAAAGAAGTTTATATCTGCCCTTTTTTCTAATCAATACTTTTCAGTGTTACTTCAGAAACCACCACCATACCCATTCTCTAGTGGTTTCCCAGCCAATGTTCCCTTGATCTGAGCAAAAACACTCTCTTCTGAGAGTTCTTTACTCCTTTTACCCCCTAGGAATCTGGCAGTCACCTCCAACGTTCTGTTGAAGCCTGTTTCACTCTGTTGGGGCTCTGTCAGAAATTAAGGTAGCTGTCACACTGGCCCATTTGCAGGGCACCCTATATTGCTGGGCATACCAGGGAGTGCCACATTATCCTCCTATACAGATTTGTGTATTTATTTTGACAGTTTTCCAGCAGATGGCAGTAAAGTGTTTTGCCCAAACTAAATTGGTATGTCTATTCAAATGTCTCATTACGAGCTTTTTTCTGAAGGTGTTGTTCAGTGACAGTTCTGTATGGTCCACACACTTCTTGCCCAAACAAACTTGGCTAGAGCGGGCTAGTCCCAGTGCAGCTGTAGCATTCCTCTGCTGTGCTGCCAAAACCACCGGCAACACTCCACATTTTTTTTAGACTTTGACATTTTTTTCTGAGCCTATGGAGTAACACTGCAGTTACATAAGATATTCCAGGTGGCATAACTAAAAAAACTGTCTTTGTCTATATGTTGTATGTCTGTATGTCCTTCTGTCTGTCTTGGCCTCCAGTGGTTGACAAATTGGTATACATGGTGCCTCAGTAGAGCACCTGAGACACTCCACAAAGTTTCTTCCTTTCCTCCTGGGAAAGGCATTAGATGAATTTGTTCTATTTGGCTTACCTAATAGAGTAAAACTAGAAGGGAAGCATTGTTACTTGGGAAAACGAGTAACACCTTGACCTAATATGAATGTAAATTGTCAATGGTGATTGTCACCTTGTAATATTGTATACTTCAATTGTTTAATATCTACAGAAATTGTTTCTGGAAATATAGGGAGAAAAGGTCTCAACAGATTCCTATTGATGGAACTGTTGAGAGTAAAACTTTCCTACTAAGGACTGAATAGACCTGGAAATACACCTGATATTTACTAAGTTTTCTTTGACATAATACTGGTAATTTTTTTGCATTTTGTTCTGAATCTACAAAGTTTTCTTGTTTTGGTGACCAGGATCTGCAGCAAGGTTGCAATTTTTTTATTCCCAGCAAAGCTAACTTGTGTTTGCATTTTCTCTCCCCTTGATACCAACACAGCATAAAAATAGTGGTAGTAATCTTTTACTACTTATTTCAGAGTCTGTTTTTGCATAACTTCCATAGAGACTTTGTTTGCTTAAACTAAAAAATTGGACATAAGTTTCATTGTGTGGCTTTGAGTGGAGTTCTTCCAGAAAGTTGAAACAGAGCTGAACCAAGAAGAGGAGAACCTGTTTGCTTTGTTTGTAGGGTTCCAGAGACCTCCAAAGAAGGTGAGGAAGCTTGCCTCCATTGGCAGGACTGGACAATCCGGCCAACGAAAAAGTCCTGGTACCCTCGAAAAGAGGAAAGCCCAGTGGAGTCTGATGAGACCAACTTTGTTCCTGAAGCCTACATGGACCGGATGCCAACGGTTCACTCTGATCCCATGTTTTAGCTAATGCTCCAGATTTTTTTTTCTTTTGGCTTGGATAATGGACTATTTTCCAGTAATGGAAAACTGTCATACTGGACATTCATGGACAATGCTGCTGATTAATTGTTGCTTCTCTTACACACATTGTAACCCTGAAAAAAGACTGTCTCCTAAGACTACACCCTGAGATCTGTGCCACCATAGATATGGTGGAATGAAAATTAAAAGGGGGGATTGTAACAGGGTGGTCCCCAGGAAAGGGGGAGGTTCCAGGTTTCCTGCCCCACCCAAGGGAGAGTGGAGCTGAGCAGGGAGAGAAGAAGCCGCAGAGGAGACTGAGGAAGGAAGCAGGATGGAGCCAGGAGACCTGGAGGAGGCACATGGAGCCTAGAGACATGTGAAGAAACTGAGCTTGTCTTTTGGTCATGGATGGGGTGACACAGATGTGGGTGAGACCCGTGGGGAGGTGACAGTGGCAGCTTTTATCTTGATTTTGATTTTGCTCTTTTCTTTCCGGGCTTGTCTGATTGTTTCTGACCCTTTTCTGTGGGTCCCCACTGGAAGATGCTTTAGACTGATGGCAGGCTTTGGGGCCTTGCTCTGGGCCAATCCCATTCGGATGGAGTTTTACCCACAAGGGGACGGGTAACTTTGGGTGCTTGATTTAGAAACTAGCTTCTTTGCCTTTCCGGTATTGTTTCCTAATTGTATTAAAGTTCCTTCCCATTAAAGTCTCATGTTTTGTGTTAATGCGGCGGATGGCAGAACCCTATATAGATAGGCAGGTTTGCGGGGTTTGGGCTGCCCCTCTCCCTGCCCTGTAACAATCCCAGAAGCACAGGCCCTTCTGCTGAAGCAGCCACTGAAGAGCAGTAGCCACAGTTTGTGCTACTTCATGCCCCAGAGCCTCAACAAGGACCACAAGGTGACCAACAACTCAAGCAAGCCAACACACAGCCTCCACTGCAGGAGGTTCTCCAAGTACACCTGTCAGGCAGGACTAAAAGCTAAATCCTTGGTTTTACCAAATTTGTTGTTTTCTTTATAACATGTTACCGTTTATCTCTTATTTGTTTCATATGTATTGTTTTCCCCTCACCCGGAATACTTTGACACTTTCTACTCATTCATACACTTAAAAATATGTATTGAGCACCTAGTATGTCCCAAGTTCTGTGCTGCTTTACCTCCTGTGAGCCACCTATGAGTAGCTGGCCTTGAAGCTGCTATTAGTCCCCAAGGACAAGCAGACTTCAAAAGGGTGGGGAGAGAGAAGAGCTAAGCAACTGGCCACCAAAAAAGACTGAGCCCCTTCCCGCTCTGTGCATAAATAAAATCTTTTCTGAAAAAAGAGAATATTGAACTTCTCATAAGAAAAGCTATATTTGCATTCTATCCCTGTCACTTATTAGCCATATGACTGGGTCAAGTTGCTTACCATAAATGTACCTAAGAGTCCCCATTGGTAAAACGGAAAATCAGTTGGTGTGTGTAAAGCACTTTATAGGCCATATAGTATGATTTTTTCACTTCTCTCTCATATACTGCTTTCATAAACATAAAGAAGTCTCTGGTAGTGTTTTGTTGCCATGTCTGGGTTTTTATTGCTCAGTATGAGGCCCCATATGGAAACCTTTCTTGGCAGAAGTTGCTAAGTATTTGCGCCCCACCCCCTAACTTTTTTTCAAGCTTCTTCAGTTTATTTATTTATTTTTAAGGTAACACTGATTTACAACACTGTGTATGATTCAGAGGTATAAGTTCACACCTCTTTGAATATAGTTACCACACCATACCCACCACCAAGGCACTCAGCCCTCCATAGTCACTTCTTGCTCATTTATTTTTAAATGAAACCCAAGAGCTCCCAAACACTTGTTGCTATTTTTAAGATCTTTTAAACCTTGTGAATTACAATAAATACAAGCATACCTCCTCCCTAATTAGAAGCATATTTATGCTGCCCACTTATAAGACATGAGTTAGATAAGGATAGGGAAATAGATGCAGTTTTGTAAGTGGGAAAAACTGTACAGGAAGCAATGACATACTATCAATCAAATCAGCGAATTAATTTTCTTTTTCTTGAAGCATTCATCTCTACTGGGGAAAAAAGAAAGGACTAAATACCCAACAAAATTAAAATCTTCTGATAAAGAGGCAACTCACCATTACGGAGTGGGATTGCTGACTCTTGAGAAGAATGCAGTGGAAGTCTGAACCACTGTGCCAGTGTACAAGAATGCATGTTCTTCATAAACAAAAAGATATCACTAGCTGCAAAGAGAAGAAACTGTTCCAGGGTGTACAAATCCCACGCCAGCATCCAAAATAATGGCAAATACTGTTCTGATCTTAACAACCCAAAGTAACCTTTGTGCCATTTATTCAACACATATTTCTTGAGCAACTATTATAGATGCATGTCACTATGTTAGGGGATATAATCATGCCCTGAAGAAACTTCATCTTACATATCTCTGGAATAGAATGCTTTTGGAATAGAACCAAGGTTAACATAATGTTAATTTCAGCTGCTATATTCACTCACACAGCTACTAATGCCATCCAGTTTGTGGAGCTAGAACAATTGACAGTAACGCTTATCTGTGCCAATGCCACATTTTTGGCCTGATAACTCAGAACTCAATGTATAAAAAATAAAAACCAGAGATCATCAACTCAGACTAGATTGTGGGGTGTTTTTTTTTTTTTTTTGTGTGTGTGTGTGTGTGTGGTTTTGGGTTTTTAATTTTTTTAACTGATTTTATGCATAGAAGAATTGAGGTGTGGGGGATATATGAGAGGTTTCACCAGAGACAGAGAGTGGGATGCAGAACAGGCAGATCTGCTAAAACATACTGCTAAGGGGAGCAGCAGCAAGACAGGAGAGTTCTTTTGCACCATATGTGGGTTAGCTGCCTGGCCAGGGATCAAACTCAGGCCATAGTGGTCCCTAGGCCACCAGGGAGACCCAGGACTAAATTGTTTTGACTTCTTGATTAAATATGTATAGTCAAATATTTTTTCTACAATCAGAATTTTTACTTCCAAAAAATAATTTTTTTACCCCATTTACTTCTTTCCCCACCTTGTAACCAAGTAAGAGAAAGAATAAAGTACTCAGAGATTCAATGAGATTATGACCTTTATATAACCATGGACTTTCTATTACCCCTTTAGCCAAAAACCCAGGTAGGAGGGTGTAACCAATCTGCATACCCTACCTCTTAGAAGCATTAGGCTTTTGGCCTTTCCTATCATTTGACCATCCAGGCTCCATCTCAAACTCCTCTCATCAGGACCACGCCTTCTCTTACAAACTTAGAGCCCAAATATTTGCAGGTTGCAATCTAACTACAACCATAATTTAGCCAAACAGCTCTTTTCCACCAAAGGCCAGGGTATAATGATTTGCAGAAGCATTTAATTTGCTCCCATTACCCAGTCTTATCAGCAGAGAAATTCTGAAGCATGAAGGCTCACACCCTTGCTTTAGGCTTGAGAGAGAAACCAAATCTGTGTTCATAGAAGTGTTGTTATTTATGTCCCTTATAAGCCCTGTTAGAGTCTGTATCCTAAATAAGAGTCTTACCAAAAAACAGATATAGTTGAAAGATGGGCCTCCACTGTGGCGCAGAGATTGAGCGCTGGGTTGTGAAGCTGCCCACAGCCTCTGCAGTGCCGGTTCGATCCCCGGCCACCGGTGAGGGTCCCACATGGCACACAGACCTCTCCCGCCGCCCGCTACTCCCCTCAGCAGTGTATTTCATCAGTCTGCCTGTTCTGCTCCCCACTCTGGCTCTGGTTGATTCTCTCACCCTCCCGTGCTTCTGACTATACCCAGTGCTTGTATAAATAAATAAATAAATCTTAAAAAAAAAAAAGATATAGTTGAAAGAAGAAATTACCCTATTTGTCATTTAACCAAATTTGTTACTTACTCAGTAAGGTTTTGGTAATTATCTCTTCTCATTTTTTCATATGTATTGTTTGCCCCAACCTGGTATACTTTGACACTTCCTACTCATCATACACTTTTTTTTAATGTTTTATTTATACAAATGCTGGGATACAGGCTAGATGCATGGGAGGGTGGGGTGAGAGAATTCATCAGAGACAGAGTGGGGAACAGAACAGGCAGACTTACTGAAATACACTGCTGAGGGGAGCAGCGGGTGAGACAGGAGAGGTCTGCTCGCCTTGTGTGTTGCTCCGAGGCCAGCGGGGATCGAACTGGCACTGCAGAGGCTGCAGACAGCTTCACAGTGCTGTACTCAACCACCTGCACCACCAGGGAGGCCCCATCATGCACTTAAAAATATGCATTGAGCACCTACTATGTCCCAGGTTCTATGCTAAGTGCTGCAGACACAGCTGTAAACTCAGTAAAAATAATTCCTGTTTTGTAGTAAAACCTGTAATTATGCACATTGCATGAGAGACTCCCACGTACTGTTCAGTAAGCTTAAGTTCCACCTAAGTGTTCTAAGTATCACTTTACCTGGGAAGACTCTGTGAGATCATCTAGTTAAGTAAGGCATTCATATTATCTAGGCCCCTTGCAGCTTGTCTATATCTCACAAAGGGGACCACCTCAAAACTCAGATTGCTGAAGGGCTACAACCTCATGTGAGGAAACAAGAAAAAAGAAGCCTAGTGAGGGGGAGGGTAAGGATACCTAACTATTTCCACCTTAAATGTATGTGGGATAGAAAAAGAGAAACACTCTGAGAATTCCTAAGAAGAGTGTACAAGTATATTGTTGAGAGCCAGAGCTTTACACTAACTCTGTGACCCAGTGAACTGTAAAGGTGATCTGATCATTTTAGTGCTCTTGGGTCCATAGTATAAATGAAAGGAGGTGCTCGCTAGAAATCCTGCATGTACATTTACAAGAAATGTGACCTTACAATAACACTAAAAATACTAGGAAATTATGATTTTTCAGAATATTGACTGTAAGTGTTCTAGTTATCAGATACAGAATATAAAGAAAATATAGGTGCAATATTGTGCTATAATAAGAAATATATATTCAGTCTTTGTCCTCATTCCCAGCATAGAACTCCTAAAAACCTTGTAATCTCCTCAGTGATAGGAGTTAGAAAAGCATCTTTGGTTATTCATAACAAGATCCTTTACATCACAATTGAGTTTGTACTAATTTGGTAACTTAGAGTGGGCTGCCTACATAACCTCAGGATGAGACTGTTGCCAGAAACACCGAATTATTAGAGACTGGAACTTTCAGCTCCACTCCTCTGGGAAGGGAAGGGGAACTGGAGATTAGGGTCTATAAAATTTTCTTTAAAAAAAAAGATTTGTTGAGCTTCTGGCTTGGCAAAAGCATCCATAGAACAGTGCTATATCCCAAACTTGTCTGAAACAGAAGCTCTTGCTTGAGCTCAGGAACCTTTTGGATTTTGCCCTATGTACCTCTTCATTTGGCTGTTCATTTGTGTCCCTTATAATGAACTATTACTAGGAAGCAAAGTGTTTCTTCGGCTTCTGTGAGTTTGTCAAGGTAACTCCAAATTTGTAACCAAGACAGACATGTGTATGAATAACCTAGAGACCCCCTACTTGCAACTGATATCTGAAGTGGGGCATAGTGTAGTAGTCTTAATGAAACTAAGCCTTCAATGGGCCTCCCTGGTGATGCAAGGGGTTAAGTCTCAGCACTATGAAGCTATCAGCAGCCACTGTACCAAGAATTCGATCCCCAGCCAGGGAGCTACTTACATGGTTCAGGAGACCTCTCCTGTGTGGCCCACTGCTCCCCTTGTTAGGGGGAAATGATGTCCTGAGTTAATCCCATACAGGTTTTGTGGACCCCACCCCCACTCCAGACTAAAGCCATCAAGACATTGGGAAAGACAAATCCCATCACCACCAAGGGAGGGTGGCTGGGACCTGAGGGTGGAGTTGGGCAGCCAGGTTGGATATAAAAACCAAACACGTGGGCCTTGGGCTCTCTCTGGCTCGGTATCGCTCGCCTCCTGGCTTCACCGCTCCTGGCTGGCGGCCAGCTCTGAGAGCGCAATTTTGGGATTCCTGATTGGCGGATTGGGTAGGACTCATTTAAAACTTTGTCTCCCACTTTTCTCCCAGAGCTGTACATTTCCTCATTTCCCCTTCCCTTGTAAATAAACCTTTTATTAACCTTTCACGTGTGCCTGCAGTTGAGCATTGATAAGTCCTTTTAAGCGCGTGGGTGAGGACCCACAGTCAGGCACCCCGTTTTGTATCGGGGTTGCTCTACAACACCCTCAGCTGTGTATTTCAGTAGATCTGCCTGTTCTGCTCCCCACTCTGTCTCTGGTGAATCCTCTCTCTCTCTCTCTCTTTCTCTCTCTCTCACTCTCAAACACACGCACACACATACACACACGTACACACGCACCTCTGGCCTACACTTCAGCTCTTGCATGCATAAATAAATAAAATAAATATTTAAAGAGAGAGAGAGAGAGACTGAGCCTTCATTCAACCTACAGGGTTCTGTGCTAACTCCAGGTTGCATCAGAATTGAATTAAATTGTAGGATACCCGATGCCTGTACAGAGAATTGGATAATGGTTTGGCATGGAAAACTCCCACATTTAGTGTCAGAACATAAATCCTTTGGTATGTTTAAGATTTTAAAGGATTTAGAAGAATATAAACTCATGCTGTTAGGGGGAAAGGATGTCCTGAGCTAACTCCATGCAGGCTTTGTGGACTCCACCCCCACTCCAGACCAAAGCCATCCAGACATTGGGAAAGACAAATCCCGTCACCACCAAAGGGAAGGTGGCTGGGACCTGAGGGTGTGGTATAAAAACCAGACATGTGGGCCTTGGGGGGCTCGCTCTCTTGCTCACCTCCTGGCTTCACGGCTCCTGGCTTGCGACCAGCTCTCAGAGTACCATTTGGGATTCCAGATAGGGGGATCGGGTAGGATGCATTTAAAACTTTGTCTCCCACTTTTCTCCCTGAGTTATACATTTCCTCATTTGCCCTTCCCTTGTAAATAAACCTTTAATTAAGCTTTTGTGTGTGCCTGCAGTAGAGTATTGATAAGTCATTTCAAGCACGTGGGTGAGGACCCACAGTCAGGCAACACGTTTTGTATCGGGACTGCCATATAACAATGCCATTTGCAACAATATGGTTGGAGCTAGAAGGGATTATGCTAAGTAATAAAAGGAGGAAAAAGATAGTGAATGGTGTCACTAATATGTTGAATATAGCGTAACTAAACTAAGAGTCAAATAAAGATAAGCTTAAAAAAACTAACCCTTGACAGCTGACTACAAAACTGAAACATCCAGTGAGGGGGTGTGGTGTAAGAACAAAGAGGGAAGTAAGCGCAAGGGACTCTGCTGGGGGACATGGGTGACTTGGTGGTAGGGACACTGCAGTGGAATACCTGATGGGGGTATCCAAAATTAAAAATTAATTTTTAATAAAGGAACTAAAAGAAATAAGAGACTATCAAAATCAACCAGGCAGATTTGTAGAAGAGCCAAATGAACTTACATATATAAAAAATATTATCATTGAAGTTAAAAACCCAAAGGACAGGTTGACCATTAGATTTCACAGCTAAGGAAGAATTAGTTAACCGGAAAATCATCTGAAGAATTTGCTCAACACAGCACCGAAAGGCAAAGAAATGGAAACTATGAAAAAAACAATTGAGATAAATGGAGGATAAGGTAAGAAAACAAGTATTTCATTACAGTTCAAGAATGAGGTGACAGAGATAAGGAACAAAAGGCAGTATTCAGAAAATAATGGCTGAACATCTTCCAGAATTGATGATAAATATCCTAAATTGTGAAGGACCAAAAATTTGCCATGCTGAGAAGAAAATGAAATTGAAACTTAGTTACCACATAGTGAAAGTTCAAAATTCGGCAGCCTGGAAAGACAGATTAAACTTCAAAGAAATGAAGTTCAGTTGACTATTGACTTTTCAACAGCAACAACAGGAGTCAGAAAAGACAATGGTACGTATCTTCAAAATGTTAAGAGCGGCCTCCCTGGTTGCCTAGGGGTTGAGTCTCAGCATTATCACCACTGTGGCCTGAGTTCAATCCCCGGCCAGAGATTTGACCCACATGGTGCAGCAGAATTCTCCTGTCTCACTTGCTGCTCCCCTCAGCAGTGTATTCCAGTAGATTTGCCTGTTCTGTTCCCCACTCTGTCTCTAGTGAATCCTCTCACCCCCACACCTCTGGCCTGTACGCCAGTTCTTGTATGCATAAATAAATATTTAAAACAGAATGGAGGGAACTTAATTAAAAATAAATAAGATAGGGCCTTCCTAGTGGTGCAGGGGTTAAATCTAAGCACTATCAAGAGATTGCCAGCCAGCCACTGAGGCGGCATGAGTTCAATCTGCATGGGTTCACTCTGGGAAAGGTTTCACCAGAGCTCCCCTTTCAGCGACACATGGCGAGTTTCCCAGGCAAGTTTCTCCATGAGACAGAGACGTTAGTTATATTTAAAGAACAGGTGTAGGGCCTCTCTGGTGGTGCAAGGGGTTAAGCACCGCACTATGAATCTATCCACAGCCACTGCAGCATAAGTTCAATCCCTGACTGGCCAGGGAGCTACCCACATGGCGCAGCAGACCTCTCCTTTCTCTCCCGCTGCTCCCCTCAGCAGTGTATTTCAGTCAGTCTGCCTGTTCTGTTCCCCACTCTGTCTCTGGTGAATCCTCTCACACATACACACACCCTCGTCTCTGGCCTGTACCCCAGCTCTTGTATGCATAAATAAATAAATCTTAAAAAAAAAAAAAAAAGACAGGAAACGTTAAAAAAAAAAAGAAAGAAAGAACAGGTTTATTAGGAAAAGGGGACAGAAGAATGAAGGACACTTGCATAGACACAAATGGGCAGAAAAGGCTGCCCTGAAAGGGACAGGTTTGCTGAAAGAGGCCTTCATGGTTGCAGGGGGGTGGCCTTGAGGAGACTGGCCTCCACTGAAGGAGGCCAGTAAAGAGAAGCCCCAGCATGGTGCAGGTCGTGGGCAGGCAGGAAGCTGCTGCCCTGCAGGAGAGAGTTGGTGAAAAGAAGCACCTGCATAGGCACAGGTGGGCAGTGGGAGTGCTGCCCCAAGCCTGTGCAGAGACTGCACTGATACAGTCCTTTTCTCTTCGGGAGGGGCTCCCTCTTCCATGTAGTGGCCTGTTGCTGATTTTGGATAACTAGGCAAAACTAGAAAGGGATCAGAGATTCCCAGATGGGCCCAATCTCCATATCTTTACCCTCAGGTCTGTGCTCCACTCCCTATAGCAGTCTGATCCTCCTTGGGCCTCATGCCTTGTGATAAGGCACTGGTGCATAAGGGTCCGACCTCTACAGCTGGGTTAATGGTCATGTTATTCCCCTCAACCTCCTACCTTCTTGTGTGAGTCAGGTTCTGGTCTTGGGGCACCTCCTTTCCAGTCTTTCTATTCTTGCGATATTGATAAATGCCCAGAGCAGAATATCCAGAGAGTACACTTAACAGTTTTTTAAAAAAGATTTAGGGGGCCTGCCTGGTGGTACAAGGGGTTAAGTTGCAGCATTATGAAGCTATCCGTAGCCACTGCAGCACAGCACACCCAGTTGGCCAGCCAGGGAGCTGGGGTACAGGCAAGAGGTGGCGGGGAGGGGTGTGTGTAAGAGGATGAGAGGATTCACCAGAGACAGAGTGGGGAGCAGAACAGGTGGATTGCCTGAAATATACTGCTGAGGGGAGCAGTGGGCGAGACAGGAGAGGTCTGCTGTGCCATGTGGGTAGCTCCCTGGCTGGTCGGGGGGATGGAACTTGTACTGCAGAGGCTGCAGATAGCCTCACAGTGCTGTGCTTAACCCCTTGGGCCAGCAGGGAGGCCTTTTAACAGTCGTTTTGTATACAAACACTGTCACTATACCAAAAAAAGATTCTTTTCACTTGCTCAGGATTTAGCAAGCTATTTATGAAGGAAGGGAGGGAGGGAGGGAGGAAAGGAGGGAAAGAAACAAAATAACAGCAGTGTTTTAGATGGTGGGCAGAACAAGCGAAGGAGTACAGATATGGTTGTGCTAGAATAATTGTGTCCCTAAGATGTCCACATTCTATACTTGGAACCTGAAAATTGATTACATGGCAAGACAATTTAATCAACTGACCCAAATTGGGGGATTATCCTGGATTATCTTGGTGGGCCCACTGTAACCAGCAAAGATCTTTATAAATGGAGGAGGAAGGCAGAAGGGAGAGGCTGAAGTGATTAGATGTGAGACTGACTAAACTCCCCATTGCTGGTTCTGAAGTCTATAGAAGCTAAAAAAGGCAAAGAAATGGAATCTCCCTTAGAAGCCCCTAGAGGAAAGGGCCTCCCCGGTGGCGCAGAGGTTGAGTGCTGGGTTGAGAAGCTGCCCGCAGCCTCTGCGGCACCGGTTCGATCCCCGGCTGCTCCCCAGCCACAGGAGGAGGGTCCCACATGGCGCGCAGACCTCTCCTGCCGCCCGCTGCTCCCCTCAGCAGTGTACTCCGGTCCTTCTGCCTGCTCTGCTCCCCGCTCTGGCTCCGGTGAATTCTCTCACCCTCCCGTGCTTCTGACTGTACCCAGTGCATGTATAAACAAGACAAACAAAACAAACAAACAAATAAATAAATAAATAAAACATGCCTCTATTAAAAAAAATAAATTAGCTTTAAAAAAAAAAAAAAAAAAAAAAAAAAGAAGCCCCTAGAGGGGGCCTCCCTGGTGGCACAAGGTGTTAACTGAATTTGAACTGAAAGGAAGCAAAGAGGCAAACAGGTGAATTCAGAAGATCTTATGCCAGCAACTATAACCCTCAGATCACCTTGACTCTCTCAAGAAAACGCAGGACACACACCTCTCCCTCTCTCCATCTCCTCCCTCCCTGCCCTCTCTATACCCCCCTCCTTAAAAGAGCTCCTTCAGTAGGACACAAGGTTACCTAGACACCTCTCCCATACTTGTATGCAGTCCTGCTATCTTTATAAGGGGTCGGTCACTTGAGTTCACTGGTCCAACATTCCATGACTCAAACCATAAAGAGCAAGTTTTGTTTTTTTGATCACAAGTTCTTCTTACCCTCCCAGAGCTGAGAAGAACTTGGCTATACCCAACTATAATGTTGGAGCTAAACAAGGACTCCCAGAGGGACTAAGGGATATAGTCTAATTCAAACAATCACATTTTTTTGAAGTTGTTTTTCAAATATAAAAATAATATGTAGGCATCAGGAAAATTTTAAAATCTAGAAAAGTAAACACCAAAAGGCAAAATTCTCTTTACCCCGTAATCTTACTCACCTTCCCTTGCTCCCTCTCTCCTATGTCTCCTCCAGACCTTTTTTCATACAATTTATAATGCACACATACAATTATAATTCTTTACATGTAAATGACATCTTCCTATAATCATCTATACTTTTTACACATAATACTCCATAGAAGTTTGCCCACATGAGTAAATTTAGTTTGTTTCCAATTTTCTCTATTAAAAACAGTAGTGCAATAAATATATACTCATATGTCTATTTGTGCATAACACTCCTAGGAAAAAAATGCTGAGTTAAAGAATGACACATTTAAATTTTGATCAGTACCACCAAACCTACCTTTGAAGAGGCTTTATGAGCAATATAGAATACCTATTTGCTTAAACTTTCACCAACAATGAATATTGTGTAGATGTGTTTGTGGGATTTTGGGTTGTCTGTCTTTTTGCCAATTTGATGAGCAAAAACAATGGTACACATTATTTAACTTGCATTTCTCTTGTTACAAGCTTGAGTATATATTTCCTGGCCAATTATTTTTCTTATTTGGTGAATTACTAATCATCTCTATTGCCTATTTTTCTTTATCCAGCTTTCTTGTTTTGATCATAAAAATAGCTACAATGTATTGAACACTTAGCAATGTGCCCACCACTGTACTAGAAGCTTCAAAACAAAATTTTTTTAAAACAATTCACTTTACACATGAGAAGTATATGAAACATATGGAGATGGAATTCAAACCCTGTTCTTTTACACTGAAGACTGCGCTTTCTCCACTATATCACTATACCAAAAGCCTCATTTACCCATAACTGGAAACCACAAAGGCAGTGACTCACCCAAAAACTCACAGCCTCAATTAGATGCCCATCTCAATCCACACCACTGGTGGGCTTTTCATCACCCTGGTCTTCCCAGAAAACAAAGTTGAAACTACCAAAAGACTGTGAAGGCTGCTTATTATCTGCTTCCTTGGAAATAAAGAACCAGCCCACAGGACAAGGGTCAAAGATAAATAAAACAGAAACACAAAGACCTTGGCCCCATTCCATCCATTGCATATAGCAGAGGGTTTATCAGTATGCAAACCAAGGGATACCCAGACACCCCCAAACTTGCCCAGCCATCCATGTTCACAAAAGTAAAATAAACTCCTAGTAATGTGAATGATCTTTAATAGATTAGTGTATATAGAGAAAGAGGAGAAGAGAGGGTATTCCTAATAATAGTTTAACAATAACATTTCCTAAACTACGTCTCCTCTCAGGGACAAATACCTAGTCAAACGGGGTTGGCAAAGATTTTTGTGGCAAAAGATTGCCACAAAGGGGGCCTCCCTGGTGATGCAAGTGGTTAAGTCTCAGCACTATGAAGTTATCTGCAGCCACTGCTGAATGAGTTCTATCCCCCGCCAAGGAGCTGACCCACATGGCACAGCAGACCTCTCCTGGCTTGCCCACTGCTCCCCTCGGCAGTATATTTCAATCACCTGTTCTGCTCCCCACTGTCTCTGGTGAATCCTCTCACCATCACCCCCAACCCTGCACCTCTGACCTGCACCCCAGCTCTTGAATACATAAAATAAATCTTTAAAATAATATATTAAAAAACTTAAAAATAAAAGATTGCCACAAGTCTAAGACCCTTCTGGCAGGTCACAACAAGAAAGGGATAAGGTAGGTCCCAAAGAACTGGGACAAAATGAGATACAGCAAGATAAGGGCTGCATTGTCAGCTACCCCACGTGATTCTCACCCACATGTCTCTTTCAAGTGTCTCTACATGGCTCTCTTTCACACATTTCCTTCCAAGTCACCAGTGCCAGTCAAAGCAGGAAAAGCAAGAGCCCTTTTTAAGTCCACCTGCCTTCCTAATTCTATAGCTTCACCTGCCCTCTCAGCTCCACTCCTAGTTCCCAGCAGTTAGTCCAAGGCAAGTAAGTAGGGGTGGGGAACATGGCAATTCCCCCCCCCACACACACACACACAGGCTGATGGCCTTACATGTCAGCCCTAGAGATTTCCTATATTTTCCAATCACCTCCTAACTCCCACCTGAAAAGCTAAAAATTTTTTTTTAATTCTGACAATTTATTAGTCACAGGCATAAATGGAAAATATTCAGTTTGAGGGGCCTCCCTGTGGCGCAAGGGGTTAAGGCACAGCACTATAAAGCTATCTGCAGCCACTGGAGCACAAGTTCCATCCTTGGCCAGGGAGGTGACCCACATGGCACAGCAGACCTCTTCTTGTTAGGGGGAAAGGAGTTAATCCCATACAGGCTTTGTGGACCCCACCCCCACTCCAGACCAAAGACATCAAGACATTGGGAAAGACAAATCCTGTCACCACCCAAGGGAAGGTGGCTGGGACCTGAGGGTGGAGTTAAGCAGCCAGGTTGGGTATAAAAACCAAACACGTGGGCCTTGGGGGGCTCGTTCTCTTGCTCGCCTCCTGGCTTCACGGCTCTTGGCTCACAGCCAGCTCTGAGTGCCATTTGGGATTCAGATTGGTGAATCGGGTAGGACACATTTAAAACTTTGTCTCCCACTTTTTTCCCTGAACTGTACATTTCCTCATTTCCCCTTCCCTTGTAAATAAACCTTTTATTAACCTTTCGCGTGTGCCTGCAGTAGAGCATTGATAAGTCATTTTAAACACGTGGGTGAGGACCCACAGTCAGGCACCCCATTTTGTATCTGGGCTGCCCTATAAAATCCTGACTTGCACGCTGCTCCCTTCAGCCGTGTATTGCAGTCAATCCACCTGTTCTGTTCCCCATTCTGTCTCTGGTGAATCCGCTCACCCACCCCCACACCTCTGGCTTGTACCCCCCCATTCTTGTATGCACAAATAAATCAATCTTTAAAAATTTTTTTTAAAAGAAAGAAAATAGGACCTCCTCGGTGGCGCAGCGGTTGAGCGCTGGGTTGTGAAGCTGCCCGAAGCCTCCGTGGCGCGCCGGTTCGATCCCCGGCTGCTCCCCGGCCACTGGAGGAGGGTCCCACATGGCGCGCAGACCTCTCCTGCCGCCCGCTGCTCCCCTCAGCAGTGTACTTCGGTCCTTCTGCCTGCTCTGCTCCCTGCTCTGGTTCTGGTGAATTCTCTCACCCTCCCACGCTTCTGACTGTACTCAGTGCTTGTATAAATAAATAAATAAATAAATAAATAAATCTTTAAAAAAAAATAAATAAAAAAAATAAAAGAAAGAAAATATTCAGTTCAAGGTTGTGTTCTTTATAAAATCAAATGCTTATTTTATAACCCTTTTATTAAATAATCCAGAGTGAAAAGGTGTACCTAGGAATTTTACCTCCATTTTTCTCAAATATGATTAAGCCAAAAAGAAGTATAGGGAATGTGATTTCTGTCTTTATTATTTACATCGATAATAATCTACTTTGTTTTATTTTTTTAAGATTTATTTATGTATAAAAGAACTGAGGTGTAGGTTAGAGGTGCAGGGGTGAAAGGATTCACCAGAGACAGAGTGGGGAACAGAACAGGCAGATCTACTGAAATGCACTGCTGAGGGGAGCAGTGGGCAAGACAGGAGAGGTCTGCTGCACTATATGGGTTAGCTCCCTGGTTGGGGATCGAACTCGTGCTGCGGATAGCTTCATACTGCTTTGATTTAACCACTTGTGCCACCAGGAAGGCCCATAATCTAATTTTCTTTAAAAAAAAAAAAAAAAGAGAAGGGCCTCCCTGGTGACTCAAGGGGTTAAGCACAGCACTGAGAAGCTATCCGCAGCCTCTGCAGCACAGATTTGATCCCCAGCCAGCCAGGGAGCTACCCACATGGCGCAGCAGACCTCTCCTGACTCACCCACTGTTCCCCTCAGCAGTGCATTTCAGTAGATCTGCTTGTTCTGTTCCCCACTCTGTCTCTGGTGAATCCTCTCACCGCCCCCCCACCCTGCACTTCTGACCTGTACCCCAGTTCTTATATGCATAAATAAATCTTTAAAAAAAATAAAGAGGAGAGAGTAAATTATTTGTGAGAAACTGCCAAGCTTCCTTCCTTCTATCTGTGTATAAATAAAATTTTCCAATAATAAAAAGTTGTTTTTTTAAGGTTTTTGTGCCAGACATTGGGCTGGGCACTAGAGGTCCACTGATGAATAGAATATAGTTCCTGTTTTTTTGATAACCCCTTTGGTTATCATGTTAATGTGTTAAATATTATAAAGCACTTTCACATACATTTCCGCTTCATCTTGTGAGCACTTTAGGACTGCAAATTCAACCTGGAAGCTTTTTACTTTCTATTCTTCCACTTCTTCCTGGTCTTTGTTGTCTGTGGTAAATTTAATCTAGGGAGGGCCAGATCTGTAACAGGTTAGATCTTTGTTGGGGGTGGGAGGGATAAGAGAGCCCAAGATGAGAAGACCTTTATCCTGTGGGTGGAAACCTGGGTGGAGTTAGTTTCAGGATATTTCAGACAATATTATCAGAATCTTAAAAGAATCTCCACCCTTTTTAAACATTTTGGGTGAGCCTTTCATTCACAAAATCTTCCACTGGGTTCAGGGTGATTCTCTTATTTCAAGATAGTTAAACTGGGTCATGGAAAAAGAGTCACTTTCCCAGGATTAGATAGCAAAATGGAGTAAAATTCCAGGCTCCTAGAATCTCATTCTGTGAAGTTCAACCAGGAAGGACAGAGCACTGATGCTTACAACTAAATTATGTTTCCAAACATATTGATACCTGCTCATACAGTTGCTCAGAATGGAGGTTGAAAAGTAAAGGGCAATGAACAGAGGTAAGATGGCTGGAAAGAAGCCTCAGTTCCCCTAATAACTGATGTCCATTTGGAGAGGGGTTGGATTCAGAGAACAGGATCCTTGGTTAACTCTGGGAAGTTTCACTTGAGTTCCCCTTGCAGTGGCAAAAGGCAAGTTTCTCCATGAGGCAGATATTTAGTTATTGTGGAACCAAGCTTAGCCAAGGTTTCACCATTTTGTATATCCTCCACCTTGATATGTTAGTCCTTGTACAGCCGCATTCCAGAGATAGTTTCAAGTCACAACCCTCACTCCACTTGGTGACGAAAAAGCAGACCACCCCAGCCGCCAAAGAGGGCAGTCCTATCCATAAATGGGACAGCATCTCTAACCATCCAATCAGTTTGAAACTGTAACCACGTGCGCCAAAATGCATTTGTAGTAGTCAATGAGTAATTGTCAGCTTGTTTCAAAATTCACACCTGCTTGTGACCCTATTTAAGACCCCTGCTTCCTCTGTTCGGGGCTCTCGATATCTGCCACTGCATTGGTAGGTGCCGTGAGCCCAGACTCAAGTCTGTAATAAACTCCCTTTGTATTTGCATTGGCTTTCTTTGGATTCTTGGAGGCTATGCTCGCTTAGTCTGCTGATCTTGGGCACAACAGTTATATTTAAAAGAATAGGGTTTTCAAAGGGGGAGAAGAGTAAAGGATGCTTGCACAGACCCAAGCAGGCAGAAAGGGCTGCCTCTAAGAGGGACAAGTTTGTTAAAGGAGGTGCCTGTATGGGTCACATGTGGGCAGTCTTGGGAGGAGAGCTGCCTCTGCTGCTTTGCAAACGGAGGTTGGTGAAGAGAAACACCTGCACAGTCACAGGTGGGCAGGAGGGCTGCTACATCTTGCCAGTGCAGAAATTGCACTTTGGGAGGGGTTCATTCCTATGTGGGATTGTTAACTGCTGTTAAATTAATTATTTCTAGGATTTGGCACCTAAGGATTTTTTTTCCTATATTTGTTTTGACTAGGTCAATTTGAAGGGACCTGCAATTTTCTTTTTTTTTTTTTTACAATGGCCCTTAATCTCTATATCTCCCAGGATACTTTACTTTTCTATAGCTCCTTTAATGACTATGTTAATCATTTCTACCATCACCTCTGGGTTCTGGTCTTGTGGCTCAGTTACTGTTCTTGTGATGCCTCCTTCCCAAATTTCCCACTCTTAGCCTCCATTACTAACCACCAAGCAATCAGCCTGACACAGTCAACACTACTGCCCCCCACTAAAGTGGGTGAAGGAGTGAAATGTTGCTGGGTTCTACAGTTCCAGGGTTGTCAGGATGACAAGCATTGTGGGAAATGTTCATTCTAAGAGTGGCTGGGTTTTTTCTTAGTTCCTCAGAGTTTAGCTTCAATCTCAAATTGTTAGGGGGAAAGGATGTCCTGAGCTAATTTCATATAGGCTTTGTGGACTTCACCCCCACTTTAGACTAAAGCCATTAGGACATTGGGAAAGACAAATCCCATCACCACCAAAGGGAGGGTAACTGGGACCTGAGGGTGGAGTTAAGCAGCCAGGTTGGGTATAAAAACCAAACACGTGGGCCTTGGGCTGGCTCGCTATCGCTCCCCTCCTGGCTACACAGCTCCTGGCTTGCAGCCAGCTCTCAGAGCGCCATTTTAAGATTCCTGATCGGCGGATCGGGTAGGATTCATTTAAAACTTTGTCTCCCACTTTTCTCCCTGAGCTGTACATTTTTTCATTTCCCCTTCCCTTGTAAATAAACCTTTTATTAACCTTTTGCGTGTGCCTGCAGTAGAGCATTAATAAGTTCTTTTAAGAGCGTGGGTGAGGACCCACAGTCAGGCACCCCGTTTTGTATCGGGGTTGCTCTACAACAGTTTGGCGCCCAGCGTGGTTTCGTATCGGGGTTGCTCTACAACAATATGACTTCCTTGCTGAGAATCCTAGTGGCTGACAAAGGGATGGGACTAAAGGGCTAGACTAGAAGACACCCTTCCAGGTCCAGATTTAAAAACTAGCACAAGTTGCAGTACATCTAATTGCAGAAGGGGAAACCTGAGATTTTTCCCAAATGGCCATAAGTACTCTACTCTAAGCACCTCCTGTTTTCAGCAACTCCTGTAGCAATCAGGCTACCAAACATTCAGTAGAGTTGGGGCCTCCCTGGTGGCACAAGGGGCAAAGGGTTAAGTCTCAACACTATGAAGCTATCTGCAGCCACTGCAGCATGAGTTCAATCCCTAGCCAGGGAGCTACCCACATGGCGCAGCAGACCTCTCCTGTCTCGCCCGCTGTGCCTCTCAGCAGTGTATTTCAGTCGATCTGCCTGTTCTGTTCCCCACTCTGTCTTTGGTGAATTTTCTCACCCCCTGCACCTCTGGCCTATACTCCAGCTCTTGTACGTATAAATAAATCTTTTTTAAAAATAAAATAAATTAGATTATGATAATGGAAATAATAAAGAGAATGAGACCCTGAAAAAATGATTCGCTTTGATAAATTTTACAGGTGACTTATAAAATCTCTTACGACACCTTCACTCTTTCAGTTGATTTTTATTCAGCACTTTTCTACACCTGGTACTGTCATTATAAAGTTGTGTCTGCCCCCCAGGAATGTGTCAGACTCTTCTTCTTGATTCAAGGCTCCATCCCTACCATATGCTAGAAGAGAGAGCTCAGTGTTCCCTTGTGCAAGGTCCTTAATCATTTTTACTATCTGTCTGTTGAGTACCTACGGTGTGCCAAGTACTTTCCATATATCAAAGGTTGCCAAATTTCTCTGTTCATAGAGCCCAGAGTGCCTCAGTAAGTTTTTTTTACCATATCCTTAGGACAAAAGTAGTACCTAACACTCCAACAATGTAAGGAGCATTGAATGTTAACAGCTTAGTGGTTGGTTGAAAAAATACTTGTAAATTGACAAAAAATATATTATTTTTATCTTATTCTTAAGCAACCACCATTACATATGAATGGGCTGTTGGATCAGAAACAAAACATTGTCAGCTCCTCAGAGGCTCCTCCCCACCCAATTAGATCCTCACCTCTTTTTTAGAGGTAATGTGTATCCTGACTTTCATAATCATTTCTTCATCTTCCCCTATAATTTTTTAACTGTTCACATAGTTATAAATAATATATGATTTAGACAATAAACAACTTCCCTCCAAGGTCCAGCCTCCTGGTTGTCTCTGGGCTGCTGCTCAGCGATGCCACTCAGACTTCTTGCCATCTCTTCCTGGCAGATCTTACACTTCCCATATCCCTCTTCCAGTTGTTCCTTGAGAAACAGTGCATAGGAAGTAAAAAGAAAAAGATAAGAATTGCATATCTGAAATATTTTTATTGGATCCTCAAATTTGATTGGTAGGAGCTTCCAGGTTGGTGAACACATGGAGATTTGTGGGGAATGGCACCCTTTGGGAGAGCATGGAAGTTGAGAGCCCCTTCCTTGTCCTGTGCATCTCCTCCATTATACAGTAATCAAAGATAGCCAGGGAGTGACTCTGCTACATGCTGCAAGTCTTTGTTATTTCTACTGCCTTGCCTTGACCCTCAGCTGTCAGCCCTCTTCAGAGACTGCCTTGACTAAAGAAACTAAAGAAAACTTCCAGGACCACCCTGTACCAAATAACTCACAATATGAGGGTGTAAAGGCCCAGTTTCCCCACCTCAACTGGCAATTCTGAAGATGCTTCCCAGCTCTAGAGTTCACCGTGGGAAGTTAGGGAAGTGTTTATTAGGAATGCATCACAGTCCGACTTCTTTCTCTGCCCAACCCTGTTTCCTTTCCCTTCCTTTCATAAGTATTGATCCCAAAAGCACTCTCTTGTGAGTGTCCTGCCCTCTACTCTCCATCTCAGAATTTGCTTCCCAGAGAACATGTAAGTAATGCATGCCTTGCTGTGCATCTTGCATGCAATTCATCATGTTGAATAATCAATAGATTCTGCATTATTGCTAATTTTACCACTATTCTGAGTATGATGGAATTATGCCCATTTTATAGATGCACAAACTCTGGCTGTGGAAGCAAAATAACCTACACAACAAGGTCATAGAAGTAGCTGCAATGGAATTTGGAGCCAGGTCTGTCTTAGTGCAATACCAGTGCAGTGTTCATTTCTGGAGTGGCTTTGAGTTTTGGCTATACAGAGTGAGGCCCAGGCTTTCTGAGGAAGGGGGAAAAAACAGGCACTGGAGTGAGTAGAAACACGAACTAAGACACAGCGTGAACACAGTTATCTATAGTCTCAGCGGGAGCCATTTTGTTCCCAGGGGAGAAAACTGTTTCTGCCTGCTGCAGTGAACATTGTGCCTCCCAAGACCATGGCACCCACTCAAATGAAAGCTGAGTGCTTCTACCTGAGAGATTCCAATAAATAGTGGGACAACAGCAACTGGTGAAAAATGTAAAAATAAAGTGGGGAGACAGAGGTTCTTTCCAGTGCTTTTCTCTTCTAACAAAGATTTCATATTTAATTTTATTGCAAACAAAGTCATGTGACATTGGGAAGAATCCTTCTCTCTGGGTCTCAATTTTTCTTTTATAAAAATTCAAGTGTTGGGTGGGGGGTGGAGAGGGGAGGGGAGGGATTGGGGTCAAAATAAGGGGGTTGCAATTGTACGGGGAATATAAAAATAAAATTTATTTTAAAAAAAACAAAAACAAAATTCAAGTGTTATGATAGATACATTCCAAGAATTTTTTAAACTTCAGGAATTTTACATTGAACACATATTCCTAAGACATAGATCTTCATTCAACAAAAATTTACTGAATACCATCTGTGATCTAGGCACATTTGTAGGCATTGGGGATAAAGAAATGAACTTACCTGTGCCAAGGAGGTACAAGCATTTCAGATTTATCAGTTTGCTTAATCTTCAGGACTGCTCTTTGAGGCAGACACTGTTAACACTGCACACTTTTTTTTTTTAAAGATCTATCTATCTATCTATCTATCTATCTATCTATCTATCTATCTATTTATTTATTTATTTATACAAGCACTGGGTACAGTCAGAAGTGCAGGAGGGTGAGAGAATTCACCAGAGCCAAGCGGGGAGCAGAGCAGGCAGAAGGACTGAAGTACAATGCTGAGGGGAGCAGCGGGTGGCAGGAGAGGTCTGCGTGCCATGTGGGACCCTCCTCCGGTGGCCGGGGAGCAGCCGGGGATCGAACCGGCGCTACAGAGGCTGCGGACAGCTTTGCAACCCAGCGCTCAACCGCTGCACCACCGGGGAGGCCCACAATGCACACATTTTACAGATGAAGGCAGAGGTACAGAAATGTCAAGTTAACTAATCAATTGAAGAGTTAAAATGTGGGCCTCTCTGGTGGCACAGGGGTTAAGTCTCAGTTCTATCACCCTTTCACTGCTATGGCCTGAATTTGATTCTGCCTGAGAGCTAACCCACATATGGCTCAGAAGACCTCTCCTGTCTTGCCCTCTGCTCCCCTCAGCAGTGTATATCAGTGGATCCTCCTGTTCTGTTCACCACTGTGTCTCTGGTGAATCCACTCAGCCCCCACACCTCGGGCCTACACTCTAGTTCTTCTAGGTAAAAATAAAATCTTTTTTTTAAATGTTTTTAAAATAGCACATCAGGGCCTCCCTGCTGGCATCAGGGGTTAAGCACAGCACTGTGAAGCTGCCTCTGCAGCACGAGTTCTCCATTCCCAGCCAGTGAGGAAGCTAACCCACTTGGCACAGCAGACCTCTCCTGTCTTGCCCACTTCTCCCCTCAGCAGTGCATTTTAGTCAGTCTGCCTGTTCTGCTCCCCGCTCTGTCTCTGGTGAAACTTCTCACCACTACCCCCACACTTCTCACCTGTCTCCCAGTTCTTGTGCGCATAAATAAATAAATATTTTAAAATTCATCAATATTTGACAAATATTTATTAAACACCTATTATGTGCATGCCTGGCTCTATTCTAGACCTTGAGGATACAAGAGTGAATAGATAAAATTCCCTGTTATCATGAAGTTTACATTCTTTGGGGGTAAATATTTACTGAGATATGAACACTAGTTAAAGGATCAGATTGAGAGTAAGGAGGAAGAAAAGGGAAAGCTCTATTTTGGATATGTTACACTTGAAATGCTTACTAGATAGCCAATTAGGCAATAGTTGAGATCACATAGACAGCTGGATATACAGCTAGATGAGGTCTGATTAAAGATACAATTTTGGGATGGTTACTCTATGCAAATAGATATAACTAGAAAATAGAAGATATTTGATGAATAAGTCCCAGGGTTCTCCAATATTAATAAGAAAAATGAAGAGGAACCCGGCTTGAGACAGAGTGACAAGAAGTAAAAGAAAAACCATACATCTCTGGAGTCCAGAAAGCTGAAAAAAGCAAAGCAAAGTTTTGGAGAGTTAATCATCTATAGCAAATGCTGCTGCAAAATCAGATAAAATGAGGACTGAGAATTACCCCTGGATTTGGCAAAGTGCAGATCACTGGTAATCTAGATTTATTTCAGTGGAATGGTGAGGGTGAATAACTAGTGGAACTAGATTTAAGAGAGCTTTTGCAATGAATAGGGAAAATTATACCAAAGAGGTAAGCTCTAAGAGAAGAAAAAAGGTGGATGTGGAAGAGTAGTGGGGCCAAGAGATGATTTTAGTGTTAGTAAAAGGGAGTAGTAAGGGCCTCCCTGGTGGTGCAGTGGGTTAAGATGCAACCTGTGAAGCTGTCCGCAGCCACTGCAGCATGAGTTCGATCCCCAGCCAGGGAGATACCCACATGGTGCAGCAGACCTCTCCTTACTCACCCGCAGCTCCCCTCAGCAGTGCATTTTAGTCAATCTGACTGTTCTGTTCCCCACTCTGTCTCTGGTGAATCCTCTCACCCCCTACACTTCTGGCCTGTACCCCAGTTCTTGTATGCATAAATAAATAAAATCTTTTTGAAAAAAAAGGGAGTTGTAGGACCAAGAGATTAATTTTAATGGGGGGAACTATTTATATATTTTGATGGAAAGAATTTTATAGACAGGGGAAAGTTCAGGGATGGAGTCAATATATAGTGGATTGACTTAGAAGCACAATTCTTCATTACCTCAGAAGAGATCTAGAACACAGATGCAGGTAAGTGACGGGAAATTGTTTCTATTTTCTGATTATTTCTATTTTCCCAGTAAAATAGGAAATTAGTCAATTGAGAATGATAATAAAAAGAGGAATCAGAGATTTGAGGATAAACAGTCACCTAAAGAGTGGTGCATGGGTTAGTCTTAGCACTATCAAGCTATCACCAGCCACTGCAGCCTGAGTTTGATCCCTGGCCAGGGAGCTGACCCACATGGCACAGCAGACTTCTGACTCACCCCACTGCTTCCCTTCAGCAGTGTATTTCAGTAGATTTGCTTGTTCTGCTCCCCACTCTGTCTCTGGTGAATCCTCTTAACACCCCCACCAGCACACCCCTGGCTTACACCCCAGTTCTTCTATGTATAAGTAAATAAAAATAAATCTTGGGGCCTCCCCAGTGGCGCAGCGGTTGAGCACTGGGTTGCAAAGCTGCCCGCAGCCTCTGCAGCGCCGGTTCAATCCCCGGCTGCTCCCCGGCCACCGGAGGAGGGTCCCACATGGCACGCAGACCTCTCCTGCCACCTGCTGCTCCCCTCAGCAATGTACTTCAGTCCTTCTGCCTGCCATGCTCCCGGCTCTGGCTCTGGTGAATTCTCTCACCCTCCTGCGCTTCTGACTGTACCCAGTGCTTGTATAAATAAATAAATAAACAAACAAACAAATAAATAAATAAATAAACCAACCAACAAGGTTTGGCACGAAATAGCTCCGTAGACCGAGGGAACAGAAAAGTAAAAATAAATAAATAAATAAATAGATAGATAGATAAATAGATAAATAGATAAATAAATAAATCTTAAAAAAAAAAAGAATAGAAGAACCAGTGGACTAGGGAAATAAAGTAGGATGGCTAGCCTGGGCAGATCTGAGGCCACTTTAAAATAGCAGGTCATGGGCCTCCCTGGTGGTACAAAGGGTTATATCTCAGCACTATGAAGCTATCATAGTGATATGCTAGCACTCAGCACTATGAAGCCACTGCAGCACGAGTTTGATTCCCCACCAGGGAGCTAACCCACATGCTGCAGCAGACCTCATCTGTCTTGCCCACTGCTCCCCTTAGCAGTGTATTTCAGTGGATCTGCCTGTTCTGCTCCCCACTCTGTCTCTGGTGAATCCTCTCCTCTCCCACCACCTATGTCCTACACCCCAGTTCTTCTATGCAAAATTAATTAAAAAAATCCTTCAATAAAGGAATGATTCTAAAAAAATAAAAACCCAACTTGATAAATAACAGCACAACTCTCTTTTTTTTAAAAAAAAAAAGACATTTTATTTCTGCATACAAGAACCAGGGGTGTAAGCCAAAGGTGCAGAGGCTGAGAGGATTCACCAGAGACAGGGTGGAGAGCAGAATAGGTAGATCTACAGAAATACACTGCTGAGGGGAGCAGCGGGGAGACAGGAAAGGTCTGTCTAAACCATGTGAGTCAACTCCCTAGCGGGGGATCATTGAACTCCTGTGGCAGTGGCTAGCAATATAGCTCAATAGCACTGAGACTTTAACCCCTGCACCACCAGGGAGGCTCACAGCACATTCTCTTTTTAAGTTTCTATTAAGTTATATTACTTAAGTGCATGGATTTAGGTGTGCACATCTGTAGGGTAAGGAAAAATGTCAGGCTTTTCTGCCCTTCCGCCATCAGGATAGATGATGGATCCTTGCGGTCCTGAATGCATGCCTGATGGCAGGCACCTGGAATAGGGTGTGGGCATAGGTAGATGGGATTCACCTGGGCTAAGGCTGTGCTTTTAAGGGCGTCGTCACGGGGACGCCAGTAGAAGCTGAAGAGAGGCCAAGAGAGAAGCAAAGAAGCAGAAGCAGAGAACGCCAGTGAGCCCAGAGAGAGTGCGGATTTGCTGGGGGCTGGGAGGACTGCCAGCCTCCCGGCCCCCCAGCACCCCTGCCTGCCATGTACCTGGTAATCCAATAAAAGCCTGAAAAACCACTGAGGACTTTGACTCCTCCTTTACCCGGTCTGCATGGGATCAGAAAACCTGCACTGTGTCCAGTCCTGACCCTTACAACATCATTTATAGTTCAATTGGTAATTTTTTCAGTTAAACTTCTATTTTCAAGCAGCACACTTCAAGTTTTTCAAGGACAGATCCCCTTAGAAGCTTTACCATATAAGGAACTTCATGGTGGCACAAGGGGTTAAGACACAACCTATGAAGCTAGCCACAGCCACTGCAGCATGAGTTCGATCCCTGGCCAGCGAGCTACCCACATGGCTCAGCAAACCTCTCCTGACTCGCCCAGTGCTCCCCTCAGCAGTGTATTTCACTCAATCTGTTTGTTCCCCACTCTGTCTCTGCTGAATCCTCTCACCCCCCCCCACACAC
The DNA here is from genome assembly GCF_964194135.1 of Talpa europaea. Taxonomy (NCBI): domain Eukaryota; kingdom Metazoa; phylum Chordata; class Mammalia; order Eulipotyphla; family Talpidae; genus Talpa; species Talpa europaea. The sequence continues at coordinate 31,804,030 of NC_140080.1, forward strand.
ACACCCACTTCTGGTCTGTGCCCCAGTTCTTGTATGCATACGTAAATAAATCTTTTTTTGAAAAAAAAAAAAAAAGCTTTACCATATATGCACCACAGTGCCAACCACTCAGCTGGCAACCTGTTAGGCAGGTACTCAATAAAAGCTAAAACTATAATAATGGATCTGATCAGAGCAACAGAAGACCTGTTTTACCACTCACTGCCACCAGATGTCAGGTCTCTATCAGAAGTCCTTGCATGTGAATTTCTGCACCCTCTCTCCTTCCAGCCTCTTAAGAGAGTACTTTATCTCACTCTATTGTTATAAATTATTTAAACTTCTCTTAGATCAAACTGAGAATCCTCCAGGATAAAAGCATCTCCTAATTTATCTGAGACCCACAAGTGTTGAGTACTGGCCTTAATTCAGTAGGTAAATATTTTTAGAATTAACAACTGGATGGATACATGCATACATCACTGAATACTAATAAAATCCCACAATTCTTTTCACACTTTCTTACCCAACAATCAATTAAGAAATATTAATTGGGAACGTGAGAAATGTACGGCTGTCCTTGGGGAGATCCTGGTATGGGTGGGATTGACAAAGCCTAACCTAGTGGGCACATCTTCAAACATGAAACAGATCTTGTTGTGGCTTACAGCCTGATCCCCTCTAATGGACCCCTGTCCTCACAGGCCACCAGCAGACCACCAGCTGCTTACATTTTCCACACAAGAGAGCCTCTTCCACCCCACACCTGGATCTGAAAGAGAAACTGAGTATTCCTCTCTACCTTCCCTGAGCATATTGTTGAGGAACTTTGCAAGTCATTGAGGCTAAATTGGGGGTGGGTGGGTGGAGGGTCAGGCACTCAAGCAGCTGTGGCATTTGGACTGGGAGTCAAGTATCTCCAGGGGGTGGGAAGAGACCAGCTTCCAGGGAGGAGGGGTAGAGACTAGAGATTGAAAATCACTTAGTTCTGCTTAGTGTCATAGCTCAGAAGAATATGCATTGTGGCTCATTTTCCCCCCTTCTTCCCCCCCCCCAGCTTTATCTAATTAGCAGAGGAGTGTAAAAAGTCAGAAATCCTATCTGTCTCTTCTGGCATTCTGTGGTCACCTCCACCCTCCCACTTCTCCCACACCCCTTCACCTTGCACCACAATCTAAGAGCCTCCATAGGTTCAGAGTTGTGAAAGGATCCTGGAAAAGAAATGCAGAGTTTCCAGGGACTTGGAGAGTTTAGTGAGAGTGCACATTTGGTAAGAAGCATTGGCCTGGGATGTAGACCATCATCATAATAGGGCAACTAACCATCTGTTTTGCCCAAGAATGTCCTAATTTAAGCACTGATAGTTTCACACCCCGGAAACCTCAGTTCCTGGGAAATCAGGATCCAGGTTCTCTTGGTCACAACACACTCTGTAACCCCAAGTAAGTCCCCTCTCCCTGGGTCTCAGTTACCTCGTTTCAAGCTCTTTCTAGAGGTGCATGCACTCATTCATTGTACTGTATTTACTACTTTCTGTCATACATTATAGACATACATCTTTTGTCCTATTTACTAGATACTAAGCTTCTTGAAGGCAGGTGACTTAGCAAGGGTTAAAGGCTTGCATATTAATCTCCCAGAGACTTTGACAGAGGTCATATGTCTCCAGTGGTGTACTGGAGTTGGAACCAGCTCCTGAGAACTGATTTTTAAATTTTCAGGAATTTTGCAAACTCATTGTTAAACACAGCCATTATTACATTTAAATTATGTAGAAACACAACAGCACTGTTTACAATAGCTAAGCTTTGGAAACAACCCAAATGCCAAAAAATAGATGACTGGATCAAGAAGATGTGGTACATATACACCATGGAATATTACTCAGTATTCAAAAAAGATAAACACATGCAATTTGCAGCAACATGGATGGCGCTGGAAGGGATCATGCTGAGCGAAATAAGCCAGAAAGAAAAAGAAAAATACAGGATGGTCTCACTCATAGCAGGAATCTAGAAAACTTAAATAAGGGACCAGGAAAAAGTATAACTATAAGAAAGAAAATAATCAAAATCAACAAACAACTATGAAACAGAGACACTCTATGGGGGGCAGTGGGGGACAGGGAAAGGAGGGATTGGGGTCAAAATAAGGGAGTTGTAATTGTATGGGGAATATAAAAATAAAATTTAAATAAAAAAACATAAATAAATAAATAAATAAAAATGAACAATGATGTAAAAAAATAAAAGACATGATTTCTGGGAAAAAATAAAATAAAAAATAAACTTTATACCTTATTTAAGCAATTAAAAAAATAAATTATATAGAAACACAAAACAAAGGCTCAGACAAAACCAAGCTATCACAAACCCTTGACATCTGACTGTAAAACTGAGGCAACAAGAGGGGAAGGTGGCGGGATAGGAGCAGGGTAGAGGATTATTGGGGCTTTGGTAATGAGCAATGCTGTGGAAATAAACATCTGTAAGAGATTTGAACCTATAGCTGCTAAAACGAATACCATGTTATAAACCAAATTTACCTCAAGTAAACATAATTGGGGAAAAATAACGTATATAAACTCATAATTATATTAAAGATAAAGATAAGAAGTACTCAAAATGCATGACTTCCTAATTCCAATCACTTCCTAACAGGAATTAATTTTCCTGCTATCTATACTCTTAAGGTTATTGAATCTATTGTATGTACTGGATAGAAATATTGGGCCTCCCCGGTAGCACAAAGGGTTAAGTTGCAGCACCATAAGGCTATCTGAAGCCAGGGAGTTGACCCACATGGCGCAGCAGAGCTCTCCTGTCTCTCCTACTGCTCCCCTCAGCAGTGTAATTCACTCAATCTGCCTGTTCTGTTCCCCACTCTGTCTCTGGTGAGTCCTCTCACCACCCCCACACACACACCTCTGGCCTGTACCCCGGCTCTTATATGCATAAATAAATAAATCTTTAAAAAAAAAAAAAGAAAATGGTATGGTAGGAGTATTTACATTATGAAAATCAGCAAACCTATTAAGCGTGGCTCCTGTCACACTAAAGCCAGTGTTAAACACCTACCAGCAACACTACTATTCTGTCTTATCATAAACTTACTCTGTCTCCACTGTCATCTTATGTTCTGATCTTCAGTTCCAGATTTCCACTGCTGGAAAAAAGAAACCAAGAGTTGGATGATTACTTAAAAATGAATTAGCTGGGCCTCCCTGGTGGCGCAAGGGGTTAAGTCTCAGCACTATGAAGCTATTGGCAGCCACCATCCAACATGGCACAGCAGACCTCTCCTGTCTCTCCCACTGCTCCCTTCAGCAGGATATTTCAGTAGATCTGCCTGTTCTGCTCCCCACTCTGTTGCTGGTGAATCCTTCCCCCCACCCACCCACACACACCTCTGGCCTTCACCCCAGCTCTTGTATGCATAAATAAATAAATCTTTTAAAAAAATTAGTGACTTCTCTGGTGGCACAAGGGGTTAAGATGCAACCTGTGAAGCTACCCGCAGCCACTGCAGCACAACTTCCATCCCCGGCTAGGGAGGTGACCCATGTGGTGCAGCAGAACTCTCCTGTCTTGCACACTGCTCCCCTCAGCAGTGTATTTCTGTTCTGTTCCCCACTCCGTTTCTGGTGAATCCTTTCACCCCCTACACCTCTGACCTGTACCCCAGTTCTTGTATGCATAAATAAATAAATATTTATAAAAAAAAACAAAAACAAATTAGCTAATAGATGTAAGACTAGGGAGATGAACACACAGGTTGACTGCAAATGATTTGTAGTCTCTACTGTGGAGTGTTTGTCTATGGCTCTTCTCAACTTCCAGGAGACCCTCTGTTCATAATGTAGGACTTTGGTCAGTCTAGCACAAGGATCTGGTAGATAGAGCCCCAAAAGATTCAAAAAGCCATTGGTTATCCCCCCAGGTTCCCATCTTACCAGTCCATCCTAATAGCCAACCGAAGAGTTAAAAGGTATGATAGGATGGGGCCTCCCTGGTGCCACAAGGGGTTAAGATGCAGCCTGTGAAGATGTCCGCAGCCACTGCAGCACATATTTGATGCCCAGCCAGCCAGGAAGCAACCCACATGGCGCAGCAGACTTCTTTGGACTGCTGTTCCCCTCAGCAGTATACTTCAGTCGATATGCCTGTTCTGTTCCCCACTCTATCTCCGGTGAATCCTCTCACCCCCCACACCTCTGGCCTATACCCCAGTTCTTGTATATATAAATAAATAAACCTTAAAAAAATAAAGTATGATAGGATGAATCCCAAGCTCACAGCTTGGAGAAGACAAGACTCCCATACTTTTGGCCTACAATCACCTCTAGGATTTATAATTTTTTAAAGGATTTATTTATTTATGCATACAAGAACTGGGGTACAGACCAGAGGTACAGGGGGTGAGAGGATTCACCAGGGACAGAGTGGGGAACAGAACAGGCAGAATGACTGAAATACACTGCTGAGGGGAGTAGTGGGCGAGACAGGAGAGGTCTGCTGCGCCATGTGAGTAGCTCACTGGCCCGGAATCGAACTCGTGCTGCAGAGGCTGCGGAGAGCTTCATAGTGCTGTGCTTAACCCCTTGCACCACCAGAGAGGCCCTCTATAAATCTTAAAAATAGATTTATAGCATGTAAAATTGTTGGGAAAGTCATTAGAGGTCATTCAACAGTCAACATTTTCCTCACTCCTTCATTCTACTCCCTCGTTTAATGGAAAGTGATTCCATCCTCATGGTAGAAAATAGCTTGTCCAAGATCACACAACCAATTAGTGGACAAAACCCAGGCCTTATACCTAAAGCAGAGGTCCATCCTTAACATCCTGAATTCCTTTTAGAGAAATTAAATGATCTCTAGAGAATCTAAATAAGAGCAAGCACAAAAATTCAATATTCTGCTTCTTAGAAAATAAAGAATACTCTGGTAGAGCATAAACTAAATAACAGGTGCAATGCGGAGACAGAAGAATAAGACCCATTGCTCATACACAGGAAGTGAATGTGGAGCTACTCCTAAAACTCTTTCTGGGTGGGGTGGAGTGACTGTCTCAGAGCTAGCTAGAGCTGACTCTGATCTAACCTCAGAGTGAGTGGCATGGAAATAAAATTTGATGTCTTAGTAAGTAAGGGAAAGTTAAACTGATTCTTGATTGGGAAACATTACTGAGGCAAATTCAGTAGACTGTCCCCAAGTGACTCAAGTCTGGGGTACCTCTTCTCAAGCAGAGAAGTACACAAGCAGGCAGAGGAAGAGAACTCACTGGACTGAGAGGCAGAGTTTTCATTTTTGTTTTTTTTTTAGCCCTGATGTTTTTCTTTTTCTTTTTTAAAGATTTATTTATTCATACAAACACTGGGGTACAGGCCAGAGGCGGGAGGGTAAGGAATCCACCAGAGACAGAGCAGGGAGCAGAACAGGCAGAAAGGACCAAAATACTGCTGAGGGGAGCAGTGGGCAAGACAGGAGAGGTCCATCATGCCATGTGGTAATCGAACCAGCGCTGCGGAGGCTGCAGGCAGGCTGCAGGCTGCGGGCAGCTCCACAGGAAAGAAGCCTAGGCTGCGGGCAGCTCCACAGTGCTGCACTCAAACTCGCTGTGCCACCGGGAAGGCCCCTGAGTTTTCAATTGTTAAGTACATTTTGCATTCCTGACATTGGCACCCACCCTCCTAGAAAAATGAAACAAAAAATACAAAACTGGAGCCCAAACTTCCTATTAGATTTAACATATCTAAAGTTACTCTATGAAGTTACTATAAAATTTTTAAACACTTTCATTTCTATGCTTATCTTGTCACATAACTATTATCTGCAGATAACAGTCTGCAGACCTACACAAGTTCTGGTCCATACTTTGAGTGTACTCTCCTAAAAAAGCCTGGGGACTCCTCAATCCTTGGAACTCCACTGGTAGGGTATATCTGAGCTCCCCTTCTCATCCAAATCAGGTCAACAATGCTGGAAAGTGATCAAGATACTATGCTGGCTACAGAAAGATGAGTCAGGAGGGTGACTTTCTATTTGTACCTTCCTCTGAGCCTGTCTAGTCTATCCTTCCCCAGACCTAGGAAAGAGCTTCACCAAACAAGGAACATCTCCACTTCTTCACTGGAGTACCCAGCCACACCTAATGGTGCCTCCAGTCCCTTCTAGGGGCCACAAGTTCGTTCATTCATTTTTCCATTCATTCAGCTTCTTCTTCTTCTTCTTCTTTTTTTTTTTTTATAAAAGATTCTTTTTTTTTTAAGATTTATTTATTTATTTATACAAGCACTGGGTACAGTCAGAAGCGCGGGAGGGTGAGAGAATTCACCAGAGCCAGAGCGGGGAGCAGAGCAGGCAGAAGGACCGAAGTGCACTGCTGAGGGGAGCAGCTGGCGAGACAGGAGAGGTCTGCGCGCCATGTGGGACCCTCCTCCGGTGGCCGGGGAGCAGCCGGGGATCGAACCGGCGCTGCAGAGGCTGCGGGCAGCTTCGCAACCCAGCGCTCAACTGCTGCGCCACCGGGGAGGCCCCATTCAGCTTCTTCTTAAACATTAAGAATACGAATTGAATCTAGAAAATATATTCCTGGCTACGGAGCTGATGTCATACAATAAAGTAGTGTTTGGAAAGAAAAGCATTTGTCTTTTCAACTACAGCACCAAAGGTTGATTTCACATATACAAGCAACTAACAAATTAGAGCTCTAACACTCATATATGAAAGGATAGGTCTACTAGGTATGAAGGAAATTTACCAGAACTTAGTTTGGTGGAATGTGACAGAAAGGATGTAGAAAAGATGATATGTGAAGTGTTTCTGCACAATTCCATGACTTTATTATCACCAAAGGAGAAGGTAGGAAAGGTGCAATCACTGCCTTGGGTAAAAACAGCAGGAAGGGGTCCCAAATAGAGTTCCTCTATAATTATTAACACCTTGGGGAGGAAGGCAAGGCAAGGAGTTGTGTTTTCACTGCAACTCTAAAGGAGAGGCCCCTAGCTGTAGGTTTAGAGACCTAATCTGCTCTGGGCTACCAGATTCTGAGAAATGAGCCCTCAAGCAGAAAGAGGCAAAAGGCTTGTAGAGGAAAGAAACCTAGGTAGGGAAAAGCTTCAGTCTCTCAGTCAGTCTGGGAGGGAAGACTGGGCGGGGTGGGGTGGTGTGGGGCGGGGCTTTCCTTCAAGACTTTGGGCTGAGTCCCTCCTCCCTTGTCCCCCATTGGGTCAGTGGCTCCAGCAGCCCAGCCAGTGAGGGACGAATGAGAAGAGCTGTTGGTTTTTTTCCCCCTTGGTCATTCAGAATTTCCCCATATAAATACTGTGAAAGACCCTGCCTCCTCTCACTTCTCTGGACTTGGCCCTGGGCTGGACCTGGTCCCCTGGTAGTGGGCAGGGCCATGGGGGACCTCTTTATGCTCAAAGTGATTGTGGTCATATGCTATGCCACCTTCAATGCCTCTGCCTGGTAAGTTCTTTTCTCTATCTCCCACTTTATACCAAGGGAGTCCCCATTATTTCATCCCCATTCACCATTGCCTTACTTTTTCTTTTTGGTAGGTCTGTGAATAATTTCCTGATAACAGGTCCCAAGGTAGGATGATCTTTGGGTCCTGTTTTTAACCTATCTTGTTTCCTAAGAGAATTCTTTGGGGAAGATGGGAAAAAATGGGAGGGGAGGCAATGCCAGAAGTCCCTCACCCAGAGACAACCAGGATTGCCCCGTAATGGACAACTAACTCATTTGAATCTTGCCTATATCCTCAGACGACCTCACTTACCCCAGGGCTGAAGCTCATAGCCCTTTTCCCTTTGCTAGGCTTATCTGACCTACACTACAAGTGTGGCCCTGGGAGCCCAGAGTGGCATCGAGGAATGTAAGTTCCAATTTGCTTGGGAACGCTGGAACTGCCCTGAAAATGCTCTCCAGCTCTCCACTCACAACAGGCTAAGAAGTGGTAAGTTTGTGCACCTGTACAAGGGGATACATGTGCACAGAGGTATCCTTGGAGCATGTATGTATGAGTAACATATATGTGCACAGTGAGATGAAAAAGTTATTAGTGATCTACTGACCTGCCACTTCCTATGTGGCCTTCAGTGAATTATTTCACTTCTCTCAAATGTCATTTGGGTCAGTAAGATCAACTCTATTTAAGTCACAAGGAATAAGGGTTAAATGAGGTAGCTACGAAGGTATCTCTAGACAAATGTAATAAATTACTCTTATTTTTTAAATGCACACCTGGATTTGTGCTTATACACACTTATCCTGCACTGACTTGCATGAAATGGAAAGGGCAGTGTCTGCAGCCCTTGAGGGAGTTTCACATCTGCCCAGCTGTCATAAACTCCCAAGAGTGAAGCTGAGAGATCACTTTGAGCCTTGCCTCACTTGGGGCTTGTGTGTGTGCACGCACATGTGCATAAATACTGTGAAAGATACTGCCTCCTCTCACTTCTCTGGGCTTGTAACCGTATGCAGTAATTTGCATAATAGTTGTTAGCTGAGGACAGTTGGGGGGAAGGGAATAAAGAAAATGGGAATGAAATGTCTTCCCATAGGGCAACACAGATGGAATGAGCAACATGTAAAACTGAAGTTGGCAATGTTTATAAAGAGTTTAGTAAAACATGAGTTCAGGAAGTGTTAGCCACGACCGTTATGATTATAATATGGCTCCAGTTTCATGTCAAAAAAAAAAAAAAGATCCTCTTTTCTTTGCTAAGCCAGGCTCATGGCCCTAAGTTCTCTTTGCTAAGCCAGGTTCTTGGCCCTAAGTTCTCACTATCTGAGGACCAGCAGCAATGGCTAACTATCACAGGTCTAGCTTTGGACTCTGGAAAGAAGGGTCCCAGTCCCAACACCACAGGCAGTGAGGAGAGTAGCCTTGGTCTCATCTCTCTAGCTCTGGACCTCACTTTTCCCATGGTAGCAAGTGGAGGTCTTTTTCTGTCAGGATGAAGTAAAGATGCTGGGAAAATATGCACCATTCTCTTAAGTAGAATACGTCCTCTTAGACCCCAAGGAGGCTGGGGACCAGCGGAGAGAAACAGCATTGCTTTTCCAAAGTATCTGCTTTGGGCCATCAGGATTCAAGTTTTCAGTCCCTTCTTTCTCTCCAAAGCCACTAGGGAGACTTCCTTCATTCATGCTATCAGCTCTGCTGGAGTCATGTACACCATCACCAAGAACTGTAGCATGGGAGACTTTGAAAATTGTGGTTGTGATGAGTCAAAAAATGGGAAAACAGGTAAGTTGGGCTCTTACCTGTTTGGGAGATGGGAAGAGGAGAGGGCCTGCAGGACAGAGTGCACATTACAGTCTTCCAGGGAAAGGTTGAGGGACACAGTTTCCTTATACCCGTAGTCTATATCCAGCAGCAATTTCATTGTTGGGGACTCCCTGGATATAGACTTTCCTAAGTTGAGACTGGGGCCACAATTCCAGGGATCTAAAAATAAGAAGGCATCTAGCAATGAGGGGACATAGAAAATTTAAAGATAATCCCCCCACTTCAGGCTTATAATGACTTGTCCATAATCTGGAGCTACTCAGTTATTTGCAGAACACCTGAGACACTTACTCAGATTTTTCACTAGTGAGGGAAGAGCTGGTTCAAACAAGACTATTGTAGGAAGACAGTGCAGAATTCCATAATGTTTGAGCAGCAATGAACAATTGAGATCATTTAGACCAGCTCAGTGTACCTGCTTTAACAGTAGGTACAGAGATTAACTGCTTAGAGTTGGGAAGTGCTTGAAGCGTGGGCAGTCAATTATGAGAACAAGACTACTCCCACTCTGAGCACCTCTCACTTTCACTGTCTCACCTTCAGCTATAGCTTCACACACTTCTAGGGCTCTTGGGGAGTAGTTTTGCTGTGTCAGTCAAAATAATCATGACTCTTCTCTTAGGACTTAGCAGAACTTTCTTTTCTCTTTATGTGTAGGAGGCCATGGCTGGATTTGGGGAGGCTGTAGTGATAATGTGGAATTTGGAGAAAGAATTTCCAAACTCTTTGTGGACAGCCTGGAGAAAGGAAAGGATGCCAGAGCCCTGATGAATCTTCACAACAACAGGGCAGGCAGGCTGGTGGGTATAGGAGTTGGCCAGTGAGCCATCAGGGGCAGTACTGGCAATATCCTCACATCTGTGCAGCCCTTTACAACTTACCAAGAGCTGTCTCATATCCGTGTTTCATCTTCACACCACCCAGCAGGTCTGGGATGGCTGCCCCTATTCTCTGCATGACAGGGCTCATTAAGCCTGAATCAAGTGACTTGACCAAGTGGCTTGGCCAAGGCAATACAACTAGTAAGTATTAGAGTTGAGCAAATAATCAGATCTTTTAGTCTAGTCCTCTTATCACTTAACCGTATGTTCTTACCTCCTTCACAGACAGGTTTCTAAGAACTTTTGGTTTCTAAGAAACAAGTCAAGGCCTTTCTTTCACAACTTAATTTTAACCACTTCAAATGCATGTTCTAGAAAATTAAGAGGGGTTTATTAACCAGCCTGTGTTCTAAAATAAATTTGGGTTCTGGGACTGAGACTGATTTAGGCTTCCCTGGAGGGGAAGTGTTGGCTCCCCCCAACACTTCTGATAAGGTAGCAATCCCTGGAGTATTATCTACTCAAATCTGGAGATTTCCTTTTGAACCTGTACCTAGATGTCTCAGATGCTCTAGGACAAGTAGAAAAGGTTTTCAAGGTAATTACCACCATGCACAAATGCCTTGGAGACTGAGATTCGACTCAGGGAGGTTCCTTCCCGCTAGGAGAGCCCAGAGGACAAACCCAATCTCCCACAAACACTCCAATCCCCAGTTTCAAGGCAGTAACAGTGCCCATGATCATATTTTACTTCATAATTTATTTTCTCAATCATTCTTAAATCCAATTGGGCAGATAGAGAAACAAATTCTACAAATGATGGAGCTTAGGCCTACAGCCTAGGCTGCCTGACTCCAGTGACCTCATCACTTACCTGACTTTGCATAAGAATCATCCAAAGGAGCTTTAAAATCACCAACACCAAGGCCTTTAAAGCCCTGAACATTCTATTTAACAAGATCTGAGGTAGGCTCCAGAAATAAAAGTATTTTCCCCAACCTCCCCAATAATTCTGATGTTCCTCTAAAGTTAAGGAATTCTATTTCACTGAGCCTTGGGTCTTCCCTTTTGGGTTTCCCTCTTTTGTTTTGTCTCTCTGAAGGGAGTGAGAGCCACCATGAGAAGGACCTGCAAATGTCATGGCATCTCAGGGAGCTGTAGCATTCAGACATGCTGGCTGCAGCTGGCTGATTTCCGGGAGATGGGAGACTATCTAAAGGTCAAGTATGAGCAGGCACTGAAAATTGAGATGGATAAGCGGCGACTAAGAGCTGGTAACAGTGCTGAGGGTCACTGGGCACCCATGGAGGCCTTCCTGCCTAGTGCAGAGTCAGAGCTGATCTTTTTAGAGGAATCCCCAGATTACTGTACCCGGAATTCCAGCCTGGGCATCTATGGCACAGAGGGCCGAGAGTGTCTGCAGAACAGCCACAACACGTCCAGGCAGGAGCAACATAACTGTGGGCGCCTGTGCACTGATTGTGGCCTGCAAATAGAAGAGAGAAGAACTGAGGCCATCAGCAGTTGTAACTGCAAATTCCAGTGGTGCTGTACAGTCAAGTGTGACCAGTGTAGGCACGTGGTGAACAAGTACTACTGCATGCGCTCCCCACGCAGTGCTTGGTCCCTGGATAAGGGCAGCACCTAATGGTACCTCATACAAATTCACCTGTTCACTGTGTGACTATGACAACAGGGGGGATACAATTTCTCTCTTGAAGACAGAAGATTAGAAAACACTTGGAAAATCATAGGATTGGTCTGTAGTCCTCTTGATATCTGCTATAGATGGGAAAATGGAGGCCTAAGATAATACTGCATATTCTGGAAAGAACTGAAATTGGGACCTGGGCAGGTTCCTAACTTGGGCAGACCCCATTTCATTTTCCTGAAGCTTACTTCCTAATCTTTGTGCCTATGGTTAAAAGAACTTGAGGAAGGAGGGGTGGGTATGGGGGTGGGGGAGAGAAGGTTGATTTGAGATACATATTGAGAAGGATCCAAAGTATTTGTTATTGTAAGTTACAGACCATGTCTAATCAAACTGTGCTGCTGAGAATCAGAGGAATTGGAAGTAAAATCAGAATTTTTTCAGACTCCTAAAGACTCAACCTTCAGACAAGCTCCAGAAAGACCAGCTACAAGTTCATGCAGTTAAGTGGGACAGAGACCACATAGATGCCTATTGGGAAGTTTTTAGACAGTTGGGTTTTTTACCCGAGCATGCACTTTTAAAAAGTTCTCCCCACCCAAAACTGTGAAAACCAGGGCCTAACATAACATGTGAACTTTTCCAGCTCAAAACTAATCTCTGGAGACATGGAAAGAAGGGCTCACAGTAAATATACACATAACTACAACTTACTCAGACAATGCTCCCCATGAGGGACTTCCCCCCAAAGAGCTGTAAAATGACTCTGTTTTGTTATTTTTTCCCAGATTGGGAACTCAACTTCATTATGCAATAAATATTCTAGAAGATAGATAGATAGATAGATAGATAGATAGATAGATAGATAGATAGATAGATAGATATTGGTATATATATATATGTTATTTACCTATAGCTGAGTTCTTTTATTTCTCTCTTTGGAAGTCTTAGGATGAGAAAAGGAGTGGGAAACCCTGCACTATACCCCAGTTATACACATTGCTAGGAGAGAAAAGAAGATATGCAATCTTCTTGATATCAAAGTTTAACAGATAATAAAATTGAGACCTAGAAACTGGTCAATAGGAAAGTAATTCAGACTCCCAAATTTACATGGCATTATTTTAATGAAAACTAAGCAACTTGGGGAACAAAGAAACCCTTTGAATATGAACCATATACACAGTGTATTTGCTATCTTAGCTAAGGCTTCCTGGGGCTTCTGTACACCCAAGGATCTTGAGTCCCAGGGGAATAGGACTAGGAAAGTTGTGGATTCTATCTTCTTCATTTGCACATCTACATCACCAGTGGTAATCTTGGTGGGGTTGGGGGGGGGGACTAATTTCCTGTAAAAAGAACCTTAGGGGCTCTGGTTTCCTAAATCTGAGCATTTCAGTGTCAAGAGTCTTCCTTTTCTGCAAGACTATACACCCTGTGGGAGAGGGGATTTCAGATATGTTAAATAAGTAAAATGACTGATAACCAAGAGTGAGAAAACATTCTCAGTTTAACATTGTTAAGTTGGCAAAATAAATATTCAAGAATAGGACAAACTATTTAACATATGACCCCACAATGGAATATTAACCATTAAAATAATATTCTGGAGGAGGCCTCCCTGGTGGCACAGAGGTTAAAGACATAGTGCTATTAAGCTATTGCCAGCCACTGCAGCACAAGTTTGATCCCCGACCAGGGAGCTGACCCACAAGGCACAGCAGACCTCTCCTGTCTTGCCCGCTGCTTCCCTCAGCCATGTATTTCAGTACATCTGCCTGTTCTGCTCCCCACTCTGTCTCTGGTGAATCCTCTCACCCCATACACCTCTGGCCTGCACCCCAGTTCTTGTATGCATAAAAAAATCTTTAAATAATAATAATATTCTTGAGAAATATTTAGTAACATGAAGAAATATGAGGTATATCTTTGAGTGATTAATTACAAAACATGATCAGGATAAATCCAATTTTGCTTTTTAAAATATGAAAAAGTTTACCATCATGTAATAGCAAAATAGAATGATTTGTTTTATTTCTTGTGTTTTTCTGAATTTTTATATTTGCCTACAATAAACAAATATTTTTGTCATTAAAAGAACAAGTTATTTTTTAAAATATCAACAGAGGATAGCAATCTTTTTTTTTTTTTTTTGGAGTGAAATTTATTAAGGAAGTTGGCATCTCAAGAGAAACCATAAGCAGGTGCCTTGATAGTCCGCTCTGGTCTCTACTACTTTTAGTGCATTTAAAAGGACAGATGCCAGAGACCAAAGTCATTAAGAAATCCATAAGAATGCGGGCTGTGTTTAGGAAATGAAAGATTTCCTCTACCTCCTTCTAAGGAAGATTTAAAAAAAACAACAACAAACTACAATTAGTGACAGAGAAAGGAGTGATGGGGGCAGGGATGGTGGTTGTGGTGGTGGAAGAGGAATGAAAGAGACACTACTACCTAAGTACAAAATCATGGAGAAGAAATAGACAACCAAATTGAGCAATAATTTCCCTAGGGCTCAGAGGGAAAGAAAAAAAAAATTTAAATCCTCAAAAAATACAGATGCCAAAATCCCCATCATAAAACCTTAGTAGTGAGAGTAAGAGAAATTGAAGTGAACAAACTGGGTTTTCTCCCTTCCTTCCTAAATAACCTCCATCCAAAGAACCCATGTATCTGATGCTTTGACATTTTCCCCAGGACCTTGGTGACATTCCTAAATAAACTTTGGGAGGATTTTTAGAATCAAAACCAACCCTGCTGCCCTGTTCAAATGGTTATTCAAAGAGAACAAACTTTGGTATTTTCTGTGGGTTTTGTAGCTGAGGCTTTCAACTAATAAAACCCAGAGCAGTTGGGAATGCCATGAAATATTTGCCAACTTTCCCCAAAAGTTCACAGTCCCACTTCTTCCAGGGCCCTCCCATCCTCATTCATCACCCTCATGACAATCAATCACATTAACCAATCTTCCCACAGAAACTAAAGGAATTTGGATTTCTCTACATCCATCACCATCGTGTCAGGGATTCATTCCAAAGCATTACAGTGTCATTCGGATTCATTAGTTACAACCCTATATCCCTTCCCTTTTGGCTCATCCTCAACAAGCTGGCTATCATTAAGGTGACAGAATAGTAAAATCCCCATGTTTGATAGTTTTAGGCCCTAAAACAGGCAGGTTGGTCACAATCTGATTGGGGCTCTTGCAAAACTGCAGAAAAGGGAATCAAATTAATGAGGGAAACCTATCCATGAGTCTATTCCCATATTTCAGTAAATCCAGGCATAGCTTCACAGAGTCTGGAGGACAGACACCTGGTGTTTTCTCAGTCTAGATTAAAGAGGAAAATATGCTATGCTTGCCAGTCCCCTAAAAAGCTTTTTCTCATTTGCTTTCTTTACCTCTCCCTCCTCCTTCTCTTCCCCATCTGGCCTTTGCCTTGGGTAGAATTAGGGACTCCTAAGAAAACCCCAAAACTTGTCCTTAGAATCTCCTATGGTCCTCTGCCAGTCTCCTAAGGGCTTGCTGACGGGTGGTCATAAATGTAAGGGTGGAAAGGAAGTAAATGAGCACTTACTAAGAGTCAGTGTGTTTAATATACATTATCTTCTCCAATTCTCAAAGCACAGAGTTACAACTTTTCTGGTCTTTCTACTAAGGAAACTATGGCTTGGGGTGGTTAAATATCCAATTTAATATAAAACATAGGGAGGTGGATTTTAATTTAGGCCTGCTTCCACATAAATCCATACTCTTTCTTATATAACACTTAAACTCTGGGCGCCCAAAGCCGGCATGACAGCTTTGTAGAATGACTACCATTCATATGCAGTAAAAGGTGTCCTCTTCCTCCCTCTTCTGCAAGTAGGAGAGTCACATTTCTCAGCCCCTCTCCAAATGAAGAAACCTAACTTTTGACTTGCAAAATCTTCCCTTAGAATGATAAAGCAGATAGCCTGACTCCTGCTGACTTGGGAGGGTACCAGCCTGGTTCTCTAGGGAATACTCAAAGAAAAAGCCTAACTACTATGGTCTATATTAGAGGTCAAAGTTTCAAAGGGAATGTCAAAGGAGGGGTGTTTATTTTAGAGGACAGAGGAAGGAAAACCAGAATCTAGAGAAAGACCTACAAATTTCTAGCCCAAGATCACAAGCTACTTATAGTCACTGATGACAAAAGACAGTGATCCAGGGTCCAGATAAAGATGTTTGGGTTGGGGGTGGGGGGTGGGAAATGAAATGAAAACAAAGACTAGGGAGCAAAGGCTTCTAGGAGAGGTTAAAGACCTCTGCGTAGGACAAGAGCTCTAAACCACCTAATCTTGCTGCATACCCTACCATGGAGTAAAGCTGGACTTAGAGAATAAAAACATCTCAGTTTCACTAAGTGAGATCATTAAAGAGATGACACTAGATTACAGGGTTCCGAACACTCTCCATGGCTGGTTCTCTGCCCAGGCTGCCCTTTCCTTCAGGAAAGGGATATATGATGGCACTGAGAAAATTAGGACAGTGAAATCTTAGACAGTAATTGGTCAGTGAGGGAGTAGGGAGGCTGTAGGTAAGAGAAATAGGAAGGTGGAATGTGTGTATGGGAAATCTCAATTTGGGTACCCAGGGTATCCCAGGTACCCAAATTTAGGCAAACCTCTAGGCTTCTCGGATTCGGTGATCCTGAGAAGGTCCCTTCTTCACCAGGAGCTTCTTGCAGAGATCAGTTCATTCAGTTACTTAACAGAAGACTGATTCTTTGATTCCTGTTTGATAGATCTCCTAATCCTGAAGGAAAAGCAGCACATTATACACTCATTATAAAAGGATGGGACATGTGAGTGCTTCCCTTCCTGGGATAAAGTGCTTATTAGGACGTTTGTTGCATGTCTGCACTGAGCCAACACTGCTCTAATTTTGAGCATACCAAATCTTCTAGGACCTTTGATTACAGATGAAGCCTTCAAACACTCCCTTTCTCCAAGCTAAATGTCCCAAATTACTCCAGTTTTTCAATCATTTTCTCTCACACTCATTCTTACAGTCTTCAAATGCAATAACTTTGGATTTCTGTTAGGAGTAGGTAGGGTGTGGGTCAGAGACCCTTCTCAAGTATTAACTACTATCACCTCTCTGCCCTCAAGTGTCTATTCTTGGCTATAATATAATTCTGATGGAACTGTGTCCAATCAGCTTCCACTTGCATTTCTCTGTGGCCCAAGTTCACTTCTAAACAGTCTCTATTTCAGCCAAAACAGTCCTGATTCCCAGGTCCCTCAACGAGGACCTCAATCATCAAGGTCCTTCTGTGCTAAGAGCTGCTGCTGATACCAAATCTCTATGTGGAAGCTCTAGGATTACAGCCCTAGTATTTGGCCTGTCATTTCTACTTGGGTAACAGAATTGATTTTCTCTTAAGACTTTTCTGCATCCTTCTGTGACCTAATAGAAATTTTGAGTGACTGAGGCTTACTTCTCTGTAATCCCTGACTCGTCCATCTGCTCTACTTTTCATTTCTAGTCATCTGCCTTTGGTTTGTCCTCTAAATCTACCCCTTCCTTTCCATTAATTTTGCCTCTGCTTTGGACTAAAACTATTGTGCCTTACACCAAATTTTTGCCTCTCAACTCTATTTATTTATCTTACCAATATAACACCTTTAATTCATTATCACCTGACCAAAAAAAAAAAAAAAAAAAAAAGAAGAAGAAGAAGAAGAAGAAAAGAGAAAAACTTGTGGTGTCTTAAAGAGTAAAAGCCCCATTCTTTGACGTGATATTTCAATTCTCCTAATTTGACATTACCCTGCTATAAACACTAGTTTTTTCCTACGAACATATTCTCATAAAAATTCAAGCAATATGGGGCCTCCCTGGTGGCACAAGGGGTTAATCACAGCACTGTGAAGCTATCTGCAGCCTCTGCAGCATAGTTTGATCCCTGGCTGGCCAGGGAGCTACCCACATGGCATGGAAGACCTCTCCTGTCTCACCTGCTGCTTCCCTCAGCCATATATTTCAGTCAATCCGCCTGTTCTGCTCCCCACTCTGTCTCTGGTGAATCCTCTCATCTCCCCCACCCACACCTCTGACCTGCACCCCAGTTCTTGTATGCATAAATAAATAAATCTTTAAAAAAATGGGGCCTCCCTGCTGGCACAAGGGGTTAAGCGCTGCACTATGGGGCAGTCCACAGTGTCTGCAGCAAGAGTTCGATCCCCGGCCGGCCAGGGAGAAACCCACATGGTGAGGCAGACCTCTCCTGGCTTGCCCACTGCTCCCCTCAGCAGTGCGTTTCGGTCCATCTGCCTGTGCTGCTCCCCACTCTGTCCCTGGTGAATCCTCTCACCCCCTGCATATCTGGTCTGTGCCCCAGCTCTTGTATGCATAAATAAACCTTGAAAAAAAAATGAACAATGCTGTAAAATATGTAAATTTAAAAAAAAACTTTATCCCCTGCTTCCTTAGCTACAGCTAGACCAGTTTATGACATGCACCATTCCCATGCAACTTCTATATATCCATTAAGACCATTCTCCTCCCTGAAATAACTTTGTCCTACTCATTGTCTCTCTAGCTCCAAACACTTCCCTTCTAAAGGTCCATTCATTCCTTGAAACTGCTTTATTTTTATTTTTTTATTTTATTTAATGCCTCTGATATCAGGCATTATGTATTTTCCTAGGTCTCAGCAGTAGGGCTGACAAGTCTCCTTGGAAATAGGAATATGTTACTCCTCTTGGGGCCTCTGTAAACTTCTCACAACACTCTGTAAGTGGTGGGTGATTAGTACTCCACCCAACATTAAACTGATTTTGCCTAATGGAGGTAGAACACAATCTCAAAGTTATAGAGTATACCTTGGATGTCATCTCTTATAATCCTCTCACCTTGCAGACGAGGGACAGTAATTTGCTCACAGTCATTTGGTCAAGTCAAAGGTTAAGTTGAAGATAGATCTCAGGTCTCCTAATTCCAAGTTAAAGAAACCCCTAGGTCCTTTGCTCTGGGGCACTTCATACTACTCTCAGGAACAACTAGTTGGGCAATAACTCAAGAGAGGTAACTGATGAGGAAGGCCTTTCATATGCTATGTGGAGGAGGAGGAGAAAGAAGGGAATAACACATGATGTTCTCAAACACACATTGATATTTAAGCTCAAGGCAAAGGCAAATGGTTCACCCATTCCCCCTACTATACTGTCCTTCACCTTAACTCAGTTTTACCCCAATAAAAATGTAGGGTACAGGGTCTCCCTGGTGGCCTAAGAGTTAATTCTCAGCTCTATCACCACTATAGCCTGGGTAGGAAGCTCACTCACATATGGCGCAGCAGACCTCTCCTGTCTTGCCTGCTGCTCCCCTTAGACTGTATTTTAATAAATCTGCCTGTTCTGCTCCCCACTCTGTCTCTGGTGAATCCTTTCACCCCCACACCTCTGGCCTGCACTCCACTTCTATGCAAAAAAAAAAAATATTGTAGGGCACAAATTCAGAGTCACCTTGGATTTCTGATATATCTGGAAATCCAGTGTTTTTCTACTACTTTATGGTTTATGCCTGTTGTCCCAAATGTAAATGTAACTGGGCCTCTTTTCACCCTGAAAAGTATCCTCATTTGATGATAAATATATGGTTGGCCTATTTGTAACTCACTTCACCCATTCATTCATTCATCAAAACCCTACTTTATTACAGGTAGACACTGATATGAGGGATACAGACGTTCATAACACAAAGTCTCTACTATCACGGAAGTGGCATTCTAGTGGAGGTCACACAGAATGAACAAGAAAAAAAATAAACTATATTGGGTTTCCCTAGTGGTGCAAGGGGTTAAGATGCAACCTATGAAGCTGTCTGCAGCCACTGCAGAGTGAGTTCGATCCCAGGCCAGGGAGCTACCCACATGACATAGCACAGCAGACCTCTCCTGACTCACCCGCTGCTCCCCTCAGCAGTGTATTTCAGTACATCTGCCTGTTCTGCTCCCCACTCTGTCTCTGATGAATCCTCTCACCTGCCCCACCACACCTCTGGCCTGTACCCAGTCTTGTATGCACAAATAAATAAATCTTTTTTAAAAAAAAAAAACAACTAGTAATGATTAAGGTAAGTGTCATGACAGAAAAAAGTACGGTTCTTACAAGGTGATAACACCTTCAGAAAAAGTGGTAAGAAAAGATTCGCTGTAAAGTTTATATTTAAACTGATAACAAAAGGATGAATAGATATCAGTTATGAGAGTTACACAAAAGCCTTAACAAACAATAAAGCCCAATCCAAGAAACAACTTGGAGAATTCCAGGAACTGATCAAAATTTGATGTGCTAGAATCTAGTTTGCACGTGGTATCATGGGATGAACTTAGAAAGTGACTAGGGGCCAGATCACATGACTTCAATGGTCCATAATAAAAAGTCTGATTTTTTTTCCAGAGAAATGGGAAGCCATGAAAATATTTTCAGCAGGGTGGTGAGAGGGCCCAATTTATTTTTTTAAGAAAACTCATACTGGTTGCTATATGGAAAATGAACTAGAGAGAGGCAAGCATGGACACCTGAAAACAAGGCAGCAATTATAATTAGATGGGACAAGAGTTGATTGATGGTAGCTTGGACGATGGTAGGAACAGAGTAAATGGAAAGAAGAAAGAAGATGAACACTATGTAGAGAAGCAAAACCAATAAAATTTGCTAACTGGTTAGATGTGGTAAGAGAAGGGGAAAGATCTAAGATGACTTTTCAGTTTTCCAGCTTCGGTATCTGAGAAGCCATTTATAGACATTGGCAAAATGAGAGAAGACACAGGGGAAAAGGTGAAGAGTTCCATTTTAATATGTTAACTCTGGAAATTTTTAGAGATATTTAAGAAGCAATATCAAGCAAGAAATTGGCTATATAGTTGGAAATTCTGGCTAAATTAGAGAAGAAATTTGAGATGGATATACAAATTTATTTGTCATGACATTTATCTTAATCTGTAACAGGGTTTTTTTTTTTCTTGTTACCTCCACTAGCATGCCACTTCCATGAGAGCAGAGACTTTGTGTTAAATTTGTATTGAGAAAGTTTCTGAAATCATAGGAGTAAATGAGATTTCCTAAGAGTAGAAAGTAAAGGAGAAAGGGTGTAGGTCCAAGTCCTAAAAAACACACCTCCCTCTGATGTCTACAAGTGCTCAATGAGGAAGCTGAGCAACTGAGCCTCTTTCAATTCTGAGAATACATATGTACAGACTTGCTGGGCAGGTAGGAAAATAGATTAGCTGAACATTGTGGGGTGAGGGTCTCTATAAATCTCTTCATTCAATAAAATTCTTCTATGGGTATGGGTCTATATCAAGTACCCATGAGGGACATAAAGATGAAGGTGATGGAGGACAGGAATAGAAAAAACTGAAAAGGAGGTGCCCCAAGACCAGAACCTGACATAGTACCTCCCAATCATATCCATGCTCATAAACATTATAATGGAGGTATGTACAGGGGCAGTGGGAAAACAGGGGAGAAAGCAACCAAGGTCAGCCCAGCCCAGAACTGAAGCAAAACTAATGCAAGTAGTGAAAGGAGCCAGATATTATGAAGAAGCTCTGAAGCCAGATTTTTCTGCCCTCTGTTTGTCTTGTTTCCAAACAAATTTTATGCTTCCTAAGATAAATGTAAAATCATGACAAATTAGTCGAGGTAAAAGCACAGCTTTGATTCTCTGAGCATTGACAACACAGAACAGCCCTTTCCAATGAGCCTTTATCAGGTGTGGAGTGAGGTTTAGAAGAAAAAGTGAAAGGAAAGTGGTTTATTGCTGTTCAAAAAAAAAAAAAAAAAAAAAAAAAGCAATAAAATACTTTGCCCAGAGCTGCATAAGGGTCATAATCGGTATGATAAGCTATCATTTAACATGAGGAGGAAATTGAAGTTTCATTTCCTTGCTTTTGTGGCACCCCTTGAATTGGGTTGATGACACCATTCAGTCAGTCAGCATGAGGCCTGCCTTACCAATTTTGTTTTGCAAAACAAAGCCAGTCACGGTCAAACTCAGTTGGTCAATTCCATAGATTAACATGAGAGGCCCCAGGAAAGTAAAACAGCTGGGATAGCTCTGGCTGGGAAACTATGGGTTAATCCTAGGCCAGCTTGGCAGGGAGCTTCATAAGATCTTTCAGGTCCCTGGTACCCTCATCCCTCTTACAGCTTCCCATACCTACCATTGTCCTGGGGTTGACACTAACAATCTCCAGAATTTGAAGGACAGGCTGGGTATGAATATTTCACCATTGTACCATCTAATCCTCCTTCTCAGACTGATTTCTTTAATCCTGGGCTGCGTGGTATTGTGTGGTAGGAAGAGAGCTAACTGGGAAATCTATAATAGCACAAACTGGGAAGAAAATTTTTTTTAAATAAATTGACAATAATACAAAATTTCTCTTAAATTATGGACTCCGAGGATGAAAATATTGTTAAAAGTTCTACCCAACAACCAGACATTTTTGTTGTCTCCATGGATAAGATACTTGAAACGAACTGTTGATTCTCTTAGAGGATAATCCCAGCTCATTCTGACTTCTCTCCATTTCCAGAAGTTGCTGAAAAACTGAGGTCACTTTATTTATTTATTTATTTATTTATTTTTTAGATGCATGAATATTTATTTATTTATTTGTTTGTTTATACATGCACTGGGTACAGTCAGAAGCGCGGGAGGGTGAGAGAATTCACCAGAGCCAGAGCGGGGAGCAGAGCAGGCAGAAGGACCGAAGTACACTGCTGAGGGGAGCAGCGGGGGGTCTGCGCGCCATGTGGGACCCTCCTCCGGAGGCCGGGGAGCAGCCGGGGATCGAACCGGCGCCGCAGAGGCCGCAGAGGCTTCGCAACCCAGCGCTCAACCGCTGCGCCACCGGGGAGGCCCCTGAGGTCACTTTAGATCACAGTCTGGAGCTCTTCAAAGTTCCTATTTAACCAAGATAATTCTATTTTTCTCTTTCTGAATCCTGATATTTCTGGTGAAAGAAACAATTCTGCCAATAATGCATATCAAAAAACCAAGGAAATTTGTACATGCAATAAAGTTGTCTGAATAATTAAATAGAGTTCATGTTTCAAAAGGAGATTATGTAATGTTTTAGTCCCTTGAAGGTTTTCTTACATTTTTCAAAAGATTTTATTCCTGCAATCTTCTGCAACTATCAAAACAATTTAATTTACAGGTAATCAAGGCAGGCAATTTAGTAGTGTGGGGCGGGGCTGGGGGTGGGTGCTGATTTTGCCATACATTATACTATAGTACCATGCAAATCACTCCGAGCTTCACACTCTTTATAATAGAAAGGGGTTGGATTAGATTACATCCAATTTTTACTTTTTTTTTTCAAATTCTAAAATTCTATTGTGATCTTCTAAGTATCTCTGAGAGTTCTGGCCTTCATGTGCTATCCCCCTCCAATTACCATACAGAATAAATTAGAACTACTTTTGCTTATTGGAATCTTATTGCCTATAAAATAGCAATAGTCAGATATCCTTCATGTACATATAGGCTTATTAGATTTTATTACTTGAATTTTGTGCTGAAGAAAACATTTGTATATTTTTAAGGGATGTATAATTAAATTAACACAACAAGTAACGCTGCATGTGGAGGTTTCAACTGCTTATGACAAGTGCTGTTTCTCAATGGGCTCCTGGCATCATGAGTGGCACTCTGAATGTGAGTTGGGAAACTGAAGTCAGTCATTAGCTTGATATATGACCTTGGGCAGGTTTCTTAGTTATTTGAGCTTCATTTACTTCAACTATAAATGAAGGGGTAGGGTTAGCTGGTTTAAAATTAATTAGCAAAATATTTTTTCTTAAAACAGATGAGCAAGAGATGGTTAAGGACATTTAGCAAAATGGCAAACAAAAGAGGATCTGGAAGCACTCGATGAGTGAAGGAAGAGAACCTGTGATAATCAGCCATAGAAAACAATATAAAGCTCCAAGTTACATTCACTGATTTATATACAATATACCCATTAAATTAATGGGCTAGATTTGTATACCACACTTATTTGGCTCTACAAATAAAACAAGAAGTTTCTCATGTCTATAAAAAATATTCATGAAGTAATGGAAAGATTTTCAAACCAAGTTCAAAACTCTGACTCTAGTAATTCCTAGATATGACCTCTAAGATTGTTGTGAGAATTTAATAAGATCAAATAAGTTGATGTGCCTAGCACAGTGCTTGACATATGATAGTAATCCTTCCATTCATGATAGAAATACCATCCATGTACAAACAAATTAAAAATACATGAGGAAAATAATAACAACTAAGGGGCCTCCCCTGGTGGCGCAGCAGTTGAGCGCTGGGCTGAGAGGCTGCCCTCAGCCTCTGGAGCACAGGTTCGTTCCCGGCCGCTGGCGAGGGTCCCACACACACACACAAAAATAATAATAATAATAATAATAATAACAACAACTAGGGCCTCCCTGGCAGCGTAGGGGTTAAAGTCTCAGCACTATCAAGCTATGGCCAAGCACTAGGAGAGTTTGATTGCGGATCCCCAGCCAGGGAGCTATCCACAAGGCTCAACAGACCTCTCCTGTTTCACCCACTGCCCCCTCATCAGTGTATTTCAGTAGATCTTCCTGCTCAGCTCCCCACTCTGTCTCTGGTGAATGCTCTCACCCCTGGCCTACACCCCAGTTCTTGTATGCATAAATAAATAAAAATAAATCTTAAAAAATAACTAACATTGCTTATTCTGAGCCAGCAGGCACTGTAAAGTGCTTTTACATATATTATCACCTTTAATCCTCCCAACCCTGTGAAATAGGTACTATCATTATCTCTAGTTTACAGATGAGAAAACAAACTCATTGAGATTAAGCAACTTTTCCCATGGTCACAGAGCTAGGAAGTCATAAAGTTGTGATACAAAACTGTTTTGTTGTTTCCAAAGGCCAAATACTAAATAAAACATTTCACAATATGCCCATTTTATTATGGAGGACATAATTGGCAAACAAATGAGAAATTAAGTATGCGTAATTTACAGTCATGAGAGGTAAGCATGTAATAGAGCAAAATTGTAGGCAATTATCTCCTAGGCTAGGAATTGTATAAGCGTAAAAGGAGAGACTTCTAGTATTTGTGATGGGGGTAAGGTGGGGAGAAGGGAGTAGTAAAGGAAGAGAATGACTTCAGCAAATGTTAAGAATGAGTTAAGGATGAGGAGGATGAGCTTAAAAGGAAAAGAACTGGCCTTTCTGTAGGAACCTTGAATGTCAGACTGACAAATGTGAACTATTTCTTATATTATTAGGTGTACTATAGATATTCAATAAGTATTTTATTCTTTTAAAGATTTACTTATTTATGCATACACGCACTGGAGTATAGGCCAGAGGTGTAGGGGGTTGAGAGGATTCACCAGAGACAGAGTTGGGAACAGAACAGGCAGACTGACTGAAATACATTGCTGAGGGGAGCAGAGGGCGAGACTGGAGAGGTCTGCTGCACCATGTGGGCCACCTCCCTGGCCAGGGATGGAACTCTGTGCTGCAGTGCCTGCAGTCAGCTTCATAGGTTGCATCTTAACCCCTTGCACCACCAGGGAGGCCCCCAATAAGTATTTTATTGCCACAAAGATGGAGAGAATTTATTTCAAAGCTAGCTACCCACGGAAAGCTAGAAACCTGTTTTCAGTAATGGCAGTATCCATAGTGTCAATTCAACTTGAATTCCCTGGCCAAATAGAATAGGAAAAAAGTATGTGTTTTATCTCCTTCAGTTTAATATGCTCCATAATTTCAAAATGTTTACAGTAGCTTTGTGGAGATCAGGAATACCAAATGCATTGATAAAGGAATATCATTAAGATGAGGGCAGGAAAAAAGATGAAAAAAACCTAAAAAATAATAAAGCTTTAAAGAAGAAGAAAAGTATTCTATGAAGGTGCAAGGGTAAGAAATCCAGTAGAAAGTTCAGCTCAGATGGCTTAGCAGATCCCAGACCTCAGAGTTAACTACTGAAGAACCCAAAGACAGTGGTGGTTGGGGGTGCTGAGACCTATTGGAAGCTAGACAAAGGCTTGGCTTCCTACAGACAACGGTGTGTTCAGGTTAGGACCTACCATAATAGAAACAGAAATAGGGAATATGACAATATGATTTCAAGAAATGGGGTATTACATTCACAATACCATATTATTACACTAACAACATTAACTTTGTATACTGTGTTTCTCACTGCAAAGTTCACAATGCTTCCAAATACTATGTTTTCTCAAAACATCTTTAAGAAGTATGATTTGTCATTTCTATGTTGAATCTGTATCTCTAAAAGGTGCAGACAAGTTAAACTAGACCAGAGTTTGGGGGTACCATTAGATAGTACTTTAACTGAACTCTTAAAGACTAAAGATTTAAAGCCTAAGAATTTTCATCTGGGATGTTTAGTTTGAAGCCAGTCATCAGATGGTTAGAAGTTGGGCATGACCAATTCTTCACAGTTCATTTGCTAAATGACACATTATAAAAGCAAGCACACTGAAAAGGATGTGCTTGTTTCCAAAGCTTCAACCTTATTGTAGACTGACTGTTTTATATTGGTCCTTGTCTAACCATTTTATGGTGCAAGAGGCTCTAACCACATATATATGTTAAAGACTCCTTGAAATGTTCTCACATTGGCAAAGACCAGAAACACTAGATAAAGAACAGAGAGGTTGTCATTCTGGCTCCAACATAAAGACCACCCAGAAGAATCCATATTTTACAATCTTGATTAAGATTGATTAATCTGAGATGCTTATTCTTTTTTATTTTTTTGAGATGCTTATTCTTACAAAATAGCCTAACCCTCTCCATCCAACAATTAGAAAACATGTACTAAACAAGTAACCAGATCCGAGAATTAAGAATAATAATTAAGAATGTTCAGTAGGGGGCCTCCCTGGTGGCGCAAGGGGTTAAACGCCACACTACGAAGAAATCCACAGCCTCTGCAGCACGAGTCTGATGCCCCAGCCAGCCAGGGAGAAACCCACATGGCAAGGCAGACCTCTCCTGTCTTGCCCGCTGCTCCCCTCAGCAGTGTATTTTTTTTTTAAGATTTATTTATTTATACATACAAGAGCTGGGGTACAGGCCAGAGATGTGGGGGGTGAGAGAATTCACCAGAGACAGAGTGGGGAACAGAATAGGCAGACTGACTGAAATACACTGCTGAGGGGTGCAGCAGGCGAGACAGGAGAGGTCTGCTGTGCCATGTGGATTGCTCCCTGGCTGGCTGGGGATTGAACTCATGCTGCAGAGGCTGTGGATTGCTTCATAGTGCAGTGCTTAACCCCTTGCGCCACCAGGGAGGCTCCCTCAGCAGTGTATTTCAGTCAGTCTGCCTGTTCTGTTCCCTACTCTGTCTCTGGTGGATCCTCTCACCCCCTGCATTTCTGGCCTATACCCCAACTCTTGTATGCATAAATAAATAAATCTTAAAAAAAAGAATAATAATTAAGAATGTTCAGTAGGGTGCCTCCCTGGTGGCGCAAGGGATTAAGATGAAACCTATGAAGCTATCCACAGCCGCTGCAGCACAAGTTTGATCCCTGACCAGGGAGCTACCCACATGGCGCAGCAGACCTCTCCTGACTCACCCACTGCTCCCCTCAGCAGTGTATCTCAGTCGATCTGCCTGTTCTGTTCCCCACTCGGTCTCTGGTGAATCCTCTCACGTCCCACACCTCTGGCCTGTACCCTAGTTCTTTTATGTATAAATAAATAAATCTTTAAAAAAAAAAAGTTCAGTGGGGCTGCTTCAGAATAAAAAACCAAACATTTAGAGAGATCCAAACTCTGATGACATAAAGTTAAAAGTAAGATGCAGGAATTGTAGTTTAGGTTGACACATTGAGGGTATTATATTTTACGGCTTTGTCTATTTCATCTACCTCGTTGAATCTGTCATAAAGTTCTTTATAATAATCCCTTACTGTCATTTTAACATCTGTAAGGTGTGTGCTGATTTGACAGTGTTGGACTGAGGAGCAAAATTGATTTGAGAAAGAAAAAGTGCAGGATTGGGGGCAGAATTTGAGGCTACTTTGATAAACTATATGCAGCCTTAAATTTTCCAAGAAGCATTCCGCCCCCCCCCCCCCACACACACACCTCAGCCAAGAAATACAGATGAGTCAAGGTGGGGTGGAGGGGAAAGGAATATTTTATGGTTCTAAGATGGGGCTGTTGGTCCTATTAGCTGTCCATTTGTCTGCAAGTTGCTTTCTCCTCCCATTCCATGCTCCCTGCCATTACAAAGCAGCTGCTGGCCAGGAAGCCTAAGGAAGGGGCTCCCTCTGGAGCTGATGGCAGTGGCACTTTGGAAAGTGCTGGCAGGGGGTGGGCTATAAAAAACAATTTGGTCTGGGAACAAAAGGCATTAATCACAGCAGTGTCATCAACCCTAGATTTGGATTGGGGAGAGAACTTCTTGGTCACCTTGGAAGCAGGAAAGGCACAGACATCATCATTTTATCTAGCTGTCTTCTCTTTCCAGTGGACTAAATGCCTTAAATAATTTAAAAGGAAAGCTCTGCATGACTGTTCTACAAAAATCTTTTTCTTTAGTAATGTCCTTTGTTTAAACATTTGCTCTTAATAAAAATGCTTTACAACCTGAATTTTTAAGGTAAATTAAATTTTTTCTAACAACTGAGAACTTTACATTTTTTGAAAACTAGTATTTCATCAGAAAAACACAATTAGAAAAAAAAAAGGAAAAACATAGTTAGGAAACACTAACTTATGAACTATTTGGTAGCATGATCAATCATTCCATTTCCCCTAGGACTAAGGGGGCTGTACAGGTAAAAAAACATTCATAATCAGGAAAATAACAGGCAACCAGGATGAGTTTTTACCCTACTGTCTGATCACCACTGGACTGTACTTATCAATATTGGGAAAATAGTTATATAAATGATAGGTTAAAATGATAACCTGGTTCTGACCATTTTCATTATACCAAGTAATTATTTATCTATGGCCTCCCTGGTGGCGCAAGGGGTTAAGACGCAACCTATGAAGCTGTCTGCAGCCTCTGCAGCACGAGTTCCATGGCTCAGCCGGCCAGGGAGCAAACCACTTCGTGCAGCAGACCTCTCCTGTCTCTCCAGCTGCTCCTCTCAGCAGTGTGCTTTATCAATCAATCTGCATGTTCTGCTCCCCACTCTGTCTCTGGTGAATCCTCTCACCCCCTACATCTCTGGCCTGTACCCCAGCTCTTGCATGCATAAATAATCTTTAAAAAAAACAGCAGCAACATCTTACATCTGCCTTTTATTGCTTAATGTCACATTATTGTTAAAATCATACCCTAAATGGACAGCCATTGCAATACATTGAGCACCGAGGAGACAGCACCAGTGTAAATGAGAATCAAGTTGGCTCTGAGTGACTTTACCTTGCAGAGGAAAAACAAACATGGGCAAAAAAGAACCTAAGAAGTGAGAAGCGAAATGTCATCATATGCATTCTTCATAGAAAGTTGCTGGAAAAGCAATTCCACTCCTAGGTATTTACCCAAAGGACACAGAAACATCAATTCCAAAGAACACCTGCACCCCTATGTTTATAGCAGCACTATTTATAATAGCTAAGCTTTGGAAACAACCCAAATGCCCAAAAATAGATGACTGGATCAAGAAGATGTGGTACATATATACCATGGAATATTACTCAGCATTCAAAAAGATAAACACATGCAATTTGCAGCAACATGGATGGCGCTGGAAGGGATCATGCTCAGCGAAATAAGCCAGAAAGAAAAAGAAAAATACCGGATGGTCTCACTCATAGCCGGAATCTAGAAAACTTAAATAAGGGACCAGGAAAATGAATAACTATAAGAAAGTGAAAATCAAAATCAACAAAAAACTATGAACAAGAGATACTCTGTGGGGGGTAGGGGGCAGGAGGGGAGGGATTGTGGTCAAAATAAGGAAGTTGCAATTGTATGGGGAATATAAAAATAAAATTTATTATTATAAAAAAAAAGTTGCTGGAAAGAGCATTCTTAAGAAGCACTGAGACACTTTGGTGACCTTCTCAGAGTTTTTTAAAAAGTGCTTAGAGAGGCAGAAGACCATGTTGTTCTCTTTAAAGAGAAAAAAAGCTTTGAAGACATGGCAGAGGGAGACAAGGTCTATTTTTTTTTTTTTAAGTTTATTTTTATTTTTTTTTTTTAAGATTTTATTTATTTATTTATACAAGCACTGGGCACAGTCAGAAGCGCGGGAGGGTGAGAGAATTCACCAGAGCCAGAGCGGGGAGCAGAGCAGGCAGAAGGACCGAAGTACACTGCTGAGGGGAGCAGCAGGCGGCAGGAGAGGTCTGCGCGCCATGTGGGACCCTCCTCCGGTGGCCGGGGAGCAGCCGGGGATCGAACCGGAGCCGCAGAGGCCGCGGGCAGCTTCGCAACCCAGCGCTCAACCGCTGCGCCACCGGGGAGGCCCGACAAGGTCTATTTTAAAAGAGACTGAAGACCTGTTTCCTCTAAAAGGGAGACAAAGAAGAATCCCAATGCATCGAAGAGGGCTCCTTCAGTTTTTTGTGTTCTGAGTATTGCCCTAAATCAAAGAAGAACACTCCAGTCTCTCAGTTGGTGATATTTGCAAAGGAATTTGGAGAGATGTGAAATAACAGTGCTACAGATGAGAAGCAGCTAAACAGAAGGGTAAATGTAAGATGAATACTATTAGTAGGCCTGTGGAGGGGGAAAAAGAGTCATCAAGGCAGAAAAAGGCAAGAAAAAGAAGAAAAGGATGAGGAGAAGATGAGTAAGATGAAGATAATGATGATAAACAAAATGTTTCTAGTTTTTTGTCCTTGTCTGTAAAGCATTTATCCTTCCTGTACACAACTCATTACTTCTAAAAAACTGAAGAAAAAACAAAATTAATTGAAATGTACAGTTGTATAAGACTTCTTTTAAAACTGTACTGTGTCTTGTTTTTGTATAGTTAACACACTACTAAATGTGTCCTTAGCTAGCCCTGCCCTGGCAGTATTTCAGTCACTATGAAACTTGCATGGTTCACTATGGGTGTTATAAACTGGCATGGTAATTTAAAGCAGGTTCTTGTTGATGTACAACACAAATTAGTTATAGATGTGTATGATAGTTTTTCCATCCTCAGTTATCTCTGTCAGAGTTTATAAAAATTGTTTACTGCGGGCCTCCCTGGATGGCGCAGCAGTTGAGCCCTGGGTTGCGAAGGTGCCCGCGGCCTCTGCAGCGCCGGTTCGATCCCCGGCTGCTCCCGGGCCACCAGAGGAGGGTCCCACATGGCGCGCAGACCTCTCCAGCCACCCGCTGCTCCCCTCAGCAGTGTACTTCGGTCCTTCTGCCTGCTCTGCTCCCTGCTCTGGCTCTGGTGAATTCTCTCACCCTCCTGTGCTTCTGACTGTACCCAGTGCATGTATAAACAAAACAAACAAATAAATAAATAAATAAAACATGCCTCTATTAAAAAAAAAAAATGTTTACTGAACACTACTTTGTAATTGGGAAAAAAAGCATACAGTAAACCTGTATTTTACATGAGAAATTATCTGCTATACAAAACACCTTCTTATAAAACTGATTTTAAGAAATAATTTATTTCACATATAGTTACTTAAACCCTAAGGAAATATGATTTTTAAAAAGTATATGTATGCTTTTTATAAGCTATATCATGATCTGTTCTTTGAAGACTTTAATAAGATTCTTCTGTAACTGGATGGTGACAAAGTTTAGGTTTGTTGGGATTATTTTTCAGCAACCAATCAGCTAGCCAAATCTAAGGAAAAAAGGGGGAGGAGGAAAATCCTTAAGTTAATAAATATTTAAATATTTTAGTCAATATGCAGTACATCAATTAAAAGCTTAAAGAGTTTTCAAAATCATTTTAAGAAAAAAATGAATATTAAAAATTGAAACACTAAGTTTTACATTATGCAAGATTGTAAACCATAAATCCACATCAAAAAAATTGAAGTTAAACTATCTCCATTCACAGATGACACAATCCTATATATAGGAAGTCCCAAAGGATCCACAGAAAGATATTAAAACTAATACATGAATTCAACAAAGTTGTAAGTTATAAGATCAACACACAAAAAAAAGCTGTCAAAATTCTTTTTGGCAGCAAGCAACAATCCAAAAAGGAAATTAAGAGGTCATTTTCATTTACAATACCATTGAAAAAAGTAAATATTTAAGAATAAGTTAATCAATTTGTATTGATCAACTTAAATTTAAAATATTGCAGACAGAAATTTAGAAACCTAAATAAATGATAAGACAGCTCATGTTCATGGGTAGAAACACTTAATACTGTGAAGACATTAAGAATTTAGTAATACCTAAAGCAATCTACAGATTTAACCCAATTCCAACAGTCAAAGATGAAAACAAACAAACAAAAATACCTAACAGTCATTTTTGCAGAAAAGGAAAAGTCAGTTGTCAAATTCAAAGGGAATTTCTGGGGCTCTTAAACAGTGAAAACAATCATGAAAAAGTATTTTCCAACTTTGTTCTTCTTGATTTCAAATATCTTCTACAAAGCTACAATAATCAAAACAGTGTAGAACTAGCATATAGATAGACATGTAGACCAATAAAATAGAATTTAGAGTGGAAAAGTAACATATGGTACCCAGTCCGTTCAATGGAAAAGATGTAGTTTTTTCAATAAATGGTACTGGGTGGCCTCCCTTCTGGCGTAAGGGGTTAAGTCTCAGCACTGTCAAGTTATCCATAGTCACTGCAGCATGAATTCAATCCCCGGCCAAGGAAGTAACCCACATGGCCCAGCAGACCTCTCCTATCTCGCCTGAGGCTCCCCTCAGCAGTGTATTTCAGTGAATCTGCCTGTTCTGCTCCCCACTCTGTCTCTGGTGAATCCTCTCACCCCCTGTACCTCTGGCCTATACCCCAGTTCTTGTATGCATACATAAATAAAAATAAATCTTTAGGGTCCCTCTGGTGGTGTAAGGGGTTAAGATGCAACCTTTGAAGCTATTCGCAGCCACTGTAGCACAAGCTGTATCCCTGGCCAGGGAGCTACCTACATGGTGCAGCAGACCTCTCCTGACTCGCCTGCTGTTCCCCTCAGTAGTGTATTTCAGTCAATCTGCTTGTTCTGTTCCCTACTCTGTCTCTGGTGAATCCTCTCACCTGCCCACCCCACACCTCTGCCTATACCCCAGTTCTTATATGCATAAATAAATAAATCTTTATTTAAAAAAAGCTATTCAGAAGGAGGTATCTAAAAACCACCTCTAGATACTTAACTCTTTCAGAGAATACAATGTTTCAACATTAAAATATAGACAATATTTAATGTGAATAAAAAGATTCTTACATAAGGATCTGCTGGCTTTTGCTTACAAAGCTCTGTGAGTCCTTTTAGCAGAGTTGGTGTTACATACAAATTTAAATAGTCCTTAGCAGCCTGTCCAACTGGAATGGGCTCAACAATCACTGCAAATAGAAATGTATTCCCATTAAAGCTAAATAAATGATGAAATATAGACAAATAACTTTTAATGGCATTAGAAATACTTCTAAAGCTTTTAAAAAGGAAACATAACTAGATATATGGTACACTAGTTTGTTAAAAAAACACACAGAGAAATGGCTACATAACACATAAGACTAGCAAGAAATATCAAAATTCTAACAGTGATCATGTATAAGAGTCTGATTTTGTTTTTAACCATATCTTTTTCTACATTACCACCATGCTTTGTACAGTAGATATAATAGTAGTATGAAAAAGAAAAATATGAACACAGGACATGTAATCTTCATAAGTTAAATTTATTTTAACAATTAATTCCTGCCAAAAAATAGCAGGCATTTTGCAGAGCTTAAACAGTGAATAATACATAGTTCTTGCTCTTCTACTGAATATACACCTGAGATATAATGATATTTGTCTATATAATATGTAAATATTCCTGCTTATTTCTCAAGTTTTAAAATATATTACTGAGAAATTTTATTATTTTCAACCTTGTTTGAACACTATGTAGGTGAATCAAATTTGTAATAACAAAGAATATAACTACACAAGAAAGAATGCATTTTAATGTCTTAGTAGGTCTTTTGAGGTTAATCTCCATGGATGTGTTATTTTTGATAAAAATGAGAAAGGGAAGCTATTGGTCTTGTGTTTGGATTTTTAAAAAAGATTTATTTATTTATGCGTACAAGAGCTGGGGTGTAGGCCAGGGGAGGGGGTGGGGAGTGTTAGAGGATTCACCAGAGACAGAGTGGGAAGCAGAACAGGCAAATCTACTGAAATACACTGCCAAGGGGAGCTGCTGGTGAGACAGGAGAGATCTGCTGCTCCATGTGGGTCACCTACCTGGTCAGCCCCAGCCAGGGATCAAACTTGTGCTGCAGTAGCTGCAGATTGCTTCATAGTGCTGATGCTTAACCCCTTGAGCCTCTGGGGAGGGTCCCAAATGTTTAGATTTAAATCCTCAGTGGCCCAGTGGAAAGGAAGGCAGAAAGATAAATTTCTGTATGAGTTGTGTATGGGTTCAGTCTCAATGAGACAAAGATTAACAATGGGAGATCTTTGTCATGATGCAGGAAAACCTGGGAAAAACCTAGTGGGTCTTCAGTAAAGTTTTCTTTCCGGTAAAGTCTCTATTATAACAATTTATTTAACCACTACTTATCTCTTGGATCTCAGCTAAAATGTCACTTTCTGAGTCAGGCCTTAAAAGTCTCTAAGCACACCTTTTAATTGCCTTGTATGAGCACGTCCCACACAATGACACAGCAGGCCTCTCCTGGCTGGCCCTCTGCTCCCCTCAGCAGTGTACTTTGGTCAATTTGCCTGTTCCCCACTCTGTCTCTGGTGAATCCTCTCACTTCCCCGCACCTCTGGCCTTTGCCCCCACTCTTGTATGCATAAATAAATAAATCTTTTTTAAAAAAGTATATAATTTTTAAACTCATATCTACAGCATCAGTTAATGGGTAAAATTAGAGGCAATCTAAAATAAGAGTTTAGGAATATAAGACTCTGAGTAAGAAGAACACCCAAATATATCTTCTACTCAAGTTAGAGAATTTTTATCCAATTTCAGTTAAAATCCAAAGAGAAAATTCTAATTCACAAGTGGGGAAAATCTACAAAGCTATTAAGACATCTCATATTTGAGATATGTGTAAAAATAATATGGAGGCAGAAGAAGGAGCAGGGGTTATAGATGAAATAAGGCTCGCCATAATTGTTGAAGTTGGGTAATCCATTTACTAGGGATTTATTATACTATTCTGTCTACTTTTGAGTATGTTTGACATTTTCCACAGTAAAGAGTTCCAAAGGAAAAGTAAGGTCTTTGACCATGTGACAGAGATTACATCAGTAAGAAGAAAACAAGTAGGAAAATTCTTTTGTGCACAAATATCTATAAAAAAAAACTTTTAAGGGTCCTCCCTGGTGGCACAAAGGATAAGAAGCAGCCTACGAAGCTATCTGCAGCCACTGCAGCACAAGTTCGATCCTGGGCCAGGGAGATACCCATATGCCACAGCAGACCTCTCCTGACTCTCCCGCTGCTCCCCTCAGCAGTATATTTCAGTAGATCTGACTGTTCTGTTCCCCACTCTGTCTCTGGTGAATCCTCTCACCCTCCCGCACATCTGGCCTATACGCTGGTTCTTGTATAAATAAATAAATCTTTAAAAAAACGAAATTTATAAAAAAAAAAAGAAAGGGAAAAAAATTAAACTGTTTCAAAAGATTCCCTGATTCCCTGGAGGGCACAATTTAATTTTGATGGAAATGTTGAGTTCTCTATTCTTAGCTTCAAGTTTTTAAGTAGCCAAATTTGAAAATATTACCAAATATATTTAAGAAAAATTACGTTATCCTCCTTCTCAATACATCTTCAAAATAAAAGAAAAAGCAAACAATAAAGAGATGAAACTGACATATTACTTATTGGTAACTTACCTTCAGGAAACATGAACCGAATTTCTCTTTCTGCTGCTGCAAAATCATTACTCCCATGAAGTGCATTCCTTAGGTCATCTGTGCCATAGATTGCCCTTAGACTAGAAGCAAGTTGTAGATGATGACCATTCAATCTGAGATCCTTTTCCTTAGTTTTTATAAATGTTTTCGCCTTAGAAATTTTACAGAAGCACTGTCATTTCTCACATATGTGATTTTAATCTATAGTTGACCTTTAAACAATGTACTAACCCCCAAATATTTGAAAAACTGCATATGACTTCTGAGAACCCAAAAACTTTACTAACAGCCTGCTGTTCACCAGAAGTCTTAGGTAACATAAGGAGTTGATTAACAAATTTTGTGTCCTATATGTACATTCTTACAATAAAATAAGTTAGAGAAAAGAAAATGTTAAGACCATCATTAGAGAAAATACATTTATAGTAGTACTGTATTTCTCTATACCATAAGTTTGTGTCATCTGTTTAAATGAAATTTGCATGTAAGTGGATGGGCACAGTTCAAACCCATGTTGTTCATAGGTCAAGTATATTTTATTTTATTTAGGTCAAATATATTTTAAGTTTAAATTTAAGAAGAGGGTCAATCATTTTTAAATTTGTAAAAAGTATGCATTAGGAAAACAGAAGTCCTCTGGGTTAAAAGGAGACTTGTCAGAAGTAAAAAACAATACACATTCAAAAGTACAGGGACTCAAATCACAGGGACTCCTTTTGTTTCTAGACATCTAGTAGTGAAAATGCTGAAAATTTGTATTTCTGGTCCTGTGTTATCAATATTCTTTTAAAATACCACACCATTTTTCCTATGAAAAAACTACTTCAGTGACATTTTAAATCAAGGATGATTGAAGGCTAATTAACCATAAATCAGACATTCCTGAGGCTTTTGTGATATTTGGTATTAAATAGACATTTACTAGTTAAAAATATAAAAGACCTCTCCCCCACCCCCCTCAAAAAAAAAGTGTTAGGGAAACTTTCAAATGAAATTCCCATTACAATGAAATCATACTTGTTTTTTTGTTTCACAGATGAATTCCATTTTACCCTTTAAGAAAATTACCTGTCTGGGTGTGTCTCCTTAGCTACTAAGCTATTACTTGGTCCCAAAAGTTCTTTCCAATAGGAGATGGCTTTATGTCTAGCTAATATCATGGCAACAAGTGGTCCAGAACTCATGTAAGCTGTTAAATTGGGGAAAAACATTTTCCCATATTGTTCCACATAAAAGTTACTACAGTGCTCAGGGCTAAGTTGCAGTTTTCTTCTCTAGAAGAGAAATAAACAACAAAAGCATTTAAAATGACAGTTCAATATTATCTCATGAAGTTTTAATAACTTAAATTGCATGAATCTGACTACAAATTTAAGGTTTGTATTTTTTTTTTTAAAAAGGCAAGATAAGAAAGTTGAATATATACTGTAAATAAGATTTAAAAGAATTGTGTAGGGCCTCCCTGGTGGCGCAGCGGTTGAGCGCTGGGTTGCGAAGCTGCCCGCGGCCTCTGCCGCGCCGGTTCGATCCCCGGCTGCTCCCCGGCCAACGGAGGAGGGTCCCACATGGCGCGCAGACCTCTCCTGCCGCCCGCAGCTCCCCTCAGCAGTGTACTTCGGTCCTTCTGCCTGCTCTGCTCCCCGCTCTGGCTCTGGTGAATTCTCTCACCCTCCTGCGCTTCTGACTGTACCCAGTGCATGTATAAACAAACAAACAAACAAACAAAAATACATGCCTCTTAAAACAAACAAATAAATAAATAAAAGAATTATGTAACCTACTTAAGAAAAACTATTCCAGTCTGTCAGTCTCCCTTTGCCTATAGTGTTTTTTTGTTTTTGTTTTTTTTTTTTTTAAGATTTACTTATTTATGCATACAAGAATTGGGGTACAGGCCAGAAGTGGCAAGGGTGGGGGGTGATGATAAGATTCACCAGAGACAGAGTGGGGAGCAGAACTGGCGGATCTACTGAAATACACTGCTGAGGGGAGCAGCTGGTGAGACAGGAGAGGTCTCCTGGGCCATGTGGGTCACCTCCCTGGCCAGGGCTCTAACTTGTGCTGCAGACAGCTGTTCATAGTTTCATAGTGCTGAGATTTAACCCCTTGTGCCACCAGGGAGGCCCCTGTTTTTTGTTGTTTTTTTTTTTTTAAAGATTTTATTTATTTATTTTTGCATAGAACTGGGGTATAGGCCAGAGGTGTGGGGCAGGGGGGAGGGGAGAGTGAGAGGACCCACCAGCGAAAGGTGGGGAACAGAAAAGACACCACTGAAATACAATGCTAATGGGATCAGTGGGCGAGAAAGGAGAGGTCTGCCATACCATAA
This sequence comes from Talpa europaea, assembly GCF_964194135.1. Lineage (NCBI taxonomy): Eukaryota > Metazoa > Chordata > Mammalia > Eulipotyphla > Talpidae > Talpa > Talpa europaea. The sequence goes on from NC_140080.1 coordinate 31,842,133, forward strand.
GTGGGTTAGCTCCCAGGTTAGGATGGAACTTAGGATGTCAAGGTAAGGGCCTCCCTGGTGGTGCAGCAGTTGAGCACTGGTCTTCGAAGCTGCCCGCAGCCTCTTCAGAACTGGTTCAATCCCCAGCCACAGAGAGGGTCCCACATGGTGCGCAGACCTCTCCTGCCGCCCCCACTGCACCCTTCAGCAGTGTACTTCATCAGTCTGCCTGTTCTGCTACGCGCTCTGGCTCTGGTGAATTCTCTCACCCTCTCGCACTTCTGACTGTACCCAGTGCTGGTATAAATAAGTAAAATCTTAAAAAAAAAAAAAAGGATGTCAAGGTAACAACCCAGAGACTCATCCCTTAGGCTACCAGGGAGGCCCCTGCCTGTGGTTTGTTAATGACAAATTTATCATAACTCCTTAAAGTAAGGGCATTCCAATCATCAATATTTCATAAATGTATACTTTGGATACATAAACATAAAAAAAGTGGACTGTAGAAAATTCCAAAACCATCTTTCCCCATCTATTTGTAATATTTCCCTATTTATTGAAATTTTCCTACATTACTTTTGGATACTGGTCTCATTATATTGTAGTACTTGGGGGCCTACCTGGTGGCGCAGGGGTTAAAGACAGTACTATAAATCTATCCAGCCACTGCAGGGTGAGTCCCACACCTGCAGCCAGAAGAAACCCATATGGTGCAGCAGACTGCTCCTGCCTCACCCTCTGCTGCCCTCAACAGTGTATTTCAGTAAATCTGCCTGTTTGCTCCTCACTCTGTGGTGAAAAAGCCTCTCACCCCCTACACTTCTGGCTTACACCTCAGTTCTTGTATGTACAAATAAAAATTTTTAAAAATTTAAAAATATTGTAGTAGTTGGAAAAATCCATCTTTCTAAAATGAGCTAGATTTTCCTGAGAGACAATAAGATTTTACTAAATGACCTGCTCTTAAAGCCCCTTTCAAAACTATCATCTGTCTTCAGATTGCAGAACCCTGGTAAAAGTACTTGATTTATACAGAGGGACCCATACTGACCAGTGCAAGAAAATTGGGAAGATAATGTTTACCTACATGAGTTAGCACTGCTATAAAAAAACTCTACTGGATGACTAAGGACTAGTTACTATAAAAAAAAAAAGATGATCACATCATTCAATTCACAGTCGGGAAATATAAGAAATTAGAGAAGATATTATTGAGTGTGTATTTCTTGGTTATGTTTTAAAAATTAAGACATGCCAGTAATTGTGATTCTTGTGCATAGTGATGTGTGTTTTTGTTGTGTTTAAAAATAAAAATCTTGGCCTTCCTGGTGGTGCAAGGGGTTAAGGACAGCACTATGAAGCAATCCACAGCCTCTGTAGCATGAGTTCGATCCCCAGCCCAGCAGGGAGCTACCCACATGGCACAGAGACCTCTCCTGTCTCGCTGCTCCCCTCAGTCTGCCTATTCTGTTCCCCACTCTGTCTCTGGTGAATCCTCTCACCCCCGCACCTCTGGCTTGTACCCCAGTTCTTGTATGCATAAATAAAATCTTTAAAAAAAATAAAAATTTCATTTAAAATTAATATAAATCCTTATCTGGCACATTCTCCTTAAGCAAGGGGCCCTATCTTCAGCAGATGTGATAGCTAAGGCAGCATAATTATGAAAATGAACAGCTCATCTTAAACTAAAATTGATACTTAATCAATGATTCCATTAGTTACTTTAAAATTAAATCAGGTAAAATTTTTTGGAATTTTGATGGATAGTTTAACAAGGAGAAGCCATGTTATTAAATAACACCAAAGAAAAGATTCGCTTGTAACTAGAGAAAGACTGCCACCTACTGAAAAGATACTTCTTTTTACAGAAGGTTTTCCCTAGATGGGACAAGAGAGGCACAAGTTCAATGAACTCTAAACTACATCACAGTCTTTTTAAAAGGACACAATACAAAGGACAAATATTTTATGATTCCACTTACATGAGATACCTAGAATAGTCAAAACCGTAGAGGCAGAAAGAATGGTGGTTATCAAGGAATGTGAAGAGAAGAAAACAAGTTACTGTTTAATGGATAGTTTCACTTTAAGATGATGAAACATTTGTAGAGATGGGTGGTGGTGATGGCTGTGCAACAATGTATATGTATGTATGTATTTATGTGTTTTTAAAAGATTTATTTATTTATGCATACAAGAACCGGATTACAGGTCAGAGGTGCGGAGGGTGAGAGGATTCACCAGAGACAGAGTGGGGAGCAGAACAGGCAGCTCTACTTATATACACTGCTGAGGGGAGCAGTGAGCGAGACAGGAGAGGTCTCCTGGGCCATGTGGGTCAGCTCCCTGGCCAGGGATCAAACTCCTGTTGCAGTGGCTGCAGACAGCTTCACAGTGCTGCAATTTAATCCCTGCTGACCAGAGAAGCCCCCATACATGTATTTATTTATTTATTTATTTTTAAAGATTTATTTATGCATGCAAGAACTGGGGTACAGGCCAGATGCCAGGGGGGTGGTGAGAGGATTCACCATAGACAGAATGGGGAACAGAACAGGCAGACTGACTGAAATACACTGCTGACAGGAGCAGTGGGCAAGATAGGAGATGTCTGCTGTACCATGTGGGTAGCTCCCTGGCCAGGGATCAGACTCGTGCTGCAATGGCTGTGGATAGCTTCATAGGTTGTGTCTTAACCCCTTGTGCCACCAGGGAGGTCTCGCATATGTATTTAATGCCACTCAATTGTACATTTAAAAAGTTAAAATGGTAAATTTCATGTTGCATATATTTCATCATAATTAAAACAAAAAACAATAATTGCAACTAGGGAAAATTTTAAATATTAGTAAGCTGATTTTTTTTTTAAGATTTATTTTTATTTTTATTTTATTTATGTATACAAGCACTGGGCACGGTCAGAAGTGCGGGAGGGCGAGAGAATTCACCAGAGCCAGAGTGGGGAACAGAACAGGCAGAAGGACCGAAGTACACTGCTGAGGGGAGCAGCGGGCAGCAGCAGACAGCAGGAGAGGTCTGCGCGCCATGTGGGACCCTCCTCCAGTGACCGCCACGTGGGACTCTCCTCCAGTGGCCGGGGAGCAGCCGGGGATCGAACCGGTGCTGCAGAGGCTGCAGGCAGTTTTGCAACCAAGCGCTCAAACGCTGCGCCACCGGGGAGGCCCAGTAAGCTGATTTTTAATTTATAATTAACATTAGCTATTTGTCACCTTTTTTTTTTAAAGATTTATTTATGTATACAAGAATTGGGGTGCAGGCTAGAGGTGTGGAGGGTGAGAGGATCCACCGGAGACAGAGTGGGGAGCAGAACAAGCAGATTGACTGAAATACACTGCTGAGGGGAGCAATGGATGAGTTAGGAGAGGTCTGCTGCGCCATGTGGGTTAGCTCCCTGGCTGGGGATTGAACTCACGCTGTAGTGGCAGTGGATAGCTTCACAGTGCTGTGCTTAACCCCTTGTGCCACCAGGGAGGCCCCAATTCTTCTTTTTTTTTTAAGATTTATTTATGCATACAAGAACTGGCGTACAGGTCAAAGGTGTGGGCGGGGGGGTTGGGGTGAGAGGATTCACCAGACACAGCATAGGGAACAGAACAGGTAGACTGACTGAAATACACTGCTGAGGAGTACAACAGGCGAGACACGAGAGGTTTGCTATGCCATGTGCATAACTCCCTTGCCAATGATCGAACTTGTGCTGCAGAGGCTCACGGATAGCTTCACAGTGCTGTGCTTAACCCCTTGAGCCTTGTGCCACCAGGGAGGCCCAATCACCAATTCTTTTTAATATACATGTATGATAAAACAAATGGGATATATATCTTATTTTTATAATTAAAAAAATTTTTTTTAGAAAAATTTATATATGCATAGAAGAGCTAGGGTGTAGGCCAGAGGTGTGGGAGGTAAGAGGATTCACCAGAGACAGAGTGCGGAGCAGAACAGGTGGATCTACTGAAATACACTGCTGAAGGGAGCAGTGGCTTGACAGCAGAGGTTTGCTGGGCCATATGTGGGTTAACTCCAGGCAAGGATCAAGCTCAGGCCAACTCAGGTCATAGCAGTGGTGACTGTATGATAATGCTGATATTTAACCTCTATGCCACCAGGGAGGCCCTGTATACTTTTTAAAATTAATGGGTAATATGGGCCTCTTGGTGGCGCAAGGAGTAAAGACACTATGAAGCAATCCACAGACACTACAGAGTTCGATCCCCAGCCAGGGAGGTGACCCACATGACACAGCAGACCTCTGCTCTCTCATCCACTGCTCCCCTCAGCAGTGTATTTCAGTTAATCTGCCCCCACGCTGTCTCTGGTGAATCCTCTCACTTCCAACTCCTCTGGCCTCTACCCCAGTTCTTGTATGCATAAATAAATATTTTTTAAAAATTAATGGATAATATACTTACAGTGTTCAAAAATTCAAAGTAAAGAAACAAGGTAAATACTGGGAAATGTTATTCCCGTCACTGTCTAAATTGACCATGTTCTTCCTTGCCCTCAGCAGGCAACCATCTTTTAATGTTTATTTTTCTTCTACTGTTTCATTTTGCATATATGGGCAAACATGAATATATATTACTTTTTCTATCACAAAAAGTTGCCACATATTATTTTGCATCTTGTTTTTTTTTTTTATAACAAGATACAGAAAAATTCCCTCATTCTTTTTACAGTTAGTTGCATAGTATTCAAACTGGTGGGTTTGTCGATATTTTTATTTAACGTCTTGTATACTGGGTTATTTCCTACTTTTTTGTAGTAAATAAACAATGCTGTCAAAAATAACCTGTATACTTGTCACTTATAGAAGCAATTCCCAGGAGTTGGATGCTGTGTCAAAGGGTAAGGCATCTATAATATTGACAGATTATTGCCAGATACTCCTCCATAAGGATTGAGTCATTTACATTTTTGTCAGAATGTATTTCAATGTTGTTAATTTGCTTTTTTTCCTATTTAGAGATTGAGTATCTTTTCAGTATGTTTAAGTAGCATGTTTTTCTTTTCTATGACTGTCCACATGTCCTGCTCATCTTCTACCAAATTTTTATCTTTTTCTAGGAGTCTTTTATAAATTACAGAGATTAGGTCTCTGTGATGTTACCATAATTTCAGGTTTTCAGGTCTAATTCCCCAGCTAGGAATTGATCCTAGGCTGCAGTGGCAGCACTGAGTCCTAGCCAAAAGGCCACCATCCATTGATTTCTAACAAAGCTGCAGCAGGAACTTTGCTGACTCTCAGGCAAGCAAGTGAAAAGAGGCAAATTTGTTTAGAGAAATAGATATAAGGGGGCCTCCACGGTGGTACAGCGGTTGAGCGCTGGTTTGCGAAGCTGCCCGCGGCCTGGCCTCTGCGGCGCCGGTTCGATCCCTGGCTGCTCCCCGGCCACCAGAGGAGGGTCCCACATGGCGCGCAGACCTCTCCTGCCACACGCTGCTCCCCTCAGCAGTGTACTTTGGTCCTTCTGCCTGCTCTGCTCCCCGCTCTGGCTCTGGTGAATTCTCTCACCCTCCCGCGCTTCTGACTGTACCCAGTGCATGTATAAACAAAAAAAACCAAGCAATCAAACAAATAAATAAAAACATGCCTCTATTAAAAAAAAAAAGAAATAGATAAAAGGAAAAATTTATTAAGAAGAAAAGGAACAGAAACAAAATAGGATTCCCAGGCCTATGGAACCAGGCCAGGGAGTGGCAAGGAAGCCCATGGAGTTGTGCTTCCGGGAATATATACCTTCTTTCCCTAATTATTCTAAACACCCATCAATCTCTCTGTGATTGGCTAGGACTCGGTAGTCTCACTCACTCTGTCTTAATGTCTCTGTGCCCAGAATTACTTCTTATTTCATCGCCCTTATATTAGAGTCCTTTTTTTATTGCCCTTGTCCAGGAATGTCCTGCTGTCTCTGGGGGAGAGGGGGTGTTGATTAACCCCCTTTAGAATTTGTTGCCCTTATCTCTGTAAACTTCCTTATTCCTCTGGGTTTTTTTTTCCTATTTTATTCTGACCCTAAAAGCTATCTACTTGCTCCATGACCAAATGATATGAGTTGCAAATCATTTTTCCAAATTTGTCATTTGTTTTGATTATGTGTATGATGTTTATTTGGCCATGCAGAAGTATTTTGTTTATACTCTTATTAATCTTATCTTCTATGGTTCCCAGACCTTAAGACAGAGTACAAAACGATGCTCAACTCCAAGCATAAGCAAGAAATTTATCCATCTTTTTAGAATTTATATGGTTTAATTTTTATTATCTTTTTTTAAAGATTTATTTATTTATTTATACAAGATCTGGGGTACAGGCCAGATGCGCGGGAGAGTGAGAGTATTCACCAGAGACAGAGTGGGGAACAGAACAGGCAGACTGAGGAAATACACTGCTGAGGGGAGCAGCGGGGGAGACAGGAGAGGTCTGCTCGCCATGTGGGTTGCTCCGAGGCCGGCGGGGATTGAACAGGCACTACAGAGGCTATGGACAGCTTCACAGCATGGCGCTCAATCGCCAGCGCCACCAAGGGAGGCCCAATATGGTTTAATTTTTCAATATTTAAAGCTTATACCCATTTGGAGTTTATTCTGGAGTATATGGTATAATACTTAATAAACTTTAAGAAAAATGGATTCCTGGTTCACCTAACATATATATATATATATATTTAAAGATTTATTTATTTATTTATACAAGCACTGGGTACAGTCAGAAGCGCGGGAGGGCGAGAGAATTCACCAGAGCCAGAGCGGGGAGCAGAGCAGGCAGAAGGACCGAAGTACACTGCTGAGGGGAGCAGCGGGCGGCAGGGGAGCTCTGCGCGCCATGTGGGACCCTCCTCCGGTGGCCTGGGAGCAGCTGGGGATTGAACCGGCGCTGCAGAGGCTGTGGGCAGCTTCGCAACCCAGCGCTCAACCTCTGCACCACCGGCACCGGGGAGGCCCTCACCTAACATATATTTAAAAGCCATCTTTACTGATATAGGGAAAATATTTCCTTATATTTTCCTATACTATTTCCTTATATTTTTTGGTACCATTCTGCCTCTGAATTTTCGCCTGTCCTAAATGCAAATGAAATCCCATACTTTACTGAAGATTGAACTTTTATCTTTTAAAACACTAACTAAAAAGCCAATGTGATACTGTACAAATGAAAGAATTAAAAACCAATAATTTAGGGCCTCCCCTGGTGGCGCAGCGGTTGAGAGCTGGGTTGCCAGGCTGCCCACAGCCTCTGCAGCGCCAGTTCAATCCCCGGCCACAGGCGAGGGCTCCATCAAAAAAAAAAAAAAAAAAAAAAAACCTAACAATTTATAATGAGGATGGTACCAAAAAGAAAAAGGATATTCAATTTATTTGATAATCTTTAACAACACTTTTTCCACATTCATTTTCAAATCTCTAAAATGTCAGTGTTTACCAACAGCAGACAAAGTGTAATGTTTAACCTTAGATGTTTATAACAACTGAAAAAAATACCAATGATGCTCCAAAAGTCCATCAGTAGCTAACCAAGCAAATACATTGTGATTCATCCTTACAGGGAATATCAAAAAGAAGTTAGAAAAAATGAGGTAGATTCAGATGTAATAAATGATCTAGAATGCTATCTGAGGGACTTTTCTTAAAGAAGGTCAAGAGAGGAGGAATGCTATCAATATTTGGGGTGGGGGGAATGTTTGTAATGTATAAAAAAACAAACTCCTGGAGGAATAGAAAGTGCTAAGTGGTTGCCTCTCTGGAGACTGGGACTTTAGGGTTGGAGTGATAAGGTGGAGGAAAAATAGTTTTACTTCTCATTTTACAGTCTTTCGAAGTGTGTTATAACTTTTACTTTTTAAATTTATTTTTAAAGATTTATTTATTTATGCATATAAGAGCTGGGGTTCAGGCCAGAGATAAGGAGGGTGAGAGGACCCACCAGAAATAGAGTGGGTAGCAGAATAGGCAGATCTACTGAAGTAAACTGCTGAGGGGAACAGCGGGTGAGACAGGAGAGGTCTGCTGCACCATGTGGGTCACCTCCTTGGCTGAGAATCGAACTGGTGCTGCAGTGGCTGTGGATAGCTTCATAATGCTGTGTCTATACCCCTTGAGCCACCAGGGAGGCCCCTGAAGTGTGTTAAAACTTTTAAAACCATCACATAGAGCTTTTGTACACAGAAAAATAAACCTAAATTAATGCAAACTACTAAGGATCTAAATATGGTAATGTCTTTATATAAACATAAATAAGGAAGCAGAGAGAAAAAAGCATGAGCAGCATGCCCAGAAGTTACCTGAACTATGGTGAATCCAGATCTGAGAATAATATCTCGTATCTCTTCCTCTTTGTCAACAATATCTGGTTTGATAATGGCCAGAGTTTTTTCTACATAAATCTGAGGTGGGGGCATTGACAGCTCCATTTGGACTTTTCCGGTACAATTTAAGTTTCTTGACAGGTATCAGCTGCAATGACATACAAGCTCCTTACCCAAATTTAATGTAATTGTGATTAAGAACATCATTAGGTGCTTTTTAAAATTAACTTATAGTTACAAACTGAAATATTTTTTCCTATGCGTAGCCTCCCAGTAATATGAATTCAACTCTCCATCTTGAGTTTCCAAATCACTTTCAGAGAGGCCCAGGAGCAACCCAAAGACCTGGATCTGCACTCTCCGAGCCTGGATGGGAAACTCTCCGTGCCCTTCCTATGGTAGGTAAGCAGCACTGCCTTGCCCATCCCCGCTCTACAGGGACGATAACTTCTTTGCAGATTTTGGAAAGCAGGACCCCTTCTCGAGCGGAGCATTTCCGAACTCACCTGGGCACTAGCCCCTTCAGTGCGACCACAGCTTGTTGCTAGGAGACATGAAGCCCAGCTTAGGGACGGTGGCTACAGAGGGCCAATCCAAGCAGAGCGTTTCACAGCCTCTGGTCTTATCTTTTTAAACAGGAAAGGGAACCAGGCACCATCGGTTTTCTTCCTCTTGGGAATCTAAAAGCACTAGACAATTTCTGACATTTTCCTCATGATTTATCTTATTTCATCCTCCTACTCATTTGAAGGGAGCTTCAGTTTTCTCCATTTTATAAACGGTAAGATGAATCGTATAGACTCTCCTCATTCCATACCATTCCCTTTCAGAATGCAAGGAAATCCATGCCAAATATTTTCCTCATTTGACCAGATACTATCCTGTCTAGTCCCAACTTCTGTAATAATTAAAAAGCAATCTTGAACTTGTGGAAAAAACATTTATTTATAAAGTTGTAATAGAAGGTTTAATCTAGTTATTTCTAAATTAAGCCTATGGGGGAAAAGGAGGGAAACATTTATGGCATAACCTCAAATCTCAGCTTTCCCTATTTTCTTTATATTATGTCCATAGGCACCTGTGACTTCCTGGTTGTGAGTTAGGCATTATTCCTACTAGGAGAGACAAGAAAGCAGTGGTAAACAAATATTGGGGCTCTTCTATGGGTTAGAATCTCAATGAGCAGTCCAAATTCCAGAAAAGGTCATAGCAGCAGGTCCAGATTAACAAAGCAGGTTTTCTTTGTCTGGCTGGTTCTCATTCCAGAGTATTTAAGTCTCTTCTTTTGTCTAACCAAATACTCAGCACCTAAGGGTCAAGGCAGATAGCAACCTATGAATCTTAAAAGCTAGAGAGTTTTGAATGCAATTTTATTCAAAGAGATTTGACTATGCTTTTTTTTCTTTAAAGAAATTTCTTCTTCTAACTACGATGTCTTATCCCCTAAAGATAAGAGAGTGTGATCATATATGAATATCAATATATTATAGCAAACAAACAAAAAATAAAAAATGGATAGTGGGCCTCCCCGGTGGCACAGTGGGTTGAGGGCAGTGCTGTCGGGCTGTCTGAAGCCTCTACATGCAGGCTTGATTCCCGGCCAGCCAGGGAGCTACCCACATGATGCAGCAGACCTCTCCTTTCTCACCCGCTGCTCCCCTCAGCAGTGCTTTTGGTCTGTCTGCCTGTTCTGCTCCCAGCTCTCTCTCTGGTAAATTCTCTCACCCTCCCGGGCCTCTGGCCTATAACCCAGTTCTTGTATAAATAAATAAATCTTTAAAAAAATGGATAGTGACTCGTCTCTGCCTTGCAGGTTTAATCCTCTGTTTTGAGGTTCTGGAAGCAGAATCTGCCAGTCTTTATTTGTCCCCACCTCCCTTGAGAGCTTTTCATGCAATCTACTTTCTTAGACGAGTTTACTTAACTATCTAGTAAGCTGGCTCTACTGAAGGTCGAACTTTCAGGACCTTCAATCACCTCTATACATAAACTCTGGGAACACACAGTTGCTTCAAAGTCACCTATACTTTTGGAGACTTCCAAAATCAATTTCCAGAAGGTACATTCCTTTTTCTTGCAGCTCTCTACATACAGTACCTGAATCTGCTCCAATACTTCTCGCTGCATCTCCACAGCCATATGGTACACATGATGATCAGAGTCATTGTACATCACAGCATTTTGGAACATCAGCATCAAGTCCCGCTGAAACTGAGCCATAGTTCGAATCCGTCCCTTAGACAAATTCCTTTTCAGGCTAGTTAAGTCCATGGGTCTACAAGGGGTGAGGAAAAGCCAAAAGAAATCAAATCTTCTTGGAGTACATGAAGTGACCTATCATGCTCTCCTGGAGTACTAGCTCTTAATGAAAACAGTAGTAAAGAGAGTAATCTCCATCATATAATAAAGTAGTAATAGCAGCTACTGTTTGCTATATTTAACTGCTTACAATAGACCAAGGGCTGTAGCAGGTATTTTCTATATTAACTTGTTTAATCCTCTCAAGAAACCTATAAGATAGGTACCCAAATGACATAGGTACCCAAACCTGACAACAAGCTTGAATCTAAAAAGGTTAAGTATATTCCCAAACTTACAAGCTTGGATTCCATTTCAGAGGTAACCTGACTCCAGAGCCCAAAGGCCCAACTCCTGTTTTCTACCACTGTAGGAGGAATGTTAGTCCTAAGTGCCAAAATTGTAAAAAAAGAACTTCAAAGATCACTTCACAATACTAGATATTTAGTCTACTTCTTCAATTGCACAAACCAAAAGCTAAGAATTTTTTTCTCCTTTCATGGATATGGAAAGAGTGAAAATCAATGAGTATTATGATATTATGATAATTATTTAATAAGACATAAATAGTGTGTATAAAAGAAACAGCAGTATAGAAAAAAGACTGAAATGTGAGGAAAGAATCTGGGGTTTAGCTCTAGCTCTGCTACTCACTGTAGATCACAGGAAAGTCATGACCACTTCTAAGCCTTAGTTTTCTCACCTATAGAATGAAGATATGTCTTCAAAGGTCCTTTCCTGATATTTTATATCCTATTAACACACTGGTTTATGACAGCATTTTAGATGAACTGTGCCATGATAATCCAAAATACTGTAATCAACCAATATTTGTAACAGCCCTTTGGATTATCACCTTTGCATTATCATACCCAGAATTGCCTAAATGAATAAAGTATTCCTTTTAAAGTTTTGCTCCAAAAGAACAATATCAAAACTACCAAAGGCAATGTAAAATCAAGAAGAATGGATCATATATTATTTGAAAATCAAGACTGTTAAAAAAAGCCTGGGGCCTCCCCGGTGGCGCAGCGGTTGAGCGCTGGGTTGAGAAGCTGCCCGCGGCCTCTGTAGCACCGGTTCAATCCCCAGCTGCTCCCCGGCCACCAGAGGAGGGTCCCGCATGGCGCGCAGACCTCTCCTGCCACCTGCTGCTCCCCTCAGCAGTGTACTTCGGTCCCTCTGCCTGCTCTGCTCCCCGCTCTGGCTCTGGTGAATTCTCTCACCCTCCTGCGCTTCTGACCGTACCCAGTGCTTGTATAAATAAATAAATCTTAAAAAAAAAAATTATATCCTGAGTTTATAAGTAATATAAGTAAAGAAATAAATAGGTAGGAAATAAAGTATTGAAAGAAAGATATAAAAGCAACCCACTCTACTTGACCCCTTTTTAACTTACCTTTTCACCACATCCTTATATCCTGGGGCCTGCCTTTCTGACACAGGCTTCAGAAATGGACTGCTAAACCTGTTAATGGACAAAGAGGTTATTTATTCAACCCAGAGAGGTTGAATAAACCCTGGAAGTCACTCTAAATGATAAGAGTGGCTGTGAACACCAAGCATGGCTTAGAGACCTGCCTGTGACTGGCAATCATCTTCCAGACTGGCAAAAGAGTCTTCTTAAATAGCAAGTGATCCTGAACAGGGTCAGTTGGACCTATATCAGACCTAGGGAATAAACCAAGACAGAAAAGAAACAGTAACTTCACAAATGACATTTTGTCTCCCCCAGGTAGGTAATGAAGTTTTCTCAGCATATAGTGTTCCTAGTTAACATCTAAAGGGCAGGCCTTCCTGGTGACCTAGGGGTTAAGTCTGAGTTTGATCCCTGCCAAAGAGCTAACCCACATATGGCACAGCAGACCTCTCCTGTCTCACCAGCTGCTCCCCTTAGCAGTGTATTTCAGCAGATCTGCCTGTTCTGCTCCCCACTCTGTCTCTAATGAATCCTTTCACTCCTGTATCTCTGGCCTACACCCCAGTTCTTCTACACAAAATAAATAAATAAATAAATAAACCATCTAAAGTGCTGTACCAACATAGAAACAAAAACATATTTAATACTTCCATAAGAAACCCTTAACTCTAGAAGATTTCTCTTACTGATAACTATTATCCCATGAATTAATGACATCCTTACAAAGTATAATACAAAGCTATATAGTACCACAGGCTTTTTGACTCTTCCTGATTTGATCTTCAGCATCTGTAACGCTAAACCTGTAACTCTATAGAGCACCTATAGCTCTATCAAAGTAATTTTTGTTCACTGATGTTTCCCAAGTGTCTGGGACATTTTAGGCACCCAATTAAGTACCAGATAAATGAATTTAATCCTATTTTTATGAAAAAATATACCTTATTAATAAGTTTCTCTCCCATATTTCTAGAAGAAAATAATGGGTCTCACATTCCAAGGGATTTTCTTATGTTTCATCTGAGTGCTACGCAAATTAAATATTTTCATTTACATTTCCCTCTGTACTGTATGGTAATCTTTAAAATACTTGGAAACATTAATTTCTTCTCATGGCCTTCCTTTTGTGGGCTAGATTTTCTAATTTAACTTTTCTTCAGAAACAAATCTATTCATTGTTTTATTTTGTTTTATAATTTCCCCAGTTGGAAAGTTTTCTATTTACTCCAAATTAAACATCATGTTATACACTTCCCACTTATAAATAGCATTATTCCCGATAAGTGGGTTTCTTCACAACTAAGCTTTCACACACTTATTTTGTTTAACATATCATACTGTGTGCATCCATTTGAGCATGACTCAAATCTCATTTTATCTTTCTCCAATTTGAGTGGCTCCACATAACTATTCATTTTCATGATGCAATATCTCACCTGAATCTAAATAAAATGCCACAAAAAATCCAGTGATCCTTAAGTTCAGAGCCCTATCAGTACAAGGAATTTAAAGTCCAACACCAATTTCTTCCTTTGTTTCTGGTGAATCAACCAGAATGAACAGACCTGCTGAGTCGTGCTCCAAAGGTTCTATTTCTCTTTACCTATGAGAGTCTATACAAACTGAGGTGAAGCCAGAAAAGAAGGACCTTGAGACTATTTATCATTCAAAGTAGTCTTTAAGTAGTAGTACAAGATGGTAATACAAGAACTCTGCTTTCTCTCTTTAAACTATATGACCAACCAGACTCACTTAGTTCTATTGCTTTCTAATAAAAGATTTCATCTTTAACTTAAATTCTGAGTATGAAATTCATCATTCAAGATACTGAAATGTCATAGATAAGTTGTCCCAGTTTAGAGATGTCCAGTTTTTTTTTTTTTTTTTTCAGTCATCATATGCCATCTTCTCATACTTAGAGCATTGTAAAAAAAGCAAAGGAGGGCCTCCCTGGTGGTGCAGTGGAGCGCTGGGTTGCAAAGCTGCCCGCGGCCTCTGCAGCGCCGGTTCGATCCCCGGCTGCTCCCCGGCCACTGGAGGAGGGTCCCACATGGCACGCAGACCTCTCCTGCCGCCCGCTGCTCCTCTCAGCAGTGTACTTCAGTCCTTCTGCCTGCTCTGCTCCCAGCTCTGGTGAATTCTCTCACCCTCCCACTCTTCTGACTGTACCCAGTGCTTGTATAAACAAACAAATAAACAAACAAATAAATAAATAAAATAGGTGCCTCTTTAACCCTTTGCACTCCGAACCATTCTGGACATTGGCTACCAGGTACTTGACGCTACTTTGCGGCGGAAATGTGCATTTATAGACCCTCGTATTATTTAGTATAATTTTGGAACCAAGTAACGTATTATAATGATATTGGACTTATATGAATTGGGTGACATCGAGGAATGTATATTTGCAAAAAAAACAATATTTTATTATTTATAATTTTGTACAGTATAAGTTTTGTAACACTCCCCAATATGCATTGCAGGCTGATTAGTGCATGTTTGACATGTCTGTATAGAGGTCTATCTGGAGCTCATCTTCACTACTACTTGTGTCATGAGACTCATTCGTGGTTGGACGCTTTGCCATTGTTCTAATAAAAAATATGAATAAATGCATGGGTTGAAAATTTCTAATTGTTATTACTAACTCACAAGATGATATTTACCAAAATAGCTTTCACCAAACAATTTATTCACTAAGAAAAGAATCACTTTTCCAATTTTCTCCTCGTTAGATCTATGTGCACTGCTCGAAGCTTCAAACCAAAATGAGCTCAGCTTTGAAAATCTTTTCCTCCAGATGTAGACTTGTTTATTTGTAACTATATATCTCACTATGTAACAGGGTGGTCCCCAGGAAAGGGGGAGGTTCCCTGCCCCACCCAAGGGAGGGTGGAGCTGAGCAGGAAGAGGAGAAGCTGAAGAAGAGATTGAGGAAGGAAGCAGGATGGAGCCAGGAGACCTGGAGGAGGCACATGGAGCCTAGAGACACGTGAAGAAACTGCGCTTGTCTTTTGGTCGTGGACTGGGTGACACAGATGTGGGTGAGACCCGTGGAGAGGTGACCATGGCAGCTTTTATCTTGATGTTGATTTTGCTCTTTTCCTTCCGGGCTTGTTTGGTTGTTTGTGATCTTTTTCTGTGGGTCCCCACTGGAAGATGCTTTAGACTTGTGGCAGGCCTTGGGGCCTTGCTCTGGGCCAATCCCATATGGATGGACTTTTACCCATGAGGGGACGGGTAACTTTGGGTGCTTCATTTAGAAACTAGAATCTTTGCCTTACCTGTATTGTTTCCTAGTTTTATTAAAGTTCCTTCCCATTAAAGTCTCATATGTTTTGTGTTGATGCGGCGGATGGCAGAACCCATTTAAAATAGGCAGGTTTGTGGGGCTTGGGCTGCCCCTCTCCTTGTCCTATAACAACTATACAGTGCGCGCTATGTTCGAAAACTGACCTTTCTTCTACAAACTCCCCTTATCGCTCTTTTCAAGTGGCGTCGCGAAGTGCTCGGACAGTCGTGAGTACGCATCTCATGTTCTCGTCCGACACAAAACCCGCTGACATTTCTTGTATATATCTTAGTAATTTTACGATATTTTGATTTAATTTCTTGTGCCATTTCAAGATAAAACTTCAGGGAAACATGCATGTCTCAAAAAGTTGCGATGAAATAACTCAATTCCCCGTAATCACTAATAAATTGCAATGTCCCCTGAGAGGGGACATCCGAGTGACATGCTAGAATTCCGATGTCCCCTGAGAGGGGACAGCGGAGTGCAAAGGGTTAAAAAAAAGAAAAAAAAAAAAAAGCAAAGGAGGGGCCTCCCTGGTTGCGCAAGGGGTTAAGTAGCAGCACTATGAAGTTATCGACAGCCACTGCAACACAAGTTCAATCCCTTGCCAGGGAGCTAACCCATATGGCGCAGCAGGCCTCTCCTGTCTTGCCCGCTGCTCCCCTCAGTGTTTCTGTCAATCTGCCTGTTCTGTTCCCCACTCTGTTTCTGATGAATCCTCTCACCCCCTGCACCTCTGGCCTGTACCCAGTTCTTGTATGCATAAATAAATAAATCTTAAAAAAAAACAAGCAATTTTTCAACAACCTAGGTTTTACCCTGTATTGTATTTAACAACCACTTAAAATCTGCTGCTAAAAAAATATGTATATGCAGGCATGTGGGGGGGAGTAAATTTTTAAAAATTAAAATTAAAAAATACATATGCAAGGTTTAGTTGTATACTTTAAACAAAAGAAGGTCAGATAATTACTGGTTTGCCTTTCCACAGATATTGTGGGGGATCTGGAGTGTAGTGAAGAAAAACTGCAGTTCTTCCTGTCCTCTTTCAATACACAGATACAAGATCAAGCCCAGGAAGAGAATGATTTATTACCATAACAAAAACAACCTTTTTTTTCATTAAAAAGAAATTCACTAGGGCCTCCCTGGTGGTGCAGCGGTTGAGTGCTGGGTTGCGAAGCTGCCCGGGGCCTCTGCACCACGCCACCGATTTGATCCCCCGCTGCTCCTCAGCCACCGGAGGAGGGGCCCACATGGGGCGCAGACCTCTCCTGCCTTCCGCTGCTGCCCTCAGCAGTGTACTTCGGTCCTTCTGCCTGCTCTGCTCCCTGCTCTGGCCCTGGTGAATTCTCTCACCCTCCCGCGCTTCTGACTGTACCCAGTGCTTGTATAAATAAATATTAAAAAAAATAATAATTCATATTGATGGCAACATGTTAAAATTGGCCTAAACAGAAATAAAAGTGAATCTTAGTAACATTGGATAAAAACCTATACTTACAGCTTTGAGGAGGTAGCACGGTTGAAAAGAATATCCACCAGAGGAGTCTCTTGAATGCTGAAGCCATCATCACACTCACCTGAAGAGGGCTGGTCTTCCATCTCTGACACATACCCTTCACCCTGGTCATCCTCTTCAGATTCTTGCTGAACCTCCCCCTGGGAATGCCAGGAAACAAAGGCAATTTTAGAAAGAGATGTACTATCTGCACTGGTAATTTTACTTGCATGGCATAAATGAAGGATGATCTAAAGCTGAAAAGAGGCCAATAACATAAGGCTAGAAATTAAAGAAGACCTAACCAGACCCATGAAAGAGAAAATACTTCATGCACTCACAAAGTTGGCCAAGCTTGTGCCCAAGTCAGTGCTGTTCATGTGTCAGGGTAACATCTATCCATTCCCCATAGCAGAAGCAGTTTTCAGGAAACTTGTGACTGATCAAAATGTTTCAGATAATTGGAGCCAGTGCAACTATAATATCCATGCATGAAACAGGAAACCCTCCCAACAACCGAAAACAGAGGGCAGAGATGTACGCAGAAGACAGCATAACGCATGAACCATATTGCCCTGCAGATCACCAAAGGAGACCTCGCCACGCATGACTACATACTCTGTATGGATGAAAGCAATCTGAGAGGTTTGAACAGAAAAGGCAATCAAGGGCCTCCCTGGTCGCCTAGGGGTTAAGTCTCAGCGATATATCACCACTGCAGCGCCTTAGTACAATACCCAACCAGGGAGCTAATTCACATATGGTGCAGCACTCCTCTCCTGTCTCCCCTGCTGCTCCCCTCAGCAGTGTATTTCAGTCAATCCACCTGTTCTGCTCCCCACTCTATTTCTGGTGAATCCTCTCTTCCCCCCCACCTCTGGCCTACACCCCAGTTCTACTAAACAAATAGTTTATTTAAAAAAAAGTAATCAAGTTAAAAATTGCAAAACTAAGATCAAGCTACTTGGAATCTATGACCCTCAGTAGCAGCTTGTTATTGAAGATCCTTATTACAGAGATAACCCCAACTTCAAGAGTCTACCAGCACTGTGTGCACTGCTATAGAGGCTTCCAGGACAAAGTTTACTGATAGGTCCACCACAGGTGACCCCCAGCACAGACCCCATGGCTTTCCCTCCATCCACTTCCACACATTGAGGTGCAGTGAAGCTCACAGCTATTCCTTCAGTTGATCTACTGTTTCTTGTCTTAAAACATGATTGTAGGGCCTCCCTGGTGGTGTGAGGGGTTAAGACAGCATGATAAAGCGATCCGCAGCCACTACAGCATGAGTTCAATCCCTGGCTAGAGAGCTGCCCACATGGCGCAGCAGACCTCCTCTCCTGACTTGCCTGCTGCTCCCCTCAGCAGTGTATTTCAGTCAATCCGCCTGTTTTGTTCCCCAATCTGTTTCTGGTGAATCCTCTCATACCTCCGGCCTGTACCCCCGTTCTTATCTTAAAAAAAAACAACCACCCTGCTTGTAGACAGAAACCAGTTGTGTTTTAGCAGTTTTTGACTCAGACCAAAAAAAAAAAAAAAAAAAAAAAAGAAAGAAGTAAAAACTATGTATCACTTGTGACCCAGAGCTAACTAGTCTAGCTGGTCAGACATATTAATGATAATGGATAAATTCTATTGCATACTATGAGTCAAGCATTATAATAAGTGCTTTACATGAATCGTCTCACTTAATTTATTTAAATAAAAATATTTTTATTAGGGAAACATTGGTTTACAACACTATATATGTTTTAGGGATATAGGTTCACACCTCTTCAAAATGTGTTATCACTAATTGTCTCATTTAAACCTCACAGCAGCACTATTATTCCATTTGCAGGAGGAAAAACTAAAAATCTAAAATGCTTACTAACATGCCTAAGGTCACACAGTTACTTGGTACTAAAACCAGGATTTGGACTCAGGTGTTGAAAACTCAGGAGTTAATTTATATGTTCTAACTACACTACTCTGCCTCCCTGTGCAGAGGACCAGCCAGACAACGAACTCAATCACTTACCTTTTCACTCTCTGTGGGTAAACCCTGAACTGTACAAATATCTGAGGGAGCTTGAGTCACCTCTTGCCTTCCACTTTCTCCCAAAGATGTCATCTCAGCTACAAAGGGATCTACTTGGGCTGAAAACTCCTCAGTCTCTCTGTAGGGCTTCCCTTCTCCTTCAATAGCTCCAATTTCCCTTTCCTCTTGTTCTGTGGTACCAGATGGTAGGCAGCAGTCTTTATTTGATTCTTTATTGCTAATGCACAATGGCTCCATTAAATAAGCTACCTGCAATCACAGTTCATTGTTAGAGCCATAGGAGCACCAATTGAAATCACATTACATATCAATAATGCCACATGAATACATTGTCATTATATGAATGAGATGGCAAATAGATTCATTCATTCAATTATTCAGTCATTTAAAAATCAAGTATCTTATATGTGGGCACTAAACTTGTTGCTAAGGAAATAACAGTAAATTAGATACGGGTCATGGCTCTTCAAAGAGTTTAACTTCTAATCATTCATCTTGAGTGTCAATTCTGATCAACCAGGAGAGTGGTTATCTAGAAAACTGTTGAAATATTTGTCTACCAGACAATGCAGAGATTCTAGATCAGTAGTAGATTCTTGCTGATGTTAGCCTAGGTTTCTCCTTAACGTGTTCAGCTACAGGATAAATATAAACTCTGTTCAATTCTAATTTTTTCTGGTCCTCTGCTCTTTGATAGACACTGTAAAACACTGCCTTGAAATCATAATATTGTAAGCTTCAAGGAGAGTTTGGGCAAGTGTAATCTCCCGTGGATACTCATAGTAGTACTGCATACAGAAATCCTACTTCCTATGCATCAGTCTTCTAAGGATTCATGTCTAGAACATTCTGTCAAAAAGTACACATTTACCATATATTCTATATAACTACACCAAGTGCTATACCATACTGGTTTTCATTACCCTTTTCCTTTTATAACTTTCAATAAATCTTTGTCTTCTATCTTACTTGGTCCTTTGTTTCCTTGTTAATACAATGAACTAAGAAATAAATATTTTAGTAAACATTAAGAGTGCTAAAATTATGGATGGGTAAGCATTCTCTTAGAAAATTGAGGCTCTTCCAACTTTGTAAATGACTCCCCATTACCTCAGACAGAAATTGGAGGAGGTTTTGACGACTGACTTGCTCAACCGATTCCTGAGATTCCTCACTGCCTCCGTCCCCCATAAGCAGCTCACTAGGTTCTCTCCCTGGGCTGCTTTCCTCTAGTTCCTCAGCCCCTGGCTCCTCAGTTTCCCTCCAGCTGCCCACATCAAGATCCAGACTGGAGTCCCAAGAGCTGAAGAGGGACCTGCAGTCGTTGCTCAACTCAGAGTCATTGGGATAGTCTTGTTCAGAATCCAACCAAACCCACTCATGCCCCATCTGTAAATACACAGAAAAAAATGCATTTAGTTCAAATCAATATTCTAAGGAATTCCCATCTTTCAAGTTTGGTAGAAAGATAAGGGGCCAGATATTTCTTTCAACACAACAGAAAGACTAAAAGTTAGGTAAAGAAAATATTGGGAGACAAAACGAAATTTTTCTTTTGGGAAAAAAGAAAAAGTCCCATGTCAAACACTGTGAAGAGGTATTACCAAATAATTTTTCACTTGTAGTTTCTCATACTCCAAGAGAGAGAACTGGAGCATAGCTAGATGCATAAAACTCTATCCCAAATCATATTTAAACTCAACTGCAAGGCAATAAATTTGAGGGACAAAGAATATTTTCCTCAGTTTATAGTAATTTTTAGCTTATCAAACATTAGATCCTCAAAACATGCTTTCAAGACTACCTATGGCATTCTTGTGGTCATATCTTACTTCCCAGAATGAAAACCATTAATATCACTTTAAACATCTTTTCTTTACACTATACACACCTTTATACATCTTTCTTTACACCTTTCATTACACTATTCTAACCTCTTCTCTCCCTTTCATGATTTTCAATAATTCTTGTCTATTTTTTTTACTTAATCCTCTTATCAGTAAAAAATGCATATACTTTGAGATTGCAAACTTGAATCATTTCTGTGGCTTTCAAATCTCTCCACCTATACTTTCCCTCTCACCTTTACTTCTTATACACATTCTAGTCTCATTTCTCCATGTATCCTAATATCAATTCCTTTCAGGTGGTCTACTATATTCCACAATTCAGTATTCCTGAAACTAACTTTCCTATTTCCATAACCAATTGCTCTTCTTAGTCTCTTTATTTCCATCAACACTATTTTCTTAATCCTGCTTCAAAAATAAGGCAACCAAGTTCATGTCCCAATTTTCTCTTCATTTTTGTCATTACCCACCCTTTACTTCTGAACAAATGCCATAGCCTCCTGATCCACTTCTCTATCTTTAATCCAATCTGCTCACAACAAATAGCTTCCCTATTTCAGGATTTAGAATAGCTCATACTTCAAAGTTAACTCCTCAAATTTTTCCGTAAACTAAGACCTATTTGTCCCCTGGACCTGTGCTTCATTATTCCTTAGAATGATCCCTATTCCAATTAACCGTCTATTATATCTGCCGCAGAGGCCTGCTTTTTCCAAGTTGAGTTGCTAAGCTCATCCATCACCTTCTCTAACCCAAAATCTATGTCCTTTAATGATCTCAACAATGCCAACTTTTAAGGCTTCATTACTTCTACCACATGCATGTTTATGGATTGCTTTGGGAACACACTAATTTCACTTCCTAACTCCTAGCTTGAACTCCTTTCCATCACCTCACAAAGATTGTTATCTTCTACTTTCTTAGAATCCCAACAAGCTTTAAGGATTAAGCCATCAGCAACTTCTATTTTTAAAGTTATTGTTCTAAAAAAAGTAAACACTAAACAATATTCTGTAACTCTCCATCTACCTCTTTATAATAAAAGGCTCATAACTAGTTTACTGAGTTGAATTTTAGTTAACAGAAGTTGGAATAAACATGGGTGATAAATTTGGCAAGCCTTAAATGTCATAGAGCAGAGGTATAAATTCTAAAATACACAAGAACCCACCATGTAGAAATAGGTAGGAAAGAAATAGTATTATGTCTTAGACATAGCATCTGTAAAGATTGTATTGAGACAGATGTCCCTGAGATTAAAAAAAAAAAGTCAGAACTACCTGTTTATGCTCTAATCTTCTTTAAGCAATGCCATGAACAAAATTCAGAAAACCTTAAGTTTCCCCACATTCAAGAAAAGCTTAGTAAGGCAGACCTTAATGCACACTGCAGCACTTTAAAACAGTAATTATAAATTCAATCTTGGCCACTTACCTTATGAGTTGTAAGTTGAAAACTTCCTATTTTAAGACCACTTTGACAGTCTCATTCCCACAAATAATTAGTACGCAGAAAAAAATCACGTTTTACGCACATATGTATACAAAGAATACACCAAAGGTTAGGGTTTTCTTTCAGTTTATTGTGTATACACACACTTCACAGGTTGTTTTTTCTTCTCTAAAAAGTCTGTACACTTCACAAGACAGTACAAACTAGCTACAATCTGCTAGCTACACATTTAGGACAACACAGCCCATGATTTTTGCCCTAAAACAGGCAATTATGCTACTCCAACTCTCTGAGAGAGATTTTTCCAGCTCATGTCACGTGGCCCAGGCGCCTCCTCTTCTGTAACTTCCACTTCTGGAATTGGGCCTTCAAGCCCAAGCGCTATCATTTACTTCTATTTCAGGTTCGGCTCACAGAGGGTACTCTGAGGTTTCACTTTTTCATCTTCATATCAGCTTCAATGGCACAGCGGCGCCCCCTCGTACCCCCATCCTAGATGATGGGCAGACAAAGAAAGTGAGCATAAGTACCAGTTGGTTAGGAGTTAAGAGAAAATATGTTAACAAGATGTTAGGGATTTGGGGTAAGAATCAGAAAAATCCATGAAATGAGGGGTATAGTTCTGTCTTCCCATAGAGTGGGCAAAAGAGCACCTGGAGTAGCCTGAGAGAGGAAATTTAGGACAGGGTATTTTGTTCCTGCCCACCACAGAGGTCACTGGGGTCCCACAGAATGACTATTAGTCATACCACCCAGGACCCAAATCATGTGCAAAGAACAGAAAGAATTAAAGAAAGGTGGGAGAGTCAGAAAGGTCAGTGGATAGCGAGATTCTTGGCTAACATACCTGTCCAGCTGTTGATCCCTATAAGAAAGGCCTTTCCTGCAGACTGACCCTGGCACTAGTTCCCTAGCACCTCCTGACAGTTGTTTTCCATGAGATCAGGATAATCAGAAGGCTTCTTTCCATCTGCTGTTCTCTCCCTGCAGCCCAGAGCTCCTTCCTCTTGTGCAATACTTTGCTGTCTTCAATAGATAAAAGATCCTATTAATCAGCCTTGCAACAACAGCCAGCCAATTGCTTGGGGATCCAGAGTCACTGTTGCAGGCCAGTAAGAAAGAATGAAGATTACATTGTTCTGTCTGTGGCCTGTAAGTAATATGAACTACCGAACACTTTTGCTGGGCCAGGCCACTTTTACATTTCTAACATGCAAGGACTCTGAAACTTTCGAGTTCATGAACACAAGTTACCTTTGAGGCAACAGTAAGAAAAATACCACCTTGCATTTGTATAATAGTTTAAATATTTTTTTTTTTTAAAGCCAGTTCCATACCTATTATCTCATTTTATCCTCACAACATCCCTGTGAGGTAGGCTGGACAGGTACCTCATTGTATTAGCTCCATCACACACATGAGGGAAACAAGGTCAGAAGAGATAATCTGGTGAGTTTAAGAACACATGGTTTTCTAGCTATTTTCCATCATGCCTCAGAGCCCCATAATGAAAACAGAGTCAGAGGGTTGTTTAATTCATGGAAGAAGAGAGTAAGTCTTTAGGCTAGTTTACTAAGCATATATCTCTAAGCTTACCACCAGCCATTACTGTATGCAATGGTCATTGATACTGAGATCTTTATCTTAATTACTGTTTGTGTATTAGGCAGCATTCTTACAATTTAATATTAGGGGGAAAGAGAAAAACTATGTGCTTAGTATCTGCCAGTATGAGGAACACTTTAAAAACCACTTAGCATCTGATATTTGAGTAGTCTTATATTCCTAAGAAAAGAATTGGCAAAAGGTCAAGAAAGGAACAGGTTACTCCTAGATCCTTAATCAAAATATCATATTTCAGCCCAGTGATCTCATGAACAGTTCCTACCCAGCCCCCACACACACACCCACACCCACGCACACGCAAGCAAAAAGACAGTAATGCAGGAGAACAGAGCTTCTTATTCAAAGACGCATAAACAGAAGTTCAAGACATTGCGAGAGTATGCATGTTGAATTTCCCTCTGCCACCCACCCCCCAGCAGGAGCTGAGAATCTGTGGCAACACCACCCCTTGCAGCCATTCAATACTTACAAAGAGAGAGAGAAGGAAGGCAGGAGAGCCCATGGGGACACTGTCCTGTTAGAGGACAAACAAACACTGATCAGGTTCCACAGAAACTCTCAGCCGCAAGCACTCCAAACCTCAGGACAGAGACACAAGCACCATACACGCAGACAAAATTTTAAAACTCAAGAACAAGAGGAAAGAGATCCAAAAGCAACCTGGCCATTATGCCTCTGGAACAGGAACTGATGGTCCCCAAACTGCTGCAAGCTAAGTCATTTCCCCCACCTTGTGAGCACTCTCCCAGAGGAATTAATGATTCACTCACTCAACTCACAATTTCTCCCATGTGACTGGGCCTTCCAGTTATACTAGGTTTGCTTAATGTTTGGATGGAGCAAACCACCACCATTCTATGATCTACATGTCTGCACAGCACTGGAATGTAGAAGCCAAGCAATACCAAGTAGTAACAACATAAGGGTCCTTGGATGCTTCAGATTTCTAGTACTGGAACACTGGCACATGGGCTCTTTTTTGGTCTCCTCACCTTCTCAGAAGAATCCTGTTTGCGGGTAGAATCTCTTCCTCTCAGACTCTTAGCACTTATGCCAGACTCAGATGTTTGCATAATCAACTGTGTGGCCAGAAATTGCTGTAGGGAGAAGAAACAGGGTTGGGCCTAGAGACCTCATCCAGAAGGAAGAATTAAGACACTTTAGGGTTTGTAAATAGGACTTTGCATAGTACCCTTTTGTAAACAACATTCAAACTACTTCTTGACTGATTCAGTTTTAATTCTAATTGTACATTCTAAGAATCTGAAAATGCCAAATGGTCTTTTTTTCTTGCTATCAAATAGCATATATTACCAAATCAAAACCCCTATGCTCTAAGAATGAGAAAGAATAAAAACTAGATAAAACAGGCAGACCCTAACCCTAAGACTGCCAACCTGTGTCTATGCAGGTATCTTTCTCTTAACAATCCCACTCCTTTCAAAAGACAGCTTCTTGCCCTTTAAAACCTGCCCATTTTTCCCTAAGCAAATGTCCCTTTTTTTTTCTCTTTCCTTAACAAATCTGCCCTTTTGACTTACAACAAAGCTTCAATTTTAACTCACCTAAAAAAAAAACCACAAACCTAGATGAAACAAAGATCATTAAGTTAAGCAATTTGGTAGCTTTTGTAGATAGGCAACATTCCTTCAAGTTCAATATCCCAAAGGGTGCCTGGTAATGCAACTATATATAGAAGTAGGTTCTCTGTGATAAAAAGGAAGAAAAACTATTTGTTGACTGTCTATTTTGTACAAACAACACAATTTAAAAATACACATACTGTTTTATAAAAATTTTATTTAAAACCTTCAGGAGTCTGAAATTATATGCCCCCAAAAAGTAGAGTATTTTCTCACAACTCTTTTACCAAATAGGAGAAAGCCAACACGAGTCCAATAAGAATGAAATTTTATGTTTCTGTGTCCATGATGGCTAGTCTAAGTAAAAGCCACAGTACCCCTTTCTAACATCAATTTGCATCTTTCCCTTCAGTATTTTTACTCCATCCTTGCTAAAATACTAAGACTCCTTAAAGTACCTGAATTTGCTCCAAGACATCTCGCTGCATCTCTACTGCCATGTGATAGACATCGTGGTCTGAACTATTATACATTACAGCATTCTGGAACATCAACATAATGTCACGTTGAAATTCAGCTGTGCTGCGGATCAATCCATTTTCAATGTTTTTCTTAATAGTTGACAAATCCATAGGACTGAAAAAAAAGGGTATGAGTAAATGGCAGTTTTTTGCCCTTGAAGACCTGCCCATCTGTGCCTAAGCACAAAGAGGACCCAACTGGATTTCCTAAACGTATTATTACCATATAGACCTTAACATATATGGTTATATGCCTTCAATCCCAGCTGCCAGGACTCAAACACCATTCCCCTTACCCCAAGGATTCATTAACCCTAAAAACAAAATCAGTAGGGGGCCTCCCCGGTGGCGCAGCGGTTGAGCGCCGGGTTGCGAAGCTGCCCGCGGCCTCTGCGGTGCCGGTTCGATCCCCAACTGCTCCCCGGCCACCAGAGGAGGGTCCCACATAGACCGCAGACCTCTCCTGCCGCCCGCTGCTCCCCTCAGCAGTGTACTTCGGTCCTTCTGCCTGCTCTGCTCCCCGCTCTGGCTCTGGTGAATTCTCTCACCCTCCCGCGCTTCTGACTGTACCCAGTGCATGCATAAACAAAACAAACAAATAAAAACATGCCTCTATAAAAAAAAAAAAACAAAAAAACAACAACAAAATCAGTAGGTATGACAAGCATTTGAGAAAGGTGATAAAGGTGGCAAATTCCTTTAGGCTATCCGTGGATGATCCAGACAATGAACAGCTTAGCACGTTGTCATCCTTAAATTACAACAAACTTTAAATTTAAAGTTTAAATTTAAATTACTTAAATTTACTCTCTAAAGCAAATATTCGTTTATCAACTAATCAACTTATTTTTTTAAGATTTTTTTTATTCATGCATATAAGAACTGGAGTGCAGGCCAGCGGGGTCAGGGGGAGGGAGGAGGTGAGAGGATTCACCAGAGACATAATGGCAAGCAGTGGGCAAGACAGGAGAGATCTGCCTCACCATGTGGGTTAGCTCCCTGGCCAGGGATTCGACTTACACTGCAGAGACTGCCAATAGCTTCATAGCGCTGACTTTAACCTAGTCACCAAGGAGGCCCTCAACTAGTCAACTAATAATCCAGGCTAAATCAGCATGCTAAACGGATCATGGCTTACCGCTGGACAATGCTGTGATAGCCAGGCGCTATGTCATCTGTAACAGGCTGCAGGAAGACATTGGCATACCTGTGCAAAAAAGCAAGGGGTAATTACTGACATTCCTCCAGAAGTACAGGTCAGAGTATAGGTTGGTGCTCTAAGTGAAAATTCTCAAAATTAATGTCCACCAGTCCCACATAAGCCTACTCAAGCTTTCTCTAATCATTAACAATGAAAAGGAACAGAAAATATTCAGATTGATATAGTGAACTTACCTGTGATTAGCTGCAGCTCTCCACACAAGCATGATGGCTTTCTTCCAGATTTTCTGTGCTTGAATAGCTTCCTGATCCTCGCTACAGACAGAGCTGAAATTAATTAAAAAAAAAAAAAAAAAAAAAACCAAAAAAACAGGAGTCCCATTAGGCATGAGTAAAAGAAAGAAAAAAAAAAGGGGGGGGGGTTCCTAGTTAGTTCTTGTCAACTATTTGTTCCCGGCTAAAAGAAGGGAAGATGAAAGAAAGACCCTCTCCTACTTCTCAACTCCAAGAAACAATCTCAGATACTCACAACTGTGAAGAAGCAGGGCTGCTTGGGATAGAATCTGCCAGTGCATGGGACTGCAGCGTAGCATTGTGTATGCTAAAGCCATCGTCGCTCTCGCTAACGGGGGGCTCATTGTCTATCTCTGATAAATAGCCTTCTCCTTGATCCTCCTCCTTGGGCTCCTCCAGGCTGGCCGCCTCGCTGACTCCATCCTCCTCTTCATCGTCACCTGGGGTATCCTTAGACACAGTGTACTCCAGTCAGCAAATTGCAAACAGAGCTACCCAGCAAAGCATCATTAAACATGATCTACATTGTGGGTAAGATCAGCTCTAGAAAATGGCCTCACACTGTTACCTGTCTTGAGCCCTCTATCACTTATACTACCATCTATATACACACACTGACTGATCAAGTAATTTAGAACCTGGACAAAGAATAAGATCCAGGATCTTTTTAAAAGAAAGAAAAAAAAAAGCTACTTACTTAAGACTAAGCTAAGAGGCGTTCCTTCTTTCCCCTTGTTGTTGAGAGGAACTCTGACCCTGGGTACAAAGTTATCAAAAATAGTTTTTATTTTGCGTCTCATCTGATGGAGCAAGCTCTCATCACATTACTTTAAGGTTGTTTGTTGCTACTGCCTTCAATAATTTTGAAAGGAAAACTGATTTTCTCTGATAATGTAATAAATAATGGATTTCTTACATGTTCTTCCTGGTTCTGGTATCCCTATTCAAGCCAAATCAGTCTGTATGTAGCAAAGTTTCTCAGCATGTTACAATGCAAAGAAAGGTCTGTGTGATGTTCACAAACTCAAATGGGAAGCAGCACATTTTGCCATAGTATAACCATAGTGCCTGACTGTCCACTATAGTTTTCCCCCCATATAAAACTCCTTAACCAGTCTGGTCTTAAAGAATAAAGATGCAGTTTACTGAAATTCATTATTAAAAAGGTAGTACTAAAAGGAATCTAGTCACATGGCGAGAGGAATAAAGAAAAGTCTGAAATACCTTTATCTGGCTTCCAAAAATAGTCCCTGATTCTTCTTTCAATGAGTCTGCAGAGGAGAGAAAGACTACCTGAAGATTTTTCACCTTAGCCTTCCCCTTCCTATGGACAATAATCCCCTACAGCTCTCCTTTTCATGCTGACCTATTCTACCTCCTCAACTTACCCACAACCCACAATCCCTCAGAAGTCAAAGCAAATGATTTCAAGTTAGTTACAGAGTACAGATTTCCTGGCCTTATTACTTACCTGAGATTTCAAATTTGTGCTGAGTTTCTGCTTCTAAAGGATCTTCAATAGGATTTGACCCATGTGATGGAGACAACATACTTTCAGGGGATGCCTAAAGACCAAAAAGAACAAATTCCCTAAGTGCTGGTAAATCACTACAGAATACAATTTTATTTTTCCATGAAAATGTGACTAAAAAAGACCACCCATGTAATATAATTCTAAGAGGCATCTTAGCAAGAATAGGATAAGGGTATATAGTATCTAGCACATCTCTGGACTCTGAACATACCAAACATGTCGGAACTCAGGAACACAACAGGAAAAGCCAAAGGCCTAAACTGTTATTTCTTACCTAAGATGTAACACTCCATCCTCCCAGTCCCTCATTTTAAATACCTCTGTCTTCACAGTTGTAAGTGGAGTCTCTTCGCCTTTTCCACTGGAAACATCTGCTTCAGCAATCTCTCCAGTTGCAGTACTTCTGGGTTCTTCATCTAAGTCCTGACTCCTGAGTTCTGGTGGTTCCATACTTGTGGTTGGTACAACTCCAGCTATTTCAGTCCCTGGAACACCCTGCTCTGTTTCTGCAGGTTCCATTTTGATCTCAATACTTGGCTCCCTGATGTCCACCAGTTCATGGATCCCTTTGTTTTCTGATTCCTCAAAGTCCAACCTCTCTTGCTTCACTGTCATCTCTGGTGCTGGGAGAGGAACTGGTTTGTCCCGTTCCTGCTGGATAGGATGTTCCCAGGGACCAGGCAGTGACTGGGGATCATCATTCTCTTCACAGAATGACAGTGCTGCTTCCACTGCTGCCACATCCAGCACTTCAGGATGATCATCCACCTGTCCCATAATACATACACTGTTGAAGCACAGAAAAAAGCCCAAGTCCCTCAATTCTGTTAGCACGAAGTGAGGTGGCCTGAATCTGTAGCTTCTCTCTCCATGTAGTAGAAGCAACCAATGGACAGTGTCCTGTGCAAACCAGCTTAACATAGGGATGGCTGGGGAGATGACTAGTAAGTCAGCATCAAAGGGTTTTGGGATTATGGAGATGGGCAGAAGCAGGTGAGTTGTTTGTTTATGCTTACTATGAGAAGCAAGGAGAGGTTGAGGAGAGAAGCCTATGTTGGACCCATGAGAGATTCTCTGGGGCTTTGTTGAATAGTTACCTTGTCCTCAATGATGGCAATGATGTCTCCAACAGTCTCAAAGTCCAGCTCTTCACCTGTGTAAGACACAGCAATATCCATCTTTTCAGCCAAGTCTAAATCTTCCTTCTCATCTATGCTAGGAGCCTTTGATCCTCCAGGGGCCTCTGCTACCCCTGATCGGAAACACTCTTCTTTGATAGAGTTGATGATCATGGAAATTTCGCTGCTATCCATGGAAACAGTCACAGTATGGGGATCCCCAACAGTCTCCATAGGAACACAGGTATCAGGCTGACTCACTGAGTAAGAGAAAGAGAAAAGCATCTTAGAAGTTTATTTGGTACCAAGAGATCACCTGGAGATCACTCCAAGGCTGTAGACAGATATCAAGTACTTATACACTTAAGTTCAGAAAAAATTATCTTACATCTGCGTATGATTTTTCTCCCCAGTTTTATCTAGAAAGGTGAGAACACAATGTAAAGACCAATCATTCATATATACACACAAACTTAACCTTTCTTCCCCTAACACATAAAAATACCCACCCACCTCTTCTCATATCTTTGGTTTTCTAAGCATGGCACATATCCATGGAGAACAGAACAGAAACATCTGAATTGGAGCTGATGTTCTGAGCCACGTTTCTCTAACTGAAGCTCAAAATGAAATTATGGACCTAGGGCTGCTCAGGGCGTGGGTCAGGGACGCACCTGGAGCTACACTCTCAGGAGTGGAGACAGCCGGAGCAGAGGATGGTGCTTGCAGCGTAGGCATCATGACAATGGTAGCCTGGGACACAGGCTCTACAGGGGGTGGCACAAGTTTAACTGGAGGTTCACTGGCAACAGTAGTGAAGGAAGCAAGAGGTGTGCTGAACTGTGTAGGACCAGCTTCTAAAAGCCGGGAAAGAGTGGGAGCACCTAACAAAGAGGTACACAAAATGAGGTAAGAAGGAAGCACATGAACAAGAAGCAATAGGCACTTTAAGACTCAACCAAGAAAAATTTAAGTCTCAAAGGATGAAAGCAACTCCTCTGTTGAGTAAGTTTAGTATTTATATCCTTTAAGGTATTTTGCCATGTTAGGAATGACCCAAACCACTAGAACACACAACACATGAAAAACAGGAGGGGTTTTTCCTCAGAAGAAAACTGACAAAAAAGACCCTACAAAAAATTGGTGTGATCAAATCTGTAACTTCTGGTAAAGCAAGCTGTAAGCCACCCAAATTCTACACCATTCAAATATGAGTATCTAATGTTTGTTTGGCAGTTTAGAAAGCATTTTTTTTTCTTTTACATTTTCTACCTCCTGTAATTCTCAATACATCCTTGTGAAGTAAACACGTGGCAATTAATAAGCAAACTGAGGTTCCGCAGATAACCATCTCAAGATAATAAAATCAGTGTGCAGCATGGGACTCAAGCACAGTTTTCAGAACTAAGAGTTCTAAATCTTGGCCCCCTAGTCTATAATCTCAGGTATCTCTAACACCTGATGCTTTTTTTTAAGCTCCAGACATACAGTTTCTTTTGTACTATTCTTCAGATACTATTATTCCTCAATATGAGTAACTATGCTGTGGTCATGCAGATATATTAGTATTTTGAAGATGGACTGGATTTACAATCTGAAACATCGAATGGTTTCATAGGTTAAGTAGCTCCACTATTGGACTTTAATTCTAAAACTGACAGCAGCTTAGTAATAAAAGCTAGAAATCAGCAACAGTCAATGACAAGTTCAATTTCTTCAAAGTAAAAGTAGATAATGAAAAAGTGGTAACATACCTGAGG
This sequence comes from Talpa europaea, assembly GCF_964194135.1. Lineage (NCBI taxonomy): Eukaryota > Metazoa > Chordata > Mammalia > Eulipotyphla > Talpidae > Talpa > Talpa europaea. Next base: position 31,873,899 of record NC_140080.1, read on the forward strand.
CAGCAGGGGAGGCTGCAACAGTGCTGGGTGTTTGCTGCATCTCCCCACCATGTATCATGGGAAGGACCCCGCCTACCTCCAGGAGGACACCTGTACTGTTCAGGTGGCCAGAAGTCACAGCCATTTCATTCTCATTGACCTACCAGGGAAGAATAGAGATGAAGGCTACACTCAAGTTTTCCTTTGCTACCACTTCCCATAAAAGTTCCAGCAGTTGACCAGACTTCATGGAACTAAAAGTTAATATCCAGAGATAATTTCAGACCCAAGGGAAAAGCTAATTTTCAAAACATAAGAGTTCTCTGGAGAAGACCCAAGGATACTATCCACTTACTCTTTGGTTTAAGTTAACATTTAACTAGATCTTTTTTTCTTTTGAACTTTTTTTTTCCATGTCATATTTTAGGTCCCAGGTACTCCCTTCCAAGTACTAAATCACCACAGCTCTCAAACACCCACAGAAGTCTCCATACCAGTCTGGGGCTAGTAGGCAGGAGGCTGCCCTTCTTCAAGAGCTCTGACAGCAGAGGGGAGGGGGGTGGAGTTGCTTTCTGTCCAAGCATCTTTTTCTGGGGTGAATCATCTGTTACTGGGGTCATGGGGGCTTCTAAGGGTGCAGAGCCTGGAGGAAGGGTGTCAGGAATCCCAGGAAACGAGGTGACTGGGGTACTCGGCAAAGTCCCAGGGGTTACCTAAGAGACAACAGAGAACCTTTATCTGACTTCTCAAACTCTGGAAGGTTCCCTACTAATCTGGATGGGTTAGTGTGTCTAATTATTATTTAATTAGTCCTGAGAGGAACTGCCCAGAAACCCTCTAGCACTCCTGCTCTCAGTCATACTTTTCTTCCCCAAAATTTTTAATCTTCCACCCACTAAAACACACACTGATGCAACATTCCACCCAAGGTGCCTTTCACAAATGCGTTACTCACTACCAATACTATATTTATAAAGAAACTGGCTCATTTCAGCAAGAATTTTATACTAGTACACTTGGCAAACATTTCCTTAAAACATAGTCTTTTACCTATCTCTCAAAAAGTCAAAGGTCTCAGTGTTTTTAGGTTCACCCTTATCTTAAGAGCACAGAACGTGGTAAATTAATTCTTTCACATTCAGACCAAAAGAGGAAATTGCCCCTAGGCTGAAAATGGTTTCCTTATCACTCAGCTCTCTGCTGGCTTACTGCCCCTTGGTCAATTCCTGCAAACGGACATACACTCACCCCAGAGGTGGCCTCTTCCATACTGGTTGCAGACAACTCCCCAAGTGGATAATCACCTCCTGGGGAGGCAGAATCTATAGGAGAGCGGACCATCACGGTTGGTAACCTCCGAGGGGGTGTTTTTACTGCTTGACGAGCTAGACCATAAAAGAAAATGATTTCTAAGTCTCCAAGATTAAACAAATCAAAGTAGACATACTCTGCTATCATAAAATAAGGGGCAGAGGCCTCCCTGGTGGTGCAAGAGGTTAAGATGCAGCACTATGAACCTATCCACCGCCACTGAAGCACGCATTCGATCTCTGGCCAGGGAGCTACACATGCGTTTGATCTCTGGCCAGAGGAGCTACCTCTCCTTTCTCACCTGTTGCTCCCCACAGCAGTGTATTTCAGTACATCTGCCTGTTCTGTTCCCCATTCTGTCTCTGGTGAATCCTCTCACCCCCCACATCTCTGGCCTGCATCCCAGCTCTTGTATGCATAAAAAAAATTTAAAAAAAAAAAAATAAGGGACAAAAAAGGATGCTACAAAGATAAACAGCTGGGACTATATCAAATTAAAGAGCTTCTGCACAGTAAAAGAGACAATAACAAAAACAAAGAGAAACCCCATCGACTGGGAGAACATTTTTGCACACAACACTAATGATAAAGGACTGATCACAACAATCTACAAAGAGCTGACGAGACTCAACAAAAATAAAGAAAATAATCCAGTCAAAAAAAGGGCAGAAGAGCTAAAAAGAAACTTCTCTTAAGAGGAAATGCAAATGGCCAACAGGCATATGAAAAAATGTTCAACATCACTTGTAATCAGGGAAATGCAAATCAAAACTATAATGAGATACCATCTTACACCAGTGAGAATGGCACATGTTAAAAAAAACTAGCAACAACAAATGTTGGCGAGGATGTGGAGAAAAAGGAACTCTCCTGCACTGTTGGTGGGAGTGCAAACTGGTCCAACCACTATGGAGAGCTGTGTGGAGATTCCTCAACCTACTAAAGATGGAGCTTCCATATGACCCAGCAATTCCACTCCTAGGTATTTACCCAAAGGACACAGAAACATCAATTCCAAAGAGCACCTGCATGCCTATGTTTATAGCAGCACTATTTACAATAGCTAAGCTTTGGAAACAACCCAAATGCCCAAAAATAGATGACTGGATCAAGAAGATGTGGTATATATACACCATGGAATATTACTCAGCATTCAAAAAAGATAAACACATGCAATTTGCAGCAACATGGATGGCGCTGGAAGGGATCATGCTCAGTGAAATAAGCCAAAAAGAAAAAGAAAAATACCGGATGGTCTCACTCATAGCAGGAATCTAGAAAACTTAAATAAGGGACCAGGAAAAAGAGTAACTATAAGAAAGAAAATATCAACATCAACAAACAACTATGAACCAGAGACACTCTATGGGGGGTGGGGGGGCGGGGAAAGGAGGGTTGGGGTCAAAATAAAGGGGTTGAAATTGTATGGGGAATACAAAAATTTAAAAAAAAAAAAAAAAAGGATGCTACATCACTAAAGCAACATTGAGTTCCATCCCTTATCTAATAGCTTAGCTATTTTCAATCTTTTCAAAAATCTTTTGACTTCTAAAACCTTAATTATGTTTGGTGTCTAACTATAAGCCTTTTTGTCATAAAAGGACTAGTGAGATCTGAGCCTCACTTATTTCCTAAGTTTCTTCAAGGACATGAAGGAATGTTTTTATTATAGTAAGAGATGTCAGAGGAAAGAGTGCAAGGAAATTGTAATTAGTGGATTCTGTTACAAAAAGGCCTTCAACTGTCATTAGCATGCAGTAATGTAGTTAGTGTCTAAACAGGAACCAGGTTCACCTTACCCTGATATGCAGCATCTGTAGCCTTCCTCTTTACTTCAGCCTCTTCTTCCTCCAATTTCTTTTTCCTAGGAAGAAAATGAGAGGTTAGATCTTAGCCAACTCTAGCTCTACACAGTTCTCAGTGCCTGCACAAGGAAATTTTTTTGCCAAGTTAGCACTTTCTGAAGGATTTAAATAGGAATCATTATCAGCAAAACAGGGAATTTACACCTAACTACCACTTCTTCACCTAGGTAAACCAGAACCACTTTTAAGTTAGAACTAAGTCCTCACATTGAAATGTTTCATCTCATTACCTTCTAGGACTCAACCCACCCCCACCCACCTCAGGCCATTCTGCAGTTATCCCCTTCCAGAATCTCTCAAGTTTAATGGGATGACAGATGGAGAAAATAAGCCAGATTACTTGAGGAGGAAATGGAGTAAAAGAGAAAGGAGCATAGGAGAACAATATAATATAACCCACATTGCAATGTCATTGCAAAGCTCATCCAGTCTGCTGTCCATGTGTCCAGCTTGAATCAGTTCCGCATCTCTTTTCAACCGTCTGTAGGACAAAAGGGAGATATGGTGGACCGTGTTTGTTAATCTGTTATTTTAAAAATGATGACCAGTTATCAGAACTCAGACCCTTTTGACTCTCCCAACAATTCGGTATTTTCTCTGATAAGTACCTATATTTTTCCTGGGTTTCCTTTATCACTTTTTTTAGTTCCTCAACTCGTTCAGCAGTCAGTTTCCGAACAATGACATCTTCAACAGTTTCAACCACTTCTCCCTTTTCACCCCGTTTCCGTCTGTGGAAAAAATTTTAACACCACATATTTGAAAAAGGGAGTATTTGTTCCCCACTCCCACTTGTTTTCTTTGAGCCTTATCTACCACCTAATTATAGGTAACATCTGCTATGCTTTTATCACCTGGTAATATAAACAGCAGATTTCCTCAGTAAATAGTCTACACTAAGGAGACATGGCTTAAGTACCTGTCTTCTACTCACTTTGGGGTCTCAGTGGTCTCCAGAAGCTCTGAGTACTGGGAAGCACAATGCTATGGGGAAAAGCAGGAATATGATGAGCAAGTCTAAAAAGGAAAGATCTTTCAAAATTTCAACACGTTAAAGTTTAGAGACAGGAGCCACATGTAATATGAGTAGTTTCTAGGAAGGCAAATTAATTATTCTGCAGTCAAATCAATTCAAAATAATCAACACAAGGACACAAAAAAGGGACACTCTCTCTTGGCCTAGAGTTTGCGTACTGGGGAAAAGACAACCTAATGGGCAGTATTTATAGCTAGTATCTACTGAGATATTAGCCATACACCAGATAGTATATTAAATGCTTTACAGCATTTAGCAAATGCAAACTGAGTCTTTAGAATTGAAGCAACTTTTACCTTTATTTTACAAATGACAAAACTGAAGACCATGGCCCAAAATTTTTAAGTGGAGTCATACTAAATCTAGATCTAACTCCAAAGCCTGGACTCTTAAGTGTCATGCTACACCAACACGGACAGTTTGTAAAACGAACATACATGGATGAATTCGCAAACAATAGGAAAATGCATTTTGTTGGGACTTACTTTTTGAGAGAACCAGTCTGGAGGGCGTCCAGGTTCTGCAAAGGGCTTAATTGCTCTGCTAACGGATACCCTACCAAATGAGAAAAAACATATTAACAAACCAAATAGAAAAAAGAGAGAGAAGGTATCCTGAGAGTTGAAGAATACAAACTCGGATTAAAAAACAGCAACTGGAATGTATTCTGAAATACGTAAGGATGAAAAATGACACAATTACTTAAAAGTCATTTAAAGAGAGGGCCTCCCTGGTGGCGCAAGGAGTTAAGCACTTCACTATGAAGCAATCCGCCGCCTTCGCGGCACAAGTTCGATCCCCAGCTGGCCAGGGAGATTCCCACATGGCGAGGCAGACCTCCCCTGTCTCGCCCTCTGCTCCCCTCAGCAGTGTACTTCCATCAGTCTGCCTGTTCTGTTTCCCACTCTGTCCCTGGTAAATCTTCTCACCCCCCGCACCTCTGGCCTATACCCAGCTTGTATGCATAAATAAATAAATCTTTTTTAAAAAGATCATTTAAAGGGAGATTCATTGCTAAATCATTTTTTCTGGGTAATTTACTTCCGAGGAGAAATAAAGTTTTGGGTTTTTTTAAAAAAGCAATTTTGGGGCCTCCCTGGTGGCGCAGAGGTTAAAGACAGCTCTATCAAGCTATTGCCAGGCACCGCAGGCATGAGTTTGATCCCCCACTGGCCAGGAGCAACCCACATGGCGCAGCAGAATTCTCCTGTCTCACCCACTGCTCCCCTCAGCAGTGCATCTCAGTAGATCCACCTGTTTTGCTCCCCACTGTCTCTGGTGAATCCTCTCACCCCCAACACCTCTGGCCTACATCCCAGTTCCTGTATGTATAAATGAGTAAAAATGAATATTAAAAAAAAAATTAACGATGGAAAGTACTGCAAAAAACCATATGGGAATTATTTGTAATTTCACACCAGTAGAAAACTGTCACAAAATCTACACAATCAGTCAGAAGGAAAAAGATATACATCAGATGTTTTCACTTATAGGAGGAATCCAGAACTAAATAAGGGGTCAGAAAAAAAAAATAATAAAGAAAAAACCAAAACTAGCAGGCAACTACAAATCAGAGACAGTCTGTATGGGAGGGAGAAGGATCAAAACAGAGGAGGGAATAGCACAAGGACTGTGGTGATGGTTCATGGGTAAACTAATGGTGAGAATTTTATGGGGACTATACCTGAAAAGAGAAAGCAAACACTGTACAGAATAAACAAAGATGAAGCCTCCCTGCTGGCGCAAGGGTTAAAGTCTCAGCACTATCAAGCTATCACTAGCCAGCCACTAAGGCAACAAGAGTTCAATCCAGATCCCCTGGCCAGGGAGCTAACTCACATGGCCCAGCAGACCTCTCCTGTCTCACTTGCTGCTCCCTTCAGCAGTGCATTTCAGTAGCTCCACCTGTTCTGCTTCCCATTCTGTCTCTGGTGAATCTTCTCACCCTCATAGCTCTGGCCTACACCCCAGTTCTTGTATGCATAAATAATTTTTTTTAAAAAATGAAGATATAAAATATATATAAATATTTTTAAAAAATCAAGGAGCTACAGTACAAATTAATAAACTACATTTTAAAATTCAGTGTAAAAAATATCACAAGTAAAACCAAATAGTAGACTAAAAAAAACCCCACATTTCATAGCACAAATGGTTCCTCTCCCTAAAATGAGTCACTCAACTTGAAGAAAAATAGGAAAGGCCAGTTTACACATGAAGATGTTGAACCTCACAAGATAAATGCAAATAAAAAATACAAAGAGATACATTTCTACCTATTATTATATTGTCAAAGGGCAAAAACATCTAATTCCACATTTTATGAGTTAAGGCATAGAAAAATAAGTACTCCAATACACTACTAATGTGAGTATAACTTGAAACAATCTCTAATGCAGTTTGAAATATTTACCACTTTTGCCCCCAAGTTTTGTTTTTTAAAGTAGAGGGTGTAGTTGTGGAGGGGGATAAGAACTGAGCTATCAGGGAGGGAGAAAAATACTGATCAATTTTATAAATTCATATTCCTTGACCCCCATATTTCCACTTTGTTTATTTTAAAGATATAATTTATCTATTTTTAAAGATTCATTTATTTATGCATACAAGAACTGAGGTATAGGTCAGAGGTGTGGGGGTGGTGAGAGGATTCACCAGAGACAGAGTGGGGAACAGGCAGAAAGACTGAAATACACTGCTGACAGGAGCAGTGGATGAGACAGGAGAGGTCTGCTGCGCCATGTGGATTGCTCCCTGGCTGATCGGGGACCAAACTCATGCTGCAGAGGCTGCAGATTACTTCACAGTGCTGTGTTTAACCCCTTGCACCACCAGGGAGGCCCTAGAGATATAATTTATAAATACCATGGAAAGTAGCATCTGTATTAGCAAAATGTCTACCAATACCAATTAAATAAATTATGGTATAAACATAAAACAAAACCAGGTGGCTATTTAAAAAAAAAGGTATGAGATAGATCTTGACAGATCTTCATACATAAAATGATCTGATATAGTACTAAGTAAAAGAAAAGTAAGGAGAAACAGCAGCAAGGCAAAGAAGAATATGTGCAGTATACACATGGAAAAAAAACCTGTATATGTCTATATACACAACAAGATTAATCTGGAGAGACATATAAGAAAATGGTAACAGGGCCTCCCTGGTGGCGCAGGCAGTTAAGTGCAGCACTGTGAAGCTGTCCACAGCCTCTGCAATGCTGGTTCAGTCCCCACTGACCACGGAGATACCCACATGGCGGGGCAGACCTCTCCTGTTCCACCCGCTGCTCCCCTCAGCAGTGTATTTCCTCAGTCTGCCTGTTCTGTTCCCCACTGTCTGTCTTGGGTGAATCCTCACTCTCCCGCACATCTGGCCTGTACCCCAGTTCTTGTATAAAAATAAAACTAAATCTTTAAAAAAAAAAAAAAAAAAAAAAGAAAATGACAACAATGGGGGATTAAATACAGTGATGGAAGACACTATACTATTTGAATTTTGACCCTTATGACTTGGTACCTCCTCAAAAGAGAAATACAAATTAGATTTCAAAGGTTTACCTGAGTGATCTTACACTGTTTTTATAATAAAAATTTGAGACAAAGTACAGACTGGAAACTATTCAAAACACTTTATCTGTGTTGCTTTAATCTGAATTGTATTTAGTTCAGAAAGAAATATCTAATTAGTGTATTTCACTTTGTTTTAGGGGTTGCTATTTAACTGAGCTCAGAAACACCTACTACCTAGAATATCCTGGTCACCTATTATCCCTGACTGCTTGCTTCCATCAAATTTGCAAGGAAGTATAAGATGTTAGCAAGCTTTGGAGGGCCTACAAAATACTTTTCTAACGTCCTCTCCCCCACTCCAACAAATAGGGGTACATACCAAAAGGCTTGCATTCTGTCATTGAGAAAGGACCTTCTCCATCTGTGCTGTACAAATGATAAGGTTTTAATTTCAGCAATTCCCTGCCCATTAAGGGTAGACTAAAAAAAAGGGCGGGCCAGAAAGATTAGAATAGGTCAGGGCCTCCCTGGTGGCACAGGCAGTTGAGCACGGTGCTGTGACACTGTCTGCAGCCCCTGCAGTGCTGGCTCTATACCCACCGGCTGCAGAGCAACCCACATGGCACGGCAGACCTCTCCTGTCTTGCCCGCTGCTCCCCTCAGGGGTGTATTTCGGTCCGTCTGCCTGTTCTGTTCCCTGCTCTGTCTCTGGTGAATCCTCTCACCCTCCCGCACGTCTGGCCTGTACCCCGGTTCTTGTATAAATAAATAAATCTTAAAAAAAAAATAGGTCAAAGAAAAACAGGAAGAACAGAATCAATGCTTTAATAATAGCAAGGATCACAAACTTTTACTAAACAATGCTTATAACTACTTCCTGTCTCTTTTTTTCCCCTAGGATGAAGGTTTTCAATCTGGAAAGGAATAAAAAGTTACTGAAATATTTTCAGTATTTCAAAAAGTATAAAGGTAGCAATTATTTTCTCCTAGGATACCAACTAACAAAACTAGTCAGATTCACTTTTAGCTAAAATATCAATAAGCCATGCTTAGGGTCTATGAAGGAAGATCGCTAAAATTAAAAAAGTATATACCTCAGATCTAGCAATCACACTTTTAAGAAACATCTTACAGAAATACTGACACAAAGACCCATAAACTGTAAGCCCCACAAAATGCTATTCAGCAGGACAATCAGTAAAGAGAGAAATTCTCTAAGTACACCAGAGAGCCAAATTCAAAATGGATGAACTTAAAGGGGTGGATGGGCTGAGGCAGAGAAAGATGATGGTTCTGAACCTTGCCCAACATTACAGAGCAACAGGACATAGCAAATCCTACTCTGTATGGGCTGTCTGGATGGTAACTGGACCTAGTCCAGTAATCTCTTCTTATCTAGGTGCTAAAAAGAATAGTCTTACTGGGAAGATGAATTCTGCTGGGGCACTTGGATATACAAAAAATTTGTATTCTGGTCTAAAACAATTTTTGCTGCAGTTGAGAAAGGGGCATAACTGAAAGTATAATTTAAAAAATTAATGAGGGCCTCCCTAGTGGCACATGGGTTAAGATGCAACCTATGAAGCTATCCGCAGCCACTGCAGCACGAGTTCAATCTCCTGCCAGGGAGTTACCCACATGGCACAGTAGACCTTTCCTGCCTGGCCCACTGCTCCCCTCAGCAGTGTATTTCAGTCGCTCTGCCTGTTCTGTTCCCCACTCTGTCTCTGGTGAATCCTCTCATGCCCCCCTACCTCTGGCCTGCACCCCAGTTCTTGTATGCATAATAAATCTTTAAAAAGATAAATAAAAAAAAATGAATGAGGAATAACTGTCTTTTAAAAATGAAAAAGAGGGCCTCCCTGGTGGTGCAAAGGGTTAAGCACCGCACTGTGAAGCAATCCACAGCCTCTGCAACACGAGTTCGATCCCCAGCTGGCCAGGGAGCAACGCACATGGCACAGCAGACCTCTCCTGTCACGCCTGCTGCTCCCCTCAGCAGTGTATTTCTATCAGTCTGCCTGTTCTGTTCTCCACTCTGTCTCTGGTGAGTCTTTTCACCCCCCACATCTCTAGCCTGTACCCCAACTCTTGTATGCATAAATCAATCTTTTTTTTTTTAAAGATTATTTATTTATACAAGCACTGGGTACAGTCAGAAGTGCGGGAGGAGGGTGAGAGAATTCACCAGAGCCAAAGAGGGGACAGGCAGATGGACGAAGTACACTGTTGAGGGGAGCAGTGGGCTCGGCAGGAGAGGTCTGTCTTGCCATGTGGGACCCTTGACGGTGGCTGGGGATTGAACAGGCACTGCAAAAGCTGTGGGCAGCTTCACAGCCCAGCGCTCAACCGCTGCGCCACCAGGGGAGGCCCTAAATCAATCTTTTTTAAAGAAAAAAAAAACAGGGGGCCTCCCCGGTGGCGCAGCAGTTGAGCGCTAGGTTGTGAAGCTGCCTACAGCCTTGGCAGTGCCGGTTCAATCCTCGGCTGCTCCCGGCCACCGGAGGAGGGCCCCACATGGCACGCAGACCTCTCCTGCCACCCGCTGCTCCCCTCAGCAGTGTACTTCGGTCCTTCTGCCTGCTCTGCTCCCCGCTCTGGCTCTGGTGAATTCTCTCACCCTCCCGCGCTTCTGACTGTACCCAGTGCTTGTATGAATAAATAAATCTTGAAAAAAAAAAAAAGAAAAATAATAAAAATGAAAAAGGGTATGTCTGGGTGGCAAACAAGATTGGAAACCACAGTTCTACTTTCTGGTACTTAAAAAGAAATAGTGAGTGCCAAGATAATTCAAGAGAGAAAGAATGGTCCTGGAGTAGTTGAACAGTCACATACAAGAGACTCCTTCCTGTCTTGCAACAAACATGAAAATTAACTCAAAATGGACCATTTAAAAAAAAGTGTAAGCACTAAGACTACTGAACTCTTAGGAGAAAACAGAGGTGGTTTCTTTCTTTTTAAAAAAGATTTATTTATTTATTTATTTATGCATATAAGAACTGGGGTACAGGCCAGATGTGTGGGGGCAGGGTGAGAGGATTCACCAGAGACAGAGTGGGGAGCAGAACAGGAAGAATGACTGAAATACACTGCTGAGGAGAGCAGCGGGTGAGTCAGGAGAGGTCTGCTGCGCCATGTGGGTCACCTCCCTGGCTGGCAATCGAACACATGCTGCAGTGGCTGCAGATAGTGCTGCGTCTTTACCCCTTGCGCCACCAGAGAGGCCCCAGTAAGTGGTTTCTTAACTATGACATGAAAAGCCCAAGCAACAAAAAAATAAACTGGACATATCAAATTTTAAAACCTTTGTGCTGCAAATGATGCCAACCTAGAAAGTGAAAACGCAACACACAAAATAGGAGAAATATTTGCAAATAATCTGACAAGAGATTTGTGTCCAGAATACATAATGAGTTGGTAACTAATAATAAACAGAAGATAGCCCAATTGAAAAATGGGCAAATGACCTAAACAGACATTTCTCCATAGAAAACCTATAAACTGCCCATAGACACATGAAAAGATGCTGGGTATCATTAGTCATCAGATATGTAAATCAAAACCATAGTGATACACAACTTCATACCACTGGCATGGCTATGTGCAGAAAGACAGAAAATAGCGTAGATCACACAGAGGAATTGGGACCCTCATTCACTGCTGGTGAAAATGTAAACAGTGGGGTTCTTTTGAAAATAGTGTGGCAGTTTCTCAAAGAGTTATACATATATTTAACATATGCAATTCCACTCTTCTGTGTTCACACAAAACTTTGCACATGAATGTTCAACTGAAGGATAAACAAAATGTGGCATACCTATACAGCCACCTATGCAGCCTTTAGTAACAAAAAGGAATAAAGTATTGCTATAGACTACAACAGGAAGAACCTTAAAGCATTATGCTGTTGGTCACAGAAGACAACAAATTATATGACTCCATTGATATGAAATGTCCAGAAGAGGCAAATCTACACAGACAAAGTAAGTGAGTTTGCCTGTGTGTGTGTATTTGTGCGTGTATGTGGTGTTAAGGGAAGAGAAGAGAGTTGAGGGACTGCTAGGGTGTCATAGGTTTCTTTTCCCAGCAATGAAAATGCCGTAAAATTAATTGTGGCTAAGATTGTATAACTCTGTGACTATACTAAATTCTGTGAACATTTTGGGTTAAACTTACGACATGTGAATTATATTTCAATAAGGTTTTAAGAAAGACATGTTCCTTGAATTGTTAGCATGATTAGCCCTAGGAATTCATCAGTGTGAAGAAATCCCCACTAGCTTCTAATCCCAAGAAAGCAGACATCCCAGACACCTTACCAATTTTGATCTCCACTCCTCATGACAGAAGATGCTAAACACAGCTTCTCTCGGATAGACCATGGCTCTGTGGGGCCAGTACTTAGTAGTTTGTGTTCTGAAAAGAGAAAGTTCACAATCGCTGAGGAACTCGTTTTGAGCCCCAAAACAAGGATTAAAAAACCTAAAACAAAACATAAAACCTGGTAATGACAAAGTGAACCACTATAACCAAATCTTGATTCTTCATCTCTCCAGTAATATCACCCTGGTAGGGTATCCGCTCACTGCATGAGAAATGAGTATCTGGCAAAACATTTTACCCCTTCAAACACCATGACTACTACGTATTATTTAAAAAATGGGGGGAGGGGATATCAGGTTACGATAAGGCAGTTCTACCGAAAAGCACAGTTCTAAGAACATTTTATTCCAATTTGAACGCAAGGGCTCATTTCCTAAGATTCCAAGGGGCCATCACCTCCTACTGCCCCGCCTCCTCAACATAAACTTGTTTACATCTCGCTGATACCCTGCGCTCCCCACCCTTAAGCTGGAAATACCTTTTCCCCTCACGAAACAGAGGGAAATACCTAAGCTGCACGAAACTCAATTTCCCCAGCTGCAAAAATTGCTCGCTGTTAAAATATCCTCCTCCGTTGTGAGACAAGAGTTCGGGCCTCGCAAACACTGGTCAGAAAATAAATGGCTCTTTGAGATGCCAGACACTCCGTATGGCTCACATCTCTTCGTCTGCACGACTGCGTTTCTGTAGCTCGTTATCTCACCCCACAGAGCACCTGAAGAAACAGGTTCTCTGAGCTGTTTCTAATCTCCGCGGCCTCCCTGAGACTCAGAACCCTACACTTCTGGGGCCCCCAACCGTTGTACTTCACGAAGCCGCCAAACACAGCTCTCCAAAGCTCATGGGCTCTCGTGCAATTCCTTACTCTTAGTCCTTCAAGGTGCGATAGAAACTTGGTGCCTGGCCTCAGCTCTAGAACGGCCTACCAAGGAAAAGCGGAGCAAATACTCACTGCCCGTTCCTGTCGCCATCTTCGCCCCGAAATCGCGAACTCCTGAGGAAACACTGTCTGATAAGGCCGAAACCCGAGGAACTCTGGGAAACAGAGTGCCGGCGTTTGTTCGCGGTGCCTCCTGGGACATGTAGTTTTATTCCCTCACGGGAGGACTAAGCCCCCCCTAAACCAGGTCTTGGGTGCGCTCCTCGGAAGAAAAGTTGGTAAAGAAAGAAGAAAGGCGGCCGCTGAAGCTTCAGGACTCCCTTTAGACGTCCTCCAAAAGAAATACCTACGGTTCTCGAAAAAGTGTTAAGCTGGGAGGCTATTCCAGATGCTCCAACACGGAACGCCGACAGTTGGTAACCCGGATCCACTTCGGAATGAAAAGGTCAAGCCTAAGGAGACCGTTTCCCAGTCTGGCCCGCCCCCTTTCCTTGCGCTGATTGGTCACTGCGGGCTTCGTGATCTGATTGGCTGAATGAACGCAGCGCGTAATTTAAAACATTGTATCGGTAACAAAGCTGCCCCTCAAGGGTGGAGTTGTGTTCTCTCCCCTCGACTGTTCAGGTTCTTCGGCCGATTGTGAGTGAGCCGGTACCGGAGGAAGAACAAGTATTGCGTCTTTGGGTGAGTGCGGCTGACCGGTAGCGCGGGGCACCAGCTCTTCCCCTCGCGAAATAGGCTTTCAAAAAGCGTAGCTCGCAGTGTCCTTCCCCCCCTTCGTACCGCTCTCCTTGTGGTGGGGCTGGCGGCGAGCTGGGAGCAGGAACCTAGAGCGCCTGACACCACCTTCGCCGCACCCTTGGGCGAGGCACTCAAGTCCGAGCGTGGCCGCCTTCTGGAACCGAGTATCTGTTCTTTCTTGTTCGCGGCCGCAAATACCGCCTCAGGCAGGTTCAAACGATTAATTCCCTCCCCTCTGCTGGTAGTTGAGAAGAAAGGGGAGTAGAAATCCAGGCAGATCGAGGTGTTCTCGGGCAAGGAAACTGTTTTCTTCCTGAAATTTGCAGTTCCTTCTGTTCCCTAAGGTTCTCCCTGTCCATTCTTGTCTCGTTTTAGACTGAAACAATCCCTGCTGTCATGTCGCAAGGGATCCTTTCTCCGCCAGCCGGTTTCTTGTCCGATGAGGAGGTCGTAGCCTCCCCCATGTTTGAGTCCACCGCTGCAGATTTGGGGTCTGTGGTACGCAAGGACCTACTATCAGATTGCTCTGTCATCTCCACCTCCCTGGAAGACAAGCAGCAGGTAAAGGAGCGAGACCATCTTTCTGTTCAGGCTAGCAGTTGTAAATACTGGTTAATATGAGCTCAAAGACCAGTATCTTTTCCCCTCACGATAGACATGCAAGCCATAGTTGATATTACAACCCGAATTTCCATTGAACTTAATGGCAGTACGACCTTGTGCAAATTAGTTAACATCTGGGCCTCATGGTTAGGCCACCACCCAAGTACCAATAACCCTTCATTCAGCCTTTGCTTGCCCACTCCTTCCCCTCTGGTAACCTCAATGCTGCAGTCTTATTCCAAAGGTTTGTATTAGTTTTGTCTGTTCCTTTTCTGTTTCATTATGTTGCACATGTGAATAATATTATTTGTAAAAACCAGCATTCTTAAGGGTCTGAGACATCAAATTTGAGGCCCCTCTCTGTCTTCTTTGCACTGGGAACAACTCTCCTGCTACATCCTCTCATCCCCAAAAAATGTATGCCTGTGCCAAGTTCCTCTCCACCCCCTCCTTTGTCTGGAGCACCTCACTGCTGAAACAGACACACTGACAGATGAGAGCCCCGGCTACTTAGCACTTATTCCTAACTGCAGCTTCCAAACCAGCTCTGTTTCAGGCCAAGTTCATAGGGGCTGGGGCTGCCATGGTAGGGGTGGCTGGCCCTGGGGCTAGAATTTGGAATGTTTGGCAGCCTCATCATTGATTATGCCAGGAACCCTTCTCTGAAGCAACAGCTCTTCTACACCATCTTGGGCTTTGCCCTCTCACAGGCCATGGGACTCCTTTGCCTAGTGGTTGCCTTTCTCATTCTTTGCCATCTCCACTTAACCACAGTTCTCTCTCTCATGTCTTGTCTGCCCTGTACCTTTTCATGTACTTCCCCAGGCAGCCTGGGGAAAGTGGTTGACTCAGGGTTTGATAGGGAAGACAAATAAATACTGTATTAATAAGATGTTATTAAAAAAAATTGAGAGCATGACAGTGAAAAATGCAGAACTACTTGTCCATGAGAACTAGTATTTACATTCCCTTAGTAAAATACTCTCAAGTGCATACTCTCAGTTAATCCTGAGGGAAGGATTATCGTTATTTCTGCTTAACCATGAGAATCAGCTGTTAAATAATGCGCACAAGATTGTACTGCCATTAACTAGGTAGAATATACATTCAGGTTGTAATATCAACCATCGCTTCCATTTATGGAGCCTTTCTTTCTGTAGGCTGGAGCTGCTCAGCTACAGTACTATTAACATTTGGGGGTCAAATAGTTCTTTGTTACAGAGGGCCGCCCTCTGCATCTTAACATGTTTATCAGGATCCCTGTTCTCTACTGAGAGTGAGTAGCACTTCCCAAGAAACCTCTACTGGACTTAGCTAAATGTCCCTTGGGAGACTTAGAATTCTGTTTTACAAAGTTTCTTAACAGCAGGAGCCTTGACAATGTCTTTCACTGTGAACTACTGGAGCCCCTTTGAAATTCCTGGGTCATAAAAAATTAGAGTAGACATTCTAAATATCTGTTGAATGAATGAGGTGGATGCTATTATTAACCCCACTGTACAGAGGAAGAAAGTAAGGCAGCAAAAATTAAAGAACTTATTCATGGTCTCATAGTTATTAAATGATGGAATTGGGAGTGGAATTTAGCTGTGTCTGCCTCCCTGGTGCTGAACTACTACATAATATCACATGCTGATTTTTATACCAGTCAACCAGCTCTTAGATATGTTGTGGCAAGCCAGGTTCGCATAATACTGAAAGACAGGGAAGATTGGTAAAGTAGTAGAAAAGTTGGAATATTCATGGAACCAAAGACTAGCTAGACAAAGACATTTTAAGCAGAATGGGTATAATGTTATCACGATTCCCAGAAATTGTGCTTTGTTTGCCCATCTGCTTAGAGATAACTGCTAAGATTAATCTGTGGTTCTGGTTGGAATTCTGCAACAGGTTCCATCTGAGGATAGTACGGAGAAAGTGAAAGTATACCTGAGAGTCAGACCTTTGTTACCTTCAGAATTGGAACGGCAGGAGGATCAGGTAAGCATCTGAGGGGAGAGAATTCAAGGTGGAAAGATGCAGTGCAGAAAATGTTCCCAGAAATGTTCACTTATGTAAAAATTGTGTCGTTCCCATTCTCAGGGTTGTGTCCATATTGAGAATGTGGAGACTCTTATTCTACGGGCACCTAAAGACTCCTTTGCACAGAGGAGCAATGAGCGGGGAATTGGACAAGCCACCCACAGATTCACCTTTTCCCAGGTACTGAGGTGCTGAGCTATGGAAAAGGGGCAAAATATAGAGGCAACTTACTCCCTCTTTAGAAGGAAGCGTTTTTTTTTTTTTTTTTTTAATTTATGCATAGAAGAACTGGGGGTGTGGGCCAGAGGTTTAGGGGAGGGGAGTGAAAAGATTCACCAGAGACAGAGTGGGAGCCGAACAGGTCAATTTACTGAAATACTCTGCTGGGGGGAGCAGCGGGCGAGACAGGAGAGGTCTGCTGCACTATGTGGGTCAGCTCCCTAGCCGGGGATCAAACTCATGCTGCAGTGGCTGCCGACAGCTTCCGAGTGCTGAGACTTAACCCCTTGTGCCACCAGGGAGGGCCCTAGAAGGAAGCTTTTTTACTCTGAGTCCCTTAAGATGCGTGTCTACAATTTTGAGGACCCTTTTCATGTGCTAAACAGTGTCAAGTATTTCATGTACATTAATTCCTAACAGTTGTAGTACCATTATTGTTATTGTCCCGACAAAGATACTGTGGTTCAGTAAAAATAATGTTGCTGAAGCAATGTAAGTTATCAGTAGTAGTTAGGATTTGTTTGAACCATCCATCTCTAAAACCCACTTTTGAGACCATTAAGTTGCCCCATAGTGTATGCAGCATAAGACTTAGTAGATAACATTCCCTATTTACTGATTTAAATAAAAGAGCGGGCAGAGTGGTTGAGTCCTTGGTATTTTGGGAGCAACTGGTACGACAGTGGGAAGTAGTGGCTTAAGTCATCTCCAGAGCCAACCATCCAGGAAGGGATGCATCTGCTGGCTCTGCACAGATATGGAGTGAAAGAGAAAAGATGGGACTCTCAGAAACTTGATCTGTGTCTAGATATTTGGACCAGAAGTGGGACAGGCATCCTTCTTCAACCTGACCGTAAAAGAGATGGTGAAGGAGGTACTCAAAGGGCAGAACTGGCTCATCTATACATATGGAGTCACCAATTCAGGGAAAACCCACACAATTCAAGGTAAGTAGTAAATCTCACAAAATTGCTGATTGGCCTGTAATGTGTGATCTATTATCTTTTGATGCTGCCAGTTAGGGGAGAAAGAGCTTTGCCTCAATTGTCTTTCACATGTCTCCAGGTACCATCAAGGATGGAGGGATCCTGCCAAGGTCTTTGGCTCTGATTTTCAATAGCCTCCAAGGCCAGCTTCATCCAACACCTGATCTGAAGCCCTTGCTCTTCAATGAGGTAATCTGGCTAGACAATAAACAAATCCGGCAGGAAGAAATGAAGAAATTAGCCCTGCTAAATGGAGGCCTCCAAGAGGTAAAGTTGCTTTCCTTGGGGGTGAGGGTAGAGGGGCAAATCTCCACAAAGTTTTGTGCTTATCATCTCCCTTGGTCCCTCCAGGAGGAGCTGTCCACCTCCTTGAAGAAGAGCGTTTACATTGAAAGTCGGCCGGGTACTAGCACCAGTTTTGACAGTGGTATTGCGGGGATCTCCTCCACCAGTCATTTTACCAACAGTAGTCAGTTGGATGGTATGTATCATGACTGGGCTTTGTCCTAGGTAAATTCCTGCCCCTTCCTCTAAAAGCTGTCAGGATTACAACCTGACCTCCACTTTTTGAGGCCTCCATGGACCAAGGGGGAGATGGAGTACCCTAAGGTTGATACCCTGTACCTTGGCTTCTTCCCCAGAAACAAGTCACCGATGGGCACAGCCAGATACTGCTCCCATAAGTGTCCCTACAGATATTCGCTTCTCCATCTGGGTTTCTTACTTTGAGATCTACAATGAACTACTTTATGACCTGTTAGAACCGCCTAGCCAGCAACGCAAGAGGCAGACTCTTCGACTATGTGAGGACCAGAATGGCAATCCCTATGTGAAAGGTATGGAGCAGCACAAGGAGGCTGCCTTGAACCCTGGAGGGAACTTGGAAAGAGATAAGGTGTTCCTATCTTATGTATGCCCCTCTCTCCTTGGCCTCAGATCTCAATTGGATTCATGTTCAGGATGCTGAGGAGGCCTGGAAACTCCTGAAAGTGGGCCGTAAAAACCAGAGCTTTGCCAGCACCCACCTGAACCAGAACTCTAGCCGCAGGTGAATGGGTTGCAACAGTAAACCTTTCTTGCTGTGTTCCTGAAAAATAATAGTCTCCCACCTGGTCATGTAAGCTGTGCACTGACATTTCTTTTTCTTAACTATCAGTCATAGCATCTTCTCAATCCGGATCCTACATCTTCAGGGGGAAGGGGATATAGTCCCCAAGATCAGCGAGTAAGTTTTTCCATTTAGAGATCTGGGCTTCTTGGCCATAAAGGGTAGTGGGAGGGAGAAGGAGGTCCTCAGAAGAATTATCTGTTATGTTAGATTCTTGTTGCCCTTCCTTGGATAGAGATTCTTGGTGGGTTCTCTCCTGCCCAGAACTATATATGAAGAACTGGAAGGCTCCTAACATACAATCCTCATGTCAGATTCTGCCTGGCATCTTTCTAGGTTGTCACTCTGTGATCTGGCTGGTTCAGAGCGCTGCAAAGATCAAAAGAGTGGTGAGCGGCTGAAGGAAGCAGGAAACATTAACACTTCTCTGCACACTCTGGGCCGCTGTATTGCTGCCCTGCGCCAAAACCAGCAGAACCGGTAAACTTTTGACTACAAGCTGTGGTCCAGTGGTCTGCAATTTGCAGACCTCTGCAATTTGCTGAAGCATCTTGGTCACCACTAGGATACACCCAAGGATGGAGTTCTGTTCACAGATCTTTTCTCTCTGGTTCCTTGCCAGGTCAAAGCAGAACCTGATTCCCTTCCGCGACAGCAAGTTGACTCGAGTTTTCCAAGGCTTCTTCACAGGTCGAGGTCGTTCCTGCATGATTGTCAATGTGCATCCCTGTGCATCTGCCTATGATGAGACCCTTCATGTGGCCAAGTTCTCAGCTCTTGCCAGCCAGGTAAGAAGTTGCAGGTAGATGATTTGCTCGCTTTGAGCTGGTACTTCCATTTAAAGAAGTTATTAGGTACTAGTTATGAATTCAAATTTTTTCCCCCACTAGCTTGTGCATGCTCCACCAGTTCAACTGGGATTCCCATTATTGCACTCATTCATCAAAGAACACAGCTTGAGAGCATCTCCCAACTTAGAGACAAGCGCTAAGATAAACCCGGGGCTTGATGAAGACATTGAAAATGAAGTTGACATCTCTATGTATGGCAAGGAGGTAAGAATGCAAGAGCTTTAGTGTATCAGCTTGATGGCTCACATTTTTCATTCTGCATTCCAGAAGGATCTGTGCCTATTTGGGGCATGGGCATCTGATGCCTCTGATTCATGTGTCCCAACTAGGAGCTCCTACAGGTGGTGGATGCCATGAAAGCACTGCTTTTGAAAGAACGGCAGGAAAAGTTACAGTTGGAGATGCAGCTCCGTGATGAAATTTGCAATGAGATGGTGGAACAGATGCGACAACGAGAACAGTGGTGCAGGTACCAGCCAAGTGACCTCTCTTGGTCTGTCATCTGGATCAACAGATGGGAAGTAGGGACTAGGGTGGAGTTGGACCTCAAGAACTATCTATCCTTCACAGTCACTCCTTATAATCTTTTTTTCTCTTTTCTACTTTCTGACAGCGAACATTTGGACACCCAAAAGGAACTATTAGAAGAAAAGTATGAAGAGAAATTAAAGATCCTCAAGGAGTCACTGACAAGTTTTTACCAAGAAGAGCTGCAGGTGAGTTGCCCTGAACCAACCCCACCTACCTGCTCAGACCCCCATCTGAGATAAATAGATTTTACCTGAAGTAAATAGATTTTATAAACTAGTAGCGCCAGGAATATATAACTCACTTTTCTCTGATCTCCTTAGTGTACATGTGTCATCTATGTTTAGTGAATTAAGGGTTTGGTTAGCTAGGAAATGGTAAAAGTGCTAACAAACAGGCTTTTAAGGCATGAGTATAAGGGAAGGCTTTGTTCATTTGTTCAATTATTACTGCAGTATGTGTTGGACTGTGGACAGAATTGTGCCTTCTACTTCCCTCTTAGGAGCGGGATGAAAAGATTGAAGAGCTAGAAGCTGTCTTGCAGGAAGCCAAACAGCAGCCAATGGCCCATCAACAATCAGAGTCCGAATTGACCCTACGACGGTCACAGAGATTGATGGCTTCTTCCTCCAGCCAGCAGCTTCAGGAAGTTAAAGCTAAACTGGATCAGTGCAGAGCAGAGCTAAACTCTACCAAGGAAGGTATGGAAGGAGAGAAGGCAGGGATCATAACAACGGTTCAGGGAACAGCTGCTCTTCAAACACTAGCTCCAACATAATTTCTTTAACTGAGAGCTACATCCTCAACTTTTCACTCTAGGATACATGTGGCCTCACTTTTAATATTTGCTCAAGCTACTGTTACCTAAAGAGGCAAGTCCAAGGCTAGAACACCTACATATTAAAGTTCTCTTTTTTTCCCTCAGAGCTGCAGAAGTATCAGAAAATGTTAGAACCACCACCCTCAGCCAAGCCCTTCACCATTGATGTGGACAAGAAGTTAGAGGAGGGCCAGAAGGTAAGTCCCTTTCTGTTACCAAAGCTCTTACCTCAGGCAGTTCCCAACACTCAATCCCTGGTTCATATGAGTACAAGATGTTATTTTGTTCACATTCCTGGAAAGCGGCTACTTCAATCAGCTATCTAGCCTTGTAATTTTTTCTTCTCTTCAAATGGTCATCTGACTCCTCCAAATCATTATCCTGGTTTCTTGGCCATAGTCTGGTTCCTACCCCTCCTTTTTCAGAATATAAGGCTGCTGAGGACAGAGCTTCAGAAACTTGGTGAGTCTCTTCAGTCAGCAGAAAGAGCCTGTTGCCACAGCACTGGAGCAGGAAAACTTCGCCAAGCCCTGACCACCTGTGATGACATCTTAATCAAGCAGGTTAGGGCAGCCTTTTATTCCCTTCTCTCTCATCTGTCCACTCCAGAGTATATGTGAGGAGAATGAGAAGCAGATTTTTAGGATGATCACACAGTGAGGGGAGTTTTTCTTCCTATAAAATTAACCATTCATTAAGCACGAGGTATTGTGCTAGTCTATAGGCATTTTTTTCCCCCTTTTGGAAAGCATGGCTGTCTTAGAAGGAGCAATGTTTTTATTTATTTATTTATTTTAGATAGATTTATTTATTTATACAAGCACTGGGTACAGTCAGAGGCACGGGAGGGTGAGAGAATTCACCAGAGCCAGAGCAGGGAGCAGAGCAGGCAGAAGGACCGAAGTACACTGCTGAGGGGAGCAGCGGGCGGCAGGAGAGGTCTGCGCGCCATGCAGGACCCTCCTCCGGTGGCTGGGGAGCAGCCGGGGATCGAACCGGCGCTGCAGAGGCTGCAGGCAGCCTCGCAACCCAGCGCTCAACTGCTGCGCCACTGGGGAGGCCCTATAGGCATTTTTTATTACAACAATCCTAGAGAGGTAGATTATATCACATTTCATCTAAAATGCTTGTACTATAGGAAACCGATATTGTATGTATCACTAAAACACAACTAAGCTATAACATTTGTCATCACTAACATGCTTCCTGATTAGAGATGATAAAAAAAATTTTAATGTACATCTTAGACTACACACAGCATTTGATACCTAGGAACTAAGGCTCTTGAAAGTTAAGTAAACTTATTCAAGCTCATACCATTCACCTTCAGTGTTAGAAAATATCCTCCTAATGAGTGCCTTTTCTTTAGATTCTTAAAGAAAATAGCCCCTATTCATTTAAGTTCTGATTTAAAAAAAAAAAAAAAAACCTTTGTAGACACAGTTGTTAGTAGCCAGTAGTTAAGGACATATGTATTACCTTCTCCTCTTGTTTCTTTAATGCACCAGAAACAGATTATTTTCTATAAATTTACCTATCTTATTAGGATCAGACCCTGGCTGAGCTGCAGAATAACATGATGCTAGTAAAACTGGACTTTCGGAAGAAGGCAGCCTGCATCGCGGAGCAGTATACCATGCTAAAACTCCAAGGCCAGGCTTCTTCTACCAAAAAGCGCCTTGGAGCCAATCAGGAAAATCAGCAACCAAGCCAGCAGCCCCCGGGGAAGAAACCATTTCTTCGAAACTTACTTCCTCGAACACCCACCTGCCAACGCTCAACCGACTGCAGTCCTTATGCCCGGATCCTGCGCTCACGATGCTCCCCTTTACTAAAATCTGGGCCTTTTGGCAAAAAGTACTAAGACTATGGGCTAGGAGAGTACTCGTTGTTCTTGAGGTGGGAAAGCTGCTCAGCTTAAATAGGTCTCTTTCAAGCTTTACCATATACCTCAAACTCTGTCCAGAATGCAATACTCAAGACATTGTTTTTCCCCTCTTGTAATATAATCACCTATGTAATCTCATGCTTTTTTATGTATATGCACACAAAAAATTATATTAAAGATATTATTCACATTTTTTATTTGAATTCCAAATTCAGCAATATCATTAAAGTAAAAATTATAAAAGGATAAGAAATCTTATACAGGAATGGCAGTAGAGACCAGTAACTAGTGTACAGCTAATTTAAGAAAGCTTGGTAAGAAATTAATTCTAGGGATGTTATATATTCTAAATCTTCCTTAATATAAAAGGCTGAGCCCTGAACTCAGAATAATCCATAGCATCTACTGTACAAATTAATCACAGCAGCTATTACATAGTCATAACATATTACCTCCTACTAAATACACATGCATAGGCCTCAGCCTTCCAAGAGCACAGCAGAAATGATTCCTTTAACCTTGTTTAATGAGATGAAGACTGACAAAAACATTGTTGGAGATGGAAGGGGAAAAAAGAAATTACATCAAAAATATTTACAACAGGCCAGCTTGAAGTGAGTTTATTGTTCACAAGAGTTATTCCAAATGTCCATGAAATTACCTGTAATCCTATCTCCTTGCTTCGCTTTTGTAGGGATAAAGTTAACTATAAATGTCTCTTACCCTCAGAAAGGACCATCTGCAGTCCCAGGCTCAGTTAGATTCTTCTTGCCCCTCTTTTATTTAACTCTAATAATTCCAATTTCAAAGCTAGAAGCCTCCTCAAAACCATGTTTTGGAAAGATGTCTCCCTCCAGGAATAACAAACGTTGAGCTTCACTCCATTTAAACTCAATCTCTGACATCATAATAATCATGCTCAGCAAGTCCAAGAACAAAATCACGTCATGCCTATCCAGTGCCCTGACCTTAGGGTATGCAGTGATCCTACTGCCACCAGAGGATAGGGTGGCAGACTTAACTCCTTTCCTTGCCTCTCTAATGCTCTGGTACTCCCAGCAGCATTAAAACTTTGTTCTTATAGCATTGCCTGTGCTAAAGTGCTGTTAAAGGGATGTTTTAGGGGGAGAAAAACGTCTGGGAAGAAGGCCAAGATCTACAGACACTCTAAGCAAAATAGAGAAGTGCTTCTAACTGGCAAAGAAAAAACAATGTTCCTGCCAGGATTCTTCTGTCAGTCTGCCTCTTAAAGTGAGTCTTATAAACTGTTCCTGAGGAGCTGCTTCCATTTGTACTAACAAAAAAAGCTAAGGTCCTTGGAAGACCAGATGTGGCCATTCTTTACCTGGAGTTAAGGCTTACTATGAGTCTGGCAATGTGCTGGCTTGAAAGCCAACTATGGTGTGACTGAAGACAAGTTGAGTGGAGAAACTCTGCGTGTGGGCGTGTTATTAGCAGACAGTGATGCAGGGAGGAAAAAGGGGGCAGGCATCTCGGTAGAAGGAGTCTCGCCTTGGTTCCGTAGTTGTAGGATTTGCCGGAGCAAAGCCTTACCCTCTTCCCGGGTCTGAAACAAAGTTAGGCAACTGTTTCAAAACATGACCAAGGCTGCTCTCAAAAACAGGGTATAGTGTACTGGTATATAAGTTCCATACCCTGAGAACATGAGAAAGCTCATATATTTGACCCTAAAATTCAAACTCTTTATTAACGAACTGATACTTACATCGTTGAACGCACAACACTTCTGAGCACAAGTTGAAGCTTCATCCCACAGCTTGCACTTAAAATAGTACTGCGCCAGGTAGCGGAATGCAGTGCTCTCCTCCAAGTGTTCCACTATTTCCTAGATAGAGAAAACAAGAATGACTGAGGTGATAAGAAGGTCAGCATCTCAGCTCTAATATTTAAGACACATACCCCACAGGAATAGATATCTTGGATATATTTGATGTAACACTGGGCAGCCTGTTCTGACTCAGTCAACTGTTCATGAAGCCTACAAAAGAAAATGATCTTTAAATACAAATCAGTTCACAAAGCAAGCTACTGATAAAAAGTAGAAGCACATGATTAAGGCAAAAAATGAAACTATATGGACAAATAGAAATTCTGACATATGGCACAGAAGGACACAAAATAGTATTAATGGGGCCTCCCCTGGTGGCAGTGGTTGAGCGCTGGGCTGCGAAGCTGCCCGCAGCCTCTGCAGCGCCAGTTCGACCCCTGGCCGCCGGCGAGTGTCCTACATGGTGCGACAGACTTCTCCTGCCACGCCCGCTGCTCCCCTCAGCAGTGTATTTCGTCATTCTGCCTGTTCTGTTTCCCACTCTGGCTCTGGTGAATTCTCTCGCCCTCCCGTGCTTCTGACTGTACCCAGTGCTTGTATAAATAAATAAATCTTTAAAAAAAAATAGTATTGGGCCTCCCCGCTGGCGCAGCGGTTGAGTGCTGGGTTGTGAAGCTGCCGGCGACCTCTGCGGCGCCGGTTCGATCCCCGGCTGCTCCCTGGCCACCAGAGGAGGGTCCCACATGGTGCGCAGACCTCTCCTGCCGCCCACTGCTCCCCTCAGCAGTGTACTTTGGTCCTCCTGCCTGCTCTGCTCCCGCTCTGGCTCTGGTGAATTCTCTCACCCTCCCGTACTTCTGAATGCACCCAGTGCTTGTATAAACAAAACAAACAAATAAATAAATAAAACATGCCTCTATAAAAAAAAAAAAATTAAAAAAAAAATAGTATTAATGCCCAGATGGATGGTTACTTCATCAAAGTTTAGAATCACTACCACTGGTGGTGGAGAAATAGTAAATTAAGCTCAATAACATACTTTGACAGAAATGTTCTGGTAGTACCGAGTGAGATAATAAAAATATACCAAACATTTTGGATCCATAAAATATGGAAAAGAAACTCAGGAATGAAATGACATTCAAGTACCCTTTTGCCTACATTTTCTGAGTTATTCCTAATTTTCCTGGGCCTTATCAGGAAGTCAGTACTCAAAGTAGTTTTCCTACACAGTTCTGACATTAAAATTTTATTTCATTTCTTTCCTCAATTCATTCTTGATCCCTTGCCTAACTGAAAAGTAGTCCCCTTTTCAAAGAAAAATGGTATTCTCTTAAGTCAAGATGGCTACATTTCCACCAATATTCATTCATACACCCTAGAAAACACCCACATTCACGTGGGATGATGACTACAGGTCTAGAGCATGCAGGGCCCGCCATATCAGAGAAGCCAACAAAATATCAATAGTGTTTCACTCCTTTGACTCACTTTGCCAGTTTCACCAGAGCCATTTTCTCCACATCTCCCACGGCGTAAGCTCTCCAATAACACTGTCAAAAAAATAAACTGGTCACTTTGACTATCACCCCATGTGCCATAACCAATCACATAAAGGCTCACAACCTGCAATCCTCCCAGAAGTTCAAATTTGCAGAATGCAAGGCAATTTTACTTGTTTTGATAGGTTCAGACTACATACTGACATTCCCACTGATGATAGAAGCCCAGCATTGCTTTTTTAGCCCATGCACCTACAAATATTCAGAATTTCCTATGAAGACAAATAAGAATGAAGGAAAATTTAGGGCACAAATTGCCCAACTGTTAACTCAAACAGCAGATATCCACTCAAATCCCCAATTTGAAGTACCTTTTTGGCTTCTACTAATTGATTGAGTTTCTCATAACATTCCCCTAGAGCAACAAGCATTCGAGAATCATTGGGCCTGAGGGAGAAAAGGAATAGGTAGACTTTAAAAATAAAGTCCTCAAGAGAGGAACCATCACTACCACCATTTCAAATCTACCCAAGAGCTGGCCTTGAACTCACTACTTCACATAATTACAGTATTTTGTTTTCACAATTATACTACTAATGAATTAGAACACACTACACGAAAATGACTAAAAAGCATGTGAGAAGTTTTAACTCAGAGTCAAAACTATTTATGATTTTAGCTACCAAAAGCTATGATTTAGCTACCAAAAGAGAGAGTATAGCTCATCCCACAGCAAACACATTGTCAAATGTCCTGACTTACCGAAGCTGGTGGGCCCGCCTATAATAATAAAGGCAATAAAATGGCATCTTAAGGATTTCATACGTTTGCCCAAGGCCATACCAGGCTCTGTAGTCGCGCTTATTGACCTCAATGGCATGTCTAAGAAATGGAAGAGAGACTGGTAAGAGGACAGAATCAAGGTCAGTGATATGCAGGTTCAACAGAAGATCCTAACACTGACTGCTCCACCTCACCCCCAAACTAGAAGCTCACCTATAAGCCTGAATAGCAGCAGATGTGTTCTTCATTTCCATGTACTCATGTCCCATCAGAGTCCAGGCCCCAAGATATCGAGGATTCAATTTCAGGGCTCTCTGGAAATATAAAGCTGCTTTCTCATGCTGAGAACGCAAACTATAATAATTGCCTAAATGAAAAACAAACCGAAAATATGAATGACTCGAAAGGAAAAATAAAAGTCCGCAGCATTGCACAGAGTGGGCATGAAACCATAATCCATTTCCCCCAAGTCATTGCAGAAAAGTCAAACTGTACATAAAAGAATATCTTCATTCCCTTGGGAAATATACTTCATCTAAGACAGAGTCTGGTTTAAAGGGAAAAAATGTTTTTTCTTTATCTTATTTCGTTTGGATACAGAATTCATACACACATTTCGTAATAAAGATAGGACATTTCTAGAGTACATTTTAGATTGGTGATTTTCCAACTATTTACTTAGAGCCTAGATTTCTATGGAAGTATCTAAAGGGATTAAAAAAAGTAGAGGTCTAAGCATCTCTCTCCAACAATGATCAAAGCAGTTCTATTAATGTTGATCTTGAAAAAGCCTAAAAAAATGCAAACTTTTAGCAAAGCAAAAGAGGTTCTTCAAGATTTGACCCTATTTTGTCCATTCTCCCACACCATGCTTCACAACACTGAACTCGAAGCACAATGTTATTTCACACTTCCATTCCCTTCCGAAGTGAATACTCTCCTTTATTAAACGCTCTCATTACTGCCCATCCTTCAAGTATCACCTTTTGAGGTGATACTTCCCTAATCTCAGACTGGATTAGCTATCTTTCCTATGTGCTCTCTTAGCAGCCTATATCTACCACAATCACAACACTCAACCCACTGTATTACAGTTGTTTTCTCATTCTTCTTCCTCAATAGGAAATTAGAGTAGATGCTGAAATACAAAGCACACTGCCTAGCACTCAGAAGATGCTCAAGCCCCCCCCCCCTCCCCCGTTGCCTAGGGGTTAAGTCTCAGCGCAATCACCACTATGGCCTGAGTTAGATCCCTGGACAGGGAGCAAACCCACATATGGCACAGTAAACCTCTCCCATCTTGCCCACTGCCCCCCTTAGCAGTATGTTTCAGTAAACGCATATGTTCTACTCCCTACTCTGTCTCTGGTCAATCCTCTCTCTACCACCCCCCACCTCTAACCTACACCCCAGTTCTTTTATGGAAAAAAAAAAAAGATGCTCAAAAGATCTTTTCTAAAAAAATGGAGTTCCACCCTCACCTTAATGGGCTTTATACTTTATCCATAATGCTCTGGTATTGAAAAGGTAATTTATTCCTACTTTTACCTATGTTCCCACAGGATTTTTTATTTTATTTTATTTTTTAATGCTTATTTCCCATACTAGGCTACAACTTCCTGAAGGGTTGGAGATATTTATTAAGTGACTGATGAACTGAAATTCTATCAGCTTTAAAAAAAAAATAGAATTCTATCAGTTTATAAACAACATCCTGACATAGAAAGATATAAATGATCTCAATGCAGTTTCACCAATGTCCCAAGAAGATCCTTTCACCTTCAGGGAATCTACTAGGCTTTCAATCACAACCAACTAAATTAATTTTATCTAAAAGTAGCCATTCATCAGTCAACTAATTATCAAGTCACACATGTATGGCCAAGGACATAAGGTGCTGGTTCTCAACCAGGGATGATTCTGATGCTTAGAGGTTATGTGGCAGTATCTACAAACATTTTTATCATCTACAAACATAGCTGGGGTGAGGTGGGGGTTGTTACTGGCATACAGTGGGTAAAATCCAGGGATACTGCTGACATCCTATAATACAAAGGACCCCCATAAAAAATTATCTAGCCCAAAATGTCAATAGTGCCAATAATGAGAATCCTGATACAGAGAAACAGATATTCTCACCTCTTTTCACAGAACTGGAAATTCTTACAAAGTTTTTAGTGATATTAAAGTTTAAAACTTACACACCTTTGATCCAAGTAATGGATGGATCCATAGCTTTTCTGCAAGCAAACTCACATGTACACACACATTTTATCACACAGAAAAACATTCTGAAGTCAAGTTCCAAAAAATTTTGGAGGCAGGATTACAATGAGCATTCACATTCTATAGTTAATTTTGCTAACTTTGATACTTACATTGTTGTTATAGTTACATTACTTCCAATAAAGATAAAAAAAAAAGTAGTGACTCTTACCAATTACACAGCATGTTTCTACACGATATTTATCAATTTCACAGAGATTGTGAGCCAGATAACTCAACTCAGATTTCATGCTCTGAAAGGAAAGAGAAAGACAATCTAAGCATAAAAAATTGGAACATTTGAAGTTATTTTTCTTGTAGTTAATGCAAATGGGTGACAATGCAACCCAGGAAATTATTATTAGTTTTTAATTTTATTTATTTTTGCACAGAACTGGGGTGTAGGCCAGAGGTGCAGGGGGTGATAGGATTAACCAGAGACAGAGTGGGGGAGCAGAACAGGCAGATCTACTAATAACACTGCTGAGGGGAGCAGCAGGCGAGCCAGGAGAGGTCTGCTGTACTATGTGGGTTAGCTTCCTGGCAAGGGGATTTGAACTCAGGCTGTCACAGTAATAGCACTAAGATTTAACCCCTAAGCTACCGAATAACCCAGGAAATTAAAGCACAAGAAAGCTTAATCAAGTCCAAGCAAAGGAAGTAGCTCACTCTGACATAAAGAAGGTTGGAGAATGTGTCCATATTTTCAATCCTGTATGGGTCTTGTTTCCTTAGCTCATTAAAAATAGAGAGGGCTTTGTCAATATCTGTAGAAAAAAAAGATAAAGAGTTCAAAAAACAACACAATACACCTCTTAGAATCTAAAGGGATTTCATTGTCCTTATTCACTCACCTCTGATATTGTGATAGGCAACTGCAATTTGGGAAACAATATAGGAGCTCTTAGAAAAGCCGACATCAATAAGATTCTGATACTTTTGCAGGGCCTCCTCTATCAACTGCAACTCTGTATATATATGAGCCAGAAAAAACTCTTTCATCCAGGTGTCTGGCAAAGACAGGAACTTTAGCTGGCAGCGGGAGAGAGAGACACACAATAATACTTTGAGCTCTTTCCCAAATGAACATCATGGAACTATCTTAATCTAAAGGAGTTTATCACCAAAATTTGATTCAAGCACTCTCTCATGAACACAGGGTAATTCAATGAAGTGACTAGGACTGTAAGCATAATAGGGAGGTATGGCCTAGCTGGGGAAGGCATCAATGAACAGATAGGATTTGAGATAAGTCTTAGAGGATGGGTTGGATTTGAACAGAAAAATGGACAAGGCAGAGAAAAAAATACAAGGGCAATGATAAGTGGAAGAAAAACAGTATGACGACTGTGAAAAGATTAACTTGGTTTGAGGGGAGGCTATGTGCTAAGAAGTAATGGAAAATTAAGACTCAACTGGTAGGGTGGGTCCTATGGTACAACAAGAAATTGGATGCAACAGGAAACTACAGTAATGTGGGCAAGATAATGACATGATGATATGGATGTCATAAGAAGTTTGGTTTGGAAATGGGAGTATAACCATGAGAAAGCAAGATAGAAAGTATTTATTATGTATAATTAATCCAAATTTGAGACGATAACTAGGAGGAAGGAATGCATACGAGGAGGTAACCATGGCAATGTCTGGTGACTGATTAGATAAAGGATGATAAAAGAAAGAGAAAAGACAAGTATGACTGAGGTGTATTGAGAAAAAGTAATGGTGAGTCTATCAGGTTAAGAGAAAAAAAGAGGGCCTCCCTGGTGGCGCAAGGGGTTGAGCACCGCACTGTGAGGCAATCCGCAGCCTCTGCAGCACGAGTTCAATCCCCGGCTGGCCAGGGAGCAACCCACATGGCGAGGCAGACCTCTCCTGTCTCGCCCGCTGCTCCTCAGCAGTGTATTTCAGTCAATCTGCCTGTTCTGTTCCCCACTCTGTCTCTGGTGAATCCTCTCACCCCCCACATCTCTGGCCTGTACCCCAGCTCTTGTATGCACAAATAAATAAATCTTTAAAAAAAAAAAAAAAGAGAGAAAAAAAGATTTTAAGATAAGAAATTTGGTTTTGTATATTTTGAGTTCAGAGATAAAAGAAACTTCCACTAAAAGTCTAGTAGGCAATTACAGTGAGGTGAATACAAGTAAATCAAGATAAGATGTCAGACACAGATTTAAGAAATCAACTGATCTTTGGCTCATTAGAGTTAATAAAAAGAGATGTTCTGTCACCTCCATTAATTACTCAAGAACAGCAAAATAGAATCTATAAAAACATAC
Source organism: Talpa europaea (assembly GCF_964194135.1). Taxonomy (NCBI): domain Eukaryota; kingdom Metazoa; phylum Chordata; class Mammalia; order Eulipotyphla; family Talpidae; genus Talpa; species Talpa europaea. The sequence continues at coordinate 31,905,250 of NC_140080.1, forward strand.
TCTAATACTGACCGACAAAATATGAATGAACCAATAAATATAGCAATTTCAAATACATTATTTCATTAATTAATAAATCTCCAAGTTTTTATAGAGTTCTATGACAGCTCAAATGACATTTTAAAAATATTTTCAATATAATCCTTGATGCCAGAGAGACCTTGTAATTCCATCTTTGGAATTAAAAGAAACAGCATTTAGTCCATAAACAAGTTACAATCCAACATGAATGTGAAAAATAGTAATGTGAAAAGCTATTTTAATACAATAAGATACAAATCCAACAGCTACTGAACAGGAGGGAGAAACTGCTCTTTCAAATGATGACCTCCCCAAAGTGAAATCAATTTGAAAAGGAGCAAAGAGCTCCCATAACTAAAAGTTTTAGCAAAACTCTCTTGCCCTACCCCATTAACATGGAATTACAAGACTTGGAGCAGAGGGTTTTTCACATCTCAATTTACCATTTCTTTATCTGTGATCAAGTTACAGAGCTCCAGCCAAGCTCCCCAATGCAAAGGCAAAACATGAGTAGCTTCTACAAACACATCAATGGCCTCTTTCACCAAGTCCAGTTTGCGAAGTACCACACCATACCTAGGAAAGAAGGAAACAATCACAGGACAAGTTAATGCTTTATAGCATCTTTCTTCTACTCAGGATACTACTTTAGAGAAAGTTCCAAATGACTGAAACAACTACTTACAGATAAAGGCCAAATCCATCAAGTTCCCGAGCCTGGTGTTTCTTACTGAGCTCCACTCTCAATTCTCTAAGAGCCTCATTTTTAACTTGTCCTTTCTCCAGAGGACCTAGGAAAGAAACACTCTGAATTAAAGGAAGGTTTCTTTTCAGAGACCTAGATATTTCCTGTGGCATCAATCACAGTTATACCTGAACTTCCAGCAGACATTCACAAGTAGTCAGTGATATCTTACATAATCTGTTTACTTTACCCCAGAAACCACAACTGATAACTGGTCGGCAGTCTTATTTTGTTAGACCCATACAGGTTTTTGTTTAGTTTGAATTAGTTATCACTGTTAAAAATCTGAATTTTCACTTTGAAGTTGCAGGGCACAGGGTCCAGGCAAGGGAAGAAAGCCCTAAGAACACCAGTCCCACATTCCCACAAGGCAGCCCTCAGCTGAAGCTGGATAACAACTGTCCAACTGTGCACTCCCATTTGCAAAAGTCCTTCTCAGTCCATTTCATATATTTATATTACCTGCTTGGTGCCTGAAGCCATTTAAATTTGCAGCCCCTGCTTCAGTCCAAAAGGTAAGGAAAAAGAAGTCATACCTAGACTATCAACTGTTTCATCATCCTTTTTCTTTTCTCCAGACTGTAAGACAAAATCAGCACATAGGTCTTTACTCAATTTATACTGAAACATATTCTTTTTTTTAAAAAGATTTATTTGTTTATGCATACAAGAACTGGGGTACAGGCCAGAGGTGCTGGGGAAGGGGGGTGAGAGGATTCACCAGAAACAGGTAGGTAATAGAACAGTCAGACTCACTGAAATACATTGCTGAGGGAAGCAGTGGGCGAGAGAGGAGAGATCCGCTGCACCATATGGGTAGTTCCCTGGCTGGCCAAAGATCAAATATGCTGCAGAGGCTGTGGATAGCTTCTCAGTACTGTGCTCAACCCCTTGCGCCACCAGGGAGGCCCCGGAAACATATTCTTTTTTTTTTTTTTTTTTTAAAGATTTATTTATTTATGCATACAAGAGCCAGGGTACAGGCCGGAGGGGTGGAGGAGGGGGGTGAGAGGATTCACCAGAGACAGAGTGGGGAACAGAACAGGCAGACTGACCAAAGTACACGGCTGAGGGGAGCAGCAGGTGAGTCAGGAGAGGTCTGCTGTGCCATGTGGGTTGCTCCCTGGCCGGCCGGGGGATCGAACTCATGCTCGTGCTACAGAGGCTGTGGACAGCTTCAGAGGTTGCGTCTTAACCCTTTGCGCCACCAGGGAGGCCCACTGAAACATATTCTTTTTTTTTTTTTAAAGATTTATTTATTTATTTATACAAGCACTGGGTACAGTCAGAAGCACGGGAGGGTGAGAAAATTCACCAGAGCCAGAGCGGGGAGCAGAGCAGGCAGAAGGACCAAAGTACATTGCTGAGGGGAGCAGCGGGTGGCAGGAGATGTCTGCGCGCCATGTGGGACCCTCCTCCGGTAGCTGGGGAGCAGCCAGGGATCGAACCGGCCTGCAGAGGCTGTGGGCAGCTTCGCAACCCAGAGCTCAACCACTGCGCCACCGGGGAGGCCCTGAAACATATTCTTAAACTAACAGTCTGGTTCTACCTAAAGGCCCCAAGTCCAACCAAAATGGCATCTACTATTGGCCACTAATTTTAAAAAATTATTTAAAGGATGCCACTGGCCAAATTCAGGAAAATTTAAGGACCAAAATAATTAGCACAATAATAAACAATGAAAAAAACAAGAATCCTTGAGTTCATACTGATACTAAGTAAGTGGAGAAGGGGACGGAAAGCTCTCGCTTAGAGTAGAACACCAAATAGTGAGTAGTAAACGTAGAAAGAAACATCATCACCATTTTTCAACAACAAAGTAAGGAGTAATTCAAGTGGGAATTAACATTGGATATTAAATCTAGGGAAGAAATTTTTATAAGCAAGATACCTACTTGGCATTAAATTATTGGTCACTACATATTGCTCATTAGTGCAATAGAAATAACAGCAACTCTATTATGAAGACAATGGAAAATATCTTGACTGGCTCATCAAAATTAACATTAGTAAGGAAGAGCCTATGGATATTGAATAATACTTGGATGCAATGCCCAGGACACTCCATACACTATTCTGGCCAGGTATGTATAACCTGAATAAAATAACACAGAAACATAACACATAACTAAAATGAAAAATGTTCAATCTTAAAAAAACAAAGGGGCTTAGAGAGGGGCGGAGAGAGGAAGAACTAGAGTCAAAATAAGGGGGTGCAACTGCATGGGGAATATAACCAAAATGAAAATGCATACATTGTACAAAGATGAAAAATGATGTAAGAATTATATAAAATATTTTAAAAAAATAGATCATTTATTAATAAATGGGTTGGAATCTAAAAAAAAAATGGGGGTAAAAACTTATACTATACAACATAAACAGTATAATGTAAACTGTGGGCTTTCTTTGATAATGATGCGTGAATGTTGGTTAAATGATTCAGTAAATGTATCACACTGGTGTGGGTTATTGATGGTGGCAGAGGCATGTGTATGTGAGGAGGGAATATATAGGAGCACCTGCACTTTCCATTCAGTTTTGCTGTAAAGTTAAATAGCTCTTAAAAATAAAGTGTTTTTTTTTAAAGATTTATTTATTTATTTATATAAAGAACCGGGGTACAGGCCAGATTCGCGGGAGGGAGAGAGGATTCACCAGAGACAGAACGGGGAACAGAACAGGCAGACTGACGAAATGCACTGCTGAGGGGAGGAGTGGATGAGACAGGAGAGGTCTGCCACGCCATGTGGGACCCTCACCGGTGGGCCAGGATGGAACCGGTGCTGCAGAGGCTGCAGACAGCTCCACAGAGCTGCGATCAACCGTCTACGCCACCAGGGGAGACCCAAAAAAATAAGGTGTTTTTTAAAAAGAAAAAGAGAAGGGAGAATTGCAAACTTGGAAAAAATGAAAATGTCTTAAAAGAAAAGAAAGTCTATGGAAATATTCCGGCTCAGAGATTAAAGAGACATGCCAACTAAATGCACTGTTAATCCTAGAGTATACTGGAGGGAAACGCCATAGATGAAACAATGTCAACTGATAAAATTTTAATTAAAGAATAAAGTATGGTATCAATGTTATATGCACTTAAGTTCACAACTATACTGTGATTATTAAGAAAATACCTTTACTCTAAGGAGATAAACAAAACATTTAGCAGTAACTTATCTGCAATTTATTCACAAATAATTCCGAGGAAAAAATGTGTATGTGTCACTGTGTGTGTGTGTGCGTGTGTGTGAGAGAGAGAGCAATTTAAAGCAAATAAAATATTCATACAGATCAATCTGGACAAAAGGTACAATGGGTGTTCTTTGTACTATTTTTATTCTTGCAACTTTTCTGTCAGTTTGAAATTATTGTCAAATGAGAAGTAAATACTCAGACTTCATTTTTTATCCTCAACTTTAGAAATGTTGCTCTTTCTCCCATAACTTGTCCAAATTAGTGCTTCTGCACAGGTAAAATTTATGTAAGAGAATTTTTTAAAACCCCAATTTCAAAACATCTTGCTTAAGCTCATGATTTTGTTAACTAAGTGACAACTCTTTTTTTTTTTAAAGCAATATTTATTTATTTATTTATTTATTTATTTATTTATTTATTTATTTATTTATACAAGCACTGGGTACAGTTAGACGCGCGGGAGGGTTAGAGAATTCACCAGAGCCAGAGCGAGGAACAGAACAGACAGACTGACGAAGTACACTGCTGAGGGGAGCAGTGGGCGCAGTAGGAGAGGTCTGCGCACCATGTGGGACCCTCACCAGTGGCCTGGGATCGAACAGGCGCTGCAGAGGCCACGGGCAGCCTCGCAGCCCAGCACTCAACCACTGTGCCACCAGGGGAGGCCCTAAGTGACAACTCTTCATAACACAATCACCCATGAAGAGTAATCATCCCATAGAGAAAAACTATTAGAAGGGCTTCAGTTAATCCCATTTCAAACACAACATATAAGATGCAAATGGAAATTCCCACAATCAAATATAATGGTGGGCTTCCTAGTGGCACAGGGTTTAAAGTCTCAGCACTATCAAGCTATTGCCATTGCCGGCATGAGTTCAATCCCCCACCATGGAGCTAACACACATGGCGCCGCAGACCTCTCCTGTCTCACCAGCTGCTCCCCTTAGCAGTGTAATTTAGTACATCTGCCTGTTCTGCTCCTCACTCTGTTCTCTGGTGATCGTCTCACCACCCGTAACTCTGGCCCATACCCCAGTTCTTGTATGCATAAATAAATAAATCTTTAAAAAAAAAAACAAATATAATGGCTATCAGTATATTTTCTAGGACACAGACAACTTGAAAGATATCTATTTAGGCTATTTTAGTCTTAAAACCAAGGGAGGCAACTGGGATGCAGGAGGATAGAAGGACACAGTGGTCCAGAACAGAATGTTAAGAGTCAAACTGGGAATTCAGGTTGGGGGAAGAAGGACTCTGTTACAGGTGCTAGAGTCCAAGCAGGATATGAAGGTATCCTACAGAGGTGGCCCAGCAAGTAGGATAAGGATGATATCCACATGGGGGAGAAATGAGAGTAGAAATGGGAACTGAAGATATACAGGAGGGTTAATCAATTAATACATTATTGATAATCTCAGGAAGTTCCTCACTGATATAATAAGTAGTTCCAAACATGGAAGAGTAAAAACTAGAATGATCCCTGTGATATGAATTGGAGTTGGAAATATTAGCATAAATTTATAGCTTTTAATATATAGGTACAGAGTATAGATTAAAATGTATACACACAAATAATATATATGTATATACATACACAACTATATATACACACACATTTGTATATACATACATATATTGCTAGCTCTGTCCATTAAGTGGACCTGAAGCACAACATCCCAATAACATACCTTGTACCCAGTACCTAAAGAATAAGTGAAAGCTTAAGCCTTTGGAGAATAGCAGATGAATTCAACAAATGCTGTAAGACACTATGTTGTAAATATAAAGATGAATTAAATGTAGTTCAAAATCACAAGAAGCACTATACTTCACAAATACTTCTATGCTAACACCTGGAAATGAGCATATAGTTTAAAAAAAAAGTAGTAAAGTTACATTCGTAAGTACACAGTAAAATAATAAATTACAATTAAATTAGTAAATACAGTATTAAATTATTTTACTCGTATTGTCATTTACATTCTTAACTTTTAACAGCTTGAAACAAAAATAACAAATGTACTATAAATTATAAGAGTTTATAAATTTAAAAATTAACTAAGACTTTCTAACATGCTTCTTTTTTTAAAAAAATATTTATTTTTTTATTTATACAATAGCTGGGGTACAGCCAGAGGAGCGTGAGGGTGAGAGGATTCACCAGAGACAGAGTGGGGAGCAGAACAGGCAGGCAGACTGAGAGCACTACTGAGGGGAGAAGCGGGTGTGACAGGAGAGGTCTGCTGCGCCATATGGGAATCACCCTGGCTGGCCAGGAATTGAACCTGCGCTGCAAAGGCTGCAGACAGCTTCACAGCGCTGCACTCAACACATTGCGCCATCGGGGAGGCCCAAAACATGCTTCCTTATTTCCAATTTTCCCCTGTTTTACTGAGTGACTATATAAATGACGTAAGTGACTATATAAATTCAAGGTATACAGCATAATGGTTTGACTTACATGTATTATAAAATGATCAACAAATGAGTTTAGTTAGAACTTTAACCTAATTCTTGAACAATAATATTAACTAATAAGCATAAAGATCTTTAAATGACCAGGCCTCCCTGGTGGCGCAAGGGGTAAAGTCTCAGCACCATCAAGCTTTCGCCAGCCACTGCAACACGATTTTGATTTCCATCCCCAGCCAGGGAGCTAATCTACATGGTGAAGCAGACTTCTCCTGTCTTGCCTGCTGCTCCCCTCAGCAGTGTATTTCAATGATCTGCCTGTTCTGTTCCCCACTCTGTCTCTGGTGAATCCTCTCACCCCCAGTACCTCTGGCCTGTACCCCAGTTCTTGCATGCATAAATAAATTTTTAAAACATAATCTAAGGTTATGAAAAAAAATAGAATAAAAGAAATACATAAGAATACAGATTACAATATAGTCTGCTCCCTTGATAGCTTCTCCCACTAATCTCTTTCCTCTCTGAGGTAATCATTGATGCCATATATGTTTCCACAACTTTTATAATTTATTTACATATACACAAGTAAGCACCTATGTATATATAAATTTGCATTGCTGTTTCTATATAAGTAGGATCATATTTATCAGTTATCGAGATGGTGGAGCTGTTTCCATCTCAAGATATATAGATATGCCTTTTTTTTTTAATTTTCATACTGTGTTAGACAAGACAGTAAAATATGGTTCAAATCCAAAATATAAATTCTTCCATCCTTGACCCCACTTATCTAGTACCCATCCTTACCACTCACAGCTACACAGTGATCTACTACTTTTAGTATCCTCCCAAAGTCTCCTGATGCACTTAACAAGATACTTGACCCTTTCAAGTGAACTGAGTATTCACCTTCACAGAAAATGACAGACACTGATGGATTTATTGATGAATGGATATTTAAGTGAATATATTTTTGGCTATTACAAAAAAATACTTAAATGAAGAGCCCTATATATAATTCTTGTGCATATATATTCAAGTATGTCTTCTATTTGACACATTTCTTAAAGGGGAATTATTTGGTTACAGTATTTCAAATTGACATAGCCTGTCAAAATTGACTTTCAAAAGAGCTGTATGAATATGTATTCCAAAGATGTGCCCAACACCTTTGTCAATAATAAATCTATCTATAGCTTTAATATTTTCTTCCATACCATCATTTTTTGTTTAATTGCAATATCTTCTCTATTACTTTAAAGTATTTATATATACCAAGTAATCTATTTTAAGTTAACTAAAAGATTAAACTTCTTCTGATGCAGCAATTTTGCTTCTGGGGATACCTTCATTTGGAAGCAAATGAAAATATATTATGTCAAAGAGATATCTGACCTCTAGATTCATAGCCAGGAAATGGAAACAACCTAAGTGTCCATCAATGGAAGAATAAACACTGTAGTATACAGTCAAGTGTCACTCAAAAACTCTCAAGGTGAACATTATAGAAGGTAGTTACACAAACCTAGATGGTATAGCCTATATACACCTAAGTTATATGGTATAGCCTATTGGGAACACTATCATATAAGCAGTTGGTCACTGATATAAACATCACTAAGCAATACTCTATATATACAATGGAATATTATTCAGCCAGAGAAAAGGGGGGAAACCCTGATATTTGCAACAACATGGATGGACCCTGAATGCATTCCACTGAGTAAAACAAGTCAGAGAAAGAAAATACTGTATAATATCACTCATATGTGGCACTGAAAAAAACAAAATTAAACTCAGAAAAAGATACCAGATTTGTGGTTACCAAAGATGGGTGAGGGGTGGGGTCAGAGGAGGTTAATTGGATGAAAGTGGTCAAAAGGTACAAACTTCCAGTTAGAAGATTAATAAACATTGGGTTGTACATATTAATGACTACAGTTGACAATGTTGTTAAGCAAGTAGATCCTAAAAGCTCTCATCACAAGGAAAAAACTTTTTTTTCTTTCTCTTATTTTGTATTTATATGAGATGCTGGTCGCTAAATAAACTTAATGTGGGCATCATTTTACAATATATGGGAATCATTTTACAATATATGTAAGTCAAATCATTATGCTAAACTTACACAATGCTATATGTCAATTTACAGCTCAAGAAAACAAGAGAAAAAAATTAACCCTTTCCCCTTGGTTCAAAATATCACAGCTTCACTAAAGGCAGAATGACATCTTAAAATAGCCTTACCAGATATCTAGAATACATGTACAGGAAATAGGCTTTCTTGCTGTTGCAGCCATGTAGGAAATGTGCTGCCCGATCATATTCTTTAACATCAAAGTAGGCCTTGGCCAGGGTATAAGCATCCATATCTTGGGCATCCTCCTAGAGAAAAGTTTCTGTTAAAGCTTGGGAAAGGACAAAAATGTTCAAATCCAGAAGCATAATCATTAATTTCAAAATTTAAGAAAATAATTATTTCTCTTCTTCTAAACACACATACATGTATAGCCATATAAATTATTATACATATTTATTTTATTAGAAAGTCAGGAAATTTTTTCAAAATAAAAAATAGGGGGAAAAATTAAAATTTAAAAAACTAAACCAACACATTCAGAAATTTGTATTGTTTCTGCAAATATAGTAGGAAGTGGCATGGTTTTGGTTTTAAGAACCTGGGTTCAAACTGTGACTTATTCATTTCCTTGTTTCATATTAGGAGGAAAGTTACTTAGCTTCTCTGACTATTCACTTCTTCATCTGTAACAAGGAGTAATAATACAGATTTGAAGAGAAATGTAAAAAGGTCATGAAAATGTTTGGCATTAATATCTAACACTCCCTCCTCCTGGCTTTCAAATTCCTGCATAAATGCAATATATTGTGTAATTACTTACACTTTTTGTACTTCAGGCAATTTGTGACATAATTGTATTGCTGAACGCACAGAATAGTTATAATTCTCTATGTTGAAAAAATGAATGATGTACATTTAAGTGAAAAGATACAATCCTCCCCTAAATTCTTTGGATACATTGATTTAAACTATAATAATTTCATATTCCCTAAATATCACCAACACAAAACATATTCAGTGTTTCTCCACAAAATCAACAGGTATTAAACACAGCCATTCAACTTAGGATCCTGGTCGCCTTCTTTACAGCCACACACCATTTTCCGTATTTCTTTCCCTACTCCCCTCACTTGCATTATATCTTTTAGAGTATGAAATATTCATTGTTTTTAGGTGTCTGTGCGGTGGGGGGAATCAAAAAAAGGCAACCTCAGGAGAAACAAAGTGGATTATGATGAAAATCATTCAGACTACACAGACAATGTAAACATAGTTAGCACAGACTACACACAGAAAATATATTCATTTCGCATTTAATAATTTCAATAACCCCATAAAGAAAAAACTATTATCTGTATTTCACAGATGAGGAAGCTGGCTCAGGAGGGTAAGTAAATTGCCAAAACTCACTAGTGTGTCTTAGATTTGACCCCAGAACTGTCTGAATCCTAAGCTAGTATCTCACTGTTATAAAAACCTTTCGTTTTTCTCACCGTTATGAATATTGTCCTAAAAGGGTGAAGCCTTAAACAAGGTTTAGTAATTTTCTCCAGTTTAAGAGCCCCAGCAAATCTTTCAAAAGTCAAAATCCACCCAAATAAAATGGCTTAAAACACCCAGCTCTTTAGACGCTTGCAGCCTCTCTACAAACGTTCCTGCCAGACAGAACACTCCCCTCAAGTGACAGGGCACTCCGCAACTCTCCGGTGACTGGGGAGCACACGCAGGGAAGTCCTTACCTCTGTAATAGGCGGTGGCGGCTGCAGCTCGGAGAGAGGCAACGCAGGCAGGGAAAAGGCCAACTCCGCGGACCTGGAATAAGACACAAACCGAATCAAAAAACACAAGCCCCCCAAGGCCAAGGAGCCAAGACCGGTCCTTTCAGACGCCAACATCTCACCATTTGCTACTGTGCAGTAGGCCCCGCTCCCGGGTAAGGCCCGCGATAAGCAGTAGCTGCTTTTTAATTTCCCGCAAGTTTGAGAAACCACTGCTGGCTGCTAGGACCTGCCCCACAGCAGCCGTCACGGCCACAGGAGCTACAGAGCTGCTCGCAGCCATTTTCCTGTCTCCGCCACTCCAGCCAATCAGCAGCGATAATACTAGCCGTCCGCGGCACCTAAAAATCCTGCCTATGATTGGTTAACTCTTGCTCCAGAAAAACCAATCAGAGATCTTATTTCCAGCAAGCGCCTCTAAATGTCGGGAAAGAAACAGATAATTATATCCCCGATTGGCCGAGAGCAGCTGGGGCGGCAAAGTTAGAACCCGAGAAGGGTTGGGGGGAAAGCCTGACTCTCTCCGGCTGCAAAAAGAAGTGTGTGAGGGGGAAAGGTGAACCCGGAGGTTGTGGGTGGGAGTTGGGGTATAAAAGGGCTCAGACGGGAGAGTGCTGTGGACTTTAGGGGTGATATGGCTGGATGAGAACTAGAATGTAATTGGTTAGCAGATTCTGTGCTACTGCCTGATAAAGCTGGATTTTTCCTTAATTTTGGAAGATGTATAGCCCCAGGTCTTTTTATCCTCTCATCTCAGGGAGGGGAAAAGGTAGCTAACATGTGCTGAAGGCTTACCCTATTGTTGTAGAGCAACCCTTCCCCCTAACACTATGACAAGTTCTGCACTTTTGCAAGTATAATTTGATTTACCCCTTAAAACAGCTCTATGATAATTCACATCACCCCAATTTTACAGATAAGAAAACAAGCTCGGAGAAATTATATCCAAGGAGGAAGACCAGATTATAATCCAGCTCTTACTCCAAAACTCAGCTGTCTTAAACATTACATATTTGTAACCCAAAAGCCTTTTTTTACAGAGTAATGTGTGATTTTACCGACTCCCTTGGGAATTCTCTGACTCATTTTGTCTTTGAGTGTTATATAATAGTGATTTTAGGTAAAGCATGCTTAGATTAGTATATATTAAAGATTGCATTATAAAGTCATTTATCACAGCATAATATAAATATATAGCATATGAGGACAAACTTCTACTTTCCATGTTTCCAAGTGATATGCACTTTATTTTGAATTTATCATTGAAGAATAAAAGCATGATATGTATCTGCTCTCTACACTGATTATAAATTGGGTAAATTCTGACAAAAAATGAAATGTAACTTACGGTACTCTAGATAGTCAAATAATATTTTTATGACCTGTTGTTTAGAGTTTTTGCATTTTATCCTTTAATATATCAAACTGTACTTGTATATAATTTTATCATTTTCATGTTTTGTCTTTAAATAACTAGAAAATAGAGATAATTTAAAAATGCTTTTGGCAAGTACTTCTCTACAAACGACACATTCTAGTTGTAGCCATTTATCCCAATGAATGGAGAGCTAAATTGATATCATTGTCATACAGATTTTCTTACAATTAAAAAAAAGATCGTTCTTACAGTATCATTAATTTGCATTATTTTTAAAAATGTAATGTTACACAATATTCCTCCAACATTCCCTCCCCATACACATCCTGCTGTTATATGAACTTTCTAATTTTCTATTTTATAACACATATATATTACAAAAATAATGTGTGATTGATGCAGAAGACTTGAAGAATACAGCAATCATAAAGAAAAATAAATATAGCACTACACACCTATGAGATTGGCCAAAATCCAGAACACTGACAACACCAAATGCAGAACAACAGGAACTCTCATTCACTGCTGTGGGAATGCAAAATGGTAGCAAACACTTTGGAAAACAGCTTGGCAATTTCTATAAAATTAAACATCCTTTTACCAAACAATGAAGCAATTGCATCCCTTGGTATTTACCTAAAGTAACTGAAAACTTATATCTACACAAAAATATACATACACATGTTTATACCAGCTTTATTCATAATTGCCTAAACTTGGAAGCAACCAAGATATCCTTCAATAGATAAAAGGATAAATTGTTACATCAAGATAATGGAATATTATTCAGCACTAAAAATAAATGAGACATCAAACCATAAAAAAGCATGGTGGGGGCCTCCCTGGTGGCTCAAGGGGCTAAGCATTGCACTATGAAGCAATCCACAGCCTCTGCAGCACAAGTTCGATCCCCGGCCGGCCAGGGAGCAACCCACATGGCGCAGCAGACCTCTCCTGTCTCGCCACTGCTCCCCTCAGCAGTGTATTTCCGTCAGTCTGCCTGTTCTGCTCCACACTCTGTCTCTGGTGGGTCCTCTCCCCACCCCGCATCTCTGGCCTGTGCCCCAGCTCTTGTATGCATAAATAAATAAATCTTAAAAAAAAATAAAGCATGGTGGAAACTTCATTGTATTTTACTAAGGGAAAGAACACTCTGAAAAGATGTCATGCTGTATGATGCCAACCATATGATATTCCAAAAATGGAAACTTTGGAGAATCAAAAAGATCAATGATTGCCAAGGCCTAGAGGAAAGGGAGGATGAGTGAGCAGAGCATAAAGCCTTTTTAGGACAATGAAACAATGTTATATGATACTCCAGTGGGATATATGACATTATTTATCCAAACCAATAGACTTTACAACACCAAGAATGAATCCTAATGTAAATTACAGACTTTGAGTGCTAACGATGTGTCAGTATAGGTTCATCAGTTGTAACAAAAGTACCACTCTGGTGCCATATATTGATAATGGGGAGACTGTGCAAATGTGGGGGAGGGAGTAAGTGGGAAAACTTTCTCACTTTTGCTGTAAACCTAAAACTGAACTGAAAATAAAGTCTCTTAAATAAACAAGTAGAACATTAGCATATAATTCCCACCTTACAGGACATCATTGGTTTCTGTATTTTTTTCATTCACTATGTACATAACTTTATACTATTTTATTGCCCACATCTGTCACTTGGTAATTCACTATGAACATTTTCCTGTATTAATAAATTACAGGAAATAATAATCCTTTTATATTGAGATCCTTAAAGATCACATGGCAACTCATACAGATGTACCATAAATACACATAACCAGTCTCCTGTGTGGACTTGTATCATAGCCATAATTTTTAAAGCTATATAATATTCAATTGAATACAAATAGTAGGTTTTAATTGTCTTGTCACATTGGTTTTTAGGTTTTAGGTTTTAATTGTCTTGTCACATTGGTATAATTTGTTTTCTTATTACTTTAAATTATGAAATATTGAGCATATTTCTGTGTAGAATTTTTCTTTAATATTTAATATTATTTTCTCAGAATAGGTTGCTTGAAATAAAGGTGGTTTTTTTTTCATTCTGAAGTATCAATTTTATTCAAAGATTTGGAGGGGAAATATGTTTTATAAACATAAAATCTTGGATTAGAATCCATGATGGGAAGAAAATGTATTCTGTCAGAGAAAGAGGAAGAAAAGGAGAGAGGGAGGGAAAGATTTTAACATTTATTTAAACTAATTACTGGATACATTATGTATCATTTCTTCTGATCCTCACACCAGCCCTGTGGGGCAAATTACTGACCTCAGTATCATCACCTCATTTTAGAGGTGTTCAGTGATTTGAATAAAGCAACACTGCTGGTATATAAAGGAACCATACTTCTTGTCTATTCTCATTATGTCATAAAATTCTTCTATCAGAAAAGAAATGATTTTTAAATAATCGTAAAAATACAAACATTTCCTATATGCCAAGGTCTGTTCTATTGTTTTACATAGATTAGCTCATTTAACCCCAACATAAACATTATCTCATTAAATCTCATAAGCCAATATGACAGGTATAGTTGTTCTTACAAGGATACTGATTCATCAGAATTCAGTGTCTTGTCTAGTTTCACAGTGCCAACAGAGAAAAAAAGAAGGAATTCTGTAAAAGGAGCAGAATAGAAGAAATAATTCACAAAAGAAGGAATGGAAAGGAGAAAAAGCAAAGGGAAAGGAGAAAAGGAGGATGGAACTAGACCTGACTGCTGGTGTAACTATCAGTGGGGCCTCTAAAGAACTGGCAATTTTTCATTTCTTAATCTGAGTGGGTGATTATGAATGTTTCTTTTTTTATTTTATTTTACATATTTTTTACTTCATTTTTGCACAATGTATGCTTTTTCATCTTGGTTATAGTCCCCATACAATTCCCACCCCCCTTATTTTGACCATAATCCCTCCTACCCTCCCTCCTATAGTGTGTCTATGGCTTATAGTTGCTTGTTGATTTTGATTTTTACTTTATTATAATTAGTCTTTTTCCTAGCCCCTTATTTAGGTTTTCTAAATTCCTGCTATGAGTGAGACCATCCAGTATTTTTCTTTTTCTTTCTGGCTTATTTTGCTGAGCATGATCCCTTCTAGCTCCATCCATGTTGCTGCAAATTGCATGAGTATCTTTTTTTGATTGCTGAGTAGTATTCCATTGTGTATATACACCACATCTTCTTGATCCAGTCATCTATATTTGGGCATTTGGGTTGTTTCCATAGCTTAGGTATTGTAAATAGTGCTGCTATAAACATAGGGGTGCAGGTGCCCTTTTGAATTAATGATTCTGTGTCCTTTGGGTAAATACCTAGGAGTGGAATTGCTGGGTCATATGGAAGCTCCATCTTTAGCAGGCTGAAGAATCTCCACACAGCTTTCCATAGTGGTTGGACCAGTTTGCACTCCCACCAGCAGTGCAGGAGAGTTCCTTTTTCTCCACATCCTCGCCAACACTTGTTGTTGCTAGTTTTTTTAATATGTGCCAATGAATGTTTCTTTTAAGATTATTCTTCACACTTATATGTTGTATTCTAGATATAACAGTTCTATATACCAAATATGATATAAATGTATGTTTCACAATTTGAAAAAATAAATCAAAGGAAAACATTTCAAACTGCTAAATACAACTCTAGACTATAACCCCAACCTTGTCACACTGGACAGAATTGGTAACAACTTTGTCTAGTCATGTGCTGTCCCTCCTAACATTTTCCAGCTGCCCTTAAGGTGTGAAGTCCACTGAAGGTCTACCCACCAGAGTCCTTTCCTGGGAAAAATTCCATTGTCTTCCCTGCTGTGATACCAGATATGGCCAGTAGATGGAGCCATTTCCTCCCTCCCCAGTCTTCAAACTGCATAAGCAGAAAAACTGTTGCTCAAAAGCTGTGTGATCTAGGGGTGAGAAGACTGAAAGGCCATTACCAGACAACAGAGGACAAAGAAGGGCAACAACTGACTACAACTAGGAAGAATTTATTACATCTAAACCCAGTGAGAACAATCAGTTCCCAGTAAGGTCTTAGTATTAATGATCTTTGGAAGCAGTTCATTCTGTTGGTACTAGAGAGGGCTACCCTGTGCATTTTAAGATGCTTAGCTCCCTTAGCTCCCCTACCCACTAGCATGCCCTTTCCCCAAGCTGCAGTAATGAAAGATGTCTCAGATATTGACAAATATCCCTTGGGGTAAAGAGGGGTGCAGAGACACCCTTAGTTGAGAACCACTGGTTCATAGTCACTAATAATTTTAGAGACTTGGCTTATATAGAATGGATTGCTGGTGACCTTTACAGGATGAACTCTGAGGACCAGTTGCCCTGAAAGTCATTTAACAGTTTCCAGTGCTTTGGAGTTGGGGAAAGGAAACAAGAAGCCCTTACTTAATGTGCAGGAAAAGCTAAGAGGGCCACAAAGGAAAGGAGAAAACAAATGCTGAGTTGAAACCCTCATAGCTAAGATTGAATTATGAGGGGGTTATTTGTTATTTATATTTTTAAATTTTTTTTAAATTTATACAATAGCTGGCGTACAGGCCAGATGCATGGGAGAGTGAGAGGATTCACCAGAGACAGAGCGGGGAGCAGAACAGGCAGACGGACCAAAAGCACTGCTGATGGAGAAGTCTGCCACGCCATGTGGAAACCTCTGTGGCCGGCTGGGAATTGAACCCATACTGCAGAGGCTGCAGACAGCTTCACAGCACTGTGCTCAACCTGCTGCTCTCATGGGGTGGCCCATGAGGGGTTTACTTTGAACAAAGAAACTCAAAGAGATTAAACAACTTGTGTAAGTTCAAACAGCCAGGAAGTGACAGAATTGGAACTCAAACTCAGGACCATCTCCAAAGTCTTTTGTCACAACTTTGGAACTCGTGGAATCTTATCTTTCATTTCTTTATTCATTCACTCATCCATTCATCTGTTCATTTAATAGCAACTTACTTAGCTCCCACTATTTGCTAAATTCTGGGAATAGAGTGATGAACAAGACAGTCGATCCCTTCACTCATGGACCTTGTTATTTGAAGGAAGTTTGTTAAGTGAAGGAAATTCTCAGGAGCTCTCCCTTTGCTAGTCTGTAGGCAAAGATGGCCACAAATGCTTCTATTCCCAGATTATGTGCCCATTTGCAATATTATTTTATATTAAGAGGTGAGTCTACTTCCTTGCCTTTGAATTTGTGCTATGACTTTCTTTTAACCAATAAAATGCAGTGGAAGTGACATTGCTATGTGATTTCTGAGCCTCAGCCTCAAGGGGCCTTGAACTTCTACTCCCACTCTTTTGCTACCCTGAAGCCACCAGGTAAGGAAACCCAAGGTTAGCCTCCTACTGTCCCAGACATTCAGCTGCCCCAGTTGTTCCTACCATTCTGCCTGAAACTCCTGACATATAACAGAAGCTGTCTGGGACCAGTCAGCACCTACTCCACCTAACAACTGATCTCACCCTTGGCAAGACCTCACTCAGCCAAAACTGCAGAATCATGAGCAAATATGTGGTGGTTTGTTACCCAGTGATGCAAGGTCCTAACCTGCTCTGGGGTTAGAGTGAATGAGGAGAGGCTAACCCTAAAGACCTTAAGTTTAAGATGAGATCTGAAAAATAAGAGGGAATCAAATTGGTAGAGTGTGGGGGAAGAGTACTCAGGCAGCAAAAACAACAGTTGGAGAAACTTTCATTAAAAGGAATCATGTATGTCTCAGGATCTAAGCAGGGAATGGCAGTACAAGATGAACTGAAGAGAGCACCAAGCACAGCATTGGAATGACTGGGAAGTGGAGTGCTTTACTTCCTCCCTATCACTCCCTCTATCCCTACCAACTTTTTATATTCTGGATATACCCATGGGCTTTGTCAACCTTGTAAACTTCATCCACCATGTATGTGAAAAAACCAGAAAGTTGAAAATACAGATAGGCTTTAACATGTCTTCCAGACGTTTAGGTAGGTTGAATCACAGTCCTCTGGGGATGAACAATATGAAGATGACAAGATAGTCTAAGCACAAGGAAAAGATGTATTTTTAATAGCTGTGATGACCATCTAAGCTATTATGGTCCCATCTTCCCTGATCTAAGCTCATACTTAAATGGAAATTTACTTGAAAAGCCCTTTCTTTGCATAATGGAAAGGCCAGCTTGTCCAATTCCATCTCCCTGAGGTAATATCCTCAGGATATAATGGGAGGCCTCGTTATCAGTTCTGCTCGTTGGGGGCTTGCAGTCTAGGTACTCCCTCTTATTAGTGTCCTTCATCCCTATTACTCAGTAAGGTCCCCCTAAGGATACCTCACCTCCAAGGTCACTGCTGAGAACTGATGGAAAGAGAATTGATCAGACTGACATCACTGTGCTACTCAGCCTTTTCATCTCAGGAGGCTGATACAAAGGGAGCACCCTCTGCAAATGTAATAAGCTGAGCCTGATCATGACAGGCTTCCCATAAGGTGACCAAGACAACCACAGGAGTCACAGATATTCATTGGTTCCAGCTGGCTGAGGAAGGAGGGCAGGCTGGGTGTGGCTCTGTCCTTGTCCAACCTGGCAACTCTTGCTTTCTGTCCTTCAGGTAGAAGGTCCCAGTGCTAGGTCCTAACAAGAGGAGGGTGTTTATATTTATTTATTTATTCATTCATTCATTCATTCATTCATTCATTTTAAAGATTTATTTATTTATGCATACAAAAGCTGGGGTGTAGGCCAGAGGTGCAGGGGGTGAGCGGATTTACCAGAGACAGAGTGGGGAGCAGAACAGGCAGATTGACAGAAATACATTGCTGAGGGGAGCAGTGGGTATGACGGGAAATGTCTGCTGCACCATGTGGGACAGCTCCCCGGCTGGGGATCGAATTAGTGTTTCAGTGGCTGCTGATAACTTCATAGCGCTGAGATTTAACCACTTCTGCCACCTGGGAATCCCTACATTTTATTTATTTATTTATTTATTTATTTTTTTAATCCCTACATTTTAAAAGCATATGTGAGTTGGGCCTCCCAGGTGGCCAAGGGGTTAAGACTATCACTGCTATGGCATGAGTTCCATCCCTGGCCAGATAGCTGACCCACATGGCGCAGCAGACTTCTCCTGCTTCCCTCAGCAGTGTATTTCAGTGGATCTGCCTGTTCTGCTCCCCACTCTGTCTCTGGTGAATCCTCTTATCCCCATCCCCCTCCTTGCATGTCTGGCCTGCACCCCAGTTCTTGTATGTATAACTAAATAAATCTTTAAAAAAAACCGGGGGAGACTGTTTTTATTAATTTGCTGCCTGATTTACCTCTGATAACCTTTTCTCTACATTTTAGTCTGCAAATTTTTTTTCTGACTTAATTTGCAGGTCCAATTTCTTTGTTTTCCTTGGGCAATCCAATGGGAGAGAACAGCAAAACACAAGGCTTCCAGTCTACTGGGTAAGACCTAATGGTGCAGAGACAGATCAGCAATGGTCCTCATTGGACAGGTGGACCTACTGTCCTCACTGCTGGTGCTGGGGTTCATATTCTTAACTCCAGGGCTGTTCTCTCAACTTTGGATTCTGCTGCTGCATCTGCTAAGCAAACTGCTGACCTACCTGGATGAGAGTGGCCAGGTCATTCTGGGAGAGGATGATGCTGGGAGACTACCGGGGGTTGTGGCTGCCCTAGGTCATCTTGGACATGAGCTGTTGAACTTGAGGATTGTTTATAAATTTATAAGAACTTGGATTCTTCGGAGGGGTGGCAAAGTCAGAGGTACCAATACCTCCCATTGGACTGGTTGCCTGTCTCAGTTTCAGTTCTGTTATCTTGAGTTTAGACTTGTACATCTCCTTGTAGCGATCCAGCAATAAGGCAATCTTGTAGTAGGCCACAGGCCTGTGTGCTTGTTCAGACTGGAATGTGCCAGTTCCATTCTGCCCTAAACCTTGCTGTAAGAACAGGTCTATACAGGCTTGTTCACAGGCACACATACCCTTGCATCCTTCCCCAGTTTGCTGTAGGCAGAGGCTCTGTTACAGAAGTAGATGGCACTGGCTTAGTTGCCCTCAATAGCTTTTCTGTAGATGTGAGTGACAGCTTCAAAGATTTGTATTTGCACCTATCATTTCTTTTGGTCCTAAGGCATTTTGCCTTGGCTGAGTCCTCCAAAGGCAAGGTTTATTCAGGGCTCCTCAGGTCCTTTAGCATTTTCTGGGCCATTGGAAGCTACTCCAAATATTTCTGGAAGTCTCCTACCATCACCCCTGGAAGTCTCCTACCATCACCCCAAAAGTAGTCAACTAAACTGGATGGCAACTTCCAGATTCTTCTGGGTGTCAACAGAAATCCCCCATACAGCAGCTGGTTGGACAGGAAGCAGATAATGGCATATGCCACATGTTCCTTGTTAGCCATGTAGAGAAGGGAGGACACCATGCCTGGGGGGTTTCATGCCTGGGACCTCTCTGGCAGTGGAACCTAAGCTTCTTTTTTTTTAATTTGAACCCTTTTGCTTTATCAACCTGTCTCACAAGAACTTCCTATGGTTTTCTTATTCTTCTTGTTGTTGAGGTACAAGATACATATGATTAAATGTGAAATATATACTTATATTCAATGTACAGGTCAATGATTTTTTTTTACTGATGTGCACACTCATAGAATCACCACCCAGATGAAGATATAGAACATCTCTGACAGGTGCTTACTCCTAACCCAGTTTTGTTACTAATAATACCATTTTTTTTAATACTGAGGTCCTTGTATTAGATTAAACATTATATGTACATGATACCATTTCATCCTTGAAACAAAGTACTATGATAGTGTCCATTTTACAGATGCAGAAACTGAGGCTTTGAGAATTTAAGTGCCTTGCCAACCAGAGTGGCAGGTGCACCAGACGCCAAGGCCAAGTGCCTAACCACAGGCATAGCAAGGGCATCCCTTCAAAATAATGCACTGCCTCTCCCATTTTTGTTTTACTTTGCTTATGCTCTCTGGGCACCCCTCTAAAACTCAGATGGAACAACCTCCACCCTCAGGATAACCCTACCTGGCAGGTCAGTGCCTTATTCCTGAACCTTGAGGATAACATCAAAGAATCTTCTGGTAATCCACTATTTCTGGAGGCCACAGGAGAAGGCATATGGGTCCTCCCTGAGAAATCAGCACCATTTTCACAGGTACCCAGGGCCCATGAGTGTAGAAAGCACAGCTCAGATATAAGGATGTTCTTTATATAGAATTGGAGTAGCAAAGTCATGAGCTTTGAAGTGAGAAAATCTTTGGCTCAAACCCTACTTCAGCCACTTTTCTATGCAAATGGCCATAAACAATTTATCTCTTAGAATGAGTTTCCTCAAATGGAGGGGGAAGGTATTAAACGATGCTTGCTGCCTGGGTTATTTTGAGGATGAGAGAAAGTGTGCCATGCACATAGTCAGTAAACAGACTGTTGCATTTCCAACAGGCACAGGTTCAGGTATCCTTTCACATCTGCCAGATTACCAACTTGGTCCAGGTCAGCTACAATAAATTTAGCAGTAGAGACAGAGAAAAACAAGAGGTAGGGGAGAAGAAATGCTCTGGGAAAATGAAAGATCTAGGCAGAAAAAGACTGAGCTACAAGCTGGAGTCCTGACCCAGCACCACACATTCAGGATTGAGCCTTTGCTGGGCAGCAGACAGCTCACAGCTTGTACTTTCCTACTCCAAGGCCCACCTGATTGTTGGAAGCTAGTAAAATGCCTTTCTCCCCTGCTCTACACTTTAAGCTAAGGATGGACCTAGCTGACTCAAGTCAAGTATTAAATTAATTAAACATGAAGGCCATTACTCCGAGGTGGCTCTAATGCTACATCATTAGGTGGCCTGTGCAAGCAAATCAAAATCTTAGTCTATAAATGTCTCAAGGTTATGAAATCAAAATAAACAATCACAAATGGCCAACTACAAACTACAGGCAATTAATTTCCTTGCTACCACATTTTCTCTATATAAGTCTATCCCCTGGTTCCTGTGGACAGTGCTCCTAACAATTATTGGTTTGGAGCTACCCAATTTGATTTCATAATGGTCAAATACACTCTTAAAATTTTTTAAGATGTCACAGTTTATCTTTTAACACCAGTAAACATCTCCATAGTGGATATGGTACCTGGCTCAGTCCAGATTCCTTCAGCCATGGATGACAGGCACTACACACACACACACACACACACACACGCGTGTGTGTGTGTGTGTGTGTGTGTGAAATACATCTTTTTCTCTTGCTTCTCTAACAACCTGGGAAGGGAGACAAGAAGACTAAACCAATTCCCATCCTGCCCTAAGTGGAGGAAAAATCATGAGAGCCCATTTATTGAGAAGCACAGGGGATAAAAGGAGGTCCGCTACACACTTGCCGCTAACTACTAAGTATAGTTGTCCCTAAACCTCACAACAACCCTGGAAGAGAAGTGTCATTTGCTCCTTTTCAGTATGAGAAAACGGACTCTGAGAAGTTAACAGTAGGAACACAAGGCCAATGGGTGGCTAAACCAGGATCTGAACCCAAGTTTATCTCTAAAACCTTGCTGTTGCAACTTCAATATTTCTATTAAAATTAACCTATTTTTAGTAAATGCTAAGATTCCATGCTCCAAGATGAAAAAGCTTGTTTTCCAAACAAAACTATTGTTTACAGCAGCAAAATCATAAGCCTATCTGGAGATATTGGTAAACTGCTCAAAAAGAAGCTCAGATCATGTTTGGTGGGTGGAAATGTAGTGCTCAAGTCACATTCTGCTTTAAAAATACAAATACAAATAAATTAAAAAAAATAAGGATCACAGAAATTTAGCAACTGCAATCACACAGTTATTCCTTTGCCTCATTAACACTCTGCTCATCTCCAACATCCCTGTGGACTGTCCTCCCAGAGCCGGTCATTTGTTGCCTCAGATTGGAGTTTGCTGGGTAAGTGTCCTGTCTCCCTGAGCTCCCCATTGGTGCCCACAGAGTGCCTGGCTGCTGGCCTCAATGCTTACATAGTGCTTGCTAATTGAAATTAATCCCAAATGGTTGCCAGACCCTCCCCTCAGTCCCTTTCTCTGAGGGTCCCTTGGGCCCAAAGAGTGTGATGACCTCAGATTGGACCAAAGGCAATAACCAGGAACTGCCGGCATCCAGCCTGGGGTAGCAGCCAGAAAGTCCCAGAGAAAGACTGATTTAATCCCATAATGGAATGTAACTCAGATAAGGCTTTTAGCCACCCTTTCTGGGCTGTGGAAATAAAGACTGTCCCAGAGTTATGAAGGGATGCTTTCCACTGTCCTAGGGTGGCTGAAGGGCCCCAGAAGGCCTGGCCCCACTAGAAGGCCCACGGGAAAAAAGATTCAATTTTCAGGACTGGGAAAGGAGAGGTTGGGGAATCCATATGTCCAATCAGTGATGACATCACATTCTAACACTTAAGATTATAGTAATAACAATTATAGCTATTATTTATTAGGCACTATACTAAGCATTTAAATGTTTTCTCACTAAGCCCTCACAAAATGCCTGTACCATTATCATCCTTATATCAGAAGAGGAAATCAGACTCAGCAAGTAAATTACCTGCCCATAGTCACACAATTACTCAAGTGGGAGAACTGGGATTTATACCTTTATTGAAAAGCTAAATTCACCCAAGTGAATTTAAAGATCTAATTGGATTTATTTAAAAATTCATGAATGGGATAGCATCCCATCTAGCAAGTAAAAAAAAAGCTTAGAAGAGATGTACAAAATGGAAGGCTTTTATAGACAGAATGAGGATGAAATAAGGAAAGAGGGAATTGTTTCAAGCAGGTCACCTTCCTTTGGGGAGACAGACAAGGTTTATCAGGCAGATTTCTCATTAGTGCTGCACAGGAAATTCCCAGTTAATGCTTGCCCGATTAAAAGTTACATTGCTGGGAGATGATGAAACTGCAATGAGGTTAAGTATTTAGGCTTGGTTTGCTGATAATGGGGCCTAGCAAAAGTGACCCCATTTGGGGTCTGCCCTCTCTTTTAATATACCTAAATCTACCTGATTCCCATGCACTATGGCTTCATTACCCTGCTGATTGCCAGGATACAATCACTCTCACTCACTCACTCCTTCACCTGTGGAATCTTTGTTTGCCAGCATCTCCAGAGCTTCCACTCTTCCTGGAAGAATTCCAGGAAGCTTTATGTAACCACAAGTGCAGTCACCCTATCACCCAAAAAGGGAGGAAATAAAGGATAATACAAAGTAAGCTGACCAATCTGTAGCATTGTCTAAATATCCCCCACCTCCCAATCCCCGGGGGTAGCTGCACCAAAGTGGAGTCTGGCCTTCTGCCAACTGCTTTCTTTGTGACTCCCTCCTCTCTCCGTCCCAGCATCCTCACCCTCACTTCTAATTTTTTTTCTAGGTCAACTTGACTTTCCAGGCCTCTACTCTACTGGTCTTGTTCACTCAAGTATATGTCTAAGTAACCCCTGTTAGCAATAGGCTGGGGATTCCTCCCTTGCCAGAAAGGAGCATGTATAATGCAATATTAATACTAATAACAGCTAATACTTACTGAGCACTTACTATATGCCAGTCACTTTTCTTTCATTTTGATCTTCAAAATGCAGGCTGAACAAGCAGTAGCTTTTATGTCAGTGACAGCAAGACTAAGTCAGACAAGGCAGAGATCTAATATTCCATGAGCTTTCTCTATGGGTTTGGCACAGTCCCCTCTCAGGAGTCCCAGGAATGTGGTAACAAAGAGCACGGACTCTGGTTCAGGCCAACTCAGGTCTAGGTCAGCTCCATTACTGACTAGGTGTGCGTTTATAGACAAGACAATCCTCTGAGTCTGTTTCTTCATCTATAAAATGTAAATATAGCAGTTCTTATCTCCTAAGGTTGTTGAGAGGTCTAAGGAAATGATGTGTGTAAAGTGCTTAGCAAACTCCCTGACCCATAATAATCAATAAATATATAGCAATTACGATTACTTATTAAAAATTACACTAGGGTAAAATAGCTAAATAATTCCAAACTTTTTTTTAAGTTCCTCAGACCTAAGTGCTTTTTTTTTAAATTACAGGGTTGTATAGTTGGTTGGACTTAAAACTACTAAGCTTCCTAGGACTACTAAGTCAAGGGCATTCCATATCATTCTGTCTGCTTCTTGGAAGCATACTTAGTAGATGTTGTAATAAAAGAAATGGTTTTAGGGGCCTCCCTGGTGGCACAGCGGTTTGAGTGCCACGCTGTGAAGCTGTCCGCAACCTCTGCAGTGCGGGTTCAATCCCAGCCGGCTGGTGAGAATCCCACATGGCGCAGCAGACCTCTCCTGTCATGCCCACTGCTCCCCTCAGCAATGTATTTCTGTCATCTGCCTGTTCTGATCCCTGCTCTGCCTCTGGTGAATCCTCTCACCCTCCTGCACCTCTGGCCTGTACCCTAGCTCTTATATAAAAATAAATAAATCTTTAAAAAAAAAAAGAAATAGTTTGAGTGAGTACAGATAGATTTAACTATCTGGGTTTGGGCATGGATTTCTACTGGGAGAGTCAAAGGAACAGCATTTTTGGATTTGTTTGCTTTTGTGAAAACTAATATACAGCATCCTTATTTCAATAAGGTCAGGAGGGGCCACCCTGGTGGCGCTAAGTAAGATGCAGTCATGAAGCTATCTGCAGCCACTGCAGCATGACTTCAATCCCCAGCCAGGGAGCTACCCACATGGCACAGCAGACCTCTCCTGTCTCACCCGCTGCTCCCCTTATAAGTGTATTTCAGTCATTCCACCTGTTCTGCTCCCCACTCTGTCTCTGGTGAATCCACTCACCCCCCAAACCTCTGGCCTGTACTCCTGTTCTTGTATGTATAAATGAATTTTTAAAATCTTTTAAAAAAATAAATAAGGTCAGGAGACTAGAAGAGAGTCCCCACATATGTGCAATCAGCAAACTATAGAACCTAACATGCTTTGCCTGCCCCCCACCAAGAAGTAATATTACTTTTCTATACCAAAAGAAGAAAGGAAGCTTTCTTCTTGCCTCAGTAATAGCCCTGTAAAGGCCAAATGGGGGGGGGGTACTGGAATTATACCCAGGGATTACCTGTGTCTCAATAAGATTGCACTTCCAAATTACCTTTTTGTAGTTGTTTCTGGGGGATAAAAAACATTTTGTAGATGAAATAAAGAATTGCTTTTTGTTTGATATCAAACTTCATATATTAATTTACTTGGACTGCCATAACAGAATCCCATAAACTGGGTGGTTTAAACAATAGAAATATATTGTCTCACAGCGCTGGAGGCTGGAAGTCTAAAATCAAAGTGTCAGCAGGGTTGGTTCCTTTGGAGTATTATAGACACATCTCTGTGAAAGGGAGAGGAGCATAGAAAGGGTGTCATTTTCCCCACCCCCACTTACATGCAGGAACCCTCTATGTTTTCCAGTTCGTCTTCCTGAATGGGAGGCAGCTGGGAAGGAGTAAGGTGGATATATAGAAGGGGGACACAATATGAAGAGGGACTTGGAAAAGAGACATACAGAGACATTTGGAATAGATACTTAGAAGAGACACATGATGAGAGACAGGTGAGGAGCTGCTCCTGCTGCTTAACAGAGACAAGGGCAGTTGGATTTTGTGGTATATTTTGAGTTTTGAGTCTCTCCTTCTGTCCCAGTTCTCTGAGACCTGCCAGAGCCCTTTCTTGTGGTTCATTGCCAGAAAGTACGGTAGATTTGTGACAAATTTTTGGACCTCCGCAGCCCTGCTTCTAGCCAAGTCTATTTGGTTGGGCATTTGCCCACACGGGGATGGGAAATTTGGGGAGTTTTATTGGTAAAGTATTATTTGAAATGTTTTCTTCTCTCTCCTCTCTACACACCAATTCTATTAAAAATCTTTCACAATAAGAGTCTGCTTTCTTGCTTTTGTGCATGGCAGGATCCTCTTTTAAAATGTACACCCCTTTGGGCCTCCCTGGTGGCGCAAGGGGTTAAACACCACACTATGAAGCAATCCACAGCCTCTGCAGCACAAGTTTGATCCCCAGCTGGCCAGGCAGAAACCCACATGGCGAGTCAGACCTCTCCTGTCTAGCCCGCTGCTCCCCTCAGCAGTGTATTTCAGTACATCTGCATGTTCTGCTCCCCACTCTGTCTCTAGTGAATCCTCTCACCCCCTGCCTCCCCACCCCCACCCCACATCTCTGGCCTGCACCCCTTGTATGCATAAATAAATTAATTTTAAAAAAAAGAAATATGCTCACGTCATGCAATTTTTGGAGAACTTCTGGGTGCCGTTGCAAATAAAACAGTTTGGAACTTTCAGAATTTGGACAAAATATCCAAGGAAACATGAAAAAAAAATTCTCAACTACTTTGTGGTTGACATTCAGCTTAATGCAATGTGCAATTTGTGCTGAGGTAAGGGTATGTTTTGATAACCCTTCTATACCTGTTATGTTTCTTTGTTTTTTAAAGATTTATTTATTTATGCAAGAACTGGGGTACAGGCCAGAGGCGTGGGAGGGTGAGAGGATTCACCAGAGTGGGGAACAGAACAGACAGGCGGACTGAAAGCACTGCTGAGGGGAGCAGCAGGTGCGACAGGAGAGGCCTGCCGCACCATGTGGGTATCTCCCTGGCCAGCTGGGAATCAAACCTGCGCTGCAGAGGCTACGGACAGCTTCACAGCGATGTGCTCAACCCACTGTGCCACAGGGGAGGCCCTATGCCTGTTATGTTTCTAAGAAGGAAACTTGAGTTTTTTAAAAAGCACTTTTACCTCAAAAAGGGACAAACCATTGCCCTAATCCTAGGGTAGTCTCTTTGTTGGAAGGAAAAGATGTGCTATTGCTTGTCCAAGAAAATGTGGGAACTAGAGGTTGGCTGCAACCTCTAGACTGCAAGGACTGGACATTAGCAAAGCAAGGTCTCGTGTTACTAAAAAATTAAAAGGTGCAGGTCTGTTTCCATCGTTTTCACATGGACTGAAGATTAATGGTCTCTTCTTTGCACCTCCATTTTCCTCATCTCATCCATCAAATGTACACACCTCAAAATGGTGATACTAGTTCTGGAGTCTACATAACTCTCCACAATTGACTGGTTCAGTTCCCAGTAGAGGAATTTGGTTTTTCCAGTTTAGGTTAAGTATTCAATCACTAGTGTCTGATCAACAGTGGCCAAGGGGACAGTGTCACATGGTTGTCCAAGTACTGCTTTTTTGGCAGGTACTATGAGTGGGGATATTTTCTGGAGAAGAGGACAGTGGATGACAAATCAAAATATGTATACTAGAGAGTTCTGAAGACTATAATGACCTACTTGACCAGATGCTCTATTTTGTTCCAAAGTATTAGGTGGCAGATAAATTTGTGAACAATTTTAATAATGGCTGACATTTCTCAAACTCTCATCCTAGTATCTAATTTAATAATCACAACAATCTTTCCAAGTAGGCATTATCATTTCTGTCCCACAGAGAAGACATTCGAGGTTTGGGAAAGTTAAGTAAAAAAAAGTCAAATTAGCAGGGAGCTAGGACTGGAAACTCAGTTTGTTTGACTCCAAATCTTGTGTTCCTAACTTCTAGAGTTAGGAGACTTAAAATATCATTGTAAAAAGCAGTTTTCAGCAGCTGATATAGGTTGAAATCATACCTCTAAAATATTTGTAAGGTCTACAAACTTCCTCAAATTGTAATTTCATCAGTAAGTTGAAATTACTGTGAAAAAACTCTCTGGTAGTTAGCAGTCTCAAATGAAGAACCTTGTCCAAGAGCACAGGTGGAGCCCCCAATCCCTGGCTATCGGCTGTGGTGACTGAAGACCTGATCTACTCTCTGCAGTTGTTTTGTCATCAAAGATAGTGTCTGGTCTCCTGGTTCTTCCAAGTCATTGAGGATTGTGTGAATCAAGAAGCTATTCTCCCCAACTTCTACCTGCTCCCTTAAGCACCCTCCCCCAGAAAATTTTGGCCTCTGTAGCCCTTATCAGGTAATAGGAAATAGAACTCTTCAAGTTCAGAAATGAAAATGCAACAAGAATTTCTGGTTCAGGGAGAAAACTACCTCCTATATACTTGGCTTCTTTTCCATTAAGATCGAAAGCTACAAATCAATCAGGAGAAAATTGCCCTTGGGACTGCTGAGCAGTCATCTTCACTCAAATCAGACTCTGGATGCGTGTGTCAAAAGCACCTCACACTCTCATTCATTGCCAATGAAGTCTCTGGGGTGGTCCAATTGATTTAGGAGCATTCACTCAGATCTAACATTCATTGCATACATCTTCTGTGTATTGTAGCTGCCAGGCCAGTTGCTGATTACTACTTCTAACTCACTGGTTCAATGGGCAAGTTGAATCTACAGTGTGATAAGGGGAATGCTAACAAATGAAAGACACACTCCAGGATTACCAGCTATGCAGACAGAAGTTACTAAAGTTCTGTTCAGTACCTACCATGTCATAAAGGAGTGGAGGAAGGAACTATCGTTGAACATGTCCCACCGATCAAGTGTTAGATATGCATTAGTTCACTTAATCTTCCCAAGTACTCTATTAGATGCTAACATTACCTTCATTTATAAGGTAAAACTATTTTTTTGGCTAAGAAAGTAGACTCTCTTAAATATAATAGTAAGTTGTGAATAGGTTTTATGGGTGGACCACTACCTTTATAAACTAATTTTTCTCACAGAAGGGACCTGAGAAGAGCTCTCTCAGGCAGGGTGGTTAAGTGGTTATTACCCTCTTACTATTTTGACCCACTGTCTTCTTCTGTAAAGCCTTTAAATGTTCTCTTTTTTTAAGATTTTTTTTATTTATTTATGCATACAAGATCTGGGATGTAGGCCAGAGGTGTGGGGGTGGTGGTGAAAGGATTCACCAGAGTCAGAGTGGGGAGCAGAACAGGCAGATTGACTGAAATACACTGCCAAGAGGAGCAGCAAGCGAGACAGGTGAGGTCTGCTGCACCATGTGGGGAGCTCCTTGGCCAGGGACCTAACCCATGCGACAGTGGCTGGATATAGCTTGATAGTGCTGAGACTTTAACCCCTGCACCACCAGGGAGGCCCTAAGAGGTTTTTTTGTTGTTGTTGCTTTATGGTCAGACAGATATGGATTCAAATCATGGCTTATATGGTAGGAAAATGAATTCACTCTAAGTACTTCAAATAGAGAGAATTTAATACTGTGGTTACTCAGGTAATAGAAGAACTGAGAAGCCCAACAGGGGAAAGTGTGGTAACCCAGAGATCACCAAGAACAGGAAACCACTACTATCCCTGGTCTGGAGGCCAAAGGAAGGAGGTGGAGCTTGGAAGCTGCCAAGGTTTGGGGTATCTTGATTCCAACTGTCCTCAGTCCTCCAAACTTATGTGTGGGGTCAAGGCCAAACCCAGATAAAATCCAGTAACAACCTAGGAAATGCAGCCTGCTGGGAAGTGGGATAGGGGTACAGGAGTGGTGGTGACCCAGATATCAGAAGGAGATCCGTGTATTTAAGGGCATACATACAAGTGATTGGCCCAGCTTTTGTAAGGTTCAGACTGCTCTTTTATAAATGATTTCTATCTCACAGGATTGTTGCAATAAGGAGCAAATCTAAACAAAGTGTTGGAACATCCCTGGCACATAGCAAAGCAGCAGCAGTAAACACTTTTACCCTAGTTAGGAAAACCAAGATTCAAATTGATTAGGTGATTTGTTTAAGGAAGGAGCTTGGGGGCTGGGAGACTACTGTGATCCTGGGCAGGTTACTTCATCCCTTTGAGCTTCAATTTCCTTGAGCTTCAATTTCCTTGATCCTTACCAACTCACTGGCTTGCTTAGGGGAGTCAATCTCTGTAAATGTTTACTGAGCACCTGCTGTGTCCTGGGTTCTGAGGGTAACGGTAAATAGTATATACACACAGTCCCTGTTCTCCTAGAGTTTACCATTTTATGGGAG
The DNA here is from genome assembly GCF_964194135.1 of Talpa europaea. Lineage (NCBI taxonomy): Eukaryota > Metazoa > Chordata > Mammalia > Eulipotyphla > Talpidae > Talpa > Talpa europaea. The sequence goes on from NC_140080.1 coordinate 31,935,822, forward strand.
TAAGACATTGGCCAGAAAGTTGAGCAGATCACATAGAACAACACTGTGATAAAGGTCAATAAGGGAAGAAGTAACCAGTGGAGTGGGTTACACTGTAGCCTGACCCAGTCAGGGAGGTCAGAGTGGCTTCCCTGTGACTAAAGTCACTGGACATGAAGGATGAGGGGGACCGGACCTGGTGAGGAGCCCGGGTACAGAACGCTGAGTAGCACCCAGGACCTCTCCAAAATGTTTAAAACCTAACCCAACCATTGTGCCCCCAGCCAGACCAGGATGGGACCAAAAAACTTGTCTGCTAGCACGCTCTGCATCCTAATCTTTGCAAGAGCTCTGGTGCGCGTCCGGGCACCAAACCCATACACACAGGGCCCCTTGTATCGCCGGGGCAGCCCCATCCAAGCGCAGTTCCGGCGCTTCGCTGCCCTGCGCCCTTGGCGGCCGCTGATCGTCTGCTAATGTGTATCGAATTTTTGTTGAATTCGGTCCTCAACCCGCGCAGAGTGTGGGGACGCTGCCAGAACCTCTTAATTCCCTTTGCATCGATCCCGCCGTTAATGACATAACCTTCTCCTCTAATTAACTGACAACTGCATTAGGCGGTGCGCCTCCTTCGCAGCCGCCAGTGGCTACCCCTGGCTCCACCCGCGCCCAGGAGCCTGCCCCCTGCTCCGGCACCCTCACTAAACCTATGGTTGAAGGGTAGGGAATAGTGTGTCAGGATTTGGGTGCCCCTGCTATCCTTATCGGTCAATAAATGTTGGCTGTTGTTTATGTTGCTTATTGTGTGCCAAAACTGGGGAAAGCACTTAACATACTTTAGCTCAAGGATTCATTCCAATGACCCAAAAGGGAGCTAGAGGAAACAAGGGCTTGCAGGTGGAGGCACTTAGGCAGCAGTAACCCAAGATTTGCAGTAAGCTTGAGAGGGTGAGGCCTCCCCTGGTGGCTCAGCGGTTAAGCTGCCCGCAGCCTCTTCAGCGCCGGTTCAATGCCCCTCGGCCGGCGAGGGTCCCACATGGCACGCAGACCTCTCCTGCCATGCCCGCTGCTCCCCTCAGCAGTGTATTTTGTCAGTCTGCCTGTTCTGTTCCCTGCTCTGGCTCTGGTGAATTCTCTCACCCTCCCGCACTTATGACTGTACCCAGTGCTTATATAAATAAAATAAATAAATCTTAAAAAACAAACAAACAAAACAAAACAAAAAAATCCTTGAGAGGGTGATGGAAGTCTATAGGGTAAGGAAAAAATGTCAGGCTTTTCTGCCCTCCCGCCATCAGGATAGATGATGGATCCCTGTGGTCCTGAATGCATGCCTGATGGCGGGCACCTGGAGTAGGGTGTGGGCATAGGTAGATGGGATTCACCTGGGCTAAGACTGAGCTTTTTAAGGGTGGCATCACAGGGACACCAGCAGAAGCCGAGTGAGAAGCAGAGCTATAGGAAGAGCAGAGAGAATGTGAGAGAAGGTCGGAGAGCCCAGAGTGAAGACTTGCCCCTGCCTGCCATGTACCTGGTAATCTGATAAAAAAGCTGCAAAAGCCACTGAGGACTCTGACTCCCCATTTACCCCATCTGCTGGATCAGAAAACCTGCCCAGGGTCCATTCCTGCCCTTACAAAGTCCCAACCTCCTACCAAGCCTGTGCCTTTAACCTTAGGTGCCCTACGCACATAATTTTTAGACTATATTAATGTGAAATATAGGAAATGCGACTTGTTTAGCAAACTAGTTGGCAGTAGTTTGCTAATGCCCAATAAATTTTAGTGGGGCGGAGCAACTTATTGAAATATTAATTTGAGTTCATTCTCCTTTGCCGCCTCTCTTCCGAATGCCTTCTTCAAACAAGTGGTCAGGTTTGTAATTCCTTGGGCAGCAGAAACAGAAGAAGCAGTTGCCTGTGGTCTCTTGACAAACACAAACACAGGGGTCCCAAACTTTGTTCTTTGTTTAATAATTTACTAAGGCTGCCTCTTGCCTCTCCCTACAAAGCACATGCACGTTATATGCTGGAACCAGGGCAGAACTGAACCTCAGTTTCATTTGCAAAATAGAAATATTACCTTGAGTTCTATTTAAGATACATTTTATAACACTTGCAAGCAAGAAATACTATTCTCAGCATTACAGATTACCAAAATGACCTGCCTTCCACTCAGTTTTACTCTGATTGTCCCTTCATCCCAGTCTCCAGGCCTCCATGCCCTTATTTTCATTTTGTTATATTGTGTAATTTTATAAATACTCCAAATCTCTACTAGAATGAAGCAGAAAAAATATTTAAAAATTTAAAAATAAGACTGATGAAATAGCAATTCCAGTGTCTGGCCAATATTCATAAATTGAATTGGCATTTAAAGACAAAGAAACTGAGGTTTGGAGAGATTCACGGGGAATTTGTTGCCACAATACAACACAAGGAAACTTCATATTGTAAACTCTCAGTCCATGCTTCAGCCACACCTCTTTCATTCCACCAGCTGAGTTGCCGTCTCATCCAAGTCCCTGAGATCTCACACTCTTAGGCAATCAGAGCAGGAAGGACTATGGCTAAAGAAAAATTAACAGCCAACTATACCCAGGACCCCAAGGAAACGCTTGCCAGAGTAGATAAATGGGGAGAGCCAAGAAATGCCCAGAGGGGAGAAAGGCAGTCCCTCACTCCATCATACAAGCAGGCCTATAAAGCCCTAAAAGAGCAAGAAGCCACAAAGCATGGAAGGCATATCCTCCAACCTGCTGCCAGGACTGATAAACTACACCCAGCAGCATAGTAGAAGGGAGAATGACTTAGAAACACTTGCCTAGACCAATAAACCAACATTCCAGAAATGCCTCTGGAGTACACCCCAGAAAGGGAGAGAGTGAGCAGCCACCTGTACCCCCATTTGAGCCAGGAGTCTCTCACCTTTCCTTGAAGTTGTTCTTCCCTGGACTGTCTGTCAGGACTTTTATTCTGTCTCTAGTAAATTTTGTTTTGCTTTGCTAGATGTGGCTTTGAATTCTTTCATGGCCATAGTCAGGACAGGAATCCCCCAAACCAGAAACATCAGTAACCTCCAAATCCAGAAACCATACTGTCTACTTACCTCAGGAGAAATGTGTATTTGCAAGTCCTTAACACCCAACACTGAAGTAACTATCTGATAAATCTATCCCCCAGCCAGTCATTTCTTCTTCCTCTCTGTCGAACCTATCACACATCACTTTTTAGCAATAGGGCCCATCAATTTTCTAAATCAAGAGACTGCAGCTTGGCAAGATTAAGCAATTTGCTTAAAGTCACCCAATTGATAAATGTTTTTGCTAAATGTTTTGATAAATGCTTTTGCTAAAATTCAAACCAGGATCAAGCTGGACCTTCATGCTCTTTCACCGCCTCAGGCTTTCACTGAGCAACTAGAGTTGCATTCCCTAAAGCAGTCTGTACGTGTAATTCCTGAGGAATTAAATGTATTTGATTTGGCCTAGGAGGGACTCATTTCTGGGCTCCTTAACCATAGATCTCCCTCTCTTGCTCTATGGAGGAGTGGAGGGCTGGAAGGAGCCAGCTGGAATCAGATGGTCTCTTTCAGAAAATATAAGGAGGCTTTGTGATGGAAGCTGTTAATAAAAGGCACAGGAAGAATCTGCCTGGGGCAAAGTTGGGACTGAGGAAAGTCTCCCAAATGCTGGGCCCACTACACTGAGAAGGAGGCACAAGAGAGGGAGGAATGAGAATGTGTCCCTTCTCACATGCCCCCATCTGATATGCTCATCTTTCCGGGGCTTCCCTCCAATCTTAAACACTGCTATCGCCCATCTCTGTCTATTGAGCTTCTCTTTGGCCTGAAAGGTCTTGCTCAAACATGCCTCCACCATAAAGACCCCCATGATGAATTAACTAGCCTCTCAGGAATTCATAGGCCCTGGATCACATGCACTTTCACAGTGGGCTCAGCACCTGTGTGACCTTGGACAAGGCTTCTAGACAAGTTTCTCCATTTGTAAAATGGGGGTCCAAAGTGCATGCTCTCAGGGAACTGAAGAAATTTAAATTGAATTAAGATGAAGAAAAAATACTACCTATGAAGAGCAGAAAAGGCTGCCCCATAATGTGCCACTTTGACATAGATTGTTTTGAACTGAAGACAATCAAGACTTTGAGATTCAGGAAAAACTTTTCCCTCTCCCTGAACTACCTAAAAGAATCTAGAGAGGGGGCGTCATAGAACTATTACAAGAGATAATTTTTTTATCTGAATTATTTATCTGTACTGCAGGGCAGACATCTACCAAACACTTGCTCTTCTTATGTCCTATGAATTGCCCTCCTCTCCTTTGAAGGCCCAGGACCTATCCCACCCTTAGTTCAGAATGGCATCTAAGCTTCAACTGCCAGACTGACTGACTCAGTCTGTCACCTATCTTTGTACATACAGGCAACTCCATAGGTACAAAATTAAATTTTTTTTTCTTCAGTTAATCTGTCCTTTGTCACAGGGGTATCTCAGACAACAACCTATTGATAGAAGGGCAGAAGGAAAATTATTTTCCACTTGTTCTCTCTCTCTGTCTCTCTGTCTCCCCTCTCTCTCTCTTTTTCTCTCTCTCTCTATATACATACACACATATATACATATAAATACACATATACATATATATATGTATAGTTACTGGAGACCTCTACATATGTATATATGTATATATATCTCCACAGTCTAAATCTTTTCTCTTAGAAGACTGAGAAAGAAGAGTCTATGGGAGAGATTGTTTCATGTCAATATAGAGACACAGATGGAGAAAGATGATTTTAAGTTTTTTCTGTATTTTTTGTCCAACGACTAGGCAATAACTTTTTTAAAAAAGATTTTATTTTATTTATTTTATACAAGATTTGGGGTACAGACCAGATGCACGGGAGGTTGAGAGGACCCACCAGAGACAGAGCAGGGAACAGAACAGGCAGACTGATGAAATACACTGCTGAGGGGAGCAGAGGGCACGACAGGAGAGGTCTGCTGTGCCATGTGGGACCCTCACCAGCCGGCCAGGATCGAACTGGCGCTGCAGAGACTGCAGACAGCTTCGCAGCGCGGGGCTCAACCGCCTGCGCCACCAGGGGAGGCCCAATGAAATAACTTTAAAATTTTCAAATATTGTGGATGCCAGATTGATACCACATGGAGATGAGACCATGAGGCAGTTCAGCTTTAAAAAGGATACACATGTAAAGTTCTTAGTGTTTGACATACACCAAGCACTCAAATAATGAGTCTCTCAGTGTTATTTGTCAATCTGTCTCTACCATAAAATTTGTCTTCATTTCTGTGTAAACCTACTGCCTACCCTACCCAACTCACAGTAGGTACTCAGCTGAAAACAGCCTCTGGGGAAACCCCAAAGCTAACTAAAGTCCAGGAAGGCCTGAGGAACAAATTCTCTGACACTTGGCTGACCACAACAACTGGCAGCAGAGTCAGTACCAGGAAGGGGCTATTTACTGGTATCCCTCTGTGGTGACTGGGCTCTCCCCCCCTTATCACTGTTCCCAGTCCAGACACAGGCTCACTTCATCTTTTCTCCTACACACAATGACCTCTGCTCTCAGATGTCACTGAGGGGTCCAAAGGCTGTGGAGTGCCCTGTGGTCAGGGATGCCAAGCATACCATGCCTGAATCCTGCACACCACATCCTCATAACTCCTGCCTGCTGCACAGGGACTGGCTTTGAAAAGTTGGGTGTGCCCTCAGATGAAACCCCTCTCCTGAAGTGTGGGTTAAGGAGATGAGTGACAGAAAGACCTGGGAGCACACTTAGTCACAGTAGACGATCTGTCCTCTGCCCAACCCCCCTTGTCTTTTACAGTCTCTGCAATTGCTCACTCTGATCTTTAGGTACTCTCCCCCCATTTCTGCCTATTAAACCATACCCATTCTTCAAGGTCCAACCCCAAACCTTTTAACCCAGGAAACCATCTCTATTGCTTAAAAGAGCTTGCTCTGACTCCTAACTCTTCATGCTGGCCTCTGCTGTAATTTAGGACATGAGGTGACCCCAACACGATGTGATGTGGGTCAAAGATTGCACCTGGGGCTCAGGGCTGAGGGTTCCACATGGCGCGCAGACCTCTCCTGCCGCCCGCTGCTCCCCTCAGTAGTGTACTTCGGTCCTTCTGCCTGCTCTGCTCCCCGCTCTGGCTCTGGTGAATTCTCTCACCCTCCGGCGCTTCTGACTGTACCCTAGGGTCTAAGAGGAAGTCACAAAAGCAGCAATATTTGGACTTCAAGTGATTTGCGAAGATCCACCCTAATTACCTGACAAGAGTCTGTACCTTCAGGCGTCCTTTTGAACCACAATGTCTTCTCTGAGAACTGGCCTCCACTAACAGCCCTGGAAACCTATAATTATTTTAGTAGAGTGTAAATCTATGCTTTCTTTACCAAGCTGATAGCTTTGGGAAGGACCCTAGACACTGAAAACCAACCTAGAACTTGTGCAAGAACAACCAAATTTCTCAAGAATTTAGAATAGGGATGGGAGATCATTCAGCAGTAGTCACTAGACCTAAAAGGTCATGCAGAGGATTAGGTCTGCAGGGAGAATGAAGTAGATGGTCTAGGACTCTACTCCCCCAAGTCTGGCTGAACTTTCCGGGATTGACATTTTCCCTTTACTAAGTAATTCTAAGATAGCTCTCACTTGCAGTAGTTAGTCCTTGGCCAAAAGATGCTGATTTTCTTTGACACCATGATTTTTCCAAAGTCTCTCAGGGCCTGAGTTACAGAGGCCTGAGTCACTGGAGACTTCTAGCTTCCAACCTGGAGTTCATATCTTGAATAGCTGAGTTTCTCAGGGGTAGCCCCACCCCTGATTTAATCCAACTATTGGAGGGAGAACCAGTACCACCACTCACTCAAGAGAGTGGAATACATGGTACCCACAGATCCCCTCCCTGCAGTACTATCAGTAAAAGCTGCCAGTTACTAAGTATTCATCTTGTACTAGGCACAATGCTAAGTGTTATAATTGCTTCCAGTCTTCAAAACAATCCTGATTAGTTAGATATTTTTACAATCATCTAACTTAAACATACAGGGAGAACAAAACAAACATAAAACCTCATGCTTAGAGGTTTTTATAGAAATAGGAGGCCAGAAAAGAACCAAGCCAAACCATTGAAACTCATATGAACAATATCATTGATATTGCCACTTGCTTTTTGGTTTAAATTAAATTGTTAGTATAGTATTTATTAAATACCAAAAATAAACAGGGCTTCCCCTGGTGGCGCAGCAGTTGAGCGCTGGGCTGCAAAGCTGCCCGCAGCCTTTGCAGCGCCGGTTCTATCCCCCGACCACTACCATGGGGTGAGGGTTCCACATGGCGCGCAGACCTCTCCTGCCGCCCGCTGCTCCCCTCAGTAGTGTACTTCGGTCCTTCTGCCTGCTCTGCTCCCCGCTCTGGCTCTGGTGAATTCTCTCACCCTCCGGCGCTTCTGACTGTACCCAGTGCATGTGTAAACAAAACGTACAAACAAACAAATAAATCATAAATAAATTAAAAAAATACATGCCTCTTTAAAAAAAAAAAAAGATAAACAAAAATTGCATTCCTTTTTGTTAGGTATTCCTACTGGCATCCATAGAATGCATGACTGGCATCCTGAGGAAAAGAGGGCTCAGAGGAGCAAGAATATCCCCAAGATCAAAGAGCTGAGTGTTACTATCAACCAGGAAAACCAAAAAGTCTCAACTTTCTAATTTTGAGGTTCAGATGCCCAAGTCCAGGAATACCCCTTCACCAACATGGTAACTTATGAATGGGCAGGAACTGATCTTGAAAAACACTCACAGCCTGGCACAGAACAAGAGCTTGTTAAGTGGTTGAATGAATGAATGAATGAATGAATGAAAGATTTTCAAGATAATTGTTTAAAAGTCAGCTGATTCCACCCCAGCCATGTAGAGGCCTGTATTTCAACATTCTCCACTAACCACTGCAGCCAGCAGCCCTTCCCACCTCATGCCCAGAAGCTAGTCTAATGGCATTAACCATCCCAGCCAGCCAAGATAGCATTAAAAGCGTCAGTCCAGTCACTGTGCCCCCACCCTGGGTCTTGGCTCTGGGCCCTGGGCTGGGAGAGTGGTCTGGTTGTTTACCAGGAATTTGGACCTTCTTCAGAGAAAAGCACAGATGACCTATTAGTCTAATTCAAGCACTTAGCATGGAATGACTGTACCATTCACACCCCCAGCCCCAGGCTAATGGAGTCAAAGCAAATGGAGAGGCTTTGACTGCTCTGAGATCTTCCTGGCAAGGGAGGAAGGGAAAAGTCCACCCCAGTGCCCCACTGGAGTTTGCAGGGAAGCAGGTTGGCTGGATATTTCCAGGGCAGGGTAGGTTATGAGGATACAAGAACGCACAGGGGGAAGCTTCCCTATTCTACCCAGTCTGGCAGCTGCTTGGCACATCCTACCCCCTAGTCACTCCTCACTGCCTTAAAACTTGGCTGGGAGGAAAGTGGGGAGACAACCAAATAACCACCATTTTAGAACCGGTTAAACAAACTATGTATGCAGAAACATACACACAAGTACATGTAATTCAGCTTGAAAAAAAGGATGAAGTAGCTCAAGTTCTAGTCATGGATGCTGAAAGATGTCTTTGCTATGCAGTTTCTGACCCTATTTATGTAAATTTCCACTCACCCATAGATTTTCATGCACACAGATATGCAGAGAATTGTTTGGAAGTTTGAGGGTGGGATTTTAAGGATTTTTACTTTTTTGTAATTGGCTGTATCATTCAAATTCTCTATAAAAAAAACATATACTATAATAGCTAACTTTTTTGAGTTCTAACTTTTGTCACTGTGTCATACACAATGCTCTTATGTCAGACACAATGGATTATCTCATTCCTTATGAGGTGGGTTCTATGCTTTTCCATGTGATAGATGTGGATAATGAAGTCCAGAGAGGTTAAACTAAAGGTCACGTATCTAGTGATTGACCTCATAAAGTTGTTGAGGGTTAAATGAATTCATGCATGAACTCCCACACAGTAGAGTCTCAGTAAATGAGGGCTATTATTATAATCAACATACAGCACTTACCATACTGCATTATTCTTAGTGACAGTCTTGTCTGTTTCCCTGTTTGGGTGTATGAAAGACTTGAAAACAGTATCTGAGATTTATCATCCCAAATCTCCTGCACCAAGCACAGCACCTTGCAGATTTGGCACTCATCAGATGCCTATGGAGTGAGTGAATGAATGAACAGACAAATGTCCACAGCTCTATAAGTATATTCTTCCAACCAATTTACAATGGTAGGCTGTCACCTTATCCCAACAGGACTACAAATGAAATCAAGAACCAGTTTCCCCTTAAGATCAAAAACACAACAAGGTGTTCAGTAAATGCTGTGGCTGACTAAGGATCCTCCCATTCTCAGTTACTGTAGCAGATCCTATACAGTATATGGCTGGAGGTAGAACAGATACCAGGTCCACAGCTTCACATAAGCTATATTTTCTTCCTTCTCCATGTCAAGTACACAGAGAGGCTAAGAGACTTGCCTGAGGTCCCACAGCAGTTGGTGGAAGGACTGTGGTCTCTTGATCACCTGGCCTGTGCTCTTCTGTCTGTAACATCTCTAGTTCTATAGAAATTCACAATGTGAGAAAATGGGAAAAGAGCAAAGTTTTAAGTCCAAATGTTTAATGATCCAAGAGACTGGAAGGACTGTCAGACAGTAGCAAGAAGAAAGCTAGACCCAAATTCTCAGGTTCCTGATGCTCAAATGTTCTGCAGGACCCCAGGGTAGGGGAGGCAGCTGATTCCCATCACCCATTCAGAGGAGGAGAAAAGGGGGCAGGAGTCTTGTTACTGTCTTTCTCACAATGGGGAATGTCTTTCTAGGCTATCTCAGAACACCCAGCACTGCCTATCTGGAGAATGCAGTAGGGAATAACTGTTGATCTTGGTGGGCAGGAGGAAAGGATCAGGATAGAGATGGGTAAAGCTGGTCACCACCCAAAGATATGGCTAAGCCATGGCCACCAAATCCTGATGAGGAGCAGCCTGGATCAGAAGAGGAAGGAGACACAGAGGAAATGAAAACTCAGCCATTGGCTTCTACTGTGGCCTCATCTGGATTCCACATGTGGGGTGGTGCCAGGGTTACCATGTTGTGTACTGCACCTCATTCTTGACGCTGCCCTTTTCTCATCCCTTGCAGACTGCAGGTCAGGTTGGGTATGATAGAAGGGAAAAGGGCCCCCAGGGAAGTCCAGCTACCAGAGGCTCAGGAGCAGAATCAAGGTAAGTATGCAGGAGAAAAGAGAGATCACCCAGGGCTGTAGCCTCAGAGCAGGGTTTTTATTCTGTGGAAGAAAATGGAAGGAAGTTAGTTCTGTCCCCCTCACCACTTCAGCCTCAGTCAAGGTTCCCCTCCCCTAGGCTATCCATTAGAGATCTATTGCCTCTTCATGACAAGGAGGTCACAAACTCTCCCTCATCTCCTTGTCTGTCTTGTTTGGGTTTCTCCCAGCCGATCCAATAAAGATATGCAAAGTATAACAGAGGAGGCCCTACCTGGCGTTCCATCACAGAAAATGTAGAGTCTGCCCAGTCCTGGGAGAAAAGTTGGCTGTGAAAACGCATCTTAGCTGCAATGGCCTCCACTGAGGAGAGGAGAGAAGCAGACAAATGCAGAGAGTTAGGTCCCCAAGGACGGAAAGGGAAAGCATCAGGGTTCCTGGGATATAAGCTAGGTGGTAGCAGGTGGAAAGAGGGTATTGCTTCATTCTGTTTGCTTATTCCTTGAGCTAAAGAGTGTTCCTAGGGCCTGGTAAGGTTGAAAGAGCAGCCTGAGGGACATTCAGGAAGAGAGAAAAGGAAGAAAGGCCCAGGGTCGGGGATGCCTCTGCTGAGGACGGTGTTGCTCTATCTACAGGAGATGTATGGTGGACTACAGAGCTGACCCTTCTCCTCTCCTTGACCTGGCCACCAGGGATGAGAACAAGTGAAGCACACTCACTGAGGCAGGGGTTGTTCGAGAAGGACCCTTCCAGCTGCTCACACTCCTCCTGCAAGTTGCCATTGCCCCTGCAGGTGCAGCTTAAAGCCACACTGGTATTGACACTGCTGACAAAGTTAGGTGTCATGTGAGTCCCTGTGAGGTGAAGAGGAATGTTAGGACATAGGCCAACCCCAACTTCAGCTCCCACCTATTCCCACCTGCCTCAGGACCACTCAACTGGGTTGAGTCTCCAGAGCATTCTCACCCACAGGGATGGCCAACTTGTGGGCTCCCTACACACAACCCCAGCCTCACCAATCAGCCCCATGTATGCTCTCAGACATCTGGATGGCTCTGTTGCACAGGTCCCTAGGATGTCCATGGGGTGGCAATGAGTCTGAAAATCTGCCAGGCGTGACCTAAAAGAGAAATTTCCAGTGTCCCCATTGAAAATCTGGACAGCAGCCTTCACCTTGCTGCAGCCTTCACCCTTTAGTTAACTCTTTAGCTATCCCTTTAGTTAACTTGTCCTGCTTCGTGCCAAATTCTCCCCTGCCCAGGGCTTCCTCCTCAGTGAAGCCTGGTCTTGTCATAATTAAATGTACCACCACCCCAGCCACCACAGCACATCACTTTGAAATTGATTTTCACAATCCTAAATCATGAGATCTCAGGCAACTTCTTTAACCTCAGTTTCCTCGACTGCAAAAAGAGATAAAAACACCATTTTATTTTTGTGAGGAGAAAATTAGAGAAAGCATGTAAAGCAATTAGTATAATGCCTATTATATATTAAGTGTTTAATGAGTGTTACAAATCCTCATTAACACATCCTACAATAGGTAGGATTATGAGCATGTTTTCCTATTTATAATTCTGCTGTCTAGTTCTCCTTACATTTTACCTTGTGTTAGACTGGTGGTTTACTTCTGTCACGCCCATTCAGTGGGGAACTGAGGAAGGGACAATATCTATTCATCTAGCCAAGCACCTGTTATGTACCAGTAACAGTAAGAGTTACAAACAACAGGCAGCGTAGCATAATGGTTAGCAGGATACATTCTAGGCCAAAATCTCTACTCCAAACATTTCAAACCTCATTAACAAACCTGATTTATTACCTGGGTGAACTTGAGAAAGTTATAAAAATATTAGCATTTATCTTGAAGAGTTTCTTAGGCTCTTACAGGAGTTAATACATGTTAACCATTTAACTAGCCCATAACAAATATTCCAGTAAGTGTTGGTATGAAAATTATTGATTATTAAGATAATCTACAGAGGGCCTCCCCGGTGGCGTAGTGGTTGAGCGCTGGGTTGCGAAGCTGCCCGCGGCCTCTGCGGCGCCGGTTCGATCCCCGGCTGCTCCCCGGCCACCAGAGGAGGGTCCCACATGACGCGCAGACCTCTCCTGCCGCCCACTGCTCCCCTCAGCAGTGTACTTAGGTCCTTCTGCCTGTTCTGCTCCCTGCTCTGGCTCTGGTGAATTCTCTCACCCTCCCGCGCTTCTGACTGTACCCAGTGCATGTATAAACAAACAAACAAACAAACAAACAAACAAACTAAATAAAGCATGCCTCTATTAAAAAAAAAAAAAGATTAAAAAAAAAAAAGATAATCTACAGAAGGAGAAAATGCAACTCTGAGGTTTCTAAGGTTGTAGAGAATTAAGTGATAGAACCAGGTGGCAAAACAAGGTTGGTGTAATTTCTTATCAACAAATGTTACTGGAATGGATGGTAACTTCAAGTTAGTGAGTATTTCCTCCTGAAAAGGCAGAGGAAAGCCAGGATAAGCGTTTCCTATTTTTTGGAAAATAAGTATCAAACATCTTGCAATTCTTTATGTCTTTTGATTTAGTAATGGCACTTATCACAACATATCCTAAGGCACAATTAAATTAGAATAAAAAAAGTGATACAGATTGCACCATTATTTATAGCAATAGAGGAATGATTAAAGTATAGGGCATTCATAAAATGGAGTATAATGTAGGCATTTAAAAATCAAGCTGTCCAAAAGAGACAGTAATCAAAACAAAGAGGCACCCCACCAATTGGGAGAAAATTTTTGCACACAACACTAATGATAAAGGACTGATCACAAAAATCTACAAAGAGCTGATGAGACTCAACAAAAAAAATTGGCAGAGGAGCTAAAAAGAAACTTCTCCAAAGAGGAAATGCAAATGGCCAACAGGCATATGAAAAAGGTTCAACATCACTTGTAATCAGGGAAATGCAAATCAAAACTACAATGAGATACCATCTTACACCAGTGAGAATGGCACGTGTTAAAAAAAACTAGCAACAACAAATGTTGGTGAGGATGTGGAGAAAAAGGAACTTTCCTGCACTGCTGGTGGGAGTGCAAACTGGTCCAACCACTATGGAGAGCTGTGTGGAGATTCCTTAATCTGCTAAAGATGGAGCTTCCATATGACCCAGCAATTCCTCTCCTAGGTATTTACCCAAAGGACACAGAAACATTAATTCAAAAGGGCACCTGAACCCCTATATTTATTGCAGCACTATTTACAATAGGTAAGCTATGGAAACAACCCAAATGCCCAAAAATAGATGACTGGATCAAGAAAATGTGGTATATATGCACAATAGAATATTACTCAGCAATCAAAAAAATAAACTCATGCAATTTGCAGCAACCTGGATAGAGCTGGAAGGGATCATGCTCAGCGAAATAAGCCAGAAAGAAAAAGAAAAGTACTGGATGGCCTCACTTGTAGCAGGAATTTAGAAAACCTAAATAAGAGACCGGGAAAAAGACTAATTATAATAAAGTAAAAATCAAAATCAACAAGCAACTACAAACCAGAGACACACTACAGGGGGCGGGGAGGAGCAGGGAAAAGGAAGGACTAGAGTCAAAATAAGGGGTGGGGGGTGCAATTGTATGGGGAATATAACCAAAATGAAAATGCATACATTGTGCAAAGATGAAAAAAGATGTAAGAATTATATAAAATAAAATATTTAAATTAAAGAAAAAAAAAAACAAGCAACAATAAACCAGAGACACACTATGGGGGTGTGGGGTGAGGAGAAGGGAGTAGGATCAAAACAAGGGGAGTGGGAATTGTATGGGGACTATAACCAAGATGAAAATGCATACATTGTTCTAAAATGAAAAATGATGTAAAAAAATATATAAAATAAAAATAAACACACACACAAAAAAAATCAATCTGTCAAAGGACAGTAAATGACAAAATAAGCACCACCTTTCATTGAGTACTTACTCTGCACCAGGAAGCTAAGCACTCTCCACAAATTATGTAATTTACTCTCACTGGAATCTAACGAGATCTACATTATTATTCCCGTTTGCACAGAGGAAAGTGGAACCTTAGATTAAGTGATGGAATTTTAGATTAAGTGAAGGGCTCCAGGTCATATAAACCAGGCTTTAAGTTTGCGTCTTTTTTTAAAAAAAAATTTATTTATGTATGCATACAAGAGCTGGGTGCAGGCAAGAGGTATAGGAGGTGAGAGAATTCACCAGAGACAGAGTGGGAAACAGAACAGGCAGATGGACTGAAATACACTGCTGAAGGGACCAGCAGTCAAAACAGGAGAGGTCTGCTGAGCTATGTGGGTCACCTCCTTGGACAGCCAGGGATAGAACTCGTGCTGCAGTGGCTGTGGATAGCTTCAAAGTGCTGACGCTTAACCCCCTGCGCCACCAGGAAGGCCCCTTAAGTTTCTATTTTTTTAAATTCACATCAGAGCCCATCCTACCTCCATGGAAATATGCTCATGGGATATGTACTAAGTCACAAGCCATCCTGGTGGCGCAGGCGGTTGGGCGGAGCGCCGTGAAGCTGTCTGCAGCCTCTGCAGTGCGGGTTCGATCCTGGCCAGCTGGGGAGAAATCCACATGGCATGGCAGAACTCTCCTGTCTCCCCCACTGCTCCCCTCAGCAGTGTATTTCAGTCAATCTGCCTGTTCTGTTCCCCGCTCTGTCTCTGGTGAATCCTCTCACGCTCCCACACATCTGGCCTGTATGCTGGTTCTCGTATGCATGAATAAATAAATCTTTAAAAAAAATTTTTTTAAAATAAGATACAAATATATTCACTGAATGTCTAACTTTGTTCATCTGTGTATTAAAAAGGCTGGAAGGATGGGGCCTCCCCGGTGGCGCAGCGGTTGAGCGCTGGGTTGCGAAGGTGCCCGCTGCTTATGCTGGCGCCGGTTCGATCCCCGGCTGCTCCCCGGCCACCGGAGGAGGGTCCCACATGGCGCGCAGACCTCTCCTGCCGCCCGCTGCTCCCCTCAGCGTGTATTTCGGTCCTTCTGCCTGCTCTGCTCCCTGCTCTGGCTCTGGTGAATTCTCTCACCCTCCCATGCTTCTGACTGTACCCAGTGTATGTATAAACAAAACAAACAAACAAACAAATAAATAAATAAAACATGCCTCTATTAAAAAAAAAAATTTAAAAATAAAAAAATAAATACAAAGGCTGGAAGGAAATTAGCCCCCAAATATGATAGATGATCTTCAGGGGATGGGTTCTGAGCGGCATTTTTTCATACAGTTTTATATTTTCTGAAATTTTTAAACAAAGGAAAGAAACTATAATTTTTGAGAAGTTTCAGAAAATATTAGAGTTGCTACGTAGAGAAGTCAGTCCATGATCCTGGGAGTGGAGGAGATCTGACCCAGGAAGGTAGTCTGGAAGGAGTGCTGCGCACTACCCCTGGCCACCCCTGCCGCCCACACCCAGCTCTGGCACCTGCACAGTGAGTCAGAGAGGCAGAGGCCACGCAGATCTAGGCAGTTGGGGACGCTGGAGGGTAGCGCGCAGCCGGGGGCGATGGTGTTGCGCCGGCGCTGGCCGCAGCTCTGGTCTGCAGGCACACAAGGGCACAGCAGTAGCCCCTCTGCGAGATGCTCCGGGGCCTTTTCAAAGAAGGTGCGTAACTGTCGCAAGCAGGAGTGGCGCTGACAGCGGGACCCGGAACACGCCTCTGCATAGGCCTTGCGCAGCCGGTCACATTTGTCATTAAGAGTGCATAGCATGGCAAACTTGAGGCAAAGATCCGAGTCTGAAGGGAGAGGGGCACCAAGTCACCAATCCTCTCTGCGAACTGGAGCCCAGTTTCCCCAGGAACCCTCTAATTTAAGGATTGTGATGGGTGGGAACCTGCCTGTCTTTCATTGACTGATGCATGCATAAAAATTTCCCATACTTAGTCTTGTGAAATTACAGTGTTATTCCTATTACAGAATATTACATTAGTCAGAACAATGGAGTAACTAGAACAGCCTATTCACCTATTCCTTGAAATTATGAGTTTGTTTGTAACGATTTCTATTGCTCTTCTCTCAAAATTCTAACATATAGGGCCTCCCCTGGTGGGGCAGTGGTTGAGCACTGAGCTGCAAAGCTGCCCGCAGCCTCTGCAGCGCCAGTTCGATGCCCGGCCTCCGGGGAGGGTCCCACATGGCACGCAGACCTCTCCTGCTGCCCGCTGCTCCCCTCAGTAGTGTGTTTCATCAGTCTGCCTGTTCTGTTCCCCACTCTGGCTCTGGTGAATTCTCTCACCCTTCCATGCTTCTGACTGTGTCCAGTGCTTTTATAAATAAATAAATAAATCTTTAAAAAAAATTCTAATATATAGAGCTCAAAGCTCACATCATTCTCAAAAAATGTTTGTGTGTTTGTGTGTGTGTGTGTGTGTGTTCCTTTCTAACTAATGCAATAGCCTTACTTTCCTGAAGAACATGCATCAAGGTCCTTGCCAGACAGATGGCTCCCTGCCCTGAGTCACCCCTGAGGACTTATATTCTCTTCCCATATTCCCCGCCCAATACCTCACCCATCTCATTAGAATCCCTGAAAACAAGCAATTTCCTAGTCTTCAGGGACAAAAAGCTATTTTCTTAGCTGCCTTGAACAAGGCTAAATGCTCCATTTTGGCACTTTTTTTTTTTTTTCCTGGAACTGCAGCCACTCCCATCCATGCCTTTATAGAGACCCACCTTTTGGACCCTGGAGTCCTACTTAGCCCTGTTAGAGTGGCTTCCTAACAATCTTGCTCCTTGCTGACTTGTGAGACACACCATGTTCAAGCTCAGACTCTCATCCTGACCCAGCACAACTTTAGTTACCTGATAGGCAAGAACTCTTCCCCCAAATCTCCCACTTGTGTTCCCTTGCAGCCACCCTCCCTCAGGACCCAGCCCCAACCCCCACTTCCCAGCCGCAGCCAGCCCTCCACACCTGGTTTGAGCATATTCAATTTGCTGAGGTTCATTTTCCAGGGTTTTCTGGTCACTGTATCTTCATAGGGGGAGATATCCAGTTCATAGTCACCTAGGGACAAAGTGGAGAGCACTAGAATCCTGAGGACCAAGCTAAGGGTGGGAGCAAGATGAGCTGAGGCTGAAGAACAGACCTCAAACCCCATGAAGTAAAGCAAAAAGCATAATCTCTACCTGCAAGCTGTGCAAAGGTAAAAGAAGCTGGAACATAAGAGTACTTAGGCTTGGCTTGGGCTTAATGATAAGAATAACAAAGCTACCCTTTACCATTTGTGAGCATACTGCTATGCTAGGCAATACGGTATAACTGAAGTAATTGGGAAAAAACCCTCTATATATACACACATATTTCACATATATATTACCAACCTCATTTAATGATGGGCACTACGGAATAAGTGAATTAATTTTAAAAATACAAATACATAGGGCCTTCCCGGTGGCATAGCGGTTGAGCACCATGCTGCGAAGCTGTCTGCAGAGGTTCGATTCCCCGCTGACCAGGGAGAACCCCACATGACGCAGCAGACCTCTCCTGCCTCGCCCGCTGCTCCCCTCAACAGTGTCTTCGCTCCATCTGCCTGTTCTGCTCCCCTCTCTGGCTCTGATGAATTCTCTCACCCTCCTGCACTTCTGACTGTACCCAGTGCTTGTATAAATAAATAAATCTAAAAAAAAAATACATATACATATGTGTGTGTATATGTGTGTGTGTGTCCCCAATCTCATTTAATCCTGCTAAAAGCCTTTGGATAAAAAAGAAGAAACACAGGATAAGTGAAGTTACTTGCTCAGGTTCACATAAGCTAACAAGAAGTAGAGCTGGGATTTAAAACCTGAACTATTATCCCAGTCTCTGCTCCTCGCCACCTAGACATATTGCCTGTGAGGACATAAGCAGGCAAGAGGATGCTATCTTGTTTCCTCTTGCTCTTGAGGAAAGGGCCGTGGTGGACTCTGCTCTAGATGGAAATGAGGTCAGATCCCAAACTGGACCTGACTGAGAAAAGCAGAGACAGAAAAGAGACAATGACATAAAAGGAAACACATCTCTCAGTTACCCCATAGGGTATGGGCTCCTACAAGACTCACGTGGTCTTATAAATTCACTGCATAGTTCACACAAAGTAGGTGCTTATTGGTTGTTGGTTGATAAGTCTTGAGAAAAATAGAGGCAAGACACGTGAGCTTGTAGATTTGCAACCCAGTAAGCCTTTGTGAATATATCTTTAGGAGGGAAGGAATATGGATGATATCAGGCAAACAGGAGAGGGTGGTTTATATATTTGGGAAGACCTGGAAGCTCCCAAAGTGAGTGGGGGCCGGGGGAAGAGGAGCCAGGAAGATACCTCAGGGGAAGTTCTAAAAGAAAAGCAATTAGGATGAAGTGTTAGCAGGGGACAAGGTGTATATTAAATTGCATTACTGTTTCCAATTATTTGCTAGCCACCTTGCTGGAGGGTTATACAGCCCCCCTGTTGCCATTGACTCTTATGCTCTCTGAAAGCAGTGTGCTTTCCCACACATGTCAGACTCAGTCATGTAACACAAATCACAACTGAGCAGATGCTTTAAGTACCATCACAGGATTCTGCTGTAGCTCTTTTACCACTACCAGTCCAGATCCCTAGTTGAAGAGGACAGGTACAGTAAAGACAAAGCCAACTACTGAAAGCCAGCAGTAGATGTGTAACAGGAGCAAGAATATATTTTCTTTTATGAAAGTCAGAGCATGCGGGTTGGGTTGTTGTTACTGCAGCACATTCTTATTAGAACCTAGCAAATTCTTATTTTGAAATGCAATCATATTTACAAGTGGAGCAGCAGGCTGAAAAGCAAGAAAACAATCTACAATGTATAGTATTGGCTTTGGGACTAAGCAGTAGGTGGTAAATAAGCTGTTACTGGAGGCTGAAAAGCAGCTTTCATTATGCAATGGCAAAACATTTGGTAAAATTGTTGCCTGTAATTATTTGGAAGTGAGATGATGTACTGAATGAATTGTGCCTTAGGGAGAAGAATCTGAGAAGCAGGCTACTAGTTTCTCTTGACCATTCCTGGCTGCATTTGGCTAAGTACTGCCAGAAAGACGAAAGCTCAGAGAATTGGTCAGCTCGCAAATCAGAAGGAAACAGAAAAGGGAATTCTGAAACTTCAGCACTTGCAGGATTAAAAGATGCAACTACTTCTCATACTCAAATGGCAAAAGATAAAAATGAAAAATTCTTTGAGAAATAAAGTCAATACAACTCAGCCTCAGAGCAAAGACCAAATCAAGTATGTGGCTCTTGTGCCCTTTGTGGAAATCTCTCATTGATTAAGATGGTATCTAATAAATCCTGCCTGTTGGACAAAAGTGCTCAGGGGGGAAAAAGACTGTGACTTAAGACTGAAAATGCTCCAATATTCCTTAAGTAGGTGGGAAGCAAGCTGAGGATGCTGCTCAATTCCTAAGGAGATTACACTCTTACAGCCCTTTCCAGACAGAGCCAAAGAAATGAATGGGAAAGGAAGGCTCCTCCAGAGGGATGGGCTTAGATCCTGGAGAACAACGTATAGAGTACTGATTCTCATGGAGCCAACACTGGGTCTTATTAAAGAACAATCCTTGCTTAGGGAAAATGGCCCTTTTCCCCCTTGCAACATTTGTGAAGCGGGACTTCAAAATTGCTATCAGTCTGCTGGGTGCCTCCCCTTTCTACCTTGATCATGTTGTATTTCTCCTGTCCCTATTCCATTAAGGTTTATTGAGTATGCATGGGAGGCAGAGGACTTGTCATTCTAGTCCATCAGTTTCTAGATCAAGAGGATTTCTGTATCCAGACCTGACAGAGAAATTATCATAAGATCCTAGAGTTGGAACCTGATGTCATCACGGATATAACTCCGAGGGCTTCTTTCTTGGAAAATGGGTAGGGGTATTTTGCTTATGACAGAGAGGAAAATGAATGTTTTGACCAAGGGGGGGGGACTATACTAGTTGTATTATCATTTTCAATGAGTCTATATCCTTACTTACTGCCATGTACTTTTCAATGTCTCCCGTGGGAGCGGCACACACTCCCTGCCAACACCATTACCAGGCTTGACCAGTGATTTGCTTTGTCAATGAAATGTGAGCAAAAGCCTCATATATCATATCTCAGGAAAAGCTTTTGAAGTCATCAGGTGTATGGTACTGCTATTGTACCCTTTGCCATGAGAAGGAAACATCCCAGAAAGAGACTTCACTCTCAGCCTGGATCCATGAATGAAGAAGACATATGAAACAGCCAATATGGAACATGAGCAAGAAGGAAACCTTTGTTTTATAAGTTACTGTTTAGTTACTGCAGCATGGCCCAGTGAAAGCTGGTTAATAGAGGCAGTTTTCTATAGCAAGAGTCAAAGGAAGCTCCTCTCTTTGGCTCTTGGCGCTCTCTCTCTCTCTCTCTCTCTCTCTCTCTCTCTCTCTCTCTCTCTCTCTCTCTCACCATCTTTTGTCTGATTAATGAATTTCCTTTCTGTTACAGGCTGGACCGGAATGTCACTGCCCAATTTCTCAGAACTTAAAGATTACACAGTACTTGGAACTTTTTCTACAGGTTCAGATGCTTTCCTCCATCTCCTCTCCATACCCTTCTGTTCAGAAACTCCCCAGGTTGGGTCTCAACTTGGCTTAGAGCTTTGCAGGAGAAAGCCACATGTTTTTAGGTATGAAAGTTGAATGTCAGGAGAAGTGAGGGTACTGTTATAGGGGCCCAAAAGGATCCTGCCATTTTTTTCCCCACTTCTTACTGATGTCAAATGCAAAGTTTCATTATCACTCCTGTCAGAATTTACCATGTGGTCCATATCCTGCAAGATTAGAATATAACCCCTAGAAGTCATCTTCCCCAACTTAGTCCTCTCTAGGATGGGGGCCTCACCAACGCTGCGGGCATGGTGAACAGTCCAATAGATGTCCAGGCAGACAGCTTGATTCTTCATGCGCCGGTGACATGTGCAGCTCATCAGAGAGCTATTCCTGATGCGCTGTGCTGTCTCTAGGCAGTCTGCAGGGACAGACGGCTCCTCTGGGGACAATGGGGTGCTGTTATTAGAGATGCAGGAATTCAGATGGTGGTAGGCAGCTCCACAAGTGGTATCAGCCTGGCACTTCTTCCTGGCCTGGATACAGCTGTTCATGAACCGGCCCTCTGTGGGGAGGGGGTCCCCTGTGGCAATAGAGAGACCAGGTGAGTCTCATTAAGATCAGGGTAGCTGTCTAGGAGTACCAAGTGTGAACAGGGTGGGGGAATTCCTGATTAAACTTTGGGCAGCAAGGTTTTGGGGTGGCAGAAAAGATCTTTAGGAAAAAGTATGAACAGAAAGAACCTAGCTAGACTTGGAGAGTCTACAGTTGTGATAATCTGGACAGAACAGATTCACCATGGTGTACAACCATCACTTCTATATCACTCCAATACATTTTTATCATTCCCAGAACCCCAGACCCACTAAACAGTCACTTCCCATTCTCTCCTCCCCCTAGACTCTGTAAATCACTAATCTGCTTTCTGTATGTACAGATTTATTTATTCTAAATATTTCATATAAAAGGAATCATAAAATTTCTCTTTTGTATCTGGTTTCTTTAGCCTAACATACTATTTATGAGGTTCATTCATGTTGTAGCACGGTTTTTGTGGATGAAAATTTCATTGTTTATCTATACATCAGTTAATGAACATTTGCATGTTTCCGTCTTTTGGTTATGTGACTAGTACTGCTATGAACATTCATGTACAGGTATTTGCTTACGTACTTCAATTCTTTTTGGTTGTATATCTGAGAGTGGCATCCCTGGAGCATATGGTAATTCTACTTTTAACTTTTGTCCAATTGATTTCCACAGTGGCTGCACCAACAATGGACAAATATCTAATTTCTCTACATCCTTACCAACTCTTGTTATTTCCCATTATATTATTATTATTATTATTATTATTATTATTATAGCTATCCTCATGGGTATGAAGTGGTACCTCATTTGTAGTTTTCATTTACTTGGTAGCCATTTGTATGTAATTTTTGGCAATAAAGATTTTATTAAAGTATAACATACAGAAAACTTCATGCCAACAAAGATTTACAGTTGAATGAATTTCACAGATTGAAATTCATGAAACCAGACACTGTAACCAGGCTCCAGATAAAAGGACCCAAATATTACTAGCTCCCCAGATCCTGCCTCTAATCACCATCATCCCAAGGAAATCAGTATCTTGATTTCTAACATGACAGATTGTTTTTGCCTGGTTTCCAACTGTTCATGTGTTTTTGGTGCCTTGGCTTCTTTTGCTCACCATTGTGTTTACTAAATTTACACAGTTAAGTGAAATTGTAAAAAGCTTATTTTCATTGCTATATGTATGACATTCCATCTGTGATTATAACATAATTTGAATGCTGACTGGCACTATATAGGGTCATCTCTTAAAGAGTTGTAAATCAGTGCCTCCCCTGGTGGCGCAAGGGGTTAAGCACTGAACTATGAAGCTAACCTCAGCTACCACAGCACAAGTTCGATCCCCGGCCAGGGAGCCACACACAGGGTACAGCAGACCTCTCCTGACTCTCCCACTGCTCCCCTCAGCCATATATTTCAGTCAATCTGCCTGTTCTGTTCCCCACTCTGTCTCTGGTGGATCCTCTCAATGTCCGCATGTCTGGCCTGTACCCCAGTTCTCATATGCATAAATAAATAAATCTTTTTTTTAAAAAAAAGAGTTGTAAAACAGATCATCTCATTTCTCTGTTTAAATCCCTCCTGAGGGTTTTGCCCCAGCCTTTCTTTCTGCTAGGAATGCTCTTCCCTCTGCTCTTCACATGGCCAGCCTCTTTTGGTAATTCAGTTTGAAGTTTAAGTGTCATTTCAGAAAGGCCATGCCCAACTAACTAATGTGGCCCTCTAGTCACTAACACATTATTGCTCTAATGGGACTCTGTCATCACTTCAAGTTTTTTTTAACTTGATTTATTGATCATCTTTCTCTCTAGATTTCCATGTCTGTTGCCAGTACCTAGAAAAGCACTTATTCATTGTGAATTTTAAGAAATAAACAGATAGCAAGAGACATTCTGTGAGGCACCTCTAAAGTTTTCCTGGGCCCCATCCCTGTAGCTGCAATCAAAGAGTCCCAGAAATAGGAGGGGACTCAGGGCTTAATTGGTCCAGCCCCCTCTTCCAAACACACAATAACAACTAGATTATTTACTAAAGTGCATGTTTCTAAACCCCATCTCAGAACTACTGAATCAGATAAAGATTCTGGTGACAAAGACTGGGAATCTGAATTTTAGCAAGTTCGCTGGAGATTATTTTGCAGCCTAAAGTTTGAAAATTGGTGCCATCTTCAGCGGTTGAGCACTGGGTTGCGAAGCTGCCCGCGGCCTCTGCGGCGCTGGTTCGATCCCCGCCTGCTCCCCGGCCACCGGAGGAGGGTCCCACATGGCGCGCAGACCTCTCCTGCCGCCCGCTGCTCCCCTCAGCGGTGTGCTTCCGTCCTTCTGCCTGCTCTGCTCCCCGCTCTGGCTCTGGTGAATTCTCTCACCCTCCCGCGCTTCTGACTGTACCCAGTGCATGTATAAACAAACAAACAAACAAACAAATAAATAAATAAAAATCATGCCTCTATAAAAAAAAAATCTAATTTAAAAAAAAAAGAAAATTGGTGCCATCTTGAATGCATAATCAACAGTACTACTGATTTTTCCTTTTACTTCAGGCTTCAATAAGCCTCAACATGACATTGCTGCTCTTTTTATTTAAAATTTGGATAGTTTATTCATAATGCATTTTTACATTAATTTTTATTTTTTAAAAAATGACATAAAATTATCACACTAAAATATTTATCTTGACTACTGAGTTTCTCGGCACCCCCTTCACTCACTTCACCTAAGTCCCAGCCCCAAGCGGAACAATTTATTTCACTTTCTGGATCATAGTTTCCTCAAATGTAAGATGAGAAGATTGAATTAAACCAGAGTTTCTTGATGGAGGGGATGGAGAAGAAACAGGTTAGGCCCTTTGAGGGGTATATCAGACTTTCCGAAGGGAATGTATAGTTCAAAAAAGCACATTTGTTAATTTTATATATGGAAGATGGAAAAAATAAGCTTTTGAAATTTGAAAAATATGTAACAGGTGTACTTCTCATTGTTCTCACTGAGCTAAATGTTGAGTCATAAAAATTTTGGAAAATAAACCTCTCTATTTCTTATCCTATAGTTCACCAAGTCTGAGCAGCAGTGGATCTAGGGGCATTTCATCTCAACAAAAGAAGTTGGTGGACAATTAAATTTCATCATAACTAAGTAGAACTTGTTCCACTAAATTAGTTAATGAGGAAGGTATTTAAAGTTTACCACCGATCCTAACATGCAGATACACCTTTAAGGTTAGTGAAATTTCCTGGGCAGTCAGACCAGGATGTGGTATCAGATGTGATGCCTTACTCCCTGGTTTACTCTTGGAGTCAGTCTGGACGACCACTCCTTTCCCTCCTTCCTTCCACATTTGTCTGACAGCCAAGACTGCTTTTTCTGCAATACCACCAGTTGGACCAAGGTTACTGATCCACATGTATTCTGTGGCTCAGGATTCTCAGGCTCTGGGCAGGAAATCCACAGTGAGATTCAGGCACCCACACCACTTTCAAAGGCCATGGATGTTTTCCCTGAGTTCATGGATTCCAGGATGCCCATCCTTGGAAGAATGGCTGGGTTCTAAAACCAGACCTTGAACAATAAATGCTACAAAATACCTATCTACAGGCATCTACAATAGGACAAGTCACAGTACTGGGCAGCTTGCACAGAAAGCCCATCTTGCCCAATAGCCAATTTTCTGCTCCAGTTAAAATAATAAAGTATATCCTGAAAAGTGTGTGTTTGTGTGTGTGTGTGTAGCTTGGTGTGAGCAACATTCTCAATAATACAACCAAATAACTATGGCAGCAGATTTTGGGCAGCAGTTTACAACACAAATTTGTAATAGGTCAGTTCTGACAAATACTTATCTTTCTTCATCTGTACTCAGAGTCCGTTTCCCTAGTCCTTAAAGCAGACAGAAGAGTTAAAGTCCACATGGGGCAAATGGCAGTCTGGCTTCTTATTCTCCCTGCTTCCTAGAGATGCTGTACTTTAGTGGCTTAGCTGTGGGTTCCTCTGTGACTGTGCAGCCACATCTCAAAAGAGGTAGAAGAGGGAGTCCTGAGTGATGAAATGCTTAGATGCCCTGACCATTGCTGGTACTCAAAAGCTACAACATTTCAAACAGATTTAGGCATGGAACCCAACCCCTCCCTAGCACCCTGGGCTTCTTCCTCCAGCTCCTCAGACTCGGAAGCCCAGGATCTGGAGCCTGTACTGTGTCTCAGCCCTCTGGGCAGCGGTGACCTGGACACCACCTACGCAATCCCCGTTCTGTCTAACCCCGGGCAGGAGCAGAGCTGAGCGGACCTGCGATTGCACAGGGGACACTCACCCGCTCCAAGCAACAGTGGCAGCAGCAACAGCAGGAGGAACACAGGTAGCGCAGGTCGCGGGCTCCGGGGGCGAGCCATGGCTGGATGAGGGTGCCGGGGGTCCGCCCCCAGGGGCGCTCTGCCTGTGCCGGGGCACTGTTTGCTTCCCGAGAGGGAGCTCTGCAGGAGGCTCCTCTGCCTACGCCTCCCACCACCGCCTCCGCCCCTCCTCTGTGCAGCGCTGACACTCACCCACCAGGGTCTTGGGCACCGCCCTCCAACTCTGAAGCCAACACCCGCACCACCCAGCTTCTACTGGACAGAGAAAGTGGTAGGGGAAGGGGAGGGAGAGGGAAAGCACCGCAGGAGCCACAGGAGCCGCTG
Organism: Talpa europaea; assembly: GCF_964194135.1. Classification (NCBI taxonomy): domain Eukaryota; kingdom Metazoa; phylum Chordata; class Mammalia; order Eulipotyphla; family Talpidae; genus Talpa; species Talpa europaea. Next base: position 31,961,994 of record NC_140080.1, read on the forward strand.
GGCTTGGGCACAGAATAGGGTGCCCTGCTGAGCCAGCCCACAGGCAGTCAGATACCAAATTGGCTTAAAGAAGAAATTCTGCCCTAGACATTACAGAAACTGCCAGTGGATACTATCTCATTTCCTAGGACCCATATGCCCACAGCCTATCCCACCTTGAGATCTTGTAACAAAACTTGACCAAAGCAGCCCAAGGGCACTTGCATTTCCAATATTTTCACTTCTTAGAATTTACCCATATGTGATTTCATTTTCGCCAAATAAGAATCTTCAAGAGTAAGATTCAATGGTGTTTATTAATCACAGGATTCTGCAAAGATAGTTTGGATAGGTGAAAATGGTCTTGCTGGGAGCAGACCTGGGACCAGATCCCAGGACCTTTGCTAAAATCAGAGTCCTCCAAAATTCAGTCCCTTTAGCCCCATCCTCATGAGGGATGATGGTAGAATGAAAGCCCCCTTCAGACTAATCATCAGAGATTTTCCTGGAAGAAAGGCAAGTTCACTGAGGAAGATGAATGGAAAGACCATTTGGAAACCTCATCATTTTTCAGGGGGGTCAATTACTCTACCAACATTAAACAGCAATGTAGAACACCATGCCCAGAAACCAGGATCTCTATTCATACAGGACAGCATATTTATTGGGTCTAGAGATGATTTCCACCCACTCTAAAGCTAGAATGATTTGGAAGAATGAGAACTAAGCAATGCTTAGAAAATGAGAGGCGGGTGAAGAAAGGGAATGGAGTGTTTTACCCCCACCCCTCCACCCCAACCGTCCAACTCAAGTCCTTTCCTTGCTTACACAGCCTGCCTGGCGGAGGGCCAGGAGGGAGGGGATAAAAAAGTACAATATAAACCTCTGAGATTTATTGGCTGCTGCTTGTGAATATGGCCATCCTGCTGTGGCCTCTGGAGGGCATTTGCCGATGTAATCAGCCCAGAAAGAGAGTCATTCTGGCCAGGGGTGTAAATCACCCTTCACAAAGCTGGGACAGAGACATGTGCCCCTAGATAAGGAGACTGATGTGGCCTCTTGTGCCCTTTCCTCCCTTTTCCTGCCCAGGGGGAACTGGTTCCTGAGCTGTAATGCACTTTAAATGGAGTTTCTGCTTCGTTTTAATCTATATCTGCCTTGCCAGTTTTACAGGAGAGCTGTGAAAGCGAACATCTTTCTACTCAGCTTTTTTAGAGGGTCTGTGCCCCCTAGCTCCTCCTTACCTCATGTACATTTCTCAAGCCTTCCCTTCCAGTAAATTTAGGAAACCTGTGGCTGGGGAGCAGATCACCCCCACTTTCCATTCCACCCTGGCAGTAGTTTCAGAATAGAATTCACAAAACAAAAGAACCATTTCAGAGGGTTGGGGTGTTAGGAAAAGGCTGAGACCTGGAAGGAATCCACAAAGATATGGGGCGATCAGAGTGGGGTGATCATAGATCACCTCTGATCTCCTCTTTCAGCCACCAAGCCATCTCAAGTTTTGAGAAGGGTAGGCTAGGGAAAGGCATTTGACCAGTGACTAGTCAAAGTGTCTACTCAGTGCTACCCCTAAGGAATGGACCAGGAGGGTAGGAACAAGATCAAGCTGATAGGCTGAGATCAATGTCCAATTCCACCTGTAAGAGGCCAGCCTTTTTGAGAGAGTAATGAGACGCCTGGAAACATATTTCTGTCTGGACACTGGGTGGAGAGCTATCACTGGGCCTTTAATGAGGATTGGTAACCAAGGCCAGGGAAGGGTTGAGATAGCCTCTACAAATAAATATGATTCCAAGACTAATATTGACAGCTCCTCCAGTACACCCTCTCCCCACCAACCATGTCCTCTGTGACTGCCAACACCTGCTAGATAAGCAGCATTGCTGTTGGGAACCTTGTGGATAATAACAATGAGCCAAGCCTTGCTACAAAGATGATGTTACTCGGCCATCATTCAATTCAGTAATGTCTTTTGAGAATATTGTGGGTACAGCTTTGTGCCAGGTGCAAAAATGATGAGTAACAAACCCTGCCCCGGAAGAGTCTTGCAATCTGTCGATACTTATCAGGGCTCACAGATCCAAAGACCCTCTAGCTTACTCTACTTTCATTTGAAATCTTAGTTCTCTGTCTTCTATCAAGTGCCCTCTCACTATTGAGCTTTATTTCTCATTGCTTTCTTGATCCAGGATTTTAACAGTGTAATGGTGATAGGTAAGAGCACAAACTTTACAAGCTGCCTAGGTTCAAATGCTATTTCCAACACATGCTGAGTCACCTTGGGCATGCCATTTAATTTCTGTGTTTCGGGTTTTTGTTTTTGTTTTAATGTGCTTCAGTTTCTTCATCTGTAAAATTAATGCTAATAGTAGTGATATCATCTGCACCAAAGGGCAGTTGGGAGGATAAACAAGTAAATTTTGAATTTAGCATAGTGCCCAGCACATAGGAAGCACTGAATAAATGGTCTCATCCCAGATGACTTGCAGAAGTTAATTGTTCTATGAACTTGGCCATCCCTTACCACCAGACATGCTGCTTTAGAGCTAAGGCTATAGTACTTCCTGCTTTTGTTTAATATACTAGTGGGCCAGAGTATTTGTAGGGTTGGGAACAAAGAGAATAATATTCTACTGTGTCAGTTTCTTGAGGGCAATGACTGTGTCATATTTCATTGTGGAACTTAGAATTGACAACCCCAGGTGTACTTAAAAGAATTGGTGTTTCCCTAACATTTACCTGAACTGAATGGAGAAACAGAATCTTCCAGATCCCCCTCCTTATACTCCTGATAGAGAAATGCTTCTTCCCTCTCTAAGACAAAGTTTGGCCAGATCCTGGGTTGAGACTGATAACCAGAAAGGATTTTTAGAGCAAAAGTTTCGATTGTTTATTATTTGACTTCATGATGAACAAATATCAGTGAGTACAAGGATACTCGTGCAGAGCTACACCCTTTGGCGCAGGGCTATTGGGGGTCAGCTCTGCACTGGTATCGCTATACTGACTAGAATCTTCCTGCCTAGGATCTTAGCCCCTTAGCCTTAACTGCCAAACCCAAGCAACCAGATGGTCCTGACTTCTCCAGAACCTACAACTGAGGCCCTTACATAATTAATATTCAGTAAAGTGTCAAATTTAGAAACTAATGAGGACTGAGTAACAGCAAAGCTCAATAAGGATACAGATTCTGGAGCTACTACCCAGGTTCAAATGCAGCTACACCACTTAGTAGTTGTGTGATCTTAAACAAGTTACTTGATCCCGCTGTAGCTCATTTTTCATCTGAAAAACATGCATAATAATGAGTACCTGCCCTAATCCCTATTTTCCTCAATTTCTTCATCATAAAACTTGCATAATTAGTACCTGCCTTACAGGATTGTTGTGAAAATTAAATTAGGTTATATATATAAACTTGATTAATAAAAAGCCTTGCATGCAGCAGGACCTAAGAAGTATTACCTACTATTATTATTGTTTCAAAAATAACGTGAATCAAAATCACATGGTACCTATACAGTGGAAGGCTATTACAAGAATTTCTATGAAAAAAAAATGTTGCCTTTTAGGCAAATATAATTTTTCACAACATAGATAACTAATTAAGCCCTAGGGGTTTTGTTTTGCTATTTTTTGCAACTCAGAACTTCCAGTTAAATAAGATTAGTGAGATGTGAACACATGTATACCAATCTCTTCCTAGCTGGTGGCCTGATTCTCTTTCTGGGGAGAATTATCAGGAAATGACCCAGGAGGCTAAGCCCGTGGGTCAGGGACCCCTCCTCACATGTGGAAGTGAAGGCGTTTCAGGTAGTTTCCTCTTCAGGCTACTATCAGTTTGGGCTTGCTAGGAATGTGTGGGTGAGAGAGGAACAACATCTTTCCCTCAGCCATGTCCACGTAACGAAGCAGCAGCTTTTCTTTATCCCCGAATTCCTTCTGAGCTTTGAGCTCAGGAGCCAGAGACAGGTCAGAGAGGTAGCTTCCCTCTCAACAGACAGGCAGGAGCTAAGAGATTCCAGCAACCAGCTTAAAGAATACAGCAGTGCCCTCTGCTGAAAGGCCTGCATGCAGCATCCAAAACAGCACTTGCAAACCTTATTATTATAGTTGGGCAAGCAGGTTCAGGGATACTAAACTCCTCCCTCCCACTCATTTTCAAAAACCCTCCCTGCTCCAGAATCTGGGAAAATGTCAGATTCTATTCTATTTCAGCCTAGGCTTCAGAGTCCTCTGTCCTTTTTTAGTTCTGGGCTATCACTACAACTAGGTTAATGCCAGAGAATGACAATGTTGAGCCAACTCCACCGCCACCTGGGTCAAGCAGGGCTGTATTTCACTATACAAACCCAAGCCTACTCATCTTAAAGTGCTCCAAGAAAGGAAAGACAGGGGGCCTCCCGAGTGGCTTAGCAGGTTGAGCACAGCGCTGTGAAGCTATCCGCAGCCTACGCAGCGCAGGTTCGATTCCCAGCCGGCCCGGGAGATTGCCACATGGCATGGCAGACCTCTCCTGTCACATCCACTGTTCCCCTCAGCAGTGCTTTTGGTCCGTCTGCCTGAAGCTGCCCGCAGTCTCTGCAGCGCCAGTTCGATCCCCGGCCAGGGTCCACATGGCGCGCAGACCTCTCCTGCCGCCCGCTGCTCCCCTCAGCAGTGTAATTTCATCAGTCTGCCTGTTCTGTTCCCCACTCTGGCTCTGGTGAATTCTCTCACTCTCCCATGCTTCTGACTGTACCCAGTGCTTGTTTAAATAAATAAATCTTTTAAAAAAAGAAAGAAAGAAAGAAAAGAAAAGAAAGTCAGGGAAAATGCAGTTTGAGAGGTCTTCCTTAAGTCTAATTGATCTTATTTGATACCTTCATTTTCTTTTATTTCTGTCTACACATATTACAAATCTCTATTTTTAACCATTCTAAATGCTAACTTGTCTTTGTGAGACATGGAATGAAGAAAAGGGGGGAAGTCAAAACCCCATTGAGAATATAGAAGGAACATTTTGAGCTTAACTCAGACTTATTATCTGCCTTAGAGATGCCAATTACCTTGGTTTCTAAGCCTAGATACCATAGTGCTGAGTCTGGGTCTCAGCACCAACAAAGGTCTTCTTTAAGTCCAGAGCAGTGGTTCTCAAGCTATGGCATGCATCAAAATCAACAGAATGGGGACCTCCTTGGTGGCCCTGGGGTTAAGTCTCAGCACCAGCACTGCACCTCTACAGCATGAGTTTAATCCCCGGCCAGGGAGCTAACCCACATAAGGCAGCAGACCTCTTCTGTTTTGCCCACTGCTCCCCTTCACAGTGTATTTCAGTAGATACACCTGTTCTTGCTCCCCACTCTGTCTCTGGTGAATCCTCTCACCGCCCCCCCACCCCCGTTCTTCTATGAAAAGTAAATAAAATAAATGAAAATCTTGGACCTCCCTGGTGGTGCAAGGGGTTAAGACACACCTTATGAAGCTCTCCAGAGCCACTGCAGCACAAGTTCTATCCCCGGCCTGCCAAGGAGCAACCCACATGGCACAAACCTCTCCTGACTCACCTGCTGCTCCCCTCAGCAGTGTACTTCAGTCAGTCTGCCTGTTCTGTTCCCCACTCTGTCTCTGGTGAATCCTCTCATCCTCCACACCTCTGGCCTGTACCCCAGTTCTTATATGCATAAATAAATAAATCTTTTTTAAAAATAAATCAAAATCTTACAATAAAGGAATAATTCTTTTAAAAGATCAATAGAAAGGGAGATTTTAAACCACAGGATCTCTGAGCCCTAATATTTGAGGTTCTGATTTACTAGTTCTGGGATTAAGACTCAACTTTTGCATTTCAAACAAGTTTAGATGATGCTGATGGTCCAGGGTCAAACTTTCAGAACCAGTGGTCTACAGAAAAGCACACTGGCCTCAGTTATGAATGGAGATGGCGACAATGGAAGGAGTCAATTGGTGATCACTTCATTTATACAGATCTTCTAGGAGCAGACTAGGTTCACAATCATGAATCTTTTGTTCTGCAATGTTTATTTTCCTATTTTAAAAAGAGAGAGGGAAATAAAGATGAACAATATAGAAAAAGGAGGGCAACTCTCTTGCACATCCAGAAGCCCAGGGAGAAAAAGGGCTGGCTGCTTCATGAGAAGATACAAGAAGTTGGAAAGAGATATACAACCGCTCCCTGAAGCAACACAGATCTCTGCAAGCCAAAGTGCAACCTTATCAAGCCAGCTCCAGGACTTTACTATCAGGTAGCAGCTCTAGTGAAACCTAACCAACCAACCCCAGGCCCAGGATTTCAGTGGTTTGGCCTGCTGATATGCAGATATCTTTGAACAATCTTAGGTTTAGCCACCCAGAAGATGGCCTCTCTCTGCTCAGGGTTTCTACATGTCTTTGGTGTCTACTAAGCTGCCAGTGGCTGATCCATTATCGTGGGCTCACGTCCTTCACCAGTAAGGCAATCTGCTCCTGCAGTTGCCGCTCCCCTTTCCAGGCTTTGCTCTGGCTTCGACACTTCAGCAGTTCAGCCTTATGGTCCTGGTGATGCATAGGGCAGTAGCTCTGTGGTTCACACAGCTCCTGAAAGGGAGAGAAAGAGTAAAGGATCCTCTAGACTGTTGAATTCTGCCTACTAAATATAATAGAAATGCTGCCTGTAGTGACTAAGAAGGAGTAGCAGCTTCTTCTGAGAGGACTTTCTAGGCCCTGAACTTACATGCTAAAGCTGACTCCCCCACATCTGGGCTTCCCCTTTATTTACATACCACCTACTTTACCATATATTCTGGGAAGAAGTCTCTGTAGCCTCCTTTGAGGATATACAGCTCTGGGTAATACAAGGCAGGATACTGGTTCAGAGCCCTGTCCTCCTCTCTCAGAGAGCGGCACCTTTTGAGAAAACCCAGAGGTGAGTGGAGTGGAAAGAAGCAAGGTCAGGATTCCATGGTACATTTACTGGGCAGAGGAGAACATACTAGTTGACCCACAAAAAGGGCCATCTGATCTTACTACCTTAACAAAACAAGGTCCAAGAAGCACCTCGCTTATTCCTTTCTTCCACTGGTACCTCATTCCCAATTCTTTTGTCCTTCACTGCTTCAAACTTTTGAGTTGTACAAACCCCTTCCACTTACCTCCCTAAGCATTCTTCAAACCGCATTGAAGAGCATTCTTTCAATCAATCAGTCTCTGTCTGCTTCGGAAAGTTTCCCTAGTTTACATCCCAGCTCAAGATCTAGTTCCATAACCCACCTTACCCTTTGTAGTCACTCACATTCGAGGACCCCTCTCTGAGGAGAATTCACAGTGAAACACGATGATTATTCTTTTCTGAGTGTCCAAAGGGACAATGGGCTTCTTCAAGAAGAAGTTATACAGTTCTTCCTGACTGTACATGTTTAAGGCTCCCTGTAAAAATATTTCTTTAAGGGCTTGTGGACACCACCAACACTTAGAAATAATTAGGATACCATCTTGGAATACTTGGGCGAGGAAGGCTAGACTATAAGCATTTTCAGGGCAGAGACTTAATTATATTTCTGTATCTACCCCCAGGTCCTGGCACAGAGCATGGTATGTAGTAAGTGCTCATTAAATGTTTATAGAATTGAACTGCCTGATGTGTAAGGGATCATTGTGCAAGACTATCTAAGAGCACTAAGTGTTTACAAAGTACTTCTCTGTTCTTGAATTAATGTTTCTATTTCTAAAAAGGAGTCTTTGCCTCCTATAGAAAAGAGGGAGATAGATCAAGAAGGGACAGGAAAAGTTAACTGTTCAAGTTTACAGTATTAGGCCTCCCTGGTGGCGCAGTGGGTTGAGCGCCGCATTGTGAATCTGTCTGCAGCCTCTGCAGTGTGGGTTTGATTCCCGGCTGGCCAGGGAGAAACCAACATGGCGTGGCAGGCCTTTCCTGTCTCACCCACTGCTCCCCTCAGCAGTGTATTTCAGTCGGTCTGCCTGTTCTGTTGCCCACTCTGTCTCTGGTGAATCCTCTCACCCTCCTGCACCTCTGACCTGTGCCCCAGTTCTTGTATAAATAAATAAATCTTTAAAAAAAAAAATCTTCAACCCCTCTCCTGCTAGTGAACCCAATGTAACCTCACCTGGATATGTCCTCCAAGGTACTCATATGGATAGCGGCAATCAATAATATAAAACTTCTCAATCAAACTCTGAAACTTCCCCGACAGTAAGGCAGCCACCTGCACAGAAACCATTGAGTGAATATCCAGCTCACTGTCACTCACAGTGAGAATGACAGAAGAACCAGTCACATAGCTCCTGCTTTGCATTCCCTTTAGTTACCCAGAAGTCCACTGCAAGCCCAAGCTGGATTTGAAATGTACTATGGTTCACCCTACCACCCCACATAAGTGGATGAAAAAGGAAATGGCCTTTTTGAAGAAACGAAATAGCTGTACTGCCAGGACATCAGAAGAACAATATTCAGGCTACTCCTCTGGACACAGGCATGACTCGACTCAGACACCCAAGGTCTTTTGTGGTGGCACAGGTTGCAGCCAGAGATCCCAACTTTGCAAGAAATGATGGGGGAAGTTTCCTACCCTCCATTATAAAAGAAGAAAATAAATCTTTTCAGAAAAGGATATGGAAAGAAAAGGTTGATAAATACCCAGAGGAGGAAACTGAAGTTACCTGTAGGAGTGTGTAAATTGGTTCAACTTTTCTGGAGAGAACTTTATAAATACTTATAAACACAAATGCAATTATGTTTGACTCAGCAATTTTTTTTAACATCTTAAGTAAACAAAAAAATACACAGAAAGGTTGCACAATAATAATAATCTCAGCATTGTTTGAGGCTATCAAAATATTACAAGTAACTAATCAAAAATAGGGGCTTTGGGAAAATAAAGTATACGTGTCAGTATATTAGGATGTTATATATAGCCACTAAAAGGAAAATATAGGTATCTTTTCACTGATATAGATGTTTACAATGTCTTACTAAGCTAACTGCGTGTTCATCATGATCCTGTTTCCAAAAAAACATGCCAGAATAAAATCTGGATGGGCACAAGGAAAATATTACTAGTGGTCATATCTGGTGGTAAGATTACAAGAAGGACCACTAAATAATTATTGCACAAACTGGAATACTTTTGAGAGTGAAAGAGAACACTATAATACTTACACTGCAATAATAGGGGTAAATGGGATTTTAACATGTAAAGCAGGATGTAGGGTCACCCTAATTGAGAGACTTTTCCTCTTGAGGTCTTTGCCTTTTCCCTTCCTTCCATAACAATTTTATAATACCTTTTTAGTTAAAAACAAAAGCAATGGAAGAATGGGATAAAAGGTGATATCCTTTAATACAGCTTCAGTTGAACAAGGAGCCTATCTGAGTGTAAGAAATAGAAATGGAAGTGGGAATTTTAGGGACAGAACAGACCAGATGGTAGCTTATGTAACCAGTTACCATGTCCAGAAATCTGCTTACCGTTTCTGGGTTGACATACTTCAGATCTTGGTGTCTTCCTGACACGGTTGGCAGCGCACATACCTAGAAATACCCAAGAGCTTAAATAACAAGAGTTTCCTATACCCAAATTTGAGCTCAAAGATCAATGTATTGTCTTTTTTTCCAAATGACTTTCAAACCCTGGATACCTTCAAAAATCAATGGTCTATATTATGTGCATTTATAGCAATCCATTTCTAAGAACTGATCCTAAGGAACTAATTAAGGACATGTGCAAAGCTTTAGATATAGCTACAAATATGTTAATCCTGCAATAGTTCATAAGAAAAAACTGTAACAATATATATCTTACCAGATAGTATTTATCAAGAAATTATGGACAGCCAAAAAAAAATCCTTGGTTCTGTTAAAAATGATGAAATGGCAAAGCAGAACTGTTTCTTGACATGAAAAGATAGTGATACATTAAATAAGGGAAAAATCCCCAACAGATTACCAAACTGTCTAAAACATTTTTAAGGAAAAACTAAAATGTATTTGTATATGTGCGTATGTGTTTGTAAAAATACATGGAAAAAAGTCTGGAGGAATATATGCCAAGTTTTTTATAGCAATAACATTCTTGATTGTGAAGATTTGAGGTAGATTTCACTTTCTACCTTTTCTGTAATGACGAGGTATTATTTACATAATTTTATAAGATTTCCTTTAAAAGAAAAAATGTTAAAAGCCTCACACTTACCCCACTGCTTTGGATTTTCCCAGAATGAATAAGGAATATTTTCTCATTGGGAAGATTTAGGGTCTAGATCTACCACTACAACATCTTCAGGTTATTAAAAGAGTATTTGGTAAGGCTGCATAATTATACTTAGTGTTCTCTGCAAGCAGAGAAGAAAAAAACTGAGATTCAAAAAATAACTCATTGAAATAAGGAAAGGGTATAACCAAACTTACCTTGGAGAAATCACCTATCAGATGTCCCTGGTTAGAATCTTCCTCCAGCATATGAATAATATTAATGTCAGAGAGAGAGACTGTCTTCTTTAGAGCTGAACTCTGAAGATGACAAGATTACACCCAGTGGTAATCCTCATGTTAAAGATTTAAAAACTAGGAGATAGAGTCAGACTCATTAAAAACACACAGGCCCTTTGATCTAATATTTCCACTTGTTTTCTCAAGGAAATAAAAAAATATGCACAAAGAGGCTATAAGGATGAATATCCAGGATGTTTACAATAGAGAAAATTTAAATCAATTAAATGTCCAATAACTGGGCCTTGGTTAAGCAAATCATAATGTATATATTACAAATTACTATTATGCAATTAAAAATATGATGTAGATTAATTGCATTGACATGAAAATAAATTTATGATAACATTACATAGGTTAGAAAACATGTACTCTATAATACTACTTTAATAAAAGAAAAAACTTATAGCTCATAGAAAAATGCCAGGAAGAATATATATTGAGTGTTTATAGTAATTATCTCTGGTCTGTAGGATGTGGACCTTTTGCAAAGATTTCTTTTTGCTTATATGCATCTTCTATTTTTTCTACCATATCATACACTGATTTTGTAAAATAGCCAAATGCATTCTGATTATTTTTAAAGGAGGGGTAGAGGAAGAGGGCTAAGTCTTTCAGAAGGTGCTTTCACCAATCCAATGTGCTATTTGATATTGTTTCTGTTAGAATGCATGTAGAACAGCAATTAGTCTCCTTGCCAATAAAAGCTCCCTTGTATCTCCTTAGATATTAAAAAAAAATAACACAGAGGGCCTCCCCAGTGGTACAGCAGGTTAAGCGCAGTGCTGTGAAGCTGTCCCCAGCCTCTGCAGTGCCGTTTCGATTCCCGGCTGGCCAGGGAGATTCCCACATGGTGTGGCAGACCTCTCCGGTTTCGCCCGCTGCTCCCCTCAGCAGTGTATTTCAGTCCTTCTGCCTGTTCTGCTCCCTACTCTGTCTCTGGTGAATTCTCTCACCCTCCAGCGCCTCTGGCTTGTAACCTGGTGCTTGTATAAATAAATAAATCTTTAAAATATATATATATATTTAAAAAACAGATATTTATTGTTAATATTTTATATGTGGATACAGATGTAGAAAAGACAAAAGCTGGAAAGAACAGAGATAAAAATAAAAGTAATGAAGAAAAAAAGATATACCCAAGAAATCCTTATACCAGCAAAGCAGAGAAGACAATGAGATAGAAGATTAAACAGATTTTATTTTTAAAAGGTCTTACCTTCCTGAGTTTTTTGTGGTTAGAACAGTATTTGTTTTTTACTTTATCTGGTATTGGGTTGTCCTTGAATTTTACCACCTGCTCCAGTCTTGGCCTATTTAAGTCCTCTGGCAATGAAGGGGAGCGATACAGACAGCTTCTGTTCGGAGAAGTCTGTTGAGGAATATCAACATGCTGGATTCTTAGTCCTCAAGATGTGTCTGCAGGTCAGCAGCATGAACATCTGAGAGCTTGTTAGAAATGTCGAATCCCAGTTGTTAGGACTCACCCCAGAATTCAAATATGCATTTTAACAAGATGCCCAAGTGATTCCTAGGAACACTTATGTTTGAGAAGCAATGTTCTAAGTGAGCATCTTGTCTACCTCTCTTCATTAACATCTTTCTTTTCAGACTGCATGATATTCCATCTCACCCAGATGTTTTTACTCTAGCAAACCAGTCTCCACCTGACTGTCTTGTATATACAAATTCCTGTAGGAGAAAGCAAACACAAAATTGGTTCCTCTGGTTGTGTTATTAAAACAAACAAACAAACAAAAAATAAACCCTAAGTTGAGTTTCTCTACAGAATCCAAAGATAGTAATAATTGAGATTTAAGGACCCCAACAAAATTAAAGATAACAAGCCAAAAGGTTTACCTGGATGAAAAAAAGCAGCTAGAGTATATGTTACTTTTTTTATTAGTAGTTTAAGTGAGAAAGAAAAAAAATCATTAAGCCTCTTTAAAGGGGGTTGTTAACAAAGAAGAAAAAACAGCAAAATAGGCTTTATGCATGGGAAAAAGAAACCACTAGAAATAAGAAATCAATATTTTATTTTATAATAGCTGTATCAATTATAGTATTTGCCAGACCCAAGTTCCCCTCTAAGGAAAATTCCATTACTCATGGTACCAGATTAGATATAGATCACATCTTATATACCAATATTCTATACCTCTCTTTTCCCTCGGGCCCATGACCAGTCATCTCCCTATGTTTCTACCCACCCTATTCAAGCTACTGATGACTTGACCATATTACTGGTTGAACATACATATTTAGCCATCTAGAACATGTAAAAATAATCTGGGTCAATCAAAGTTCTCTCTCCTGGGTGTCTAACTTGGAAAATGACAAAATAATTGGGTAGCAACAGAAGACAAAGCTTAAAGGGAAGATGTCAACAGATAGAGTGAAGATCACGTAACACACAAGGTCAGTGATAAGTGGAAGGCTAAACCAAAGGTATGGTGAAGGACTGAGAAGCAAGCTACCAAGGTCCATGACAGACTTGCCTTCATATAGCGTCAATTTCGCTCTGAGAGGAAGGCAGGTGAAAGTCCTATGAGAATTTCAAATCTGTTGGACTTAGTGAATCTCTGTTTCTTGTAACCAAGAGCCTCTCTAAACACACCATAATTTTAAGCTAAAAATTCTTTTTAAAGAGTTTTGAATTAATTAGGTAATGTGAAATATGTTCTTAGAATTATAGTTAAGTAATCTTTTGCCTAATCCAAGGTCACAAAAATGTTTCTCTTATGTTTTTCTGTTCAGAGTTTTATACCTTGAGATTTTATATTTAGACCTATGATACATTTTGTGCTAATATCGATCCATGGTATGAGGTATAGATTGAGATTTTTGTTTTTCATATGGATTTTCAATTACTCCAACATATGTTGAAAAAATTATGCTTTCTCGGGTCTCCCCGGTGGCACAGCGGTTGAGCGCTGGGTTGCGAAGCTGCCCGCGGCCTCTGCGGCGCCGGTTCGATCCCCGGCTGCTCCCTGGCCACCAGAGGAGGGTCCCACATGGTGCGCAGACCTCTCCTGCCGCCCGCTGCTCCCCTCAGCAGTGTACTTCAGTCCTTCTGCCTGCTCTACTCCCCGCTCTGGCTCTGGTGAATTCTCTCACCCTCCCCCCGCGCTTCTGACTGTACCCAGTGCATGTATAAACAAAACAAAACAAAAAAAAAAGATTATGCTTTCTCCATTTGATTGCTTTTGTATCTTGGTCTAATTATCAATTGACTATATATGCATGGATCTGCTTCTCGAACTCTATTCAGTTGCATTAAAGGTTTAGATTTTTAGTAGTTATTACTATGGTGATAATGGAGGGTAATAAATATCTTTTTGGGCTTTAGACAGGCCAAGGGAAAGAAGTCAGAAATCAAAGACAGCCAAAAAATACTTTAACAAACAGAAACAGCAGCCACTGCTCTCACAGATTTTTTTTCTTTAAGCCAAGTGAAAAATTTAATTGGAGCAAAGATGAGAGTTAAAGGATGTCTACATGAATTATATTTTCTAAAAAAAAGAAAAATAAAGGCAGAGATAAATAAGGGGAGGAAGGAGAAAGGAAGAGGGAAAGAAAAGAAATGCTAACATTTATGGAGCACATGGCTGAATAATACATATTTAGATTGTGAAATCTCTTGGCATCTTTACATCAAACTAGTCGATTAGTGGGGCCTCCCTGGTGGCGCAGGCAGTTGAGCGCCGCACTGTGAAGCTGTCCACAGCCTCTGCAGCGCTGGTTCGATCGCGGCTGCCCTGCAGAATCCCACATGGCGAAGCAGACCTCTTCTGTCTCACCCGCTGCTCCCCTCAGCAGTGTATTTCTTCAGTCTGCCTGTTTTGTTCCCCACTCTGTCTCTGGTGAATCCTCTCGCCCTCCCGTGCATCTGGACTGTACCCCAGTTCTTGTATAAAAAATAAATAAATCTTAAAAAAAAAATACCTAGCCAATTAGATACAACTACCAACCCCATATAAGCAATGACAAAAGCAAAGTTCAGGACCAAGTCAAAGGGTCAACAGTGAGTAAAGAAGGGGACTCAAAGGAAAACCAGTCTGTAGAGCCCTCAGCGTCCTCCAACCCAGTTCTAACATCTGTGCTGAAATAAGCCTCCCTGCTTCAGGATGAAATAGGCACCAGCTATGCCCTAGCCTTTGCTTTCCTTGATATGGGTAAAGGATCCATTTTTTCTAGTGTACTTCCTCCATATGCTTTTATTTTTTTTTTTAAGTTTTTTTTTTTAATTAATTAATTAATTTATTTATTTATACAAGCACTGGGTACAGTCAGAAGTGCGGGAAGGCGAGAGAACTCACCAGAGCCAGAGCGGGGAGCAGAGCAGGCAGAAGGACCGAAGTACACTGCTGAGGGGAGCAGCGGGCGCCAGGAGAGGTCTGCACGCCATGTGGGACCCTCCTCCGGTGGCCGGGGAGCAGCCGGGGATCGAACCGGTGCCGCAGAGGCTGCGGGCAGCCTCGCAACCCAGAGCTCAACCGCTGCGCCACCGGGGAGGCCCCCTCCATATGCTTTTAGAGTAGAGTCTTCTTCCCATAACAGAAGCGGTCAGTCAGGAACTGGAGCAGTCTTCTTCCCTTCCTCTGATTGCCCTTTGGGGTCACTGCACTGCTCAGGCCACCATGCCCCTGGTATCCCCTTCCATATTGGGACCCTCTATGTGCAGGGATGCCTTGGGCACCATGTTGTTGCTAAGACTACTGACAGATTCTTTCTAATATGTTTATATGAAAACAAATGGCAACTTATTGTAAAGAGTATAAATGCTAAGTCATGGAGGGATAATGATGATGTTACTTTAGCTTTGGTCTTGCTAGTAAGAAGTTTCCCAATTCCCAGAAACTGGTGTGGAGAGTTCCCAAGAAAAGTTGGCTTAGATTGCACCCACCCAACATCTACCCATTAGAACTTTTCATTCTTTAAGGAGTCATCTGACAGTTTCCAAATGAGGGAGTTTTAAGCACTGAAAAGGTCAGGAAAAAAGGAAAGGAATTTGCTAAGCTTGATTCTACCTCTTCAGGTAGAATTATTAAAAGATTTAATTGAATAATTAAATTTATTAAAAGATTTAATTGAGTAATTATTTTGTAAACTGAGGAAACATTACCATTTCCTCATGGCCTATACACACAGGCCTGTTTTCTGTCTGTACCGTTCTTGTCAAGATTATCAACAATGGGCCTCCCTGGTGGCGCAGCAGTTGCGTGCTGGGCTGCGAAGCTGCCCGCAGCCTCCGCAGCGCCGGTTCGATCCCTGGCCGCTGGTGAAGGTCCCACAAGGCGCGCAGACCTCTCCTGCTGTGCACGCTGCTCCCCTCAGCCGTGTACTACGTCAGTCTGCCTGTTCTGCTCCCCACTCTGGCTCTGGTGAATTCTCTCACCCTCCTGTGCTTCTGACTGTACCCAGTGCTTGTATAAATAAATAAATAAATAAATATTAAAAAAAAAAAAAAACCAACAATTATCAACCATCTTCATGTTACCACATCTCAGTAACGCCTTTAATCTTATCTCTATGGATCTCAAAGTGGTTTCAACTAAGTTGGCAACTCCCTTCTTCCTTGGCTTCAATGGCACTGCCTACTTTGTTAGGATAGTTCTACTATAAGCAACACCTATACTAAAAAAACTGTGATGCTTCCATCTCTCTGTTGCTTCTTCTCAATCTTTTTTGTCTGGTTTCTTCACCTATCAAACCTCTAGTAAATGTTGGATTCATCAAGAGAAAAGGGTCCTGGGGCCTTCCTGGTGACACAGGCCATTGAGCGCAGCGCTGTGAAGCTGTCCGTAACCTCGGCAGTGCCGGTTCAATCCCCGCTGGCCTCGGAGCAACCCACATGGTGAGTAGACCTCTCCAGTGTCACCCGCTGCACCCCTCAGCATGTATTTCATCAGTCTGCCTGTTCTGTTCCCCTTCTGTCTCTGGTGAATCCTCACCCTTCCACGCATCTGGCCTATACCCCAGTTCTTGTATAAATAAAATAAATCTTTAAAAAAAGAGAGAGAGAAAAGTGTCCTGGCCCTTTTCTCTTTTATCCTTCTCCAGACGTGATTTTTATGCCTATGAATTAAATTGGTCCTCTATGCTGATGATTCTCAAATTTCTATGTGGTCAAGACCTCTGCTCTTCCCTCTGAATTTCCATAACCACATATCTGCTTGACACTTTTTGAGTACTTACTAAATGGCACAGCAATGAATAAAAGAGTGAAAGAAAAAAAAGGGAGAAAAAATAAAACAAATATATTCTAATAGTAAATGCTATAAGTAAAAAAAAAAAAAGGAAGAAGAAAAGGTAGGGAAATTATTGGGATTGGAAGTTTGTCAGAAAAGGCCTTTATGATAAGGTGACATAGGTGGAGAGATGAGACTGACCTGAGGGAAAGGATTGTGTATTACCTAGGACAAAAGTGTTTCAAACTCAAGGAACAAATGCAAAGACATTGTTGAGAATAATATGGTCAGTGATGGTCATATTGAATATAATACAATTTTTAGGAATATCAAAAACTAATTGAAGGAATACTATAAACCACCTATACCTAACAGACATCTAAAAAACACTGTACCCAACAACAGAATATACATTCTTCTCAAATATGCATGAAATATTCTCCAGGATACACTATATATCAGTTTATTAAACAAGCCTCAATAAATTTAAAAGTACTAAATCACACAAAATATATTTTCTGACAAGAACGGAGTAATAAGAAATTTATAACAAAAAAATATGAAAAATTTACAAATATGTGGAAATTGAACAACACATTCCTAAATAACCAGTGTGTCAACAGGGAACACAGGGGAAATTAGAAAATACTTGAGATGAATGAAAATAACAATACAACATAACAGAATTTATGGGATGCAACCAAGCAGTACTTAGTTAAAAATATATATCTCTAAACACTTCTAGTAAAAAAGAAAGAGTGTAAGTCAATAATCTAATCTAAAAGAAAACTACATGAGAAGAAGGAAATATGAAAAATTAGAATAAAACTTTAAAGTAGAGAATTTAAAAATTGAGAGTAATGACGAAAACAAAACTTGTTTCTTTGAAAAAATCAACAAAACTGACAAACCTGGGCCTCCCTTGTGGTGCAAGGAGTTAAGATGCAACCTATGATGAGTTCGATCCCTGGCCAGGAAACAACCCACATGGGGCAGCAGACCTCTCCTGCCTCGCCTGCTGCTTCCCTCAGCAGCATATTTCTGTCAATCTGCCTGTTCTGTGCCCCACTCTGTCTCTGGTGAATCCTCTCACCCCCCACACCTCTGGCTTGTACCCCAGCTCTTGTATGCATAAACAAATCTAAAAAAAACAAAAACTGACAAACCTGTAGCTAAACCAAGAAAGAGAGAAGACTCAAATTGATAAAATCAGGAATGAAAGAGGGGCCATTACTACCAATTTTATAGAAATAACACAAAACCGGGCCTCCCTGGTGGCGCAGCAGTTGAGCGCTGGGTTGCGAAGCTGCCCGCAGCCTCTGCAGCGCCGGTTCAATCCCCGGCCACTGGGGGAGGGTCCCACATGGCGCGCAGACCTCTCCTGCCACTGGCTGCTCCCCTCAGCAGTGTACTTCGTCAGTCTGCCTGCTCTGCTCTCCTCTCTGACTCTGGTGAATTTTCTCACCCTCCCGCGCTTCTGACTGTACCCAGTGTTGTATAAATAAATAAATAAATCTTTAAAAAACAAAAAAAAGAAATAACACAAAACCTACTGCAACTGATTCAAGAAGAAATAGAAAATCTGATAAGATTTATGAAGAGCAAAGAGATTAATTAGTAATTGAAAAAACTTTCCACAAGTAGGTGGTGCAGGGGTTAAATACACGGGGCCATCAAGTGATTGCCAGACATTGCAATATGAATTCAATTTCCAGCCAGGGGCATAACCCATCTGGCGCAGCAGACCTCTCCTCTCTCCCGCTGCTCCCCCTGGCAATACGTTTCAGTGGATCTACCTGTTCTGCTCCCCACTCTGTCTCTGGTGAATCCTCTCATTGCCCCCCACCTCGTACCTCTGGCCCAGACCCCAGTTCTTACATGCATAAATAAATAAAATAAATCTTAAAAAAAAAAACCAAACTCACCAAACCAGTCAATGAAACCAAAAGATGGTTCTTTGGAGTGACCAATATTGATTAATCTCTAGCCAAACTTATCAGGAGCAAAAGAGAGAAGACACAAATAAACAATATCATGAAAGAAAGACATCATTGTGCATTGAACAGATATTAAAGGACACCTAAAGGAATATTATGAACAACTTTATGCCAAAAATTTGACAATTTAGATTAAATTGACAAACTCAGACACAAACTAAATGAAAAGGAAATAGACAAATTGAACAGCTCCATGTCTATAAAAGAAATTAAATTAGGGGCCTCCCTGGTGGCACAAGGGGTTAAGCACCACACTACAAAGCAAACCACAGCCTCTGCAGCATGAGTTCGATCCCCAGTGGGCCAGGGAGCAACCCACATGGTGCAGCAGACCTCTCCTGACTCACTCACTGCTCCCCTCAGCAGTGTATTTCAGTCAGTCTGCCTGTTCTGTTCCCCACTCTGTCTCTGGTGAATCCTCTCACCCTCCCACACATCTGGCCTATACCCCGGTTCTTGTATGCATGAATAAATAAATCTTTAAAAAAAAAAACTGGTTATCAGTTTCTGCTAAAATCTTTCAGCAAACTAGGAACAGAAGGGAACTTCTTCAACCTGATAAAGGACATCTCAAGAACCCATAGTTCACATTGTACACAGTAGAGTAAAACCGATTGCTTTTCTGGTAAGATTAGGTACAAAGCAAGGGATTCTCAGTAATTTTTAAGATTTAAAGGAGTCTTGATACTAAAAAATTTGAGACCTACCATTCTAGGAGAAAGGAGAAAATTAATGATACAGGGGGGAGAGAGAGGGAGAGAGAGAAAGAGAGAGAGAGAGAGAAGGAATACTGCATAGCAGACTAGAAATGCCTTCATCTGGCTCAGAGTTTTTATAGTCTTTACAATGACCTACAAGACCCAACATGATACACGCCCCTGCTATCTACTCTCTGTGCCCTCATCTACCTTCTGCCACTGCTTACTTTGCTCCAACTACACTGCTTTCTTGCTCTTTCATGAACATTCCAAGCATGCTTTCACCTCAGGGATACTGCACTTGGTTTTCCTTCTGCATGGAATAACCCATTTCTCTTGATAACTATTTGTTCAGCTCCCTTACTACTTCAGATCTCTGCTCATTCTCAAAATGTCTTCTCTGACTCAGGAAACCCAACAAAAGTATCGATTCCCAATCTACTCTACCTCAATCCAAATACTCCATATTCCCCTTGCCCTGCTTTCTTACCATAGTAATTTTATCACCTGCCGTATTATAAAGGTTTCAGTTTCTCTCCTCCTAACTACAATGTACACTCCACTAGAGCAGGGGCCTTGTTGTGTTCACTACTGTATCCTCAGCGTTACTGAATGAATAAATGCAAAATGAAGGGTAACGTGAGGATTTATATAGGAGTAGGGGTACTTCATTCAGTATAACAAGAAAGATGGTAGATTATAACGAGTACAGGCAGACAAGTTGCTAAAATTGATAAGAAAAGAAGTGTTGCTTCTGATGTGTTTTCTCTTTGAAACTAACACTTCAAGGGCCTCCCTGATGGCGCAGCGGTTGAGCGCCGGGTTGCGAAGCTGCCTGCAGCCTCTGTGGCGCTGGTTCGATCCCCGGCTGCTCCCCGGCCACCGGAGGAGGGTCCCACATGGCGCGCAGACCTCTCCTGCCGCCCGCTGCTCCCCTCAGCAGTGTACTTCGGTCCTTCTGCCTGCTCTGCTCCCCGCTCTGGCTCTGGTGAATTAATTCTCTCACCCTCCAGCGCTTCTGGCTGTACCCAGTGCTTGCATAAATAAATAAATAAACAAACAAACAAACAAATAAATAAATAAATAAATCTTTAAAAAAAAAAAAGATTTATTTATTTATTTATACAAGCACTGGGTACAGTCAGAAACGTGGGAGAGTGAGAAAATTCACCAGAGCCAGAGCGGGGAGCAGAACAGGCAGACTGACAAAATGCACTGCTGAGGGGAGCAGTGGGCACGGCAGGAGAGGTCTGCATGCCATGTGGGACCCTGGCCGGCTAGCCGGGGATTGAACCAGTGCTGCAGAGGCTGCGGGCAGCTTCGCAGCCCAGTGCTCAACTGTTGTGCCAGTGGGGAGGCCCCCCTGTTGATTCTTGATCCAAATACATTTTGAATTCATGCATTTCCCTCTGTCTCCACAGCCACCAACTTTGCCCACGCTATTGTGCCAGGACTGTTGTAGTAGCTTCCTGTGTTTATCTACTTTCAACTCTTTATTTTTCCTTTTCTTCCATTTCTTGATGTTTTCTAAACCATTCCTCATCCAGCAACAAGAGCTGTCATCATAAAACATATCCCATCATATATATCTGCTTAAAACCTTGCAAGAGCTTCTCAATACACTTGGAATAAAATCACTCATATAGCCAAAAGACCCTGCATGATCTGTCTGCTGCTCACATCTTCCTTCCCACCATATGTAATGGTCCGCCTCACTTACATTGAATTCTCTGATTCATGAACATGCCAAGATCTTTGCAACTTTGGGACCTCTGCACCTACAGTATTTCCTTTTTTTTTTTATTTTTTAAGATTTATTTATTTATGCATACAAGAGCTAGGGTACAGGCCAGAAGTGTGGGGGATGAGAGGATTCACCAGAGACAGAGTGGGGAATAGAACAGACAGATTGACCGAAGTACACTGCTGAGGGGAGGAGCAGGTGAGTCAGAAGAGGTCTGCTGCACCATGTGGATTGCTCCCTGGCTGGCCAGGGGATCGAACTTGTGCTGCAGTGGCTGCGGACTGCTTCATAGGTTGCGTCTTAACCCCTTGAGGCACCAGGGAGGCCCTACAGTATTTCCTCCTCATGGAATGCTCTTGCTTCTACTCTTGTCCTTCACAACTAGAGTAACCAAGCTATTCCAATTTGCCCAGGACTTTTCCAGGTTAGCATTGAAAGTCCTAGGAACCTCCTCAGTAATAGGCAAACCAGACAGTTCATTAATCTGTTCTCAACGAAATATCTGCTGTTTAATGAGACCTTTCCAATTATTCGCATTTAAGGTTTCCTTCTATTAGTAGCATCCCGAGCACCATGTTCTCATAGTAGTATTTTGGCAGGGCCTTACCTTGTATTTCAACCTTTCTGGAAACTCTCTGAGTTCCTTAATACCCTACAGAAAATCCCATTTCTGCTATAGGTAACTAGAATCAGTTTGTTTATATCAGTTTATATGCAAAAAAAGAACTCTAACCAGACAACTATTAACTTGATAAACATGTATTTTTTGGCTTTTGATGTCTCCCTGATAAGAATATAAACTCCAAGAGGGCATAAATCTAGTCTGTTTTGTTCACTATTATATCATCCATGTCCTGCACAGTGTTTAACATAAAACAGGCACTCAATAGTTTTTAAATGAAAGAATCAGAAATTAAAAAGGTTACACTAAGCTCCAGTAGGAGTTCATGCTTCAAAAGCTATCTGTTTTCATTTAGCAAAGAGTTAAGCCAGTCAAAAGAAAAAAAGTCTCCTAGTCCTTTTCTAATCTAAAACCTACTAATATACAAATTCTTATACAGTAGACCCTCAACTGAAAATGACTTTATAAGTCACAACCCAAGAAAATCAGACCATAAAGAAATGTAATGCTTTTTAAAGACCATCAAAATAAATACCTAGCAACCATATGTTATTCTTCCATACAAATAAACAAAACTTATAGAGTATTTTCTGGGGATAGTGGTGTGTGTGTATGTGTGTCATTCTATTTTAAATCTATTCACCTGTACAATTATCACACAATTCAGAACAATGCTTCTGACTATGAAAGACCTTCAATCAGCAAAAATTCAGTTGTGTTCACTGTACTGTATTTATACCTTCATAAAAACAGACTAACACACTTTAGACAAATTTTCAACAGTAAAATTGAAAACAAAAGGTTTTTCTTTTTTTTAATTTATTTATGCATACAAGAACTGTGGTCTAGGCCAGAGGTTGGGGGAGCAGAACAGGCAGATCTACTGAAATACACTGCTAAGGGGAGCAGCAAGAGAGACACAGGAGAGGTCCGCCTTGCCATGTGGGTTAGCATCCCAGCCAGGGATTGAACTCCTGCTGCAATGGTTGGTGATAGCTTGATAGTGCTGAGACTTAACCCCTTGCACCACCAGGGAGGTCTTAAAAGGATTTTCTTTTTAATCAATATTAAATTCAATTGACTCAGTTAATACCACTTGATTTTGACTGTATTAACAATATTTTACAAATATGAACAATATATATTTATAAAAACAACATTAAATGTTCATTTTGTATTGTTTTTTCCCCCAAAAGGTCTAGCAACTGCTTCCCCATGCTAACTACCCTAAACTTGCTATTTTTCCACAAATCTACTCTCCATTATCAGAAACTGCTCAAAAACATTTGTTTCAAGAAGACTGCTATCAATTCACCCAATACCCATTGTGTCTCTTTCAGATTATATTCTGGTTCTGTTTTCCCACAAACCAGTAAAATTAAGAGAAAACAGGGTTTAATACTATTTTTTTAAGCTTTATTTATTTATGCGTACAAAACTGGAGTACAGGCCAGAGGTGTGGAGGAGGGCTGGTGAGAGGATTCACCAGAGACAGAGTGGGGAGCAGAGCAGGCAGATGTACTGAAATACACTGCTTAGGGGAACAGCAGGCAAGACAGGAGAGGTCTGCTGTGCCATGTGGGTTGCTCCCTGGCCGGCCGGGGATTGAACTCATGCTGCAGACGCTGTGGATAGTTTCATAGCACTGTGCTTAACCCTGTGTGCCACCAGGGAGGCCCCGGGTTTAATACTATTTTACAGAGTACTGGCTTTCAAACTTTAATGTTTGAAAGGGATTGTTAAAACACAGACGGTCTGGGGTGATGCCCATAAATTTGCATTTCTAAGTAGTTTCTGCTTGATTCTGATACTGGTGTTCCAGGCACCATACTTCATAGAGGGTTCCAAATCTGCACCACCCATTATAGTAACACTAGCCACACTTGACTATTTGCATTAATTAAATTAAAAAATAAAGATTCAGTTCCTTAGTAGTACTAGTGACATTTTAAGTGCTCAGTAGCCACATGTAACTATTGTATTGCACAGACAAAATATTCTCATCATCTCACAAAGTTTTACTGAATAGCATTTACCATCTTCCTTAACAGTATTTCATTCAAGCTCTGGCTATTCAACTTTATCAATGCTACACAAAACATTATATGTCTCTAGGATGATTTTACCTCCCAGGTGTATTTTGCAGGAGACACTACTACTAAAAACAGACTCTGTCATCAGGCAGATCTTTTTTAAATTCTGGCTGTGCCACTTGCTAACTTTGTGACCTTGGATAAGAGACTTTACCTCAGGGCCTAATGTTATTCTCTTAAAAGGGGATAATACTCATCTTTCATGATTGATATGAGAATTAAATGTGATGATGAATGTAAACTCTTCAGCACACATAGAAAACCTAATACGTTATAAACAATCCATAAAGGGAAGCTGTTCTTATTACCTGGCTCTCATTTTTCCTTTCCTCTATAGTCACTCCTGTTATCTTCAACACAGTAGCCCATACTACCATACCACACTCACCCAATGGTCACTAACAACCCTTTGAAGAGTGTGGCTTCACAATTCCTCAAATACTTGGCATCAAATTTCTCTGTGCTGCACATTAAACTAGGATTAAAAAAAAAATCATCCTCTATTAGGCTACCACCAAGAGTTGAAATTTGTCATGTTTTCAAATTGATTAAAACCTCTTCTGGTTCACAAAACTTTCTAAATCAGATAGTTTATGCCCTCTCAGTAACTTTGAATCACATTACTTTTCTTACTTTACTGAGTCTACCCAATGATTTCTGGTTCCTTATCCAAACTTTGATCAATCATCATTTACTTCTCTGCTGCCTACACTGTAACCTAGGCTTCCCTGACCCCTTTTTTATCTATCATTGGCACCCTCTAACCTTTGCTTAATCACCCTTGGAGTTTCAAGGTCTCCTATTTTCCTTCCCAGAGATCATTCTTGTACAAAGACACTATGCCACACAGGTCTATCCCATAGGACCTTACAAATATTATTTTATTTTTTTTACAAATATTATTTTATTAGTCTTGTAGTAGTTACCTTCCTCAGTTTCCAAATGATTATAATCTTTTCCACATCGGGACTCCCTGTTGGCGCAAAGGGTTAAGACACAACCTATGAAGCTAACCGTAGCCACTGCAAGCATGAGTTTGATCCCTGGCCAAGGAGAAACCCACGTGGCGCAGCAGGCCTCTCCTGCCTTGCCCACTGCTCCCCTCAGCAGTGTATTTCAGTCAGTCTGCCTGTTCTGTTCCCCACACTGTTTCTGGTGAATCCTCTCACCATCAACCCCCGTACCTCTGGCCTGTACCCCAGTTCTTGTATGCATAAAAATAATAAAATAATAATTAAAAATAATCTTTTCCACATACTTCAAGATCACCTAACGATTTCTCTCAGTCATCAGATTATTTCAACTTTCACTTTGCTGAGAACATCAAGACCTTCATCTATTAACATTCTTCATAACTTCACATGTTTCAGTCCTTATATTATAATAATTAAGCACTATTAATTTACAAGTACTGTTCTAAATGCTTTATGTGTAATTAACTCATTTGCTCATCACATCAACCCTTTAAATATTATTAAAACTATTTCTTTTTTTGAGGCATAGGGAGAGCATGTCTCACCCATAGTGCCAAGAGTGGCAGGGCCAAGCTATGAATCCAGGCAGTCTAGTTCCACAGTCTGCACTTTCTATACCACTGTGCTCCATTGATTCCCATGCTGTTGACTTTTCCCTCTAATTCCAGATAATCTCAAGTTCCCCCTTTACTCAGGGCCAGAAATGGTGGTCAGATAGGGTTAGCTGGTTTTAGTGATTAGGTTTTAAAGTATAACATGTGAAAGGGGCCTCCCTGGTGGCTCAAGGGGTTAAGCACAGCACTTTGAAGCTATCGGCAGCCTCTGCAGCATGAGTTGGATCCCAGGCCAGCCAGGTAGCTACTCACATGGCACAGCAGACCTCTCCTGTCTCGCCCGCTGCTCCCCTCAGCAGTGTATTTCAGTCAGGCTGCCTGTTCTGTTCCCCACTCTGTCTCTGGTGAATCCTCTTACCCACCAAATCTCTAGCCTGAACCCCAGTTCTTGTGTGCATAAATAAATAAATCTTTTTTTTAAAAAAAGTATAACACATGAAAAGAATATACAAAATTACTTATTACAAAGATGTTTTTTCAAAAATACTAGTTTAATGAAAAATACAAGTACTGGTATAAAAAAAAGACACATAGGTGCTTCCAGAATAAAGTCCAGAAATAAACCCTCACATACATGGTCTAGTGATTTTCCACATGGGTTCCAAGACTATTCAATGAGGAAAAGATAAAACTTTTAACAAATGATGCTGGGAAAACTGGATATCCACATACAAGGGAATGAAACTGGACCCTGGCCTTATATCACATACAAAAATTCAAAATAAATGTAAGAGGGGCCTCCCTGGTGGTGCAAGGGGTTAAGTCTCAATGCTATCAAGCTATTGGCAACCACTGCAGCATGAGTTCCATCTCCAGATGGGAGCTGACCCACATGGCGCAGCAGACCTCTCCTGTCTCGCCTGCTGCTCCCCTCAGCAGTGTATTTCAGTAGATCCACCTGTTCTGCTCCCCATTCTGTTTCTGGTGAATCCTCTCACCAGCCCCCATACCTCTAGACTATACCACAGTTCTTGGATACATAAATAAAATAAATCTTAAAAAAATTTAAAAAAAAATGTAAAAGCTGAAACTATACAACTCCCTCAAGAGTTTCTATTTGGGGGCCTCCGCAGTGGCACAGTGGGTTGAACGCTGCTCTGTGAAGCTGTCCACAGCCTCTGCAGAGTGGGTTCGATTCCCGGCCAGCCAGGGAGAAACCCACATGGCGTGGCAGACCTCTCCTGCCTCACCCGCTGTTCCCCTCAAGCAGTGTCTTTGGTCCGCCTGCCTGTTCTGCTCCCCACTCTCTCTGGTGAATTCTCTCACCCTCCCGCACCTCTGACCTGTACCCCAGTTCTTGAATAAATAAATAAATCTTTAAAAAAGAAAAAAAAAGAGTTTCTGTTTGGGGTGATGAAAAAGTTCTAGAGTGGGATAAGCACATTTCTAACAACGTAAAAGTTCTTAGCGACACTGAACCATACACTCAAAAATGGTTAAAATGTTGTATTTTTGTATATTTTACCAAAATAGACAAATGAAAAAAAGGAATAAATATATAAAATTGATCCCTTTACTTGTGTCCTAGATTCCCCTTTTTGATTCTTGAATGATGTTATTCCTAAATGTATCTACTTCATTATCAATTTCTCAATGATCATTCCTTCTACCCAAGCTCTTTCTTTTTTTTTTTTTTAAAGATTTATTTATTTATGCATACAAGAACAGGGGTACAGGCCAGAGGTGTTGGGGGTGAGAGGATTCACCAGAGACAGAGTAGGGAACAGAACAGGCAGATTGACTGAAATATACTGCTGAGGGGAGCAGCGGGAGAGTCAGGAGAGTCTGCTGCGCCATGAGGGTAGCTCCCTGGCCGGGGATCAAAATCATTCTGTAGTGACTATGGATAGCTTCATAGGTTGTGTCTTAACCCCTTGTGCTACCAGGGAGGCCCTCTACCCAAACTCTTCCTCTCTGCCATGATCTTGGAGTCATTAGACTTCATTTTCTCCTTTACGTAGATGGTCCTAAAATGTACATTTCCAATCCTGTTGGTTGCAATTTCTCATTTAGTATTTCCATTTAAATTCCTGTTATTACCTCGAATTCAAATGACCAAAACAGAACATGGTATTCCTTTTAAGTTACCCTTCTTTACAAATTTAATTATAATGTCACATTTTTTCTACTTTACTCAGGTTAAAGTTAAAAGTAGTACCTCCCACACTCCTAGGCCTTTTTTTATACCATATCATCATTCATAGCACTTTGGGTGATCTAACATTATCTTGTTTATTGGCTTATTTGTCTATTGTCATAACTGGAAAAATATAAATAGAAACTACATGAAAATCAGTATTCTAATCTGGCTTAATCATGATTCTGTCCTCAGTCTAGTACAGTACCTGGCACAAGTCAGTCTAGTCAGTCTCACAAGAAATGTTTTATTGAATTATTATAGCTTACATTGTTTTTTACTACATACACAGTTGTTTGTATATGTATTTTATATGTATTACAAACTGCTCTTCATACTTTATCACATCCACAACAATCCTATTGAGGTTATTGTTTTTTATCGTGCTTTCCATTTTATAAATTAGAAACTGAGCTGTGGAGAATGAGGAGTAGAATCCAAGTGTTCTATATTTGCCTTATAAAATGAATTTAAGAACACTCCCCCACACATATATTTGTTTTAAGAAAATGAAGTTGATTCAGAAATGCTAAATGTCTCAGAATCTATCTTTGAAATATCAGTACATGTCAAATAAACCACAAGCTTTTGATATTCCTGGGAGATGGGGTAGAAAAAGAAGAAAAAAGGACATATTGTAAACCACCTGAAAATCCCTGGTAGGTATATTCTGTCCATTACTATTATTCTAGAGACATCATTATACCAAACTGCATTGATGGTGATCTACTCAAACAATTGACTGAACCTATTCACCCAGCAGTAGAGTACCAAAGTGACCTGACATCATGTTAGGTGGCCCTTAAAGTGTAGAGACCATGTCTGCCTTGATCTCTACTCATCTATCACTTAGTATAATGACTACAAAAATTAGAAACACAACTTTGCTTATTCAAGAATAAAGAAATATAAAAAATGCAAAGATTCCATCAGTAAGTGCTTACCTTGATCTCTTCGTGATCATGGAAGGAAAATTCCATCAATTCATCTGATATCTGCTCTGCCTGGTCTTCTAGTTCTGGATTATTAGCCAATTTTGGAGCTGTAATGGGACTGCCCAGATATTTCATTTCACTTTCCTCCAAGTTTCCATTGTCCTGTCAAGTATATTGACAATAGTAAAAACTATTCAGGAACCTTAACTTACACCAATATAAAAATTAACTAAAAATGGTTCCTAACTAATTAACTAAAAACAGTTTGCCTAAACACAGGAGATAGGGGTAGGTGTTAAAAAAAAAACAACAATAATAAAGATTTAAACATAAGAGCTAAACTACAAAACTCTTAGAAGAAGGGCCTCTCTGGTAGCATAGGGATTAAGTTTCAGCACTACCACTACTATGGTGTAAGTTCTATCCCAGACAGGGAGCTAACCTACAAATGGTGCAGCATATCTCTCCTGTCTTACCGGCTGCTCCCCTCAGCAGTGTATTTTCAGTAGATCCACCTGTTCTGCTCCCCACTCTGTCTCTGGCAAATCCTCTCACCCCCACACCTCTGATCTACTTCCCAGCTCTTTAATGCATAAATAAATAAAAATAAATCTTAAAAAAAGTTTACAATGAGCTTTATTATTAGCTTTTAAAAAGGATATAAAGTTTTATATGTGATAGAGCCTCAACTTCGTAAAACTATACACAGTGAAAAACTGAAAAGAGGGCCTCCCCTGGTGGCGCAGCAGTTGAGTGCTGGGCTGCGAAGCTGCCCACAGCCTCTGCAGCACCGGTTCTATCCCTGGCCACTGGCGAGGGTCCCACATGGCACGCAGACCTCTCCTGCCGTGCCCGCTGCTCCCCTCAGCAGTGTATTTTGTCAGTCTGCCTGGTCTGCTCCCCGCTCTGGCTCTGGTGAATTCTCTCATCCTCCCGCGCTTCTGACTGTACCCAGTGCTTATATAAATAAATAAATAAATCTTAAAAAAAGAAAAAAGAAAAACTGAAAAGAAATGAGGAGGGGCCTCCTTGGTGGTGCAAGGAGTTAAGTCACAGCACTATGAAGCTATCTGCAGCCACTGCAAGATGAGTTTGATCCCCAGTCAGGAAGGTGACCCACATGGTGCAGCAGACTACCTGTTCTGTTCCTTATTCTGTCTCTGGTGAATCCTCTCACCCCCCCCACACCTCTGGCCTGTATCCCAGTTCTTGTATGCATAAATAAATAAATCTTTTAAAAAAATAAATAAAAGGCATTAGAATTTTTTCTTCATAAACAAATATAAAGATCAGAGGACATAAGTCGCCTCCCTTTCCCTGCCAGAATGTTAATTCTCGAAATACTTTCCTCATTCTCATCAGCTTAAAAAAATTTCAAAGGATCTGCCATCCTATACCCACATCTCAACTGACCTTTAATAAAGATGTTTAGTGACTCACCATTAGAGAATGGGAAGACACATAAGGTTCCCCTGGTCTCTGATGAAATCTCAGATTCCTGGGTACCCACCACTCCAAGGACTTCAAAGTGCTGTTTTCCTGCATAACAGAAACTATGTTGGCTTGAGGAAGAGAAGTGTTATTAGGCCCTTCCAAAAAACATTTCATCTGATGAAGCCATAAATAACCCTTACAAAATATATTAAATGTAATTAGGGTTGACTCTATATCCCGAAGATACAAATTACGGTTTGAATTTGATATATGGTATGTAGATTTACTTTAGAGCATACTATAAGCAAAAGGAAGTGAGGGAAATTGAGAGCCTGACTGGGGACAGGATGGTGAGATTTTTAAGAAGTGATTATAAAGGGAAACTAGAAAGTCAATATTAAAACCAAGAAAAAGCTGATTATAACAGATAAAAACATGGGTATAACTTCGTCAGTGTGGGAAAAGAACAGCAGCTTTCTTTTATGGATGCTGACCTGGGGCAAAGGATGCGAGGTGTGAAAAGAAAAAGATGGCTAGAAAAGAGAATTAGTTGAGTAATTAGAGAATAATCTTAGTGATTAGGTGACTATGGAGAGGTCACTTTCAACTTGGAAATGACGACAATCTGAGGCTCCCACAAAAAAGCATGATGACTTCCTCAGAATAGGGGTTATAAAGCTAGGCTAAGGAGGAAATAAGAACTAAAGAAACACAGACTTGTATGTGATTTCATGCAGAGTCTATGAACAAGTCATGTAAATTATTTCTATCTATTAAAAAAAAGTCCCCTTGGGCCTCCCCTGATGGCGCAGTGGTTGAGAGCTGGGTTGCAAGGCTGCCTGCAGCCTCTGATGCGCCATTTCGATCCCCGGCCGCTGGCAAAGGTCCCAGATGGCACAACAGACCTCTCTGCCATGCCCGCTACTCCCCTCAGCAGTGTATTTCATCAGTCTGCCTGTTCTGTTCCCTGCTCTAGCTCTGATCAATTCTCTCAACCTCCCGTGCTTCTGACTGTACCCAGTACTTGTATAAATAAATCTTTAAATAAATAAATAAATAAAAATTTTAAAAAGTCCCCATTCCTTACACTACAGTAACAGATATTTGTCCTTAGAGTAATAATGATGACTTGCTATGGAAGTCTTACAGCTAGGTTTCTATCCTGGGTTCAAACCTAACAGAGAAAAAAACAAAACTAACAAATCATAAATAATTTTTTCTTCTAATGATACAAATTGCTGTCTAGTATATTGAGGCACATACAGCTCTTAGAACTCATGATGATACTGATGAGTTGTTCCACTCAAAGGCAGAAAAAGACAACATCTAGGTTTCCATTAAACACTCACATTTTCTTTGTTTGAGGATGAGCTATGTATTGCCTCTTTCTTCCTGTATCTGTGGTCCACCACATTCGGAGTGCTACAAAGCAGCTGTGCCTAGAAGAGATCTAAAACCATCAGCATTTTGGGCCTCCCCGGTGACGCAGCAGTTCAGCGCTGGGTTGCGAAGTTGCCCACAGCCTCTGCAGCACCAGTTAGGTCCCCGGCTGCTCCCCGGCCACCAGAGGAGGGTCCCACATGGCGTGCAGACCTCTCCTGCCGCCCACTGCTCCCCTCAGCAGTGTATTTTGTCAGTCTGTCTGTTCTGTTCCCCGCTCTGGCTCTGGTGAATTCTCTCACCCTCCCGCTCTTCTGACTGTACCCAGTGCTTGTATAAATAAATAAAAAAATCTTTATAAAAAATAAAACCATCAGCATTCTGGAGCTGCAGGTGAGCTGGAAACTCTCTGCCTCCCACCTGAGAAACAAACCCAAACCCCCAAAAAAGAGGAGTTACTCACTGGATTGCATTTTTTAACATGCTGGTGATGTCTGCTGTAGATTAAAAAACAAACAAACAAAAAAACCTTCAGTCAGTTAAGTCCCAAATACTACTGTTTTGTCATTCTTTAGCATCTTGGACATCCCAAACTTTCTTTCTTCCATCTTAGGCCTTAAGGAGGCCTATACCTATGTCTCTTCTAATACAATGTGTAGGGTGTCCATTATGGTAAATATCAAGTTGTTCATTTAGCAAAAGAACTTACATCCCAGCTAATTGTATTTCCTGAGGTCCTAAGGAGTCCCAGTGACCTGTAATCAGATAGGGAGAGTAATTACTAATGAAACATCCTGTTTTTCCTTCTGATTTTCACTAGCAGTAAGCCAGGATAATTTCAAAAGCTGACTTTTTGAACACAAACACTCCTGGTAGGCAGCAACTTCATGATACAAGTTACCATGATACAAGTCATAATTTCACAGAAACAGAAATCTACATGTGACATTAAAAAGAAAAAAATTCTGGGAAGTAGTACACTACACTAATAGAAAAGAAAAGAATACTTATCATACAAGAATTCTGAAATGAGAACAAACATTAAAATGGTTGACTAGGAAAAACATTCCTTTTGAACACAGACCCTATAAAAACACTTGAGAATCAGGTGACAAAGTATTTCTTTATGTTGGTTTCTTTGCCTCTGCTGAGATTAGACTAGAAACATAAAGCTTGGCATCTTTCTTATTTTCTTCTTACTTTCTAATTTTCATTCCCACAATCAGTCAACAAAATTATTTCTTCCTGTCAAACTTTTAAATGCAAAGTGACTCTTATCAGGGTTATCTTTTTCTTTCCTTTGGCTTAATCTTTCTCATGAAAAATTCTCTAGTCACTCACAGAATTCAACTACAAGGCTCTCAGGCCTCCCCAGCGGCATAGGAGTTAAGTCTCAGTGTTATCACTGTTATGGGCCTGAGTTTGAATCCAGACCAGGCAGCCAACCCACATATGGTGCACAGAACTCCCGTCTCACCTGCTGCTTCCTTTAGCAGTGTATTTCTGTAAATCCTCCTGTTCTGCTCCCCACTCTGTCTTTAGTAAATCCTCTCACTTTGCCCTCCGCCCCTTACCTCTGGCCTACACTCCAGTTCTTCTACACACAAAAAAATAAATTAAATAAATGTACCTTAAAAAAAAAAACTGCAAGGCTCTCTACCCTCTTTTACCACCTTCCACCTCTATCCTACAATCCTGTTATCTACTTTAAAAGTCATACTTTCTTTTAAGGCATTTACATCAGTAGTTCCTACCAGTTTCATCAAGGTATGGAGAGGTGGTGAGCTGAGTAGCAGATATCTCTCCACTGCTATGATTTGAAAGATCAAGGCAACGTTTTGGAGTGCTTCTGTTGAGACATAACAATACATCAAAATTTCCATTCGGTTATATCTTTAAGACCAATACTTTTTTTTTTAAAGATTTATTTATTTATTTATTTATTTATTTATTTATTTATTTATTTATTTATACAAGCACTGGGTATAGTCAGAAGCGCGGGAGGGTGAGAGAATTCACCAGAGCCAGAGCAGGGAGCAGAGCAGGCAGAAGGACCGAAGTACACTGCTGAGGGGAGCAGCGGGCAGCAGGAGAGGTCTGCGCGCCATGTGGGACCCTCACCCAGTGGCCGGGGAGCAGCCGGGGATCGAACCGGTGCTGCAGAAGCTGCGGGCAGCTTCACAACCCAGCACTCAACCACTGCACCACCAGGGAGGCCAAAGACCAACACATTATCCTCTTTACTGAATAACCCCTCAATGACTATCACATCATATGAACAATGTAAAGAAATCTAATTGCTTTTTGGAAAATTTTCAGACTAGGTTGAGAAAATATCCCACTTTTTTTTAACTACAATAATGTATACCTCAATTTTCTCCTTACTGACATATCGAAATGAGTTTTTTTTTTCATTGAGGACCATAGTTTATTGGCCACAGTGGCTCTTTTTTTTTTTTTTTTTTAATTTTCTAGAGGCATGTCTTATTTATTTATTTATTTGTTTGTTTTGGTTGGTTTATACATGCACTGGGTACAGTCAGAAGCGCGGGAGGGTGAGAGAATTCACCAGAGCCAGAGCGGGGAGCAGAGCAGGCAGAAGGACCGAAGTACACTGCTGAGGGGAGCAGCGGGCGGCAGGAGAGGTCTGCGCGCCATGTGGGACCCTCCTCCGGTGGCCGGGGAGCAGCCGGGGATCGAACCGGCACCGCAGTGGCCGCGGGCAGCTTCGCAACCCAGCGCTCAACCGCTGCGCCACCGGGGAGGCCCTCTTTTTTTTTTTTAAAGATTTATTTATTTATGCATACAAGAGTTGGGGTACAGGCCAGAGATGTGGGAGGTTGAGAGGATTCACCAGAGGCAGAGTGGGGAACAGGCAGACTGACTGAAATAGACCGCTGAGGGGAGAAGCGGGCGAGATAGGAGAAGTCTGCTGTGCCATGTGGGTTGCTCCCTGGCTGGCCGGGGATCGAACTCATGCTGCAGAGGTTATGGATTTCTTCACAGTATGGTGCTTAACCCCTTGCGCCATCAGGGAGGCCCCCACAGTGGCTCTTGACCCCACATAAGCCTTATGCACCAAGAGCATTCCTCAAGTCTCAAGTACTTCTCAAACATAACTCTGTTAGCTAAAGCATTAGAGCATGGCATGATCAGAATTTTAAAGTATAATAACATTAATAAGTTGCCAATAGAAAAAATGCAGTAGTTCTCAAAGACTTTTTCCAGATATCACTTATTTTCTACTTTTCTGTCACAGAAGTCTGAGGCTCAATAGGATCACACAATTAGGGCCTCCCTGGTGGCACAAGGGGTTAAGATGCAACCTATGAAGGGCCTCCCCGGTGGCGCAGCGGTTGAGTGCTGGGTTGCGAAGCTGCCCGCAGCCTCTGCTGCACCGGTTCAATCCCCGACTGCTCCCCGGCCACTGGAGGACGGTCCCGCATGGCGCATAGACCTCTCCTGCCACCCGCTGCTCCCCTCAGCAGTGTACTTCGGTCTTTTTGCCTGCTCTGCTCCCCGCTCTGGCTCTGGTGAATTCTCTCACCCTCCCGTGCTTCTGACTGTACCCAGTGCTTGTATAAATAAATAAATAAATCTTAAAAAAAAAAAAAAAAGATGCAACCTATGAAGCAATCTGCAGCCACTGCAGCATGAGTTCGATCCCCAGCCAGGGAGCTTCCCACATGGCACAGCAGACCTCTCCTGACTCACCCACTGCTCCCCTCAGCAGTGTATTTCTGTCAATCTGCCTGTTCTGTTCCCCACTCTGTCTCTGGTGAATCCTCTCACCCCCCACACCTCTGGCCTACCCCAGTTCTTGTATGCATAAATAAATAATTTTTTTTTTAAATGGATCACACAATTAGCCAAGGGCAGAGCTGAGAATTAAACTCTGATCTTTGAGTCCAGGTAATTTTTTTTTAAACGTGGAAAATTTGCCTGCAAAGCAAAGGCAATAGGTCAAAAAGAAAAGTAGATTTACCCAGACAAAGTGCTTAGATTTGCAGAATCACTAAAGAGTTTGTTCACCGGAGTTCTTGGGAGATCTGTACAGACGGTAAAGGAATTATCTCTCTCCAAGAGCAAGTTTAATATCTTCCTCTGATTGGACCTAAAGTTAGGTCTTGAGCCAGGGCTTCCTTCCTCTCTTGTGGATGAGAAGTGTTCCGTAGACATGACCTTCAAGTTCTTGCTAAGAAAAAAAAACAAACAAGTTTCCACTTCCAATCATGAGGCAGCTGGCATTTGTTGGGTCCCAAGGGTGGAGGGTCCTGCAGAATGAAGACTTAAACCCAAAGATATGGCAAAACATCTGAAGTTCACAGCCAAGTCTGTGATGGTACAGGAAGGAACAACGGAAGGTGCAAACAGGAACCTAAACAGAATCCTCACAGTGGATAGGCTGATTGAGGGCATTAATTACTAGGAGAAGCCTTGTCACAAGTGAACAGAGGGAAAGCTATGAAATCTGCTGGCCTATCTACAGTAGGGAAACGCCTCATAAGGGCAACTTGTCAGGAAAAAATTAGATCCATGCAGAGCTGCTGAGGCCTGTGAATAGGAGAGAGACCCAGTATGAAAACGCTTATCCAACCCCATTTTCTCTTACCTCTTACAATAAACTCAATCACATATACGCAGAAAGACCTGTCAATATAGAAGCAATCCCTACTCAGCAAGGGGCACTCTCTTTTATTAATTGGAAGGAAATCTCAATCAAAATGTAGTCTAGAAGTAGAATGGTGGTTGCCAAGGCCTGGAGGGAGAATGAGGAGTTATTCCTGGGTACAAAGTTTTGGCTGGGGAAAATGGAAAAGTTCTGGAGATGGATGGTGGTGATAGTCGCACAACAGTGTGAATGTATTTAATACCACTTAACTGTGGCACTCAATGGTTTAAAAATGGTAAATTAGGGCCTTCCTGGTGGCGCAGCAGGTTGAGCGCAGCGCTGTGAGGCTGTCCACAGTCTGCTGCACGGGTTTGATTCCCGGCCAGCCAGGGAGACACCCACACAGCGTGGCAGACCTCTCCTGTCTCACCCACTGCTTGCCTTAGCAGTGTATTTCATCAGTCTGCCTGTTCTGTTCCCCACTCTGTCTCTGGTGAATTCTCTCACCCTCCTGCACCTCCGGCCTGTGCCCCAGTTCTTGTATAAATAAATATTTTTTTAAAAAAATAGTAAATTATATTTTATGAACATTTTACAATACATTTTTTCAAGTGATCTATGAAAAAAAGAAAAGAAACCCTAGCTAAGAAGAGAACATCATGGGGCCTCCCTGGTGGCCTAGGGGTTAAGTCTCAGGGCTATCACCACTATGGCCTGAGTGCACTCCCAGGTTAGGGAGCTAACCCACATGAACAACCCTCACAAAATACACTAAATGTAATTAGGGCTGGGTCTCCCTGGTGGCACAGGGGTTAAAGACAGTGCTATCAAGCTTTTGTCAGCCACTGCAGCATGCATTCCCATCCCTGCCAGCCAGGGAGCTACCCACATGGTGCAGCAGGCCTCTCCTGTCTTGCCCGCTGCTCCCCTCAGCAGTGTATTTCAGTCAGTCTGCCTGTTCTGTTCCCCACGCTGTCTCTGGTGGGTCCTTTCAACCCCCACATCTCTGGCCTGTAACCCAGTTCTTGTATGCATAAATAAATCTGGGCCTCCTTGGTGGCGCAAGGGGTTAAGCACCGCACTGTGAAGCAATCCGCAGCATCTGCAGCACGAGTTCGATCCCAGGCCTGCCAGGGAGCAACCCACATAGCGCAGCAGACCTCTCCTGTCTCTCCTGCTGCTCCCCTCAGCAGTGCATTTCAGTGGATCTGCTTATTCTGCTCCCCACTGTCTCTCATGAATCCTCTCTCCACCCCACCCGCATCCCGCACCTCTGGCCTTCACCCCAGTTCTACTATGCAAAAACGAAAAAAGAAAACGATTGGGGCGATAGAGAGGGCGGGAAGGAGGGAGTTAAAGGTGGAATAGAAAAGGGGCTTTGATTCGTTTGGGGACACACAACCAGTGACGCCTGACACGAAGGAACTCAGGTCTCCTCCCTCGCCATAAAGCCCCTGAACTTCGTGATGATCCCAACTTGCATTTACAGGTTCTCTCGCCCGACCCTGAGGAGACCGCGGGGTCTACGCGATCCCGACTGAGCCGGCCCTGGCTTACCTCAGGCTGGAGTCAGACTTGTTTTCAGGAGAAAGGGAAGTGGGTGTGGGTCAGATAAACAGAAGACGCAAACAGAAGGCAAGGAAACCTGAAGGAAAGGGGGCCGTTAACCGGGCTGCAACCCTGCGCCAGAACCTGACAGGACGGACGACCCCGCCGCGGCTCCGCGGGGAGAGCCGAGGCCTTGACCATTCAAACCTTCCGCCAATGACCTATCCCTTTCGCCTCTGCGGCGACCGCAGCCAATCTCCGCGCTCCCGCCCCGACTCCCTCAGCCAATCGTGTGGGTCGTACCGTCGAGCCCGCGTTCGGCGAGCGGCTGGATAAGCCGCGAACCTGACGCATAATTGGCTGTGCCTCCGGCCAATCGCCGCGGCCCACCTGAGCGCTCCCTCCGCTCCGCCGCGCGACCCCGGGATATTTAAATAGTCCCATGCTGGCCACCATTGCGGGGTTAGTGTGATACCTGGGAGGTTAGTTTAGGTGGAATGGTGCCTTAAACGTTTCCTTTTCCCTGCTTCCTCCTCGTGTTCTGACTTGGACGTTTCTCTCTTAGTGTTAGTAGCCTCCCGCCGCAAAAGGAGCATTTACTTGCCTTTGCAGCTGATGGTGGGCGCGCGCGCGTGTGTGTGTGTGTGTGTGTGTGTGTGTGTGTGTGTGTGTGTGTGTGTTCGTGTGTGGTCTCTTTCAAGGGCTTTTTTAGTTTGGTGCCGCTTTCAGCGAGCACCGTCTGAGATGCTGTTATGCTTATGTGCAGGAAGGTAGGGCAGTTGAAGGTAAGCTAGGGGAGTTGAATCCTCTTGACACACTCCGAAGGATCCCAAACTTTGGTTACTTACGAAAATTGAAACATTGACTAGGTGATATTAAAAATGACATTTTAAACAAAAAACTATGAACCAGAGATACTTTTGGGGGGGTGGGGAGCGGGAGGGGAGGGGTTGGGGTCAGAATGGGGGGGTTGCAATTGTATGGGGAATATAAAAATAAAATTTATTATAAAAAAATAAATAAATAAAAATGACATTTTAATGTTGGGCATTTGCTCTTAAGTAATCCTGTGGGTGTGGGAGTGGGTTTAGATGAAACAAGATAGGCCAACATTGGATGGTGGGTAACTGGGACTCCATTATATCAGCGCTCTCAAGGCTTACTGTACCTACCACACCCCCTGGGACTCTTGTTAAAATGCAGATTTCCGGCCTCCCTGGTGGCACAAGGGGTTAAGTCTCAGCACTGTGAAGCTATCTGCAGCCACTGCATCATGAGTTTGATCACCCCCAGGGAGGTGACCACATGGCACAGCAGACCGCTCATGTCTCCCTTCAGCAGTGTATTTCAGTTAGTCTGCCTGTTCTGCTCCCCACTTTCTCTTGTGAATCCTCTCACCCCTCCCTCCCAATCCCCACCCCTGCACTTCTGGTCTACACCCCTGCTCCTGTATGCATAAATAAATAAATCTTTATTTTTTTATTTATTTATACACGCACTGGGTGTAGTCAGAAGCTCCGGAGGGTGAGAGAATTCACCAGAGCCAGAGCAGGGAACAGAACAGGCAGATTGACTGCTGAGGGGAGCAGCCTGCACAGCAGGATAGGTCTGTGTGCCATGTGGGACCCTCGCTGATGGCCAGGAATCAAACCAGTGCTGCAGAGGCTGCGGGCAGCTTTGCAGCCCAGTGCTCAACTGCTGCGCCACCAGGGGAGGCCCAATAAATAAATCTTAAAAAAATAAAATAAAA
Organism: Talpa europaea; assembly: GCF_964194135.1. Taxonomy (NCBI): domain Eukaryota; kingdom Metazoa; phylum Chordata; class Mammalia; order Eulipotyphla; family Talpidae; genus Talpa; species Talpa europaea. The sequence continues at coordinate 32,001,188 of NC_140080.1, forward strand.
TGCAGATTTCTCAACTCAGTGACTCATTTAACAAGCTCCCAGCTGATGCAGATACAACTGGTGTCCTGGAACCATACTTTGAGTTGTGAAGCATTATGCTATTCTTCATATATCTGAAATTTTTTACAAAAAAAAAGTTTAAAATAACTTGGAAGTTCTTTAAAATGCAAGCCCCCACCACCACCACCACTACCCAAATGATGACTCAATAGGTCTGTAGTGGGTCCTAGGAATTATTAAGGTTGGTGTTAACGTGCCCATGCAAATGGTCAGAAATACACTCATAACCCGTGAAAGGATCTTGGTGGTGATAGTGGCTGTGTGAGGTGCAATGTAGTCTTGGGATTTGTCCCATACCCTTTCCATCTGTAGAATCTGCTTCCCCAGAAAGTAGGTGTGTAAAGATAAGGTGCTTGCCATGCCAGGGAAGTCTGAAAATCAGGTTGGAAATTAAGGGAGTATGGGATGAGCTGGTTTCTGTTATAATGACTATAATCACAATTCATGGGACAACTGTGTATTTCCCTGAAGGTGAGAGGTAGAGACAGATGAAGTTGTCCTACAGAAGCTTGAAAAACAAATAGGTTATGGCAGGGCCTCCCTGGTGGCACAAGGAGTTAAGTATCAGCACTGTGAAGCTATCTGCAGCCACTGCAGCATGAGTTGATCCCTGGCCTGCCAGGAAGCAACTCATATGGCACAGCAGACCTCTTCTGTCTCACCCACTGCTCCCCTCAGCAGTATATTTCAGTCAATCTGTCTGTTCTGCTCCCCACTCTGTTTCTCATAACCCGTGAAAGGATCCTCTCACCCGTGAATCCTCTCACCCCCTGGACCTCTGGCATGCACCCCAGTTCTTGTATGCATAAATAAATAAATCTTTTTTAAAAAGCAAATTAGGTTATGGCAAGTGCACACCTGGTGCTTTCTGTAGCAGTGCTTTCTGTAGCAGGTCCCCAAGTGATATTGGTGTAGGTGGTCACAGGAGTTTCAACTAAGTGATTATGGCCCAATATCAAGGATGGAAAATACTAGGATCTGAGTGCTCTCACAAAGTTGCACATCACTATGAAAAATTTCCTGCAACTTGGGCCTCCCCGATGGCGCAGCGGTTGAGCGCTGGGTTGCGAAGCTGCCCGCAGCCTCTGCAGGGCCGGTTCGATCCCCGGCTGCTCCCCGGCCACCAGAGGAGGGTCCCACATGGTGCGCAGACCCCTCCTGCCGCCCGCTGCTCCCCTCAGCAGTGTACTTCGGTCCTTCTGCCTGCTCTGCTTCCCGCTCTGGCTCTGGTGGGTTCTCTCACCCTCCCGCGCTTCTGACTGTACCCAGTGCTTGTATAAATAAATAAATAAATAAATCTTTAAAAAAAAAAATATTAAAAAAAAAAAAATTTCCTGCAACTTAATCCCAAAAGTTTCCAAGATTTTTTTCAAATTGAACAAGTGATACTTGTCCCATATGAATTTTTATAGCTCTGTTTGGTATTGACGTTTTTTATCTCCGACCATTTTTACCTCATTTCTCTCGCACCTGGCTGATAGCAACATACTTGCCTAATTATGTGAAATGTATGCATGCATAGTCTTGTATTTATGCATGCATACAAACTAAAGGTAGAACATATTTTAAAAGAATGTCAAGTATTGTCTTCTATATCTATCTTGACTTCTGATATCTAATTTACCCTTCCTAGAAGAAAGAATATTAGGGAGTTGGGAATTTTAGTGTTTGAACTAAAGATTTACTTTTTCTGTTGGATGAGGGCATAAATACTACCTTATTCTTAGAGAATTTTTGATGAGTCTCCTGACAGACTGTGATAAAACAATGAGCTCTTCCCTTCGCCTTGATCTCGGCCTGACACACATTTGTCTTCGTCAGGTCACAGAGGTAACCAGGACTTCACCCTCACATGCCAAAGAAGAGGATGAACAGCCATCATTCCTGGGATGACCATATCAGGCAGTGGAGAAAAGTCTTAGATTTCTGGGATACCCCTTCCCCCTCCAGCTGTCTCTGGAGAGCAGGGGAGCTGAGGAGTATGGACACTATTCCTGTTACTTCCATGAGTTGTGGACTGAACCCTACTTCTCTCCACTTTGCAAAGCATAAGCTTTAACAGACTAAAAAGAGTCTGAATGACGTACATGTTCCTCTGACTCTGCTATCAACCTAGGCAGGAAATGGAGAGTAGAGCCAATGGATTTCACCCCTTTGCAAGACCTCTTTGACAACGGTCTCCAGGTCTTGGAACTCTCAGAGAATTTGGGTGGGGACCAGAGAAGAGCCCAGGTTGTATTCGCTGCTGAAACCTATTGGAGCAGAATCAGAGATAGGGTCTGGCCTATGATGTCACAATTAAGATAGGGTTCAAGGTAGTAGCCCAAGAACAAAAAGGAAAATGGGACATTATGTAAAAATGTCAAACAAACTTGAACGAAAAATGGCATAAGATTCAATTATAGGGCCTCCCCGGTGTCGCAGCGGTTGAGCTCTGGGTGGCGAAGCTGCCCGCAGCCTCTGCAGCGCCAGTTCGATCCCCGGCCACTGGGTGAGGGTCAGACCTCTCCTGCCGCCCGCTGCTCCCCTCAGCAGTGTATTTCCTCACTCTGCCTGCTCTGCTCTCCACTCTGGCTCTGGTGAATTCTCTCACCCTCCCGCGCTTCTGACTGTACCCAGTGCTTGTGTAAATAAATAAAGAAATAAATCTTTAAAAAAAGATTTAATTATAGTTAGTAATTTGGGGAGGGGTTGAACTGCAGTGGGCTATTTTATACTTGATTAAAGGGCTATAATCTTCCTTTGAAATGAGGCTTAAAACCTGACCTGCAGACTTTTTTTAAAGTCTCAGATTCATTCAATGCATTGCAAATGAGCCAATACTAAGTTAACTTCTTATACTCAATTATTTAACTATAATAAAAAGGGGGTCAACTGGTGGTTAAGACCAAGGGCTTTTGGGCCTCCCTGGTGGAGCAAAGGGTTAAGACACAACCTATGAAGCTATCCACAGCCTCTGCAGCACTAATTTGATCCCCGGCCAGTAAGCTACCCACATGGCACAGCAGACCTTTCCTGTCTTGCCCACTGCTCCTCTCAGCAGTGTATTTCTGCTGAAAAATACTGCTCTGCCTGCTCTGTTCACTCTGCCTGCTCTGAGTGAATCCTCTCACCCCCCATGCCTCTGGCCTGTACCCCAGTTCTTGTATGCATAAATAAATCTTTAAAAAAAGAAAAGACCAAGGGCTTTTAACACCCCAGACTGCATGTTAACAATACCTTTGCCCAGTACATGGGCTGTCACTTAACCTCTCCAGTACTTTCATCTGTTAAATAAGGAGACTGTCACTTATTTGATGTAGCAAAAATGAGAACCCATTGAAAGGATGTAACACAATAAGTACTCCACAATAGTAATTATAGGAAATTTCATGGGCCTTGCCACTGCTCCTTCCCTTTTCCCAGGGGGAAGTATGCTGTAGAGCAAGGAAATGTGCTGTGCATCTCCCCTCCACCACCATTTTCTTAATAAGTACCCCCACTTTTCTTCTACTCTTTCTTAGTTTGCAGACTATGTGGCTCCTTCCTCCTTCATTCCCTGGCTCTGTGAGTAAGACCCCTACCAATGGCTCTACTTTCTAGCTGCTAACACTTATCTGTGTGTCCCAGACATGAGTGGGACATTAGATATTTAGAGAAAACAGATGTCTTTCAAGGGACTTGTTGCTAACTGTAGATAAAGATTACTGCATTATTGCCATTTCCTGATCAATTAAAAATCTTAAACTCTGCCCTACAAAATGATCACAACATGAGAGTACTGTTTAAAACCTCCCCCTTTTCTGTCTTTTTTGCCTGTCTCCCTGAACCTTTTGAGAACTGAAACTCAAATTTACACAAGAGTCAGAAATCATCTAGCTCTGCTCCCACCTCTACCACCTACCGTCTACATTCTCTTCAAAAAGGATTTAAACTTTAGCTGAGATGGGAGGTTGTGGTAGTGGAGCTTTAATAAAAGGTGATTTCCTCTTCTTAAAGAGTAAATATAGCGCCATCAACATCCTTTCCCCATCTGCCTGTTTCCTCCGTCCCTCCCTCCCTTTCTGTTTTAAGGAAAGTGGTCCAGCTGTAACCACCGTACTCCCCGCCCCCCTCCACGCAAGCAACTGAACCGCCTATGATGTCATAATCACAATCCCATTACCTCATCCTGCTTGGGTGGGGGGGCGTTGAGGGAGAAGGAGTGAACAGCCCTCGGCCCTCCTCAGCTTTACAAAGTGTTCTGAGTGACAGATAATTACAGAACCTACTGGGTACAGCCCAGTAACCGTTATAAATCCTAGGTTTATACGGTTCGAGTGGACCCGGCCGCTGGAAAAGGGGCTCTTGGGACTCAGAGTAGGCCCTGTAATCGGCGCTTGGACTACGTTTCCCAGAAGCCTTCACGCCGCGGACGAGTCTTCTGCTGGGGAAGGGGGATCCCGCCGGAGAGGCGGCCGTGCTGGGCGGGATGCGAGGGCAGGTGAGAGGAACCGCGGCTAATTCATTTTCGCGGCCCGCCACGAGCGGGGAGCTCTGCTTGGGCTCTTGTGGGAATGAAGGGCCGGGGCGAAGGCTTTGTTTACCTTCGTCCGACACGGCCTCCCCCGCGGGTTTGGAGATGTGCCTCCATCTGGGCCCGTCCACCTGCTGCAGTATTTTGGAGGGGGTGACTCTATAGTGAGGAAACCACCCTGATCCCTAAATTAAGGCGTCAGCCTCATTTCCGACAGCGCTATGCAAGAAGGACTCTGAGAGAAACACGACGCGGGGCTTGAGCTTCCTCAGGCGCCTCAGAGGGATTCTGAGAACGGGAGTTGGCCTCCCACTCTCCTCGGGGGCCCGTTGGTTTGCGCCGGCGCTTTTTAAGGGCACCGTGGGGCGAACGGAGCGCTCAGAGCTGCTCCGGCCGCGGCCCAGGGAGCTGGAGGAGCCGCGGTAGGTGGTGGAGGGCAGGTGGCGCTGGGGCCTCGGGGCGGGCACCTCGACCGTCCCTCCCTCCTTCTCTCTTCCCCCTCCCCCAGCCCGGCCGCCCGCGCGGCTCGGCCTCGCTGGCCGCCTCCGCCGGGAGAGCACGGGACCCGGTGGGGGAGGGGGGGTGGAGCGCTAAGTCCCAGACCCTCTCCATCCCCTGCGTCCTGAGTTGGCCTCCCGCGGCCAGATGATGGAAGCTAATTGGGAAGAGGCGAGCGACAACCCCCTTGAGCGAGCCCTGGAGCTCCCCCCAACCCCTCCGGGCCAGCGGATGCCCCATGCCCCACCCCGCGGGGACAGGCAGGGGCAGCGGAGGAAGAGGTTGAAGATTGGAGGGGGGGGGCCTAGTCTTTTGCTTCTTCATCGGCGTGGGGGGAGGGGTGCTCCCCACTTGTCACCCCTATCCCCACCAGAGCCATATGGAGGAAGAGCGGTCAGGTCCTCACTTACCTGTTCACGAACCTCCCTACCTCCCTCATGTTTTCCTTCTGTCTACCCTAGAGGTGTGGGGCTGGGACCTGGAGGAGAAGGTCCCCAGGGAATTTGTGACTCTCCTCCCCCTTGGCCCGACTTGGTCCTAGGTTCTCCACGTTTCAGCACAACCTCCACATCTCTGAAACTGGAGTGTCAGGGGTGACTGCTACCCAATAGGAGATGGGGTTGGGGTCCAATCTTTATTTTAGAGGGCTGGTGGTGGAGGGAAAGCCTGGATTGATAGTTAGGCCTGGTAGGGTTGTAGAGAGGGCCTAACGGCCTGCTGCTCTGTGAAAGCTTCAGCCCCGTACCAGTTGTTAAGCAGAGAAGTTTTAACTTGTTTAGTGAACATTCAGAGCTGTTTCTGCCCCTCAGATACACAAAATGGAAGGGGAAGGAAGGCGGGCAAGAGAGGGCTTCTTACACTTTTTTCAATGCCTGCTTGAGAAAGAGGAGGCCCCTCGCGGAGCTGGTTCGCCTTCTTTTGTGTCCTGGTTTGATTCCTTATGGCTTCCGTTCTGTTCCCCCTCTCAGCCTGGCCTGTTTTAGGAAACTCAGGCTGAGAGTATCAGTTGCGTGGTGGTAGTTGCATTGTTCCAATTACCGCCGTGTGTGGCCACATCCCAACAATTAAAATGCAGAAAAACACAAAATCACTCTCTTTACTTGCTCCCAGAGAGGGCTGGGAGTTTGCTGTTTGGCCAAACGCCTCCTGAAAAGCTTGAAAGAGTTTGCTTCACTCCTCCTCAAGGCTGGTCAGCCTGAGGCCTGGGGGTCTCTGGGGTAAAAGCCTGCAGTTAGGTTCCCTTTCTGGTTAATCTTTGAGGGCAGAGTTAAGAAACCAAGAGCAGAAGTGATATAAGCTCTAGCTTCTCCCATAAACAGCTGAAGGGAGCTGGAAGGAAACTGGAACTTAGTTCAGGATGGTAATAATTATGCATGAAAATGATAGTTGACTATAATGATGTTTGACTTTTTCCACACTTTTTCCCCAAAGAAGTCCAAGTATATCCCAGTATATTTCTTTGCTTTTCCTTGTGGCCTCCCTCTGAGATGGGAATGGGGCAGAGATGATTCCTTTTTTGCAAAAATAGTGCAGTCTACCCCCAAGGTCACAGAGGGAACCTTTTTGTGCTTCTCTTGGTATGCGGGTAAGGGAGGTTGGTATCCAGCCAAACAGATAAACTTGATTGCCTTTTTCATCTTAATGATAGCATCACTTGTGGCATTCTGAGGCCTTGTACAGCAGTAGACAGAAGGAGTGAGAAACAGTAGTCTATGGTGAACTAGGGATTTGTACAGGCCAGATGGTATGTTTTTTTACAGTTTGACATTTTGTGTTATGTGATAGATTAAGATTATCCTACCCATTTTACTTATTGCTAAACCGAGGTCAAGAAAAAGTTAAATTATTTCTCATGACTGGATCAGCAAACTGGATCCAAATTTAGATACCTTGATAGTTTGTTCACTACCCTAGTGAAAGCTGCATATACCGTCAGCTGAGCTGTCTGCCTGCTGGTCATTTCTGGGGATAGGCAGAACAGTATTGAAACTCAAGGTTAATCTCCCCTCTTCCTTTGGCTAAGGCCTCTTAGGCAATGGTGTGGTCTTTTGAAACCTGTTCTCCATAGAATTAGTTTACGTCTACCAAAATTGGCGATGATAGTCTTGATTAATTATATTGCTGGTGTTTGAGTCAGATCAGCCTGAAAACTTAGTTGAGTGAAGTCATGGAGTTGTTTTTAGCACTGTGGAGTTGAAATGTAATTGGAATTTCCTTGTCCTCTTTCCATTTTATAAAAAACTTTTACAGTATCTGTTGGAAAACTAATATATCAGCTATGCAGGTTAAAGGAGAACATAAAACCCTGTTGACTCATTGATCTAAAGTACGCTTTCCTACAACCATCTCTTCCCTGTTCCTATTACTACTACCTTTATGGTTAAGGAAAAGGGTACCTCTCTGCTTCTGACTAGAAGATAAGGAAAATATCAGGCTAATCAGGATAAAAGTGACCATTTGGGCATTACTCTGTCTCACTTGAACTGTTTTCAAAGTGGTGCTGGTTTTCTGGGTAGACAGAGCAGAGCATGAACCAGGTTAGGAGCAGCAATTAGGCTTCTAACTCCAGTTCATTTTATTGGCTATCTGGAGTGCCAAGTTCAGAATGTTTCTGAGGCTATGTTAAGGCTTAGCAGAAAAGAACTATGATCAACTAATGATGTCTGCCAGAGGCCTGGCATAGGGATGCTGTGGTATGTGTGCCATGCATTTTCCATCTCTGGACCAGGTACATGTCTAATATCACTTGGGGCTGGTCCCTCTAATTGGCAGACTCAGCAGGCATGACTGGAGAGGGAAGTCTCAATGGTGCTAGAATGGTGCTGCAGTGGCAGAAGACGGCTCACGAGTGAGGTCTGGAAGAACAACAGGGAAGACATCCATCATTTGCTCCAAAGTGTGCAAGTCAAATCCTGGGGAGAATCATGATAACCCTGATCACTGAGCAGCTACAGAAGCAGACTCTGGATGAGCTGAAATGCACACGCTTCAGCATCAGTCTGGTAAAATACCAGTCTTCCTGCTTCTCCACGGCCCCTTCCCCCTTTTTTCTGAGGCTGTTTGTTGCTACTACTTCACCCTTAGTCCTGTGCTGTATGAGTCATGGTACTTGTACTGAAAGAGCCCACTAATGGCTCAAAACCCAGCCCAAAAGGAAGGGGGCAGGGATTTTTCCACTGATAGAGAAGGGACACCAAAACTTGGGTGGAGAAGGGTTTGAGAAGTTGAAAGGTGGATTATTTTACTAACTTCGGGAAGACAAAAAGAGAATACTTTGGAGCCCCTAACATCCCTATAGCCCATGAATTGCAGGGGTGAGCTGAAGAGGGCTTCCTGGAAATCTGTGTCTTGAACCTGAGTCATGGATATTCTCTTTCTCCCAGCCTTTGCCTGACCATGCAGACATCTCCAACTGTGGGAACCCTTTCCAGCTTGTGTCTGGTAAGGCATTATCTGTCTATATATATGTATGCTTATGCCTTCATCCACACATTTCTGTTGTTGATTTTCAGTGACGGGTTTTCAGTAACTGGCCTTCCTCTACTGCTTTTTTGCTAGGATCACCAGAGATTGACACTTTTTTTTTTAATTGATTTCACCCATCTCTTTTTACTTTTTTAAAAAAATATTTTATTTATTTATGTATATAAGAACTGGGGTGCAGGCCAGAGGTGTGGGAGGATGAGAGGATTCACTAGAGACAGAGTAGAGAGCAGAACAGGCGGATTGACTGAAATACACTGCTGAGGGGCGCAGCGGGTGAGACAGGAGAGGTCTGCTGTGCCATGTGGATCAGCTCCCTGCCCGGGGATCGAACTCAGTCTGTCGTGGTGGTAGCACTGAGCCTTAACCCCTAGGCCACCAGGGAGGCCCTGAGATTGACACTTTTGTCATTTACTGCCCCACCATGGAAGTTGTCTGTTTAGTTTACTTTCTAACACTATGAGGATTTTTACAATCTAATTTTTGAGTAGGTAGTACATTTGCATGGTTCAAAAGTTAAAAATTTTTTTTTGTTCAAAAATGTGAGGATCATTTCTGTTCTTAAATAGCAAAAAGTTCATACTGAAAAGTCTCCATTCTTCTGTCTCCTATCCTCTCAGCTCCCACCACCTCCCTAAAATTAACTCCTGTTACTTGTTTATTGTCCAGCCAATCAGATTTTTTTTAATACAGATAGAAGCAAATAGAAATGTACATTTTTATTCCCACTTCTTTAACACAGAAGTTTCATGCCGTATATGTTATTCGGTACTTTTTTTATTTAACTGTAATATAGCTTGGAAATGTTTCCATTTCCATATGTTTTGTTGAGTATTTCTTTGTTTTATGTAGCTGCATATTATTGCATTGTAGAGATGTACCATAGTTTAACTGATCTCCTATTGGTATACATTAGATTACTTCCAGTATTTTGTTATGACACATAAAACAGTAGTGAATAATCTTGTATTATGTCATTTTTCACATTTGAAATTCTATCTGAGCTATAAATTCCTAGATGATAAATTAATCAAAGGGTGTGTGATCATGGGGACATTCAGATGGATGCATTACTAGTGCACAACCCCATGCTGCTACACTAGTCTGCATCTCATTTTCTGGGGTACCTGGCAAGGAAAGTGAGTTGGCAGAAGTATCTTCATTCAGTGTCTTTCTTCAGTTTATTAAATACTTGCTGAGAACCAGGAATTGTGCTATAAATACATGGTCCATGTCCTTGTGGATATTAATAAGAGGCAGAACTGTTGACCAAAAATGTCATGAGTTCTGCACCAAGTCTGACTTCATACACTTGTCAGTTCCAAATATCTAACCCCTGCAGATTTCCAACCAACTTGCTAGAGGAGTAGATCCTTTGTCCCTTAATGAGCTGCCTTCCCAAAGTCAGTTTGGGTTAGAATGCAGTGAGTGAGAATCATTTCTTTTCAATCTCTTCCCCTTTCAGCCCTTGGTCCTTAAATGCAAAAGTTATTTTTTGGATTTAAGAGAAAGCCTAAGGAAGGGGAATCAGTGTGCATGGGTGACCAGACATAGGACATGAGCAGCCTGAAGTTTTAGGGTTTCCCAAGCACAGTTCCACCAGTAAAGGCCTTCTACACCCTGTTTGCCCTCTCTGGGAATAAAAGTGATCTCTTTCCTGCTTGATACCTCCTTACTCCTCAGCAGTCCTAAACTCTCCTGTCTTGTTGCTGTTGACATGAGAAGAGGGAAAAAGCTGAGGGAGACATGGGCCCGCTCTTCACCTTAGGCTAGAGACTGAGGAAGCAAAATTAGGCTAGGTGGAGAAGAGTGAGGGGTGAGCAAGACACACACATTTGTTCTCTGGACTCCTTTTACTTCTGAGAACAATGGCAGGTAATATATGAGATTATTTTTCACTTTCAGGTGGTTCCTTGTAGTGGAGACAGTATAGCAGAAAGGCTAAAAGATGTAGCCTTAGCCTCAGACAGACCAGGGTTTGATCCTGCTGTGTTCATGTGATTACTGTATGGCTTTGGGCAAGTTACTGGACTTCTCATTTGTGAAGTAGGGATAGTAATGGTACCTACCTTATGAGATTTTTGGAAAACCACATAAAGTGCTCATTACAGTGTGTGACACATAGTAAGTGCTTAAAAATACATTAGAGGGGCCTCCCTGGTGGCGCAAGGGGTTGTCTCAGCACTATGAAGCTATCCGCAGCCACTGCAGCATGAGTTCGATTTCTAGCCAGGTTGCTAACCTACATGGCGCAGCAGACATCTCCTGTCTTGCCCACTGCTCCCCTCAGCAGTGTATTTCAGTTAATCTGCATGTTCTGTTCCCCACGCTTGTCTCTCCCCTACACCTTTGACTTATACCCCAGGTCTTGTATGCATAAATAAACAAATCTTTTTAAAAAATACATTAGAGGGCCTCCCTGGTGGCGCAAGGGGTTAATACACAACCTATGAAGCTGTCTGTAACCACTGCAACACAAGTTCGATCGAAGCTGTCTGTAACCACTGCAACACAAGTTCGATCCCCGGCCGGCCAGGGAGCAACCCACACGGCACAGCAGACCTCTCCTGGCTCGCCCGCTGCTCCCCTCAGCAGTGTACTTCAGTCAATCTGCCTGTTCTGTTTCCTGCTCTGGTGAATCCTCTCACTCCCCACACCTCTGGCCTGCACCCTTCTTGTATGCATAAATAAATAAATCTTTAAAAAAATTACATTAGATGCCATTAATAATATTTTTATTATGCTTGCCTTCCAGAAGGTGCTTCCTGGAGGGGCCTACCCCACTGTTCCTGTGCCGAGTTCCAGGACAGCCTCAACCTCAGCTACCAGCCCTCAGGCTTGAGTCTGCACCTCAGACCACCCAGTCGGGGAAGCTCTCCACAGGAGCAGCCCCTTTCCCAAGTCCTAAGCCCTGAGCCCCCGGACCCAGAGAAGCTTCCTGTGCCCCCTGCCCCTCCATCCAAGAGGCACTGTCGCTCACTCTCAGTGCCCGTGGACCTGTCTCGCTGGCAGCCGGTGTGGCGGCCCGCCCCCTCCAAGCTGTGGACTCCCATCAAGCACCGGGGCAGTGCTGGAGGGGGTGGGCCGCAGGTGCCTCACCAGAGCCCCCCGAAGCGGGTCTCCAGCCTCAGGTTCCTCCAAGCTCCCAGTGCCTCTTCTCAATGTGCCCCAGCCCACAGACCCTACAGCCCCCCTTTTTTCAGCCTGGCCCTAACCCAAGATTCTACTCAACCCTGCGCTGCCTCCCCCCAAAGTGGCTCCTGGGAGAGTGATGCTGAGTCCCTATCACCTTGCCCACCCCAGCGCCGCTTCTCCTTGTCACCCAGCCTGGGTCCACAGGCAAGCCGCTTCTTGCCATCTGCCCGGAGTTCCCCTGCATCTTCCCCGGAGCTGCCATGGCGACCTCGAGGCCTGCGCAACCTTCCCCGAAGCCGCTCACAGCCTTGTGATCTGGATGCCCGCAAAGCTGGAGTCAAGCGGCGCCACGAGGAAGACCCCCGGCGGCTGCGGCCTTCCTTGGACTTTGACAAGATGAATCAGGTGGGACCAGTCGGTCAAAGGAAGCTTGGATGGGAGTTAGGGGTATTCGGTTCTGTTTTCACACTTGTGCCCCTCTCTAGCTCCACCCTCCTGTCAGGGCCTCCCCGGCTCTCCTTTCTGTTATAAACTCTCGAGGGTGATCTGTCATTCCAGTTTGCCCAGAAGCGTCATGGTTTTTAGCACTGAAACTCCCATGTCTTGTGAAACTCTTTGGACCTGAGGGTTCCAGAGAAACTTGAGTGAGATTTGTGTCAAACCTTCCAACAGTGATACCAGATTGTCCTGTTAAAAGCACTTGCCCTCCTCTTGAAGAAAGCGTAGATCTCAGAGGTCCATCATCAGTGCCCAGCCTCTACTTATGAGCAAGGATGGTTTGGCCACTTGCCCTTCACTGCTTCAAGTGCTCTGTGAGGGCTTAAAAAAAATAGGCTGCTGTATCCCCTGTTTGACAAATGTTTTTTGATTTCCTAGTGTGAGTGTAGTTGTTGTATACACTTGCCTACTTTCTTCATACTCTTCTAGACACTGGTCACAAACCTCTTGGAGAATTTATTCACTTATAGATTCATTCAATCAGTAAGCAAACATTTACCTATTGTGTACTAGGGTCTCTGCACTTGACAGTAGAGTAGTGAAATAAGCAAGTGACATTCCATCCCACATAGAACTTATGTGACCTCCTAACCTTGAATCTGATCAAAACTGCGGGCTCTTTCTTTAGAAAACTGCATGTACACTGAATTTTCCAAATTTTATCAGGGAGTTCACAGATATCACCCTTAAAGCCTGGACTCCTGCCTTCAAAGGTAACCAAGAGGGACACAGAGAAACACAGCTTGGACCAGGGTGTTTTGGGAAGTTAGTGGCTTTCTTTGCCTTCTTAATTTTGTTGTTTATTTGGCAGAAACCATACTCAGGAGGTGTCTGTCTCCAAGAAACAGCCCGGGAAGGCAGCAGCATCTCTCCACCGTGGTTCATGGCCTGTAGCCCCCCACCCCTCTCCGCTTCCTGCAGCCCCATTGGGAGTTCCTCGCAGGTGCTGAGTGAAAGCGAAGAGGAGGAAGAGGGGGCCGTGCGGTGGGGGCGACAGGCACTGAGCAAGCGGACACTGTGCCAGCAGGACTTTGGGGACCTGGACTTGAATCTGATAGAGGAGAACTAAAACTGAGAGGCTACTTCCTGGGGCCACACAGACTGACTCTCTTATGGCTACTAACAAGTGTCGAGGCCCCAAGGCCAGGGGCCCAGCCTGGGAATGGGGGTGAGTGGAGGGCTCCGACTCAGGGCAGCCGGAAATCTCGCTCCAGGAAGCTCGACCATGCCGAGAGACTGGCCGGGACAAGATAAACGGAGCTGGTGGCGGGAGGGACAGCCCCAGAGCAGACCCTTCCCATGGCGGCCCTGAGTGTGAGTATCCCTGCCACTGGAAAAGCAATGGGCAGGGAAGGAAGGGGTCTGCTGACCCCAGCTCGGGGAATTTCACTAGCCCCTTTGCTTCAAAGGGCACTTGTGTCTTAGAATTTGGCCAGGGTGGGGGGTTCATTCAGCCTCCTCAGAGAAATTGTGTGAGAGTGTGTGTGTGCATGGGAGTGTACTTGAGAAAAGGTGTGTTTGCGTAGCCTTAGGGAAGGAAGGCAGTTGCTCCTTAACAGCAGAGCATCATGATACCCCCAGGATCTTGTTTTCATAGACAGCAGGCTTGTTCAAGGAGTCAAGAGGAGGGCACCATGTTTTTCTTTTCTCTAACTAGTTTTGGAACCAGGCTTGTAATCCATAAGCACAGGCTCTGCAAAGGATTCTTTTTTGGGGTACAGCAGGGTATTTTAAGTGCTGTGACCTCAGTTTATGGTCTTTTCCTCAGGCCCACCCCCTTTCTATTGCATAGATCCTAGTGTTGGAGGCTGGAGGGAAATCTACATATTGATTCTGAGCTGTCCTTTTTTTCTGATCAGATTGCCAAGGCTATATACAGTCTGCCTCTCTTGCTCTAAGTACATGCAAATGTGGGCATCTGAGGCAAAATTGAAGGGCTCCATCATTTTTTCCCCTCTCTACTAACTGGACCTTTTCTCCCCTCACTGTTCTGATATTCAAGAATCAAAAACAAGGTTGGATGGCCCTTTTTAGGTCTTTAGCATCTATTAAGGCCAACCTGCAGCAAGAGAAGTGGCATTCAGTCCCCAACAGGCATGGGTAAGCTCCCCCCAGCACTGCCCTTTGGAAACAGGCTATAGAGAAATCTATTGTTACAAGATCCAGATTTTCTGATCTGCTTGAGAAAGAGGAAGGGGATGTCAGCATTCACTAGTTTGCTTGTCTTCCATTCCTGCCAGGAAATGTTTATTTGCCTCTAATTGGCCCTGAGAGACCTCAGGGAGGTTGGTGCTCACTAAGGGATTGGCTGAGGACGTTTAAAGCAAAGACTGTGAGAAGCAGCTGGGAGTTTGTTGTTGTTGGATTGAATTTCCTTTTTTGTTTCTCACCCACAACTTGAGCCAGGGCAGCAGGTCCCACAGCTGCAGTGATGGGGTAAAAACTTGCAAGAGTCTAGGTAGGGCTGATACCAGTGGAGATGCATACTAAACCTGCTGCCATAATCACTTGCAAGGCATTGTCCAGCTTTGGTTAGACCCTGCATAACCAAATTGGACCTGCCCTTACTGTTCATCCGAAGAAGGGCATTTTTTCACTTCAATTTCCCAGGGTGTCATAGGACCCAGTTCCTCATGTTGGGAAGATAACCAAAAAGTCTGTTGTTTTCTTCCTTGTGGAATTGAACCTGTCGTTTTTCCAGGTCCTCAGATAGGAGCATCATGGTGGCCCTTTCTTCTCAATCCTCTGGCACTCAAAGGTTCTACGCTTCCAGGGCTCCTCCCATCTCCTGCTAGTTACCATGTATTACCGGGGAGCTACCAGGTCTGTAGGGGCCTGAGAGAGGCTCTTGAGAACCCAGGGAAACTGAGCCCAGGAGTTACCCATCCTTGGTTTCATCCTTCCCCTGGCTCTTCTCCTTCTTTAGGCCATAATTTCCCTGGTGCCAGCTTCTTTCCTCCTGGGGCATCCTCATCCCTGGGCTCTCTGCTGCAGATTGGCTGTGCCAGCTTCTAATAGGCCACTGGCAATGCCAATAGGGTCTCTACAGGCCCTAAGCTAAAGAAGTGAGGGCAGTAATTCTGCCTCCACCTTGACTTCCCCAAAGCCCTAGGGTACCATCCTTGGGGGAGAAGGTCTATAGATATCATATTTGAATTCCATTACTTTGAGACAGAAAATTTAAACTAGCTGAAACTATCATCTTGCTTCCTGATCTAAGCACCTGTGGCCCTGGGACAAGCCTTTTCAAGAAGTGGTTCATTGTGCTTTACACAGTAGATCTATTCCAACAGTTCTGTGTAAACCAGATGCAGTTTTTCAGTGCATTTGGACTGCTGACCATTTAAAAGCAGCCTGTGATTGCTTATTTTGTAAAGCAAACAACATCCCTCTACTTTAGCTGTTTTGACTATTTGGATTTTCACATATTGGGCTTACCCAGAGTGGAGCACACCTCTACAGGGCTGTGATTGACACTGGGTAGACATCTGCATCTGTGTTGTGTGTGTGGTGTGGCTGACCAGTAGGTGAGTATTCCTGCGTGTGTGAGTGAAGCCACTCCCAGGCTGGTGCTCTCCTCCTGTGCCCGGTGACTGCCCAGTGGCAGCTCCAGCTGCCCTTCACTCCCACCTGCTGCCAAAGTCCCTGTGCTAATGGGATTACAAATACAAAAAGTGGAAAAAATTTTTCGTAAACTTTGTTTTATATTAAAAAAAATCCATAAGTCTGTGTGTGTTAAACATGAGGTCCTGCCTCTGTGGCTGTGTTTGAAAAAATAAAGTTTTATTAGAATAATCCATTTTCCCAAGCAATCTTCTGTTCTATAGTGTTTTCCCTTCACAAAGAAAAACGAGGGAAGCAGGGAGAAGACAGCCTAACTCTTTCAGCCCCTTTCTCTAGGACAAAACTGGGCCTTGGCCTTTTGAGGGCTGTTTCTCATCCCTAGGCGCTTTGTGTACTGGTATTCCATTGGCCAGCCTTGTGTTAAGAACTTGGTTATTTATGGTGGTCGATTTTGGTCTCTTTCCTGTACTTTTTACCCATCTTCTTTTCCCCTGCTGTCACTCTCACTTCCAGCAGGCTAAAGTCAAGTATTAATACTTGACTTTAAGTATTAATACATTCTAGTTTATTAATACATTAAAGTATTAATACTTGAAAGTATTAATACATTCAAGTATTAATACATTCTAGTTCCATGAGAAGTGCTTGATGGTACACTTAGGAACTGTTCTGCATTGGTTTGTAGACTTTCGCATGTGGGGAGAAAAAAACAGGTTGAGAAACATGACCAGGAATCTTTCTTCTAAAGAGTTTTCACATGTGTGCCCTGGAGAGATGGAGATTTAGTCAGATTCCAAAGACTTGGGCAATCCTTCCATCAAAGTACTGCTTTTGGAAAATGATCCTAGCACCAGTGCTGCTCTTTTGTACTAGAAGAAGGTATTTTGCCTCATGCTTCAATTTTGTAATATTCCTTTCCTGAAAGAAGCTGTATGGCTTGCTCTCTTTCTTTAGACCTTTCTTGTCACCCCACCCTCCCAGTCGCCTTCAGGCAATGTTGAAATTTGCTCTTGAAGCAAATAAAATGGAGATTCCCCATTTTATGATATTTCACTTACCCTTTTTAGTCAGTTGTTTTTTCTTCTGGAGTGGGGCGGGGTGGGGGGTTGCTCTTTAGATCTACCCACACTTCTCCCTACGTTAGCATTCTCCCAATGCGTGTTGGTGAAGTGTGTAGTTGCTTAGAGATTCACACAGGAGTCTCTGTCCCTAAGGCATAGACTTTTTTGTTTTGTTTTTACCAGTTGTGGTACTGACTTGCCAGGCGGCAAGAGTCTATGCTTAGCTTCCATTTCCTGCTTAAAATTGGTGGCACTCATCACTGAATACCAATCAAGTATGCAAGGAAACAGGAGCAGCTTGACTACCTGGAGCAGAACCTTTGAGGTGGTGAAAAAACACTGTAGAAAGAGTGAATTTTCACCTGCCTTCAAAACAAGGGAGGGGCTTTGGGGTAATGGAGCAATGGATGTGATTAAAGAAGCTCAAGATTAAAGTTTTTCTTTAAAATTGCTGTTTGGTTTCACCTGCTATTTGAGCGGGGCTTACAGTTTGAACATCTAAAATGACAACCCCCCCCCCCCGCTTTTTTATCTTTCTCTTTTGTTGTTGGGGTTTTCTGTTTATTTTTTGTGAGACCAACTATGATTTCATTTATCATTCCTAAAATCCCGAGAATCTAGAGAATAATGTAAACTCTCTGAGGCCAAGGATTTTGCTTTATTTAGTGTTGTGGCTCCAAAACTTTGAAAAGTGCCTGATAAATATGTTGAATTTCGATTTTTTGCCTTCCCATCCCAGAACTTATGCACATTTCTGTTTCTTCTGCAGAAGTAATCTTTGGGTACTGGGGCAAAAATTAGAACTCTAGGAGAAAATCCCAGCAGTGAATTTTCATAGAAAAGCTTCAAGACATTTAGATCTTGTGTGCATTCATCCTTGTTTTCCTACCAACTACAATTTGTGAGCCATGTGCTTTAAGAGGTATCTGTTGGCCCAGAAAAACATTCTGAATCAGGCCTCAGGTTGGCTATGGCAGATGGAAGTTCCAAGAAATAAGAAGAGAACAAGTCGAAGGAAATGTTTCCTTGGCATGCTCTTCAATGTTGGTGCTAAAAAGACTTCCCTAGATGTTTTGTACTTAAAACTAAAGTCAATAGTTGGTGCTTTCTCCTACAAACTTTGCTATGAGGAAAGTAGGTCAAGGGTAAAGACAAAGTTATAGACAGGAAATAACTGAATAGGCACATAAACCTTGCTGAAAAGAAAGTTACTGCTCTTTCCTGTTGGTAGGGCAGATCAATGAAAGAAATAAACCACTTTTGGGGTAGTGATCATAGATTATTTCTAGATTTTTTTTTTTTTTTTGGTTTGTATCACCTTCCATATACGTACATACTCTGCATCCATAAGACCACAGAACTTGTTCAAGTCTCTAACTTTACCACCATTAATGACTGAGATTTCCCATTGCCTGGTGTGAGTAACAATTCAGGCTAAAAATTCATTATCATTTTCTATAGTTGCTTTTCTAATAGCTATCAATCTCCCATGCCTGTATTAAACAATAGGAGTGGTGGGGTTTTCTTTGCCCTCATCCGCTCTACTACCTTGGTAAGAAGACACGCTATTGAACCAGAGAAATGAATTTCTTTACCGCTGGTCTCTTTATAATTTCTCAAAAAATGAATTGAGAAAACCTGGATTTAATAACACTGGGAAACTAGTAAGGAGAAGAAGCTCAATAGGAAAGACACTCCGATGGTTTAAGTCAATACCAAGATGCTGGAAACAGGTTGGCCTTCAGCCAACGGAAAGAGTGGAGTTTTCTCATCCGGAAAGAGTGGCGTTTTCTCATCCAATGTCTTTGATACATTGGCCAATTGGAAAGGAACCTATGAAGAGCTGATAATGTAAGATGGGATGGTGCCATGTTATGGGCTATTGAGAAAAACGATATTATGGTTCCATGGAACAATGTTTCCTTAGAGATGACAAGAAAACTTACTTTCGGGAAGGAATTCAATAGGGAATTGGGGCACTAACTTCTTAGCTCACAACATCCACCTTCTAGCTACCTAGCCCCTAAGTCCCCACCCCAATAAAACTTTGCTGTCCGAGAAAGGTAAGTTAACGCCTTTTCCGATACAGGACAGCCCCGCCCGCCAAAGAAAGTTGGGACCAGGACCGTGCCTTGGGGGGCTGAAGGACCCGCCCCCTTCCCCACCCCGCCCGAACTGCAATTCCCCTCCCCGCCGCAGGGGGCACTGCAGGCCCCGGGGAGATTGGGGCGGAGCGCTGCGAGGGGCCCGGAGCTGTCGCCCCGCTCCAGAGCGCGGGGGGCGCTGTGCGGGGCCCGGGCTGCGGCTCCGCTCCCGGCCACGGGGGGCGCTGCGCCGTGCCGGTGGTTGGTGGTGGCTGTTGGGGGGGGTGGGGGGGAGCGGCGGCCGCGGGTGGTGCGGAGGGAGGCCTTGCGGGCGGATCGGGCGCTCGGCGACGGAGGTGGTGGGAGGCGGTGGGCGGGAGCGCGGGTCTGGCCGGCCCTGGCGATGGCGGACGCGGCGGCCTCCCCGGTGGGCAAGCGGCTGCTGCTTCTGTTCGCGGACTCGGCGGCCTCGGCCTCGGCCTCGGTCCCCGCGGCGGCAGCGGCGGCGGCGGCGGGCGGAGATCCGGGGCCTGCGCTGCGCACTCGGGCCTGGCGGGCCGGCACCGTGCGGGCCATGAGCGGGGCGGTGCCCCAGGACCTAGCGGTGAGTGGCGGCCGAGGCGGGCACTAGAGGCCGGGGCTGCGGGGCCTGCGGGCGGCCTCCCCGGGGGCCTTTGTGAGGGGGCGGTGGGGCGGGGGTGACCCAGTTCCGCGCCCCCAGATCTCTTCAGCGCCCCCCGCCGGCCCCTCTGCACCCCCGAGCTCTGGCCGGCATGGCTTCCGCGTTGGGGTGCGCGCCCCGGTTTCCCCCGGGGGGCGGTCAGGGCGCCAAGAGCTGCTGCCTCCACCGGCAGGCCCCGCCTCCGGAGCGACCCCTTTCTCGCAGCCGCCCCCCCCACCAACACGCCTTCCGAGCCGGCGCCTGCACCCCGGGCTCCCGGGCCCCTCGGAGTTGGGCGGGTGCTGCCGCTGCCAGCTGAAAGGCGCGGACCTGGAGTCCCCAGCCGCCCCCGGGAGATCTGCGCCCTGGGCCATTCCTCCCGTGGTCCCGCGTGGGGCGGGGGTGTGGGCAATTGTGGGAGGCACCGAGGCTGCAGTTGGAGCTGCTTGGGGCTTTTTTATCTGGCAGTTACTTCCTCCTTGCCTGAGACGGGATCAGCCTGGCGGTCTCCAAAAGGCCAGCTCTCGGGACTCTCTCCCGCGCCTCTCTGCGCTCCTAGGTGACAGGCGCTGCCGTTGTGGCTGTTTTTGATAAGTTTGAGGTCGGTCTCAGCAGCCGAATGGGGTTGCTGGGTGATGCATTTTTGCTCCCAACTCGGCTACTCCCCCCAACCCTAGAGAGGTTTTGTTTTAAAACTTTGTTTTGTGGCTTGGCCGCTTTGGAATACTTGGTGTATTTTGTGATTAAAGTTAACTAGCTAGCATTCGGGACCATGAAGTGTTATTTTTGTGAAGTGAGGCGGCAAAACTCTGTCTTTGAGCTTTGGCAAGCCCCTTTAGTTCCTCATTCTGATAGCGGCTCTGGCTTCTGTGCTGAGATAAGGCTACGAAAACTAAGGGGGATTTTATTGGAATATAATAGATCAGCAGGCAGCAGGTAAAATGTCTTAATGAACTTGCTTGCACCTGCGGATATTCGATTCGCTATAAACGGGAACGCATTTTGTGAGATGTGAGTGATAACTGATGGTTTCTGATACCCAATTTTTGTATCTATTGATCAGTGGTGGTCGATCTTCCCACACACCAAATACGCCAGCTTTATGGGTTGTTTGACTTGCTTCTGCCACTCGAGTTGACTCGCTTTCATCTTACTCCATCTTTCTCTAAGAAAAGGCTGCTTTGCCATTTATAAGGCTACAGGGGGTCGAATTTGTAAAAAGATGTCAGAAATACAAGGTGGGTGAGGGTGTTGATTAAGAAGGGGATTTTTGTTTTCTTAAGAAGATTACTTTCTAGGTTGGGCTTGGCAAGAGTGTTTCTTTCGATCCAGTAATTTACTCCCTTGGATGCAAAACAATCTTGAGATCCGCCATTATATGCATACATTTTGACCAAAAAAACCTAGTCTGCCCTCCCTTTTCAGTCGGAATTTTTTGTTCTAGTTGTTTCCTCCTTCAGGTGAATTGCTAATGAGCTCTGCATCTGAAATGGCTATCAATTCACTTTGTTGTTTGCTGGGCTCCCTGAGGGCAGAGGTTTTTTAATCTCACTGAGCTGCTGGACACCTATGCTAAACACTCAATTATTTTACCACCGGGCTCATGGAATTGGTTTCTCAAGCCAAGTAAAAAGTTGCAGTGATTCTTGGAAATTAAACCAAAATGTATATTGCAACTTAGTTGCACACAAACATGGAGCTGTATGTGTCTACAAGCAAACACAGATTTAGGTTTTAAAAAGATACTTAACGCTTGTTTACATGTGTATCAAGGGACACAGATGAGAAGACAGCCACAACAAAACTTCGAGCCTTTAGAACTTTTCATTACTTGCACAATTGATCAAGAATTGCTGTTGCTCTGATAAGGTTCTATTAATGACAGTGACTAGCATAGAATCAGAACCGGCCGTTTGTTTTCCTTTTTCATTAAAGAAATTTCCTTTGGACTCTGGGCATGTGGGCCATTCCAATTTGCACCACACTTCGTAGTAAACACAACCGTCTTCCAATCAAAAGTGTTCTTCCTGTACTCAAGGGTGGAGTTTGCGAGCAGCTGGCTTGTGATTGGGCAGATTTTCATTCAGTTATGTTTAAGATGTTTTCAGGCATGCTTGGTTTTGAGTAATGCATAGCAGGGCGCCCCCTGTTAAGGAGAAGTAATTGAGGGTTGAATGAATGAGTTTTTGAAGTGATTGAAAGCATTTCTTGATTTTAGGCTCCATTATATCCTCTTTCTACATCCTTTTTCATTCCTGAAATCTTTCAAAATATAGTCCTGATACATTTAATGAATCCTTTTTTGGAAAACAGTACAAAAGCCATGTGCTACGGTAACATGAAATGGGAAGAAAGGATCGGGTTCCTGACAATTGGGAATTTTGTTGATATGGGTTTGATAGGTGAGCATCTTCATCATCAACACTATGCTAACAAAAACTGAAATTTTTAGATAAAATAGGAAGACAGCTTTTTTTCCTCTCATGGGAAATACTAGCCTTATTCATATTTCAAAATAGTACTGTTGTGTTTAAAAAAAAAGTTTTGTTGCAAAATTAGTTCAGTGAATTTTTAGGCATTTAACTCTTCATGTCTAATTTTGTGTTCTATTTGTGCTTCTGAATCATTCTTGGCCCATATAAGTTGCAGAGATCTTGAGATGGTCACATGCATACTTATGGTAGATATAACAAACACAGACTAAAAAAATGTAGATTTTTCCCTTTTTTGTTTAAAAAGCAAAACTTAAATTTCGTTAAATGTCAGATAACCATAGATACACAGAAAAAGCTAATAATCTCCATTTTGACCAGCCACTTACCATACTTACTTGGAGTCTGCCCCCTCCTTTTTTTTCCCCAGTTAGTATTATACCCTGGGCGTCATTACCTGTAGATCTTACTCATCCTTCTAGATAGCTACATTGTATTCCATAGACTGGAACTATTGTTTATTCAATTGTTGCCCCTTATGATTTTTTTTTTTGTTTTTTATTTGTTGCCCCTTATGTTGAACATTGAAGTTATTTAAAAATATTTTGGAGGGCCTCCCTGGTGGCGCAGCGGTTGAGCGCTGGGTTGCGAAGCTGCTCGCGGCCTCTGCGGCGCTGGTTCGATCCCCGGCTGCTCGCCGGCTGCTCCCCGGCTGCTCCCCGGCTGCTCCCCGGCCACCGGAGGAGGAGGGTCCCAGCCACCAGAGGAGGGTCCCAGCCACCGGAGGAGGGTCCCACATGGCGTGCAGACCTCTCCTGCCGCCCGCTGCTCCCCTCAGCAGTGTACTTCGGTCCTTCTGCCTGTTCTGCTCCCCGCTCTGGCTCTGGTGAATTTCTCACCCTCCCTTGCTTCTGACTGTACCCAGTGCTTGTATAAATAAATAAATAAATCTTAAAAAAAAGTTAAAAAAAATATTTTGGTCCTACAAAGAATGCTGCAGTTTATATACACGTACATATGCCTTTATATAATCAGGGTTTTGTTTTTGTGGTTAGCCATGCAGAGTGAGAGATTGCTGAGTTAAGTATAAATTTTTTATTAAGTAAGAAATGTGCCTGGGTGTTTCCTAATACAACTGTAGCATTTCATACTCACCCAGCAGTGCTACCATGTAGTGCTTGTTTTCCTTTATCCATGCTGTCACTGGTGTCATCAGTCTGGCAATTAATGGGTAAAAGATGTATCTCACATTTTCATGACTACTAGTGTTTTTTGTCTTTGCTTTTTATATTTATTTTGTGAATTATTTGTGCCCATTTGAAAAAAATGGGAGTTGTCTTCTCTGTGCAAATTTAATGCATATTTGGGATATCAACCCCTTCGCCTATCAAGTAAAGTTAGGTGTATTTTCTCAGTTGTCTCTGACTTTATGGGTTGCTTTGACACATAGAAAAGTAAAAAAAAAATTATATCTTATGTCTTAGACTTTTCTATAAATGTTCTTCATGTTTTCTTTCTAATATTTTTGCTTATTCTTCCCTTAGATCTTTGTCCCATATGGAATATTTTTGTAACTTTTTTTCCTACTTAGTAATCAATTGTGGCAGCACTAATTTTATTAAATCATCCTTTTCTTGCTATATGGTAGAATTAAATGATGCTTTTAGTAGCACTGGTTTGTTTTAAATTTGTATCTTAACTATCTCACCTGTACAAACTTGCAAAAGGGGTGAAAGCATATCTGCTTTAGTTTTTTTTTTTTTTAAAGATTTATTTATTTATACAAGAACTGGGGTACAGGCCAGAGGCGCGGGAGGGTGAGAGAATTTACCAGAGACAGAGCAGGGAGCAGAACAGGCAGAAGGACCGAAGTACACTGCTGAGGGGAGCAGCAGGCACGGCAGGAGAGGCAGGAGAGGTCTGCCCCGCCATGTGGGACCCTCGCCGGCTGGCCGGGATTGAACCAGCCCTGCAGAGGCTGTGGACAGCTTCACAGCGTGGCGCTCAACCCGCTGCGCCACCAGGAAGGCCCTGCTTTAGTTTTTTATCCCTTAATTTTTCATCTTTATCTGGAGGAACGGTGGGTTCTACATTACCTCTTTCCTTTGATTTGAGATAATGTAATAATTGTATCACTGTCCTGGCCAGTAGCGTGTTTCTTCTATCTGGGAGTCTTCCAAGAGGAGTGAAAGCCTATCTGCCTCATTTTTTTACTTCCTCTCCAACCTTTCTTCTTTGTCTCCTGATAAGTAGACTTTAAAATACCTCTCTACTTTGTTTCTAGATAATGTAATAATTATAGTCAGATCCAGGATTGCACGTTTCCAGTATGCAATCCATTATGATTCTCAACTTACATTCAAACAAACAAAACTTTAGCCCTAATTGAAATGAGAGCTTAAGGCTTTTTTTTTTTTTTTGAGAGCTTAAGGCTTTTACTGATTATTCTTAAGTGTCTTTTTCTCACTAAAATTCCAAAAGTTAAACAAAAATCTGAGTGATATCATTCATCTCTGATGTTCTGTTTATAAAATAGAATGTTTTTTATTCTGTATAGTTTAGAGATATGTACAGTATTTAGAGAACTCTGATTAAAAATGAGGTTGTGCAAGAGAACATATTGTGTATGAGTCCCTCCCTCTAAGCACACTTTTCAACTTAACTCTTGTCTTAGAGAGCAGAAGTTCTATTTTTTTTTAAGTGGTCTAACATTGAAACACATCCACCATTGAGTTTTTCAGACATTCATGTCTTTCGTATAGTTCATTTTTTTTTAAAGTTTGTTATGTGTGTGATTTTTATTAGCTGTCTTCATTTGTCTTTGTATTCCGCTTACTTTAGGACCTTGTAATGTCCACTGTTGATCACATTTTATACTGCTCATTTTGTCCAGCATCATCTTCTTTACTCCACATTCAGATCTCTCCTTTTAACTACCCATTTGTTTCTAAGAGTTGCTAAGCTATCCAACTCCCTGGGACTCATTCCCTCCTTTAGTACTCACTTGCCTTCTTCTGGTTGATTTAGTTTCCCCTCTACCCCCTAAATGGTGGGTAAGAAGCATGGCATTTTCTGTTAGTGTTTTTTCTTAGCAACAGCTGGGGTGGGTTCCTATAGGCTTTGCATCCATAAAGCCTGGGGGACAAAACACCTGTTACTGCTTCTCACTTTTCCAGTGTCCTTGACAGGTTGGTGGTTTTTTAAGCCCTCCCCACCTCCTATCCCTACTGTCAAAGTGTCTTTTACTCTTGTTCTGTTGATGGGTAAAATCTACCTGATTGTTTGGTAATGACTCCTATAATGTGACCTCTCAATTTCACCAGCACAGAAACTCCATCTTTTTATGTCTTCAGGGGTAATCAGACTCTGGGGGACTGAATCTCTCTAACCAAACTCTCAGGAGATTGATTTGTAGATCCACATGTAAGGTTATTAATTTACAGTGGGAGATATCCCTATCCAGAGATCTGCACAGAGTCCCCACCTTGTCTACTCAAGAGACCAAATTACGATAAGATGGATCCTTGGTGTGCAGAGAATCAGACAAGGAAAACTTGGTGATGTCAAAAGAATATTTACAGCAAGCAGCCCTGATTTGGTACTTCTCCACTTTCGTATTACTTTCTGACTTCCATTGCTGTGTTTCCCCTTTACCTTTTGTTGTAACATCATCTGTCAAAATCCTATAAAGAAAAGAAAGCCTGTCCATCCTTTTTTTTTTTTTGTCCAGAAACAAAGCTTTCTGTGTTTTTACCACCTCTGTATGATTCCTTTCTGAATCCCCAGCATGTTATTTATTTTTCCTTTGCTCCTTTAGCACTTCATGGATACCACTTAGAATATTTGTCCTGCTTTTTCTTGCTATATACATATGTACAAGATACATAATGTCCCCTATGCGATTGTAAATTCATCAGGAACAGGGAGCACATGCATTCTAATTTTTTTTGTAAGATTTATTTATTTATGCATACAAGGCCAGAGGTGTGGGGGGGTGAGAGGATTCACCTGAGACAGAGTGGGGAACAGAACAGGCAGATGGACTGACATACACTGCTGAGGGAAGCAGTAGGCGAGTCAGGAGAGGTCTACTGTGTCATGTGAGTTGCTCCTTGGCAGGCCAGGAATCGAACTTGTGCTGCAGTGGCTGCAGATAGCTTCATAGGTTGCAGATTGCATCTTAACCCCTTGCACCACCAGGGAAGCCCTCTAAATTTTTTTTAAAGATTTATTTATGCATGCAAGAACTGGGGTACAAGCCAGAGGTGCAGGGGGTGAGAGGATTCACCAGAGACAGAATGGGGAACTGAACAGGCAGATCCACTGAAATACACTGCTGAGGGTAGTAGTGGGCACGACAATGGAGGTCTGCTGCACCATATGGGTTAGCTCCCTGGTGTGGTGTGACCTGGGATCAAACTTGAGCTTTAACAGTGCTGTACTTAACCCCTTGCACCACCACGGAGGCCCAAAATTATTTCAAAAGGCTTTCTCTGGCCACTCTATCAATTTGCACTTCTAATATATTACAGAATTTTTCTCAATGATCCCCTATAGTAAGGTAATTATAATTGAGCTTTTTTTTTTAATGTTATTTTTTTTTAATAGAGGCATGCTTTATTTATTTATTTATTTATTTGTTCGTTTGTTTTGTTTATACATGCACTGGGTACAGTCAGAAGCGCGGGAGGGTGAGAGAATTCACCAGAGCCAGAGCGGGGGGCAGAGCAGGAAGAAGGACGGAAGTACACTGCTGAGGGGAGCAGCGGGCGGCAGGAGAGGTCTGCGCGCCATGTGGGACCCTCCTCCGGTGGCCGGGGAGCAGCCGGGGATCGAACCGGCGCTGCAGAGGCTGCGGGCAGCTTCGCAACCCAGCGCTCAACCGCTGCGCCACCGGGGAGGCCCTATAATTGAGCTTTTTAAAAAGATTTATTTTATTTATTTATGCATACAGGAACTAGGGTATAGCCCAGAGATGCGGGGTGGGTGCGGTGAGAGGATTCACTAGAGACAGAATGGGGAGCAGGACAGGTAGATCTACTGAAGTAAACTGCTAAGGGGAGCAGTGGGCAAGACAGGAGAAGTCTGTTGTGCCATGTGGGTCAGCTCCCTGGCCGGGGATATGCTGCAGTGGCTGGCGTTAGCTTGATAGTGTTGAGACTTCAATCCCTGTGCCACCAGAGTGGCCCAATTATAGTTGAACTTTCAGGGTTTTTTCTTTTTTATATTTCTATTGAATTTTTTTTTTATCAGGTACTAGTTTTTTTGGTCTTGGTATTATTGGAATCATATTTGAGACCCCAACCCAAGACACATTTTCCATTGGTTTTTAAGATTTACTTCTGGGTTGTTAAAAGTGTTGGATGTTTTGGGGGCCTCCCTGGTGGCACAGGAGGTTAGGACGCAGCCTCTGAAGCTGTCCGCAGCCACTGCAGCGTGAGTTTGATTCCTGGTGGGGGAGGTGACCTACATGGCGCAGCAGACCTCTCCTGACTTGCCCACTGCTCCCCTCAGCAGTGTATTTCAGTCAGTCCACCTGTTCTGGTCCCCACTCTATCTCTGGTGAATCCTCTCACCCCCCACAACTGTGGCCTGTACCCCCATTCTTGTATGTATAGATGGATAAATCTTTTTTAAAAAAGTATTAGATATTTTGTTTTTCTATTTTGAAGTAATACATATCTGTAGTGCCACAACTCATTAGAGACTATTGTTTATATTTTCTTTAATAATATTTATTTTTTGCGTAGAAGAACTGGGATGTAGCCAGAGGTGGTGGGGGGCGTGGGTAGAAGATACACCAGTGACAGAGTGGGGAGCAGAACTACTGGATTTACTGAAATATACTGCTGAGGGGAGCAGAGGGTGAGACAAGAAAGGTCTGCTATGCTATATGGGTTAGCTCCCTGGCCAGGAATCAAAGAGTGATAAGCGCTGAGACTTAACCCCTAGGCCACCAGAGAGGCCCTGTTGTTTATATTTTCATGTAGTGTCTTTACATCTTGTTTTAGAATTGTTAAAAGTTGAATTAATATTGTATTTTGAGTTTTGCTTTTCATTAATATGGCAATTTTCCCCCTATGTTATTAAAGACTTGTATTATGGGTCATTTACATTTTTTTGTGCTTTTCTGTATTTTCAGCAGGTAACATGTATTACTTTGATAACTGAAAATAAAACAAGTGATTTGTAAGAAAATCTTATATTTATTGGATACGTAATTGCCTTCACTGCTCCTCTTTCATTGAATATTGAAATTGTTTCAGATTTCAGGCTGTAATCAATAATGGTGTGATAAGCATCTTTGTGAATAAAGCCCGTTCTTTATTTAGGCTTATTTCCTAGGATTATTGCCTGGAGTGGAGACACAAGAATATGTACTTATTTAAGATTCTTGATCCATAGCAGTTTTTTTCAAATCAGAAAAATAATCTGACCAATTGTATGAGCTGGCTTAGACAATTCATGTTTATCAGGAGTACATGGTTTGCTGGGTATTTTTATTTCATCTAATTCTAAAGACAATCTTTTGATGTACTTAACTGTCCCTATTTATAGGCAAAGGAAATGAAGCTCAAGGAGGCTAAAGTAACTTACACATGTACACACACACACACTTGAATTTTCATTTTTTATCCTCATGCTACTCAAGAACATAACATTTAATTTGATGAAGAAGTTAGAAAGTAGGGGATAATTGATACAAAGGTATCTCTTGAAAATCAAAGGAACTTGAGAGAAAAAAATTATTTTGTATTTGAAAATAACAGTATTCTAGACATGTATCATTCCCTACCTTGGTTGTCAAGCTATACCATAGTTTTATAATATCATTTATAATTGAGTTCATATTTTGCTTAGCATGTAGGTAAGAAAATTGGAAAAGAAAATGTAGGAACCTTGGGAATTAGTCTTCTGTTTCCCTTACCTCTCACAGACATCACCATATTCTATTATTTTTCTCGAGTATATTTTCCTTTCCATTCATACAGTCTTATGATTTAGGTCCTCTCTTTCCTGGGTTATCATTGTTTTATAATTGGTCTCTCTGACTCCAGTTTCTTCCCTCTAAATTTTTTCCCACCCTGACCCCAAAATTCTTTTTAAAAATGTTAATAATATAAGTAATATTTGAATATATATTTTAAAGAAAGATTTATTGATCAAGCTAAAAATACTATTAATCATCCTCAACCCCCCAAAATAATCTGCAACTTGCTTTTTTCCATGTGATGCATCTTGGATATCTTTCCACATTCATCTTATAGGTACATATAAGATGTACCTATTTGTTAAAACTTCTTTATATTTTTAAATATAATTTGTTTCTTTATATTTTCTATATATTTTCTATATATTTATAAACTTCTTTATATTTTCCCATAGTATAATAAAGTATGTTTAACAATTTACCTAACTGCAAAATATTTTGAAATTTTTATTTTCTTTTTTAAAGATTTATTTATTTATGCATACAAGAACTGGGGTACAGGCCAGAGGTGTGGGGGGTGAGAGGATTCATCAGAGACAGAGTGGGGTGCAGATCGACTGAAATCCACTGTTGAGGGGAGCAGCAGGCGAGCCAGAGAGGTCTGCAACATGTGGGTATCTCCCTGGCCGGAGATTGAACTTGTGCTGCAGTGGCTGCGGACAGCTTCATAGGTTGTGTCTTAACCCCTTGTGCCACCAGGGAGGCCCTTATTTTTATTTTCTATATAAACCAACCAAGTGTTAAGAATTTTCCCCCAGGCCATCCCTAGTGGCTCAGGGGGTTAAGTCTCAGCACTATGAAGCTGTGGTACAGCAGACCTCTTGTGTCTTGTCCGCTGCTCCCCTCAGCAGTGTATTTCAGTAGATCTATCCCCTGGCAGGGAGCTATCCCACATGGTGCAGCAGACCTCTCCTGTCTCCCCTGCTGCTACCCTCAGCAGTGTACTTCAGTTACTAAGTCTGTTCTGCTTCCCACTCTATCTCTGGTGAATCCTCTTACCTCCTCTGGCCTACACCCAAGCTCTTGTATGTATAAGTAAATAAAATAAATCTTTTTTAAAAAAGAATTTTTCCCCAGTTGGCATTATCTTTCTGAAACATATTCCATATCTCCTCTTATCCCCTTTAAGACTGGTGCCTCCTCACATTTGTCCAGGCACCAGCCTTCTGAGAAACAAGTTGGCTGACGGGCCAAATGGTGTAGGGGGTGATTGGCAACTGGAGAGTGCAGTCAGTGTCTTAAAAGATGGCCAGATACATATTAAAAACAAACCAACCAGAGACCAACCTGCTGGTGAAAGGAGATACCTTTGCTAACAGGTTCTAGTTTATCATTCATCAACACCTAATCAGCTCTTTATAGTTCACTTAACTAGCCTTCTGCTGGTCCTGAAACACTCAGTTTGCTTTTGTTTCTCTGCCATTGTACCTTTTCTGTCAGATGTGGCTTGTACTTTAAGATCTTTTATGTACCACTACTCTTTCTTGTTTCTTCTGTGAAAACATTCTAGTTTCCCAAGGCAGATGCCTTCTTTAGTCTAACATAGCATGTTCAAATCTTTTTTATTGCCCTTGTTATCTAGCTCTGTAATAATTTCTGTACCTCTCTGTTGGCTCATCTAGGATGTGAGTTCCTCCTGCCAAGTGCTACCATATCCACCTTGATATTCTTGGCCCTGGCAAGTGCTACACATATAAGAGGTGTTCTATTTTCGTTGAGTGAGTAAATAATGAATAATTTTATTAATTCTAGTAAGAATGGCCTTGGGGAGAACCAGAATCCAGACTGATGATTATATAATTATATGACAAACATGGATACTTAGAGTATTCTGATTACTACCAACTGATTTTATCAAACTTAGGGTAACTTGATTTTTTAAGAACTTGATTTAAATGCCATTGAAATGAATGTAAATAGCATGTAAGCAATAAAAGGAATTTTGAAATGAAAGCAAGAGGTTTACCATGAACTCTCTTTAACTAACAAAATATTTTGCATCTAGTCCTTGAGTTCTAATTGCATATACAGTACTGTTTGCAACTTTTACTCAGATGCAAAATCTTTAAAGACTTTTTAAGAACCATCTCAAATTTTAATCCTGTTAATATTATGAACCTGTGTGGGTCATCTCTGACTCAGACCAAACACTGCCATTGATTTTTATTAGTTTATATCCCTTTTTCCGGTCCTACAGCCTGGCCACTACCTTTTTAAGAATTCACATTCTATGTGTTTTGATCTGAAATGATTCTTTACCTTCTATATTCTAACTCTCCATTTTTCTAGTGGGTGAAGCACAGAGATAGGGTTAGAAAATAAGCCTTACTAGTGGGAGAACATCTCTACATTTAGCCACATTCTATATTGTTGTCAGAAGAAATTCATATCGTTAGCCTAGAGCTATAGCTCGACCCTAGAATGTATAGCACTGTGGTTGTTGTCAAGTTAAACACTTTATTCCAAATCCTTGCCCAGACAAGTTGAATAATTGCTCTTAAACTAGGTGAACTCTGGCTCCCAAATACTTCAGCTTTTCACTGATGTTTTCAGATTTGTGATGGATTCCTGAGTAGTAACTTTCATAATGTTCAAGTTCTTGTGTACAAAAAGTGAAAATCATTACAGCTTTAGAATAATTGACTTCTGCAATTTTGTTCTTGTATTTGTGTATTGGTATGACTTAGATTTTGTGATTCATACACTGATTTTTAAAGTGGTTGGTAAGGGCCTCCCCTGGTGGCGCAGCGGTTGAGCGCTGGGTTGCGAGGCTGCCCGCAGCCTCTGCAGCGCCAGTTCGATTCCCGGCCCCTCAGTGAGGGTTCCACAAAAAATTAAATAAATAAAGTGGTTGGTAAATTAGGATTGCACTGTGTCACCTAGCTGTCAGCCACCACAGAGCCTCAACATCTGGATTTCTAAGTCATGCCCATTAGGACACCGTGTCACTCAGAGTTTGACTCAGCCTGGGCATTGAATACTCCACACTCCTTTTCCTGTTTTGCAAAGTGTTCTCTGTCTTCCAGCCATCACTTGCTTCTGACTTCAGTTTATCTTTGTAATGACTCTTCTGCTATCCTAGGCAGTGCTTCAAAAATTCAAGTCATTTTTAGGTTTTCCCTTATACTTACATCTAGTCAGTCATCTGGCTTAGTGATAGAATTCATGGATTTTCATTAGCACAAGTCACTTCCTACTCTCACCACTAGGTCATGTAAAACCACTGCCTAATCCTTCCTGTCCCCCAACTCTAATCCATCTATACCCATTGCTGGCTAACTGCGTTTTCCTAAAACCAGCTGCTCTGTTCCTATCTTGACCTCAGTCAGAAACCTTCAATTTTTAATCGCAATTGCATAGGTATACACATTACCATTGATGTGTATAAAACCCTAATTTTTTTATTCTGGTATTCTTAGTCTTCTACATAGACACCTAGTCTTTTTATCATTAACTTCTGCTCCTTCCACACAGTGTATTAGCTTCTGGCCATTCTAGAACTTGACTGGTGCTTTTCTTGGCCTTAGTGCCTATCAGTCCCTCCACATACCAGAAGTGATCTCACCTGCTTCTGATCATCCACTATACTTTCATTTATGTTGATTCTATATCACTGCTCAAGTAGTGCTTTGCCATTGGCACAAAATGCTTTTGAATCCCTTATTTAATTTGCACAACCAGTCAGTGAGGTAAGACAGGTGTGTCTTATTAGAAGGAAGAAAACCAAGACTTGAGGGAAGAGTAAGTTGCCCAAGTTTTATAATTAATAGAGTGGAGCTAAGACTCAAACCTAGGCTTCCTGCAACATAAATCTCAACCTTTTTCTCCCTTACTTGGTGCCTGAGTCTGAACTTAAATATTTAAGTTTGAATTTATCTCTTTCCAATTGCCTACAAGTTATTTGAAGTTGTGTTTGATTCCCCTAGGATGTACATGTGTACATGAGTGAACTCACTTGTATATTAAGTAGTGTAGTTCAGGGTACTCTAATCTTTCGCTGTAAAAATCATGCTCCTTTCAACCTTGGTTATTGTTTGTTTTTTTAAGTAGAAGTGGAGCTTGCTTGTATTATAAATTATAAAAATAGAGCTTTATATGATAAATTTAACCTCTGGGATAACTTTTCCACAGTGTGCCTCAGTTCACAAGTATTTATTGCCTATGAAGTTATTAAGCCTAATGCTAGACTATTATAGTTTGACACCTTTGAAGTTTAGTGTCCCGAATTTTCATATAATCATAACTTTAATTTTTATGTGATTGGATGAGAACATTTATCAACAAAAGTTCAGTAATTGTGTTAATAGTTTTGAATTTTTTTCATTCTATTATCTACATATTTGAAAAGTAATGGTACATACCTGTGCAAGACCTCTAGTACTTAGTCTATAGGAAATACCTGGTGCCTCCAAGTTCTTACAGATAGATCTTCCTGGTAACTCCATGGTTCCCAGTTGGGAGTTAACGGCTGAGAAGATTCTGACGTTGTCCTACCACACCTCATTGTTGCCTTAGGAAGTATGTTGTCCTACCATAGCTCATTGTTGCCTTAGGAAGTTTCATGTGAAATTTCTATGAGAAATTTCTCATAGAGCCAGGAGGTTGGGAAAGTGTTGCTTTCCTCTTAATTGCTTTATGTTTTGCTTGTAGACAGTGAGAACTGTGTGACTGACCTCTTCATTTTCAGATTGGCCTTCAGGAAGTTCAGAACCAAATAATACCACTCAGTTATAGCAGCTCTATACATCCTTAATGCCTGCCTACGTTCCCCCCGTTTTTCACTTTGATAATTATCTTCTTATTGTAGTTCACTTGGCTCTGATTTTTAATGCATATATTATCATCTTATTGCATTTGTTTCCCAAAAACCAACTAAAATTATTTGAAAATGGAATGGAATATAAATATATACTCTACCCTTTCACTTGTGGCCAGCTATATATTAGGCACTGGACATACCAGGTACCCCTGTGTATATGTCTTCCTCTTTTTTGCTAAGAAGTCAGAATTTATGTGGAAAAACTAAACTTAGGTACATTGTTAGAAAAATGTAGTTTCCTTTCATGTGAATCTCTTTAAAAAATAAAAAAACACAAACTCTTTACAGTGTCTACCTAAGTATGTCTCAAAAGTGAAGTGTCTCAGGGAGGAAGCAAAGCATTGTGATGACAGCTTGCCTCTGCTAGCAAATTTGAGATCATTGCTGGCAGTAATACATAAGAAATCCACACACTGCACTGGGAGAACTGGTTTACCCCCCCCCCAATATTATTTTGTAACACATATATTCCACCTATTCAAACTAATTTTGAAAGTAATTCATAGTCATTTTCAGTAGAAGTATGGAAAAAATGGTAATTTTTTATTTCCAATATGTAAGACTGTGAGTTCCTTGAGACTTGGAAATGTGCTAGATTCCTCTCTATATCACTGAGCCTAGCATGGTGCCTGATACATAGAAAGCCCCTGTTAGTGTGCATAGATATGAATGGGAAACTCAGAGGTACAAATTTCATTAGGGTCATTGCTAAAAATTACTAACTGGATAATTCATGTCCCCTTTTAACTCTGTTCCCCCTTTTCAGATTGGGGCTGAGGCCAGCTTCCTGGTGCTGAAGTAAGATTGGTTTTTATTGAAATCCATTAAGAGAACTTAAAAACAAGTTAGTAGAATTTTACTAGTCAGTTGTTCAAAACAGGGGGGTTGTGTTTATATGTTTTAGTATGAAATT
The DNA here is from genome assembly GCF_964194135.1 of Talpa europaea. Classification (NCBI taxonomy): domain Eukaryota; kingdom Metazoa; phylum Chordata; class Mammalia; order Eulipotyphla; family Talpidae; genus Talpa; species Talpa europaea. The sequence goes on from NC_140080.1 coordinate 32,035,882, forward strand.
CTTCCAAATATGACCTTCAAACGGCTTTTTATATCTTTGCAGATCTTTGTAGAATTTGATGGCTGTAACTGGAAACAACACTCCTGGGTTAAAGTTCATGCTGAAGAAGTTATTGTGCTTCTACTAGAAGGGTCTCTAGTATGGGCACCCCGGAAGGACCCAGTCCTTGTCCAGGGCACTCGAGTCTCAATTGCACAGTGGCCAGCCCTGGTAAGAGAATTTTACTGTCTAGAAATATTTCGGCTTTACTTCTATTCTATAACTGGGTTTTCTTTAAACCTGAACTCATTAGAGTACTCAAAGCTCCATGTTTTGTCCTAACGCTGCCTTTCTGAATTTACCAACACAGAAATTAGGGGAGATCTTTTTCTCTTGTGTCTTCTGAAACTTTTTTACATTAGCTAATATTTGTTACTTTTTGTTTCTAAAGAATTTCTTCACTAAAAAAGAAAGGGACTAAAGTCTTTTCTTGTAGTAAGGTTATGAAACAATGTTTATAATTCTTAGTCTTTTTTTCCTGATGGAAACTGTATTTTTTTCCAGCTTCATTGAGACATAAAACATTATGTAAGTTTGTGTACAATTTGACAGTTGATATATATGTATAAATGTCAAAATGATTACTACAGTAAGGTTAATTTATTCATTGGATCACATAGTTACCTTTTTTTGTGTGTGGTAAGAACTTTTACAATCTATACTATCAGCAACTTTAAAGTATACAATACAGTATAGTCTCTATGGTATACATTAGATCCTCAGAACTTACTCATCTTGTAAATGAAGTTTGTACCCTTTGATTAACCTCACCCATTTCTCCCATACCTTCTACCCCTGGCAACCACCAATCTATTCTGTTTCTATGATATTTTTTTTCGATGTCACATGTAAGTTATGTCACACAGTATTTATCTCTCTGTGTCTGACTTATTTCACTTAGCATAGTGCCCTCAAGGTTCGTCCATGTTGCCATCAGTGGCAGAATTACCCATTTTTTATGGCTGAATAGTACTCTGTGGTTTATATCATGTACCACATTTTCTTTATCCATTCATCCATGCCAGACACAGGTTGCTGATATGTCTTGGTTATTATAAATAATACTGCAGTATACATGGGGGTACAGATAACTCTGTGAGATAGTGATTTCATTTCCTTTAGCTATATACACAGAAGTGGGTTTGCTAGATCATATGGTAGGTATATTTTTAATTTTTTGAAGAGCCTCCATTTTATTTTCCATAATGGCTGTGCTGATTTACATTCCCACTAACACTGCACAAGAGTTCCCTCTTAGCAACATCCTTGTCTCACTTAAAATCTTTTGTCTTTGTTAATAGCCATTGTAGCAGATGTTAGGTATTGTGGTTTCAGTTTGCATTTTGCTAAAGATTAGTGACATTAATCTCCTTATCAAGTACTTGTTGGTCATTTATATACTTTCTTCAGAAAAAATGTCTTCTGAGTAATTTGCCCATATTTTAATTGTGTTGTCTTACTGTTTTGCTGTTGAGTTGTATGAGTTCCTTATATATTTGGCCATTAACCCTATTATCAGATGTATGATAATATATTGCAAATATTTCCTCCCATTCCATGAGTTGCCTTTTCATGGATACAAGAACTGGGGTATAGGCCAGAGGTGTGAGGGGTGAGAGGACACCAAAGACAGAGTGGGGAGCAGAACAGGAGGATTGACTGAAATACACTGCTGAGGGGAGCAGCAGGTGAGACAGGAGAGGTCTACTGCGTCTGGTGGGTCAGCCCCCTGGCCAGGGATTGAACTCGTGCTGCAGTGGCTACAGATAACTTCATAGTGCTGTGACTTAACCCCTAGTGCCACCAAGGAGGCCCCAAAAGCTTTTAATGTGAGGTGGTATTCCTCCCACTTGTTTATTTTTCCTTTTTGTTGTTTGTGCTTAGCTTTTTAAAATTGTTTCATGAGGTGGGACAAAATTTAATTCTGACAATATACATTTGTTTCTGTTAACAAAGTATAGAATAGGGCCTCCCTGGTGGCACAGGTGCTTCCCTCAGCAGTGTATTTCAGCCAGTTTGCCTATTCTGTTCCCAACTCTGTCTCTAGTGAATCCTCTCCCTCCCAGCATCTATGGCCTGTACCCCATCTCTTGTATGCATAAATAAATAAATCTTTAAAAAACAAAAAACAAAGTATATGTTAAGGTACAGGAAGCAGATTTCTACAATTATCCTGTTTAAAAGTTTCATTGTAAAGGACCTTCAAATAAAACACTTCTGCTTCTGCTGGTAAAAAAAAAAAAAAAGTATAGAATAATTGGTCACTTTTTTTCTTTTATTTATCTATTTATCTATTTATTTATTTATTTATTGCTCAGAAGAACTGGAGTGTGTAGGCCAGAGGTGCGGGGTTGGGGGAGGGTTGAGATGATTCACCAAAGACAGAGTGGGGAGAAGAACAGGCAGATATACTGCTAAGGGGAGCAGCAGGCAAAATAGGAGAGGTCTGCTGTGTCATGTAGGTTAGCTCCTTGGCCGGGTATTGAACTCAGGCCATAGTGGTGATAGTGCTGAAACTTAACCCCTAGGCCACCAGGGAGGCCATCCTATATTTATTTCTCCTGTGTCTAACCAAATTAAATTAGTAGTATCTAAACCAAACATTTTTTTTACCTGTTTATTATACATATTACCACTTTCTAAACTAGTTGTCTTTTTTCATTTGTTTCTTTTTGTTTCTAATTGAACTTTCAGAAGAAACTTAAATGGATCAGGGCCCCTTGGTGACTTTTGTGAACTTTTTATTAATGAAATAAGAATATGAATTTATCCATGCATATTTATACCAGTTTTTATTTTAGAAATCTCACAAAGATTTCAGGTATTCTAGAGATGGTAATGGCATAACTTTTTTTCTAGGAGTTGACTGTAATTTAGTCCTCTTGAAGCCTGGCAAGATAATTATTCAGATCTCTAGAGAGAATAAGGAATTTCTCATTTGTCTTGTCATTTTCAACCATAAATAAGAGTGTTTAGCTTCTGCTCTGGTATGCTTCCTTTGATTATCTGGCAGACAGATCAGATCCTGGCTTGGGAGTGTTCCCAAGGATTTATGCTTTAGCTTATATATATATATATATATATTTCTAGGTTGAGAGACATATATTTATATATTATATATTTATATTTATTTATTTATTTATATTTTATATTATATTTATATTTTTATATTATATTTATATTATTTATATATTTATTTATTTATATATATATTTCTAGGTTGAAAGACATTAGTAATGGATATTTTTCTCTGAAGTAGAGATTGAGTTGAATTCTTATTTTCTTTTTCAAATTCTAATCAATTTCTTATTGTACTTCACAGACTTTCACTCCCCTAGTAGATAAACTGGGTTTGGGTTCTGTGGTTCCAGTTGAATACCTTCTGGATCGAGAGCTTCGTTTCCTGTCAGATGCTAATGGGTTGCATCTGTTCCAGGTACTTAACACTTGTTCTAGTCCTAAGTTTATGTCTCTCTTGGCTAATTTCTTTGTTGATTATAAATATAGATGGTTTTCTTTTAGTATTGATACAAGTGAATGAGGAAGTTAGACTGGGGTAGGTAGCTAGACTGGGGTCAGGATGCCCCAACCCAGTAAAAACCGATTCTTCAGAAAACCCACACAATGCCAAAGCAACAGACCAAAGCTCATTCCAGGAAAACAGACCAGGGTTGGGCCTCAACCAATCAATAAGAGACAACAGCACTGAGATGCCCGTCAGATCCCCATCCCCAACCCCTCTATACTCATATAAACCCCTGCTTTTTGCCCTCTCAATGGCTACCCATTCAGGATCCCTCTTTGCTCAGAGAGCTTTACTGTCCTTCTCCTCATCTGCCAATAAATCTCTTTCTGCCTAACTCTGGTCTCGACCTTAAATTCATTCCTTACTGAGACAAGAACCAAGAGTAGAGCCAGACCCCAAGCCTGATTCAAAAGAACTTCCTTTCAATAATTCTCTGCCTTTTAAAGTTTCTCTGCTTCTTTGTAAAGTACATTTGGTGGCTGAGATATCTTTCCTATTCTACAAGCCCACACCCTAACCTCAAATAACTTCAGACCATAATTCTGAGGGTCTGCTCAGAAGAGGTAGCTTCTTCTATAACTTGAGCCTGAGGGGCCTACATTTATGTTAGTGGAAGGGAGGCTGGGAGTTTGGGCTGACTCCAAGAAGCATTAAATACTGAAAATTTTAAGTATTATATCTTTAGTTACAAAGAAAAAGGTGATAACTTCATAGTTTAAATAAACTAGTATCTGTCTGAGTTAGAGCTTCAAAATTTATGGATGGTAATATTTCTCACTTTGTAGGGATCATGTCTAAAGGTTAAAAACCAGAGGACTTTTAAGAGTTTTTCTGTCTTATTGAGGCAGCCAAGAGCAGTATTTCCTAAACTGAGTTCTGTGAAATATTAATGATTATTTCTTTGTTGATAGGTCTTCCTCCCTCACTCCCTCTCAGCAACCTTACTTTATAATGTTTGTAAACCTCATGCTTACATGAGTAGACACTTGGTAATTGTTGGATAAATACCAAAATAAGCCAAAAGATTTACATGGAGTAAAATGTTTTGTGGTTACATAAGTATGAGAAACACTGACCTAAACAGGTATTTTTCCTCATGGCTGCTCAGAGCCTTTAACACGCTATTGTATGTAGAAACATATAGCATTCGATATTTCTTAAATCTAATTGATCGTAGTAACGTCCTTGTTTTTTGCATCTCATGAGACTAGGGTCCTACAAAATATTCTTTGGCAGAACCTGATACAGAGTTCCTCAGGGGTATGATTCTTCTTATCTGGTTAGATATCGTTACTATTCATTTTAATGTTCAGTTTTCTTCTTTCATCATTACCAGATGGGAACAGATAGCCAAAACCAAATTCTTCTGGAACATGCTGCACTGAGAGAAACAGTTAATGCTTTGATCAGTGACCAAAAGTTACAAGAGATATTCAGCAGAGGTAAGAACAGATAGTCTTCTGTCACTGAATTCTGAATCAGGTGTGTTTGGTCAGTGTTGAAAATGGGGAGGATAACACACCACTCTAAACATTTGTGCTTACCTTCTTTTTGTAACTAGAGTAAAAAATGTCGCCAGTTGACTGGATCTCTAGAATAGATTGGGAAAATACTGAGACTACTATCTCCCCTACACATTGCATTTCATAATACACAGTTTTGTGGCTGTTTTGTGTTTTAAGTATTTATAAGGACAAACCTATTAAACGCTGTGTTAAGGTATTGGAGATATAACCATGAGCTAAAAAATCTCTGCCCTTGTTGAGCTTACTCTCTGTCAGGTTCTCAAGAATAAAGACTTTTAAAACACCAACAAGGTATATTCATAAAGTGAGGTGTCTACAGACTCATGCACATTAACAGCATGCTGCTTTTCAAGAATGAAAACCAAAAAAAAGATTGTTAACTTTTTCCAGGTCAGATATAGGTTTTATGAAAGATTTTACACAAAGGGCAGGCTATTGCTTCAGTTATCCTTCCCTTCATGTCACATTCACTCCTCTTCCTTTCTGAGCCTCCATGATAATCATGTTTGTTGGTGAAATAGGGTCCTTGATTCTCTTATCAAATTAAACCTAAACAGGTAAAAATAAGAGTACTGGCCTATTTGAGGAAAGGGAGTATCAGGATAGAATGTTTAATAATCAAGGGAAATCATGGAATAAGAACATAAGGAAAATTTGATAGACTACTGAGTGGACAGAATGATAGAGGGAGATGTATATGAGTATGTATTAGAAAAAATAAAAAGCTTAATTATAGCTCTGAGAAAATTCAAATAATGATTTAGCTATATAGTCTCAAATGTATAAGATAAACTTGAGAGAGAAACTGTCCTTTTTGGATGGGCAGCTAAAATTGCAGTGTAGCATTACCTGCTGATAAAGTAATATCTTTGAAACTCTGTGTTCCTAGGAAGACAAGTGCTATATTTGTTCAGACTATTATTAGTGCAGAGACTGGAAACCTCAATAAATTGAACTCTCTACCTACTGTTATTGAAAGTCAAATAGCAGAATGCAAGGTTGTGTATCATCTCTATGGTCACTTAACATAATAACACTTGACAACATACTATCCTCCCATATTTTTATGTATGTCAGATAGAACTGGGTACATTTTTTTACTACCTGTAGTCTTTGATTCATAAGTTTGCTTTCTCTTCCTTGTATTGTTTCGATAATCAGACAGTTGAGGTAAAATAGAATCAAGTTTGGGTGATTTTAAGGAATCTCCAAGTTAACAGAATTTACAGAGTCACTTGGGAAAAATAAGTTGGTTTTTTTTTTTTTTTTTTAAGATTTATTTATACATACATACAAGCACTGGGTACAGTCAGAAGCGAGGGAAGGTAAGAGAATTCACCAGAGCCAGAGCAGGGAGCAGAGCAGGCAGAAGGACCAAAGTACACTGCTGAGGGGAGCAGCGGGTGGCAGGAGAGGTCTGCGCACCATGCGGTACCCTCCTCCAGAGGTCGGTGAGCAGCCGGGGATCGAACCGGCACTGCAGGGGCTGCAGGCAGCTTCGCAACCCAGCGCTCAACTGCTGCGCCACCGGGGAGGCCCGAAAAATAAGTTTTGTTGCTGAGTATGGAACTCCAATTAAAGGACTGAGTACCAAATACTTACACCATATAATTTTCCTTCTGTTTTAAAAAATACTTAGGAAATATAGCTTAACCAAAAATATTTGAAACTGATTAATCTCTCTTTTAGGTCCCTACAGTGTTCAAGGTCACAGGGTCAAAGTATACCAGCCTGAGGGGGAAGAAAGTTGGCTCTGTGGTGTCGTGAGTCATCAAGACTCTATCACCCGTCTTATGGAGGTGTCAGTAACTGAGGTAGGCGCTGTGTTATTTTGTTTAAGGCCTGACCATCCCCTAACAGTGTTGTTCCACGACATGGAAGAAGAATTGGGTTCCGTCTCTGGATCATTTAATGACTATATGACACTGAGAAAGGCTGTTTAATTTCTTAACCTTGCTGTTCTCATCAGTAAGTTAGAGGTAATTAGATAACTTGCCACTGAACCTCACAGCTCTGATTTGGGAACTGAGATAAGGTATTTGAAAGTGCTTTGAAATCGGTAAAGCAATGTACAAATGTGAAGTGGTGTCATTTTATCATATTCATAAAAACTTATAGTCAAAAATCTGGGTCAGTTAGCATTTGCTTTTGTAGTATTTATGCCTTAGATGCTGATATTCTCTTTTTCTGCTGAAAAAAATTGTCTCTGAAGTAATAAGTGGAAAGAGCATAGCACCTGGAGACCTGTCTAGGAAAAACGGTAGAATGTTTCGAAACAAAAGCTACTTATGACATCTTGAATTTGTTTCAGACTTTGCTTTAAAAGTCATATTGAATGTAAACATACATGATTTTATTTATGTCTTGACTTTTTATTACTAATCTTTATTTTAAAATTTGAAACAGTATAAAATAAATAGTGAAAGCCACCCCTTCCCCTAGGGAAATAGCACTCACTCCAATAGTAACTAACGTTAAACAGTTTGGTATGTATCCATATTCTTCATCTTATGTCTCTTTGTCCTGACATATTATCTTATACAATACTTATGTAAATCATACATTAACAAATGGGGTCATATGTTACATGGAGTTCTGTAATTTTTACCCTTTTTACTTAATTGTAAATTATAAATGTCTTTGTGTCAATTTATAGAATCTGCCTCATCCTTTTAAAATAGATGCCTCCTCTTCCTCTAATGGAGTATCATAACTAATTTAATCTAAAATGATGGCCATTTAAATCATTGACAGTACTTTCACTAATTCAAATAATGCCACAGTTAATATCCTAGACCGTATGTCGTTGTACACTATTTCACATTATTTATTGAAATAAATTTCTAGGCATAGAATTGCTGCATCAAAGGAAGTGCACATAAATCCGACACTCACATTGTTTTTATTCTTTAAAGTAGTATTTTTAATGATCATTGCTTCTGATGTTTTTTGATTTCTTTGTTATACAGAATAGGATTATTTAAGAGATGAAGAATTTGAAATTAATGTCTCTAAAAAAGACACTAGAACATTGAACTCAGTTCCTTTATTCACTCAACAAATATTTGAATGCTTACTATTTTCCAGACCTTGCTTTAAAATATGTTGTTAGGGCCTCCCCTGGTGGCGTAGGTGGTTGAGCACGGTGCTGTGAAGCTTTCTGCAGCGCCGGTTCGATCCCGGCCTGCCAGCGAGGGTCCCACATAATGCCACAGACCTCTCCGCCTCGCCCACTGCTCCCCTCAGCAGTGTATTTTGTCAGTCTGCCTGTTCTGTTCCCTGCTCTGTCTCTCGTGAATTCTCTCATCCTCCCGCTCATCTGGCCTGTACCCTGGTTCTTATGTAAATGAATAAGTAAATCTTTTAAAAATATGTTTTTATTCTAGCAGTAAATAGATTGTAGAGATTTCTGCTTTCATGAGGCTTTCATTCTAGTCGGGGGGTAGGAACAAAGAGATAATTACATAGATTAGAAAAATACATGTGTTTTTGGTGGACTAAGCTTTACATCTTTTCTCTTTTTTTTTTTTTTCTTTTTTTTTTTTGCCATCCTGCTCCTACTGTAGAGTGGTGAGATCAAGTCCGTAGATCCCAGATTGATCCATGTGATGCTGATGGATAATTCAACGCCTCAGAATGAGGTACAGTAATGAACTGAGTCTGAGTAGACTCCTCAACTTGCATTATCTTGTTATGTAGATTCTTTATGTGTGTGTTATCCAAGGATACTCTGGCTTTCAGTTCTGGTCACTTTACATTCATTACTTTCCATGGTCTGGTCTAGTTAAGGGAGTATAATCTCAAGAAAGAAACCTAGTATCTGAGACAGCTCCTTTAGTCATGGCTATGTTCTCTAGCCATTTAAAAGTTCATAGCCTAACTATTTCTTCTTATGTTCTTTAAGGACAGATACATTTGAAAGATAGAGTGGAAAGTTAAAGACATAATAAGTGGTAGTAATATTCATGACCTAGTCTGTAATAAGAGAGGGAGGAGAAGCTGCATCCTCATTTTCTTTCCATTAGGTGGTAGTGAGCTCCAAGGGAGTATGAAATTCCATATCCCAAGAAGAATCAAACCAAACAGGTACCTATTTCAGTGCTCAGCACACAGTGGATTACTCCATAATTATGAACCAGGCCAACTCTTGGTTCATTTAGAATTATCATGGTGTCCCCCACCCCCCATCCCCCGACCCCCTGCCAAAAAAAATAGTGTTGCAAATTGGTGCCTAACCAATCAAGAACTCCTGTGTGAATTTCCTTCAGCAGGACATTGACTCAGACAACTATCTGTGTATTTCTCATAGTCTCTTAACACCTCTAATACTGCTATGTTGACTACTTCAGCAAAGTATATTGTCCGTTCTCATCTTTATCCAGTTATTCCTGACCTGCTAAAATCAGATCACAGTAGGAAAAGAAGATTCAGGATTAAATTTAATAGCTCTTTACTACATATTATATTACCACAGATAGAATAGTTCTCTTGACTATATTTATATGGCTTTAAACACCTGTTACTTTGATGATGTATAAGTCCCCTTTTGTATTCTCTTCCTTATTTCATTCATATATTAAACACCTGTTACATGATAAGGTACATTCATCTGGCCAGATAAAGCTGGAGGGTGTTGGTCATAGTGTCCTAGGCTGCTCCTAATCACGTGTGTCCTGTTTTTTTAGGACATATAAGTTGTTGCTCAGGGAGGTTGCTGTGAGCTAGGCTCTGCCAATTGGCTAGATGAGTGAGTGATGAGATCTGTGTTTTTCTGCAACAGATGTTCCCTCTTACGTTTATAGCTTTGCCATGATGTGACTCTCAGATAGCAAAGTGTGATTATTATTAACAGTTATACAATCAGTTCCATAGACAGATTCTACAGTAACCGTTCTTAGATATCCACGGTTATCTCATCATGAACAGGAAAAGAGAGATTTCACCGACCATACTTCTATAGTTCCATGACACTAAAAACTAGGTGGTGATAGGGGTTGAAGAAAAGGTGATGTTTTAAAAAAAGATCAAATGAAAACTATTTTTAGCAAATAAAAATAGCTCTTGAATGAAAGATTGAGAAACTTAGATTAATATTACCGACAGTATGGGGGAAACAAGTAAATCTTGAACTTTGGTTAAGAGTTGTAGTAGGAAATTAAAGGAGTTAAGACAGAATCGAAGACAGAAAAGAAATATAGAAGTGCAGGAAGACATATAAAATTTGAAAACATTTTAGTTACAACAGTGGCAATAATGATTGCAACAAATGTACAGATCTACACAATCTGTAAATATTTAGTGGCAATAAAAGTAGACTTAAGTTGGTAAATGTAATGACTAAATAACTGTCACTAACTTTTTGCAGTCCTAACCCACGTTATCTGAATAAAAAAATGATATGAAGGTTTGAATAAAACTGAAAGGAATACCTGCTTCATGGTGGGATACCAGTCTAAGGAATATTACAGTCACAAGTCCTTGCTGCACAAAGATTGCCTAAGATAATGTTAGCTGTCTCCCAAGACTTCCTCCCCTTTTCCTTAGGGAAAGATTTCATTCAGACATAAGAATTATTTGGCCTCAACACTAAGGCACAAGTAATATTGCATGAGTGAAATTATTTCAAGAGCTGAGAGGTTTGGCTGTTTGGTCTGTGGTAGCCTGCCTTTTTTATTTCCCTCTAATTGCTTTTAAACAATGTCTGGAGCCTGTTTGTGTCTTTATAGTGTCCATAGAACAATCTAGACTTCTGTTGGAGTCATCTTTCCTTTGGTCATTGGCTCACAAATGTTGGTTTTCCTATTGTGGTGGATTTTATTCCTAAAATCCACCAGATTTTAGTGACTTCTGGATAGAGGAGATCTTATATTTTATATTTCAGTACTTGAAGTGCCACTTTCTGTCTACAAGGAAATAAATAGATTTTATCATCAAGGGGTAAATGAGCTTTCAGAATAGCTTTCACAGTTTGTTTTGTAAAATAAATTCCACAAATTTTTTAAACCCTCAAAGTGTATTTCAGGAAGTTCAGTGCATTTTGTTTAAGGGAAAGTTTGCCAAGTTTATTAATCTCTAGTAACCACTGTCTTGAATATGTGTTATGTAAATGGAATCACAGGAAGATTGGAGGCTTTTGACAAAGGGGAGTCTCAGAGATGGCATTGGAACTTGGCGATCTATGCCTGCTTTGATAGTCTGCTTCTGATTTATGGTTTTCACAGGTTGGAAAGTCCCTGATAATAAATCTTTTTTGAATTTTGTTTTGTAGGGGGGTACCTTAAAAGCAGTAAAATCTTCCAAAGGAAAGAAGAAGAGAGAGAGCATAGAGGGGAAAGATGGCCGAAGGAGGAAAAGTGCTTCGGACTCTGGGTGTGACCCTGCATCAAAGAAATTAAAAGGAGACAGGGGTGAAGTAGACAGTAATGGGAGCGATGGAGGTGAGGCAAGCCGAGGGCCCTGGAAAGGAGGGAATGCCAGTGGAGAGCCAGGGCTGGATCAGAGAGCGAAGCAGCCATCAACTGCATTTGTCCCCCAGATTAACCGCAACATTCGCTTTGCCACTTACACCAAAGAAAACGGCAGGACTCTGGTGGTGCAGGATGAGCCAGTAGGTGGGGAGACACCTGTACCTTTCACTCCGTATTCTACAGCCACAGGTCAGACACCTTTGGCTCCAGAGGTGGGTGGAGCCGAAAACAAAGAGACAGGAAAAACACTGGAACAAGTTGGCCAGGGCATGGTGGCTTCAGCAGCTGTGGTCACTACTGCCAGCTCTACCCCAACCACGGTGAGGATCTCAGACACTGGCCTTGCAGCAGGGACTGGGCCGGAAAAACAGAAAGGCAGCTGGTCACAGGCCCCAGGAGAGGTGAGTTGTTTCAGGGGCAGATTTTCAAGATTTGGGTTCATTCTTTTACCCTCTTTATTGTTAACACATTAAAAAGCACCTCCTATGCCACAGGGAAGGAGTATTTCTGAAACAAGCCTTAAATTGTACTCTGTAGATAGTCCTTTAACTGCTCATTGGGCAAATGCATCTATTTTAATAACTTTATTAGCTCTTAACAGTCACCTGAACAATTGAGCTAATCAAAAACTGATTATACAAGTCAATTTAATGAGATGTTGAAATAGATCTGGTGGGGAATCTTTTTAATTCAGTGATCTGTTTAGTTCATGTAGTGGTCGAACCTACACCAGGACTACAAGACACAAGGTTAATGAATTAAGTGTTGGTGATGGTAAACACTATAATTAAGATGATGTGAAAATTACTATTACCAACCCATATTTTCAGTTCATCAATTTCTATATTTTCCCTTGACATGAGGCTTCTTTCCATAATTTGATATGGCCATAAGTTTGTTGTTGTTTTCCCAACTTAATCTTTTTAAACCTTACTTGGAAAATTTGATGGAATTAATCACAGTAGTATCCACAGTACTGTATTCTTTCTCTGGTATGTATGTATTGTTGCTGAAATGGAACTTTTATGGGCCCAGCACGCTTCCGCTGCGCTACTCTGCTATCTGAAATGGAACTTTTAAATGCAAGTTAATATCAAGTTAACTCTTTTTTTGGTCACCAAGGAATCTTTTTTTTTTTTTTTTTCCCAAACTGGCTGTTAGCTCAAACTGGAATCTGAAATACAAAGATAAAATACTAAATGAATATATATAGGAAATTATATATAGTAATAAAATTGCTATATATAGTAAACTATATGTAGAAAATTACTGTGTGCTAAGTACTGTATTTTATAAACAAAGACTTGAAATTCCTATTTGAAGGAGCTCACATCCTAAAATGGAATCATTTTAAATATAACAAAACCCAATAAAAAATGGCATGTACATTTCATCTGACAACTTCCCCTCCCTAACAAACGCAGCATGTTAATCCCTAGTGTGCAGGAATAGGAAGAGAGGTGAAGTGTCCATGCAGAAGAGAAGGCTTATAAATACAGCTTTCACACTGTTCATGGTTACTTCATCAGCATTCCCAAGAGAACTAGGTGAGGATTTCTAGTGTTGAATTGCCCGAATTAATTAAAATCATCTCCATGTCAAAGGTAATACAGATATAAATGGGGATTACAAAATACACCAATTTTATATGCTGTGAAAAGAGATACAATGTATGCTATTATTCTTGGAGAAGCAAAGTTGAATCGATGACATGTTAATTCTAATGGCATTTTCCAAACTGCTTGGAGAAACTATATCAGTAACTTTGCTAATGTGTTAGCCTAAATATTCTTCTGGGATGTGACTTAAAAATACAGAAATGGATGTTTCCATTATGATGTTGAATCTAAAATAGGGACACAGACCCCAGAAACTTCTTGCCCAAAAAATAGAGTTGAAATCTGTTTGTCATCACTTTCTATAAGAAAAGAACTTGGAATTTAATCATTGAAGGAAAATTAAAGACCATCCAAATTATTTTTCATTCATCTGGGTATTTATTTTTAAAGGGTAACTTTACTAGTGAAACTTGAGGTATACCTATGCTGGTTTCCTGTAGTCATGCAGGTGTCAAGGCTCCTGGCCAAATCCTCTTAGTGAAACAACAACAAAGTCTCAGGGCTGTGTCTGTCTATTCACTTCTTTTTTGTTGGGTAAGGGTTTAAATCAATGGTAGTTGGTTAATGGAAAATTAAAAAAAAAAAAGAAATGAACTTTAAATTTTTAACTCTAAATACCCTGAAGCAGTCATTTGGAGGCTGTTGATCATCTTCCAGGTTCTCATGCCTCTGTGCCACCCTCACACAAAGTCCTAATATAGACTCCTCTTGCATATTTAAAGAGCACCTTAAATAAATTAAACTCCCCCCTTTTTCAACAACAGTCCTTTTGTTTACCTGGAATAATTTTTTACACTGTGGTAAAATAATACCTAACATAAAATAGGCCATTTTAACCATGTTAAAGTGTACAATGCTGTGACCTTTAGTATAGCCACAATGTTGTGCAACCATCACCACTGTCTAGTTCCAGGAATTTTTATCATCCCAAAAGGAAACCTTTTTTTTTTTTTTTTTTTTCTTATTTATATAAGCACTGGGTACAGTCAGAAGCATGGAAGGGTGAGAGAATTCACCAGAGCCAGAGCGTAGAACAGAACAGGCAGACTGATGAAATTCACTGCTGAGGGGAGCAGCAGGCAGCAGGAGAGGTCTGCGCGCCATGTGGGACCCTCGCCCGGTGGCCGGGGATCAAACCGGCACTGCAGAGGCTGCGGGCAGCTTCGCAACCCAGCGCTCAACCGCTGCGCCACCAGGGAGGCCCTTTTTTTTTTTTTTTAAGATTTATTTTATTTATACAAGAGCCGGGGTACAGGCCAGATGCACAGGAGGGTGAGGATTCACCAAAGACAGAGCGGGGAACAGAACAGGCAGATTGATGAAATACACTGCTGAGGGGAGCAGTGGGCAAGACAGGAGAGTTCTGCTAACCATGTGGGCTGCTTGGAGGTAGGTGGGGATTGAACTGGCACTGCAGAGGCTGCAGACAGCTTCATAGCGCTGCATTCAACTGTTGCCTGCGCCACTAGGGAAGCCCCCCAAAAGGAAACCTTTATGCATTAAGCAGCCATGGAGTAATTTTTATTTCTAGTGTTTTAAAGTGAATGGTCAGGGAGACCATCCTCTACTATCTGAAAGTTAATTTTAATTTTATTATTATTTTTAGTAATCTATATGTAAGGATCTGGATTTTTTTAAACTAGCAACTGTTACATACATAACGGCTTATACCTTCCCATGGATGTTTCTCTCTGTGTGCATATATGGAAATGTAATATATATACAAAAATGACCCTATCCTTTATTCACATGCAGATGTTAATATTGTCAGGGTAAAAGAAGTAAAGTGTTTTTTTCATTCTCCAGTTTGTTAAGCTGGAAGCATGACCACACTTCCTTTTTAGAGTCTTATTAGCTCCTCATGATAACAAAAGGGTTCAATAACCTTTAATTTAAGAGCTAAAATTCTTTAATTTTAGCATCTTTAGGTCTAACTATAATTAAAGCAGATATTCAATCTTTGAGTTGACTTGGACCCATAAATAAATGGCCATATTTCAAAAGAGTGCATTTTGGGGAATTCTAGACTAATAAAGAGAATACTTTTCCTTAATGTACAGTAAGATTGTCAGGAAGCTGAAGTCACTTTTGTAAGATGGGCATTTTGCAATAGCTGAAATCAATCAAAACCTTAACAATTGAGCCAATAACAAGGTCACTAAGTATATTTCATAGTAAAAGCTGATCTCTGCTCAGGAACCCTTTTCCTCCAATTACCTGGTGGTATCTTGTCATTTCCAAATAGATAGATACTAAGTCGGTGGCCATACCATCCTGAACATGCCCAAGTTTGTCCATACAGATACTAAGAGGCCTACACAGCCTTCTACTGCTGCCACAACCAGTTGGCTAATCACCAAATGAGTGACAGGATAAATGAAATCCTGTTTTCTAATTCACCTTACTATAGATACCCTCTATGTGGTCTCTGGCAGGTTTCTCCCCTAGTGCTGATGAAATCTAATATTAAGGGCAGTTTTCTTGGAATTAGAGGCAGAAAGAAGTTGACTGGCTCACAAGAAATGTTGACCTAGATCCAAGAAAGATCATAAGGTTCTTAAGAGAAGCCATCATCACTAACTTAGATTACCTTCTTTTCAGAATTCAAGAAATTCTATTCTGGCTTCTTCTGGATTTGGAGCATCTCTCCCAAGTTCATCACAACCTTTGACTTTTGGAAGTGGAAGGAGCCAATCCAATGGGGTTCTAGCTACAGAGACCAAATCTTTGGGCTTCTCTTTTGGCTGCAGCTCTGCACCAGAGTCTCAGAAAGACTCCGACCTCTCCAAAAACTTGTTTTTTCAGTGCATGTCCCAAACATTACCCACCAGTAACTACTTCACTAACGTTTCAGAGAGTTTGATTGATGATTCCTCCAGTCGAGACTCATTTAAACAAAGCCTTGAGAGCCTATGTAAAGGCAGATCCGCTCTTGGAGCAGATTCTAAATCCGGCTCTAAGGCTGGCAGCTCTGTGGACCGAAAAGTGCCCGCAGAGTCCATGCCCACCCTCACGCCAGCCTTTCCACGGAGCCTCCTTAATACCCGAACCCCAGAGAGTCATGAAAATCTATTTTTACAGCCCCCTAAACTGTCCCGAGAAGAGCCCTCTAACCCTTTCCTGGCATTTGTGGAAAAAGTTGAACACAGCCCTTTCAGCAGCTTTGCATCTCAGGCATCAGGTAGCTCTTCCACTGCTACCACTGTCACCTCTAAGGCAGCACCCAGCTGGCCCGAGTCTCACTCCTCTGCAGACTCGGCATCTTTAGCAAAGAAGAAAACTCTCTTCATCACAACTGACTCCTCCAAGCTGGTGTCCGGGGTTCTGGGCTCAGCTCTTACCACCGGAGGTCCGAGCCTCTCTGCAATGGGGAATGGCCGCTCCAGTTCACCCACCAGCAGCCTCACCCAGCCCATTGAAATGCCTACTCTCTCCTCCAGCCCCACAGAGGAGAGGCCAACTGTGGGGCCTGGGCAGCAGGACAATCCCCTCCTCAAAACCTTTAGTAATGTCTTTGGCAGGCACTCAGGCAGCTTTCTGTCCTCCCCAGCTGATTTTTCACAGGAGAACAAAGCTCCTTTTGAAGCTGTGAAAAGGTTCTCACTGGATGAGCGAAGCTTGGCCTGCAGACAGGACTCAGACTCCAGCACCAACAGTGACCTGTCAGATTTGAGCGACTCTGAGGAGCAGCTGCAGGCCAAAACTGGCTTGAAGGGGATTCCGGAGCACCTGATGGGGAAGCTGGGCCCCAATGGGGAGCGCAGTGCTGAACTGTTGCTGGGCAAAGGCAAAGGGAAGCAGGCCCCCAAGGGCCGGCCTCGGACCGCCCCCTTGAAAGGTGATCCTGCTGGGGCTTTACTTGGGCTTGGCTGTAGCCCTAGATTCGAATGCCTTTTTTTTTTTCCCTTAAGTAATGATTTTGGCTGATCAGTCTTAATTCCTTTTTTTTTTTTTAATTTGTTTTTTGCATAGAAGAACTGGGGTGTAGACCAGAGGTGCAGGGCAGGTGGTGGGGGTGTGTGTGTGTGTGTGAGGATTCACCAGAGACAGAGTGGGATACAGAACAGGTATATTTACTAAAACATACTGCTAAGGGGAACAGCAGGCAAGACATGAGAGGTCTGGTGTGCCATATGTGGGTTAGCTCCCTGGCTGGGGATCGAACTGAGGCCAACCATAGTTGTGATAGCACTGAGACTTAATCCCTAGGCCACCAGGGAGGCCCTTGAATGCCTTTTCTGGTCTGTGGAAGTAGAGGCACTGTCTTTGATGGAAAGTTTGGTAATCTCTAGAATTACATAGCCAGAGATGCTCGGTAGGAGAACCCTTGTAGATCTTCTGCTTCATGGCAAGATTGTACCTAAACCAGCACAGTACAGGGGGAAGGCGGGATCTCTGTTACATATAATGATAATGCCACAAAGAAAGGACCTTGATCTTATTTTCAGTAAGAACTCTTTCTTAATGTTTTTTTCATCCCTTTTCTACTTCACTTTAGCCCATCATTTTTAGTTACAAAGTACTAGTCTCCATTCTTATGTAGCAGCTTTTGTAGAGAATCATCCCTCCATTTCCTCCTCCCTTGACGTCTATATTAAGTTTTCATGCTCTTCCAAAAGCCATTAACTCCTATTATGTAAGGTTATGTTCAGAATGTATAAGGATAAGTGTTTAACAGAAAGTCTGATGGTAAAAATAACTTATCGTTAGGAATTGGTATCCCATGGGAGCCCATGATTCTGTGATTGATAGAACAGTCGTCCTGAGGGGCTGGAGGCAAGAAGCAACTACCATCTGAATTTTGGATTTATTTTATTTATTTATGCATACAAGAGCTGGGGTGTAGGCCAGACGTGCAGAGGGGCAGGAGTGAAGGGATTCACCAGAGACAGTGGGGAGCAGAACAGGTGGATTGAGTGAAATACATAGCATTTTGGGTTCTTATTCATGCCCAGAGTTGCTTGGCCTAATGAGGCACTTCCCACAAATTATCCATGATCTTTAGCTCCTAAGTAAAACCTCTTTGCTCTTTCCCCTTCCTCTTTGTGAGGATGGACCTGAAGAGCACATGCCCAAGCAATGCAGAGAGGAGTGGCCCAGGTCAGGGCACTTGTCTTTGCCCAAGATCTTAATCTTACAAAGTCTCATTTATACCACTTATGATCCATCCTTTCTCCTCCCTCCCTTGCCACAGTTGGCCAATCAGTGCTGAAAGATGTAAGCAAAGTGAAGAAGCTGAAGCAGTCTGGAGAGCCCTTCCTGCAGGATGGGTCGTGCATCAATGTAGCCCCTCACTTGCATAAGTGTCGTGAATGCCGCCTGGAGCGGTATCGGAAGTTTAAGGAACAAGAGCAAGATGATTCCACTGTGGCCTGCCGCTTCTTTCACTTTCGGAGGTACCCAAACTCCTCTCTTTGCCTCCTTTAGTTTCCGGTAGTGATACAACTCCCACCCTTTCCCTGAATCTAAATATATTTCATTCACAGACTTTTTCATATTCCTTTCACATTTGCTCTTAGAGCCTATGCTGAGGATCTCCTGTAGTAATCATTTAGTTTGAATTGTGAAATGACCTGTGGCTTTGTCCTTAGAAAATTGAAGTTGCACAGTTTTGGTGTCAGCCCCTGAGCTACATTTTGTTATTCCTATCTTGATTCCATTTGAAAGCAGTGGTATAATCAGGACTCCATTTTGTCTTATGGATCTGCCTGACCACTTACTCCCCTTCAGTACTGGGATAACTGGAATCCCCTAGAGAGAAGGGGGAGTAAGATTAGGACTGTGAAGCATCTTTGGGATAGAGATAACTAATAAAAGTTATAAGGATAATCTTGCTTTTACCAAACAACAGCTAGTTACTCTTTTTCTGCTCAGTGAACCTAGAAAAGAAATTTCTTCTAAATGATATTTCAAGAATCTCAAAAATTTAAAGGAATCCAAATGATTTCTCCATGTAGTGTGAATTTACTTACTCAACAAATGTTTATTGAGCACATAATGTGTGCCAGCCATTGTTCTACGCATTGAGGATTAAACAATGTACAGAACTATCAAATTCCAATCTTTAGTAGATTTGTACTCTAGTTGGAGAGGCAGGCAGTAAATCAGAAAAAAAAAAAGAATAAATATATGTCAACTGATAATAACTATGAGAAAAATAAAGAAGGGGAAGAGGATTAAAGTGTGATGAGACTATAGGGACTATAGTTTAAAACACAGTGATTTTAGAAAGTGAGATTTGAGTGATGATCTGAAGGAAGTAAGGAGGTGAGCCATGCCTTGGGCGGGGAGACAAGTATTCGTCTCATATATTCTATAAGAGCAAATATCCTGTGGCTGGAATATTTTTCATGTGTTCATGGGGCTAAGGTGGCTAAAATAATGTAATCTAGTGGGTAAAGAAGTTGAAGTCATAGAGTTAAATTTGTTACTAGCAGATTTTAAAGGACTTCTGTAAAAGTCTTGTTTGTATACTGAATAAGTCATTGGTGGTTTGAGCTGATGAGTGACACTGATGAATGTTTTAAGGATCACTGATACTATCTTTTTGAGAATAGATTATATTGAGGCAAAAGCTGAAACAGGGAGAAATTAGAAGACTGTTGGAATTATCCAGGTGAGAAATGATGAGGGGCGGTGAGTGAGAGATGACTGCAGTGAGGTAGCCATGAAGGTAATAAGAAGTGGTTGGGTTAAGGATATGCTTTGAAGGTAGACCCCACATGGTTTTCTGATGGGTTAGAAGTGAAATAGGAAAGAAAGAAAGGATTCAAGGATGAGTCTATGGTTATTGGCCTCAAAAGTGAAAGAATGGAATTACCATTTACAGATAAGGAGAGTTCTCTGAGAAAAATAGGTTTGGGGAGGAAAATTAATTTTAATTTAGGCACATTATATTTGAGGTGCCTCTTAGATTTCCAAATGAGATGTTGAAAGGGCAACTTCATCTACAACTCTAAAGTTGAGGGTAAGGTCACAAGAAAAAAATTTAACTCTAAATGGTGATGTTAACTAGGCTCATGGGGTGATCACCTGACAGTAATACAGTTGTACACCTGACAGTAATATTATAAATATTATTTGTCAGTTAACCTCATTAAGATAGAGATGTTGAATTGGCAGCTGGATTTACAATTCTACAGCTAAGGGAAAAGGTCCATCCTAGAGATTGAAATTTATATGTCTTAATTTATTCCCAGGTTTCACACACACACACGCACACACACACACACAAATTAGATGTTACCAGTTATTTAAAGCTGAGTCTGAGATTATGTAGGCAGAGAGAAGAAGCAGTCCAAGAATTGAGTTCAGGAGCTTTCCAGTATTTAGAGGTGGCAAAGATGAGGCAGAACAAGTAAGGAAGACTGAGAAAGAAAAGCTAGTAAGGGATCCTAGAAGAAAACTGAGGAAGATATTTCCAGGAAGGACTAATGAACTAACGGTTATTTGGCCTAGTAAGATATTGGAAGTAACCATTGGGCATGCATGAGGGGATGACCTTTACAAAAACAGTTTTGGTAGATTGGTGAGGGATTGGAGTGGTTTAAGAAAATAAAAGGGAAAGAAACTATGACAGTCAGTATAGACATTTAAGAAACTTTGCATTAACAAGCAGATAAATGGAGGAGAATGGGATTAGGATGATTTTTGAAGATAGAAAATCTTTCAGAGTATTTTGAGATAGCATGTTTAAATATTGACATGTATGCTTCAGTAGAGAAGAAAATAGATGGCATAGAAGAGAAAATTAGTAGAGGGATGCCTGTGAAAGGATACAATGTGAAGACTGGTCTTCACCAGGGTTTGGTTCATCATTATAGCAAATCTGATGCAGTACATGGGCCCTGTTATAAGATGTGGTAGTATAATGGTAGAAGTTGATGGAAGTTCTCTGGCTCCTTGTATTTTCTCATTGGAACTATTAGTAAGGTCCTACGGAGGAGGGGATGATACTGGAGGTTTGAAAACAAAGAAGATATGAAATAAACATCTCAGAGAAGGAGTACACTAGAAAACTACTGTGACTGCCAGGCAATATTCAGGGCAATATTCAGAGTTCACCCAACATAAGTAGACTTGAATTTAACTTATGACAGTGAACATGGCTCTCTTTTCTCTGATCATGTTGATGTGAATGCTGTTGTGGAATAGGTGAATGGAGAATCTGATGGCCATTTCTGGGGACAGTTACTAAGTGTTAACAAACCCTCTTTAGTAGTGCAGAGAATGCATACTGTGTTGGTCAAATATGGTAAAAATTCTTTACTTGAAACCTGAAAGTTTCTCTTAATTTCTTTTAGATCCTAGGATTTTAGGTATGTGTTACTTTGCTTGACTGCTGCTATTTATGTGTATTTGACTGTCTACCTTTCTGTCTCAGATTGATATTCACTCGAAAGGGAGTACTTCGCGTGGAGGGGTTTCTGAGTCCCCAGCAGAGTGACCCTGATGCCATGAACCTGTGGATTCCCTCTTCTTCCCTAGCAGAAGGGATAGACCTAGAAACCTCAAAATACATCCTGGCCAACGTTGGGGACCAGTTCTGCCAGCTTGTGATGTCCGAGAAGGAGGCCATGATGATGGTGGAGCCACACCGTAAGGCATTGTCTTGCTGGTGGTCCAGGCACTCCTAGTTGAAAACATTCACTTTCTTTTGCTTTGAGGGAGGAATGGAAGATGATGTTTTCTATGGAGGAATTAAAACTAATAAGACTTCTTTAAAGCAAACTAAATAGCTAAAGCCTATAAATCTATCTGGCAGTCCTCATTTTTTCAGCCTTTGGCAGTTAGAAAAACCAAAAATTCCTTCCCTGATGGACTTTGATTTCTGTGGAACATCTGCTATAATATGCATTTTGATCCCAATTTAGGTTTGATTCACTCAGAATATTTTCACTTTGCTTTGAACCAGTTTGTAAACAGTATTCTGTAGTTTATGACTAGATGAACTGCCGCTAGGTGCTGTGTTCATACCTTGAACCTACGTTATTCAGACATATATGATATTTCGTGTCTATGAGATAGTGTACTGTATTTCTAGACCAAGAAAAATCATACAGAGAAACTATGCCCTACATTTCTAGAGAAGAATCTTATTTCAAACTCATCCGTATTTCTAGTATCTTGATAACATGTGGCCTTCTTTCTCTGTTGACACTTATTAAGAAATAGAACTTCCACATATTTTATTTCTTTTACAATTATACGAACAAAGAGTTCATGAATCTTTTGAGTTTCATTGGTGGACAAAACAAATTGAATAGGAATCACTGGCTCTGTAGTCACTTGCTGTTGTTCAGATGGTCTGTCCCAACAAAATTCCTCTTCCTCTTTCCACCAGAGAAAGTGGCATGGAAGCGAGCCGTGCGTGGTGTACGTGAGATGTGTGATGTATGTGAAACAACTCTCTTCAACATCCACTGGGTTTGTCGCAAATGTGGATTTGGGGTCTGCCTTGACTGTTACAGGCTGAGGAAAAGCCGTCCACGCAGTGGTAAGTAAATTCCATCCTATGTACTTCTAGAGGTAACCTTTTCAGTGGATATATGGGACTTGGAAATTAAAGCAGGAATGGATTTGTACCCCCTTTAACTGCTAAACTTTATTCATCTTCGTTGTATTATGAGGCCTTAGAATTGGCAGTATACCAGCTTAACTGGGAAGGCTAAATAAATAAATTTTTGTTTCCCTTTGTTTTGCAATACCTCATTACATGCCAAGAATCCACCTCACCCATTGACTGCCTCATTCTTCCTTTTTCAAAGATAGAGTGTAACCATTGCAACTTAGTGGTTTGTAGCCTAGGCTACCAGACTTTAAAACCTACTTCTTAATTTTCAGTATACCAACTGTGATATTTTGTTTTTTATTTGTTTGTTTAAAAAGTTTTTATTTATTATATAAGAACTGGGGTACAGGCCAGAGTTGTGGGGGGTGAGAGGATTCACCAAAGACAGAGCAGGGAAGAGAACAGGCAGACGGACCGAAATACACCACTGAGGGGAGCAGCGGGCGAGACAGGAGAGGTCTTCTGTGCCATATGGATCACCTTCCTGGCTGGGGATCGAACTCATGCTGCAGTGGCTGCAGATAGCTTCATAGTGCTATTTCTTAACCCCTTATGCCACCAGGGGGGCCCCTAACTGTGGTATTTTGAACTAGTTACTTAATCTCGCAGAACCTCAGGTCTCCTTGTCCCATAACACAAAGATAATATGAGAACTTCCCTCATGACATTGTCATAAGGATTCAATAAGACAATGTATCTAAAGTGGTTAGCCTAAAACCTGACATCCACTAGGTACTACATGTCACATAGCTGTAAAAGCCCCCACTCTAGGGCCTCCTGGGTGGTGCAGCCGGTTGAGCGCCGAGCTGTGAAGCTGTCCGCAGTTTCTGCAGTACGGGTTTGATTCCGGGCGGCCAAGGAGAGTCCCACATGGCACGGCAGACCTCTTCTGTCACGCCTGCTGCTCCCCTCAGCAGTGATTTTGGTCTGTCTGCCTGTTCTGCTCCCTGCTCTGTCTCTGGTGAATCTTCTCACCCTCCCACGCCTATGGCCTGTACCCCAGCTATTGTATAAATAAAAAAAATTTTAAAAAACAAAAATTAAAAAAAAAAATAAAGCCCCCACTCTCATCATGAAAAATTAGCTCCTATAGGGATTGCCCTCTTACTATAAACAAGAAGACCTGACAAAATATATGAAACCAAAGTTTCTAGCCATTTCTTATAATTTAAATAATGGCTATCCTTCTTGATGGGAGGCTCCCACTGCACTATTTATTTAAATTTTATTTATTTTTGTGTAGAAGAACTGGGGTGCATTCTAGAGGCAAGGGTTGGGAGGATTCACCAGAGACAGAGTGGGGAGCAGAACAGGCAGATCTACTGAAATACACTGCTGAGGGGAGCAGTGGGCGAGACAGGAGAGATCTGCTGAACCATACGTGGGTTAGCTCTCTGGCTGGCATTGAACCCAGGCCACAGTGTTGATAACAGTGAGACCCAATCCCTAGGCCACCAGGGAGTCCCCCGCTGCATTATTTGTAAAAGAATTGAAAGCATGTCCACACAAAGACTTGTATTTAATGTTTAGAGCA
The DNA here is from genome assembly GCF_964194135.1 of Talpa europaea. Taxonomy (NCBI): domain Eukaryota; kingdom Metazoa; phylum Chordata; class Mammalia; order Eulipotyphla; family Talpidae; genus Talpa; species Talpa europaea. The sequence goes on from NC_140080.1 coordinate 32,060,164, forward strand.
GCTTTGTCCATGGTAGCCAAAAATTGGAAACAGTATTCCACCAACTGATGAATGGGTAAGCAAAATGTGGTATAGCCATAGCAAAATGTGGTATAGCCAGAGTACTACTCAGCTATAAAAAGGAATGAATTACTGTTACATGCAACAACACAATCATACTAAATGAAAGAAACCCAACACAAATGATTATATTGTGTTATATGAAATTCTAAAAAAAGCAAATTTTAGGGCCTCCCTGGTGGCACAAGGGGTTAAAACGCAACCTATGAAGCAATCCGCAGCCACTGCAGCACGAGTTTGATCCCCGGCCAGGGAGCAACCCACATGGTGCAGCAGACCTCTCCTGACTCACCCGCTGCTCCCCTCAGCAGTGTATTTCAGTCAATCTGCCTGTTCTGTTCCCCATTCTTTCTCTGGTGGATCCTCCTACGCCCCACACCTCTGGCCTGTGCCCCAGTTCTTGTAGGCATAAATAAATAAATCTTTTTCTTAAAAAAAGCAAATTTTAGTATTAGTTGATCAATGTTGGGCAGAGTTTAAGGGAATTTTGAAGAGGGGTGAAATGTTCTATGTTATGACTGTGGTAATGACAATAGCATACAGTTCGTATGCTTTTGTCAAAATTATTAAAGGGCACACTTTTAATTGTTGAATTTATTGTATGCAAATGCTATCTCAGTGAGACAGATTTCTTAAGAGTTAGCTGTTACCATTTTGGCCCATGAGAAAATTGGTGCTTAGGAGCTGAAATACTGACTTAATGAGAGGAATACGTTTTATGATCCTCATAAAATGAGTGAGGTTATTTCATTTGTGTTTCAGAGACAGAAGAGATGGGTGATGAAGAGGTTTTCTCCTGGTTGAAGTGTGCAAAGGGGCAGTCCCATGAACCAGAGAATCTCATGCCCACACAGATCATCCCTGGCACAGGTAAGAAAATTACTTTTTTAGATTGGTGGAAAAGAAATTTTTTTACATATAATTTACATAATGTAAAATGTGGTGAAATGGTTTATCTCAGCTTTTTTTTTAAACCTCACCAGATTTCTCTGATAATGTGAATCTTTAGATACATGAAGTTTTATACAGTCATTGCACATACTTTGCTGATTGGTCAGAAAGGTTGGTTACTTTTCTAGATAGTATTTTACATTCCTCTATGGTTGGCAGCCCCAGAATTTTGGAAAAAAAAAAAAAAAAAAAGCAAGTTCCCACCCTTCCAGAAAGACATTTGGTTTTAGGCTTGTAAACATCCAGCTGAAGTTAATCAAACCTCTTGAATCCATCAAAAAGGCAGTTTAACAGTAGGAATGAATGGTCATGTTTGTGTCACAGTCCCAGCTTACTGCAGTGATTCCTCCAGAAACTCCGTGTTTCCAGCTTCCACACTTCCATTAACATACATGCATTGAAGATGGTGAATCTGCAAAACTACTGCCTATATTCTCCTCCACTTAAGAAAGCTTGGAGGGGGCACCCCCTGGATCCTTTATACCCCAGTGCTTCCAAGCAGAAGGGCTCCCTGAGTGCAGTGGTAGGATGCCTGCTCCCTGCTGGTCCAAGCATTGGTTAAAGGTTTGTGTAAAGTTTACATTGGTCTTTTTTTTTTTTTTTCACTTTTTTTTAGGTATAACATATAGTAAAGTACATATATCTCGAGGGTACCATTCAGAACGTTTACATACTCTGAACATTAAGAAAACTACCCATAGTTTTTCCTGGAGGATGTTGCCTAGAGGAGGGAGAAATTGTGTAACTTAGTGGTTAAGAGTGCACAGAATTTTAAAGCTAGATATACCAGTGTTAAACTCTTAGTACTTTCATTTACCACCTACGTGTACTTGAGCAAATGACCTAACTTCTCTGTGTCTCAATTTCATCATCAAAAATTGAGGATAAGTCTGCTACCTTACTGAAATGTGGTAAGGATTGAGGAAGACAATATATAAATAATATACTTAGCACGACATATGGCGCATACAAGCTTTCTAATGTTAATTATTGTCGTTATCTTTTTTCCAGCTCTTTACAATATTGGAGATATGGTACATGCTGCCCGGGGCAAGTGGGGAATTAAAGCAAACTGCCCTTGTATTAGTCGGCAGAACAAATCTGTGTTGAGACCTGCTGTCACCAATGGAATGTCACAGGTAAAGATGGTATGTTTGGGTATAACTGAGTGAAATGTAAGTTTTTAATGCCAGAAAATTCTCCATTTTTCACTCCATTAACCCAGGCTACTAAGGGCTTCTAAGGGAATGAGGCAGTAGAGAAGCATTTTTAGAGAGAGCCAAAAAAAAGTTACTGAGATTTTAATTCCCCCTGACTACAGTTTATTGTCATTGAATTTTTTTCAATTGAGGTATAATTAACATATAACATTATATTAGTTTCTGGTATATAACATTGTATTAATTTCTGGTGTACAGCACAACTTGATACTTGTATATATTGTTAAATGATTGCCACACCAAGTTAAGTCAGTTAACATCCCTTTCAACATCTATTCTGTTAGCAATTTTCAAATAATACAATATAGGGCCTCCCTGGTGGCGCAGCAGCTTAAGCGCTGCGAAGCTGTCCACAACCTCTGCAGCGCGGGTCTGATTCCCGGCCAGCCAGGGAGAAATCCACATGGCGTGGCAGACCTCTCCTGCCTTGCCCGCTGCTCCCCTCAGCAGTATCTTCGGCTGTTCCCCTCAGCAGTATCTTTGGTCCATCTGCCTGTTCTGCTCCCCGTTCTGTCTCTGGTGAATTCTCTCACCATCCTGCACCTCTGACCTGTACTCCAGTTCTTGTATGTATGTATAAATAAATCTCAAAAAATAAAAATAAAAGCTTCAAATATACAATACAGTATTATTCATTGATAAATAACACAAAGAGAGGCCTTGCATTTGTCAAGATTTATACCTTTAACTCTGTTTCAGTGATGAATATTAAAAGGTTACTAGGGAAAGAGGTCAGATGCACATTATAATTAATATAGATAGCTATGTGATATTCTACTTATGTAACATGATATATACCACTGCAATGCAATCCTGTTACAGTACATAAATGTATCAAAGTAACATGTACACCACAGAAAATTTTTTCAATGTTATTGGGAATACCATTGGTGTTCAGTCCTATCTGTATGCTTTGTTCCTGTCCTTGTTAGGTGCAGAGGACAGAAATAATAATATTGGCATTCTGGGCTGAGATCATTCAACCCTGAAAGCAATCCCCTGCCTCCAGAGAGGCAGTGGTTTTCTCATTCCCTGTGAGAGGTGGAGGTCATTCTGTTTTGAGAGTGACTAATATGGAAAAAAAAAAAAAAAAAAAACAGTAAAAAGCACAGCTGCACAACTAAGTGCTTACATTTGAAGGCCCTTCCAGGAACACTACTGATAACCTGGTTAGTAAGAGATGCAGGTGTTATTGCTGAGGGATCGCAAGATGTATTTTAATAGATTTGAAATTTAGAGCAAATTGTGGAAAATTCAGTAATGAATAACAAATACTTATTGTGCATTTATGTGTGCCAGACAGTATGTTAAACTCTGCATGTATTATGTAATTTAATTGTCAGAACAGTTCTATGAAAACACATTTTAGTTACCAGTTTGCCACTGCAGTTATTGAACCTTAAGCATGTGAAACTAATACTTTTACTTGCAAATCTTGTTAATTGGCATGTTAAAGAACTCAAAAAATGTATGTTAAATTGATGAAAGAATGAAATAGCAGTTGATGGGACAGTTTCAAACTGTTTTGCCAGACATACTTAGTGTCAGCAGACATTGCTATTTGTGTTTTATTTTTTCTACGCCAAGGACAGCGCTCTTAATCATGTTGGCCTTCTGTGTTTTAGCTTCCTAGCATAAACCCTAGTGCCTCTTCTGGAAATGAATCCACCTTCTCAGGCGGAGGAGGAACTGCAGGGGTAACAACTCCAGATCCCGACCACATTCCCAAAGCTGACAGCACTGACATCAGATCTGATGAGCTTCTGAAAGCAGACAATTCTGCATCAAATAGCAATAGTGAGCTAAAAGCCATCAGGCCCCCTTGCCCTGACACAGCCCCACCCTCCTCTGCCCTGCACTGGTTGGCAGATTTAGCAACTCAAAAGGCTAAAGAAGAAACAAAAGGTGAGATTATAAGACTCTGCCCTTCTTGTGGCTGGAACGCTGTTATTCTGGGATTCTTCAGTCTCTCACATAACCATCCACATTGATGAACCATGCCACTGATCATATAGAATGAGGGAATCTGTCAAATTATTTCTGCAAGTGGAGATTTTTCAAAAGACATAGGCCCACACTCTACCAGACCCCTTTAGTCAGAACTGATGCAGGATTTTGAAACAAACTTCCCAGGTGGTTGTGTTACTCAGCCAGGTTGAGGGCTAGACTTAGTTTTCAGTAGACACAAAAACCATGTTGTTTAAAAATGCAGATTTCTACGCCCCACCAGAACTAATAAACGAAAAACAGAGTAAGACCAAGAATCTCTATTTTTAAGAAGTACTCCCGCAATTCAAATGCACAAGTATTCTGGAGACACGTTTAAAGAAACACTGTCTTAGACAGTAGGGGCGAGGAAAGATGGGTGGAGACAAAAGGAGCTTTGAAATCCAGATCTGGGAAAGAGGAAGCAAAAGAGAATCTCCTTGGCCATGAGACCTCCTGTAGTCTCATCTGCTCTTCCTGGGCCCAAGTAAACCATGTGTAGCTTGGGGACAAGGGAGACCAGAGTTTTTCCTCCTCCCCACTCAGCTGATGTGTAGGAGTCAGTTGCCTGCTGGGTTTTTCTTGTCACGTCTAATGCTATTCCCTGTTATGTTCTTGCAGAAGCAGGGTCCCTGAGGTCGGTGCTCAACAAAGAGTCTCATTCACCCTTTGGGCTGGACTCATTCAACTCCACTGCAAAGGTCTCTCCGTTGACTCCAAAGCTTTTTAACAGTCTGTTACTGGGTCCCACTGCCTCCAACAACAAAACCGAAGGCTCTAGCCTTCGAGACCTCCTTCACTCCGGGCCGGGAAAGCTTCCTCAAACCCCCTTGGACACAGGCATACCCTTCCCCCCGGTCTTCTCTACATCCTCAGCAGTAAGTGTCCTTTTGTACAATTGTAGCCTTTCTGCTTTCCCATGGAAGAACTATCAGAGAGCTGATAACTGGATTAGAGAGTATATGGGGTGACTTGTGTTCTTTACGTTATCTGCCGAACAGACAAGCTCTCTAAGCTTTGGCAGTGTTTGAGAGCCTTTGAAATAGTGAACCTGGGGATTCAGTAGAGATTGAGACATTGAACAATTTCAGTCATTAACAAAAAAGAGAATTGTATTTTCTTGACAGTAACAGACCTTAAACTTTTTTATAACCTAAGCAGTGCAATCATATCTTCTTCTCTTAGCTATCTAATAGATGTCTCAAACTGAACGCATCCAAGACCACACTCCTGATCTGTCTGTAAACTGGTTCCTGCTTTAGTTTTCCTCTTGATCAGTGGCATTTCCATTCTTCTAATTGCTCAGCCAAAAATTTTAGTCATCTGGGGATTCTCATATTTCATATCAAAGCTGTCAGCAGATCCTTTTATATTCAGAGTCCACTCATTTCACATCAGTTCCACTGCTTCCTCTCAAATCTAAGCATTTCTTGTCTGAATTTTTGCAGTAAACTCTTTAGCCCCCCTTTATTTCCTCCCCTTCCACTCTACAGTCTATATTCAGTACACTCTACATTCTATTTACAGTGTAGAATGATCCTTTTAAAATGTAAGTCATGGGCCTCCCCCCAGTGGCACAGCAGTTAAGCGCTGGTTTGCGAAGCTGCCCACAGCCTCTGCAGCACCAGTTCGATCCCCGGCCACCGGGCAAGGGTCCCACATGGCACGCAGACCTCTCCTGCCGCCCGCTGCTCACCTCAGCAGTGTATTTCATCAGTCTGCCTGTTCTGTTCCCAACTCTGGCTCTGGTGAATTCTCTCACCCTCCTGCACTTCTGACTGTACCCAGTGCTTGTAAATAAATAAATAAATCTTTAAAAATAAAATAAAATAAAATGTAAGTCATATCACCCCTGCCTAAAATCCTTCAAGGGCTTCCTGTTTCTCATAATAAAAGCAGAGTCCTTGAACAGACTGTAGCACTCCGGCTCTGTATGTGTGTCTTCTCACTTCTCTCACTTCGGCTACCACTCTCCTTTCTTGTTCACTCCACTCTAGTTGCACCTCCATGAACTTATTCCTTGAACATGACCAGGCATGCTCCCTTTACATTGGTCTTTTTCCCCGTGCAACCAGATGGCTTCCTTCATTATCAACTTCCTCTCCTCCCTTCTGAAAAGTCACTGCCTCAGTAAACCTTCTCAGATTGCCCTTTTTTAAAAATTACTTAATGTATTTATTTTCTTACATCATTATTCTTTTTGTATTTGATTTCTCCCCTTAGGTGTAGTTCCTATAGTTCTCCTACCACCACATCACCCATGAATCACTGTGTTCTCTCCCCTGTTTTGATCCCTCTGCCTCCCCTTCCCCTGCTTTATACCTCAGATCTGTAGTTTGCCTAGAACATCCTTTTTAGAAGTCCATTCCACTCCCATCCTCCACTCATGCCTGCTTCTTCTATACTTACTTTTTCCATAGCTTATTACCATCTGACTTAATGTGGTTTGTTTATTGTCTCTCTTGCCTCTCCTTAAAGGTACTTTTGACTATTTTACTCACCACTATATCCCCAGTACTACCATGTTTATACTGTAGGTGTTTAATAGCATTTAATGAACCATTGAATTCACAAGGTACAAAAGTTAAAAGATAGATACGAGTTTATAATGAAACATCTCCTTCTTCCCATTGTCTCCCAGATACCTGTTCCTCTTCTGAGGGTCACCATTGTTGCATGAGTACCCTTCCAGTGATACTGTTATAAGGGTACAGTTTTTTCCCTCTCCTTTTACACAGGTGTTCTACACATTGCTTTTCTGTTTTCATTTTATATATCTATATATCTTGGAGATCATTTCAAACAAGTACATAAACATGCTTCTCATTCTGTAATTTGATGAATTGTGTGTAGTTGAGCTCTGTACAATGTGGGTTATTGGTTTCCCTTTTGGACAAGTGACTTTTAAGAAAATTAGGGCTCTGATTTATCATTACTTGCTCCTATACTCAGTTCCTTTTTTTTTTTTTTTTAATGTTCCCAGGATATTACATGATTGCACATACTCTATAGAGATAATGATTAGTGACATTCAGGCATAAGGTTATCAAGTTTCCAAAAGCCCTCTCCCTCCTTCAGTTCTGTCACTTTCATCTCTGGGCCTGAACTCACCCATCAGCTAAAACAAATGAGATATTGTCAATGGAGTAGTAGCAGGAGAAGAATTGGGCAGCAGGAGACTACTTTGAGAATATATAGTTCATCTTGGATACTCCTTATTGGGGTATATTCCCTGGTGCAAAACCAGTGCCTTGATAAGTCACTTCAATCACTTAATTGAAGTTTTCTATGCCTTGGGCATGCTGGCCAGACAATTTATTGATATAACTCTCAAAATAAACATTCTTTTTTACTAAGTTATAACGTTTTGTGATCTTTGCAGCCTATACACATATGCTTAATACAGGATCAAATATAAAGATTTTTTTTAGTTTCAAATCTCTTGAGGCAAAGGGGATTTTTCTGTACTTTACTCTCATGAATGTAAAGCAAAATATGCAGAAGAGGAAAATTTAAGTTTGTGTTTTTTTTTTAAGATATTAATAGCCTCTCCCTCTAATGATAAAAAAAAAAAAATCCAGTAACTTTTATGAAACTTAATTAGGTAGACAGAACTCCTTCTTGTGAATACAAGTGTGAGACACTTTTAATGTTCTTCTCTGGATGCCTCAGTCAAATTTACCTGATGGTTTTCTATTCACAGGGAGTGAAGAACAAGGCCAGCCTACCCAACTTCCTTGACCACATCATTGCCTCAGTGGTAGAAAATAAGAAAACCTCAGATGCTGCAAAGCGGGCCTGTAACTTGACCGATACCCAAAAAGAGGTGAAGGAGATGGTGATGGGGTTAAATGTGCTGGATCCCCATACTTCCCACTCCTGGCTTTGTGATGGAAGACTTCTGTGTCTCCATGACCCCAGCAACAAAAACAATTGGAAGATCTTCCGGGAGTGTTGGAAGCAAGGCCAGGTAAGCAGGAACAAGCAGTTCCTAGGGCCAGTTGGCTGCCTGCCTGTCTGCTTGCTTGCCTACTGTAGCACAAGCATAGATAGAGTTCTCCTAGGTCTTTTGCCAGAGAGATTTAGATAAGTAAGTTCAATATAGACAGTTTTGCTCCTTTGAGTTTTCTTAGATTTCTTTTTTTTTAACATCTTTATTTATTTATTTTTAAGATTTATTTATTTATTTATACAAGCACTGGGTACAGTCAGAAGCGCGGGAGGGTGAGAGAATTCGCCAGAGCCAGAGCTGGGAGCAGAACAGGCAGAAGGACCAAAGTACACTGCTGAGGGAAGCAGCGGGAGGCAGGAGAGGTCTGCGCGCCATGTGGGACCCTCCTCCGGTGGCCAGGGAGCAGCCGGGGATCGAACTGGCACTGCAGAGGCTGCGGGCAGCTTCGCAACCCAGCGCTCAATTGCTGCGCCACTGGGGAGGCCCTTAGATTTCTTTTTTTAAAGATTTATTTTTTTTATTTTTTTATTTATACAAGAGCTGGGGTACAGGCCAGATGCACGGGAGAGTGAGAGGATTCACCAGAGACAGAGCAGGGAACAGAACAGGCAGACTGATGAAATACACTGCTGAGGGAGCAGCGGGTGAGACAGAAGAGGTCTGCTTGCCACGTGGGTTGCTCTAAGGCCAGTGGGGATCGAACTGGCACTGCAAAGGCTGCAGACAGCTTCACAGCGCTGCGCTCAACCATCTATACCACCAGGGAGGCCCGAGTTTTCTTGGATTTTTAGATAGATTGTGAATTATTTTATTTCAGTGTTATTTAGCTCTAGCTCTATATTTTTTTTTTTTAACACTTTTTTTTTTATAGAGGCATGTTTTATTTATTTATTTGTTTGTTTGTTTATACAAGCACTGGGTACAGTTAGAAGCGCAGGAGGGTGAGAGAATTCACCAGAGCCAGAGCGGGGAGCAGAGCAGGCAGAAGGACCGAAGCACACTGCTGAGGGGAGCAGCGGGCGGCAGGAGAGGTCTGCACGCCATGTGAGACCCTCCTCCGGTGGCCGGGGAGCAGCCGGGGATCGAACCGGTGCCGCAGAGGCCGCGGGCAGCTTCGCAACCCAGCGCTCAACCGCTGCGCCACCGGGGAGGCCCTCTAGCTCTATATTCTTAAAAGGGCAGTTGAGGGGCCTCCCTGGTGGTCCAAGGGGTTAAGACGCAGCACTGTAAAGCTGTCTGCAGCCACTGCTGCACGAGTTCAATCCCTGGCCAGGGAGGTGACCCACAGGGCGCAGCAGACCTCTCCTGTCTTGCCCACTGCTCCCCTCAGCAGTGTATTTCAGTAAATCCAGCTGTTCTGCTCCCCATTCTGTCTCTGGTGAATCCTCTCATACCCCACACCTCTGGCCTGTACCCCAGTTCTTATATGCATAAATAAATAAATCTTTAAAAAAATAAAAATAAAAGGGCAGTTGAAATTACTGTTAGATGGTAATCTGGCATTGGTGACACCTTTAGAGGAAAATCCTTACATGTGATAGGGGTTGAGGTGAAGGTGGGTAGAAGTAGGTGGTACTTTCATAGGTAAATGTTTCAAGTCCACATGAGTGTGTATGGTATTGTGAAAACACTTCCTGATTTTTATTCATTTATTTTTAAAGATTTATTTATTTTTAAAGATTTATTTATTTATGCAAACAAGACCTGGGGTATAGGCCAGAGATGCAGGGGGTGAGAGGATTCACCAGAGACAGAGTAGGGAACAGAACAGACAGATTGACTGAAGTACACTGCTGAGGGGAGCAGCAGGCAAGTCAGGAGAGGTCTGCTGCGCCATGTGGGTAGCTCCCTGGCCAGTCAGGGATCAAACTCCTGCTGCAGAGGCTGCGGATAGCTTCATAGTGCTGTGCTTAACCCCTTGCGCCACCAGGGAGGCCCCTATTTATATTTTTTTAGGATTTATTTTTATTTATTATGCCTACAAGAACTGGGATATAGGCCAGAGGTGCAGGGAGCAGAGAAGATTCACCAGCAGACAGCGCGGGGATCTACTGAAATACACTGCTGAGGGCAGCAGCAGAGACAGGAAAGGTCTACTGTGCAATTATGTGCGTTAGCAGGGTATCAAACTCATGTTGCAGTGGCCGGCAATAGCTTGGTAGTGCTGAGACTTTAACCCCTAAGCCACCAGGGATTTTTATACTGTATAATCAAGTGTTTGAAGAAGAGGGAGGTTATGGAACTTTCTAGGTAGTTTTTCATTCCAGTGTGAGAAAGTAGTCTCGAAGATGCATTTGCCAGTGTTTTGTCTTCTCACTTTAAAATAGTTGTAGGGTACCTCACTGGTGTCTCCGCGCTGTCACCTCTATAACCTGAGTTCGATCCCTGGCCCCACTCCCTGAACCTCTGGCCTACCCCCCAGTTCTTCTACATAAAAGAAATAAATGAACAAACAATAAGTAAATAAATAAATAGTGGTAGGTACTAGGACAGCAGAGGTGAAGTCTATTGCATGTCCTCCCAGGGTGAGGGTCAAGTATAAATATGGAATAGAAGTCATTTCCATTTGCTTTATCTGACATGAAACCAATAAATTATGAAACTGGAAGGAATAATAAATCATCATGAAGAAGAGGCCATCCCCAGAAAACCAAAAAATAATTCCACATTGACTCTGATAATGATATATTTCTTTCCACAGCCAGTGCTGGTTTCAGGGGTACATAAAAAACTCAAGTCTGAACTCTGGAAGCCAGAAGCCTTTAGCCAGGAATTTGGAGACCAGGATGTGGACTTGGTGAACTGCAGGAACTGTGCTATAATTTCTGACGTGAAAGTTCGGGATTTCTGGGATGGCTTTGAGATTATATGCAGTAAGTAACTTGCTACCTGACTCAGTAATGGTAGACTGGGAAGTAAGCATCTCTGTACCTAGTCCTGCCCTTGGAATTATAAATTGTATCCTCTTGCAGGAGGGACATTCTGTGCCAGCCTTGTAGTTCACATGACAATTAAATGACTCCCAGAGTATGCCTGGGTTTTGAGTCTGTGATCCCACAAAGTGTGTGGAATACTTTCAGTCTGAGGAAAGGAGGTAGAATCCCTGTGAGATGGAACAATATAGAGTGTATTAAAGCAGTAGGTAAAAAAAATGAAGTCTACCTAATCCGTAATCAGAAGTTACAGTTCTGAAAATAAGAGCTTAGTTTCCTAAAATATGAAGTCACTGGGAAATTGGCAGTAGCCAGTCCAGCAGATGTTTATGGAAATGTTTTCTGTGTTACAGAACGATTAAGGTCAGAAGATGGGCAGCCAATGGTGCTCAAACTCAAAGACTGGCCGCCTGGAGAAGATTTTCGGGACATGATGCCAACAAGGTCAGTGAACTGCGGTGGGTCATCTGCAGACACTTGTGTTTTGCTGAATCCATCAGAGTAACATAGATAAGTGAACTTGGCCTGTGCTTTTTCCCCTGTAATAGCTAAGACATCTTTACTGACCTTTTGTAGGTTTGAAGATCTGATGGAGAACCTTCCTCTACCAGAATATACCAAACGAGATGGCAGGCTCAATCTGGCCTCTAGGCTTCCCAGCTACTTTGTAAGACCTGATCTGGGACCCAAGATGTACAATGCTTATGGTATGAGAGGCCATGATTGCCCCTTCTGTATACTTATTGTTCCCATTTCACCTGTAGAGGGAGATCTGTAGTCAGGGTCATGTATAAAGATGATAGTCAGCAAGTGACAGCCACTGGAGAAGTTAATAGTATCCAGGGTGGTTTTGGATATGTCTGTTTGTTAAACTGATTTGTATTACATCTACATGTGCCCAGCCCATAAACTTACATAGTTAGAAAGTTTCCTCTGAAAAATTCCATTAAAAGAGACATGATTCTTCGTTTTTAAGAGATTTCAGAAAATAACACTGAAGAGGTCTGAAAACCACAGCAACCAGATAACTCTTTATGAAGTTGCTGTAATATCTTAGATCATCAGGAAAGCCAATTTTCATTTGAATAGCACTCATGCCTGTTTCTGTTTTGCTTTTGAAGGATTTTTTAGTGGGTCAAATTGATTCTCGCTCCAAAACTAACAATAGTGTCAATGAAGCTAGAAATCAGTTTTAAAATATTAAATAAGAGAGGAGGAGAGAGTGGTTTATTAATAAACAAATACACTTCTCTTTCTCAATGTTAGTCATTTAAGAACATCTTTGAGTATGGTTTTGTTTGTAGAATCTATGTGATTTCTTCAAAATACTGACCTTCAACCATGCATGTCTCCCTTTTACCTTTAGGTTTAATAACAGCAGAAGATAGAAGAGTTGGCACAACAAATCTTCACTTAGATGTGTCTGATGCAGTTAATGTGATGGTGTATGTTGGGATCCCCATCGGGGAGGGTGCTCATGATGAAGGTATGATTTCCAGAGTCCACTGCTACAGGAGGTGAGGCTTGTCCTCAGGAGTAGAATTGGGTGTCTTCTTCCTCAGTCAGAGTGAATGGCCCTTTAAATGTCTGCTGGGCCTGATGTATAGTAGGTACCCAGTGACTATTGCTAGACAAAGGGAGATTTGACAAGGAAAGAGGTGCTGCTTGTGTATCTTAGCCAGAATCATTGTGCTTCTGGGAATGCCGCTCTTTTCAACTAAGTTATAGAGACACAAAGAGGAATGAAAAAGAAAGGGCAAACCAGTCTGCTTGGTCCATCAGCCACATCAGCTATGGTGTGAGACCGATGATAAAACTAGTTCACCTGGACAGAAAGGAAGTATAAAAGTGGTTATTCACTGCTTTTGCGCTCCCATCTCAGTATAAAAGTAATATGTGTTGGGCCTCCCTGGTGGTGCAAGGGGTTAAGCACAGCACTGTGAAGCTATCCGCAGCCTCTGCAGCATGAGTTTGATCCCCAGCCAGCCAGGGAGCTACCCACATAACGCAGCAGACCTCTCCTGTCTTGCCCACTGCTCCCCTCAGCAGTGTATTTCAGTCAGTCTGCTGGTTCTGTTTCCCACTCTGTTCTGGTGAATTCTTTCACCCCCCACACCTCTGGCCTGTACCACAGTTTTTATATGCATAAATAAATAAATCTTAAAAAAAAAAAAGTAGTGTGTTAAGTTGTAGACAACATAGAAAATTTTAAAGGGGAAAAATTAGGCACTCAAGATCTCAAGTCAGAGAAAATCAGTATCATTATTTTATTATATTTCCTACCATGCATTTGCTTTTGATTCTACGCTCCTAAGATCCTTCCATTATGCTATCTATTAAAGGATTATAGTAGACAAGGATTAGAGGCCAACTCTCTTACCTTGCCAGAAAAATTTTATACTTTGTGTCCTTATATCCACAGAATCCTACAGTTTGAGGGGTCTTAAGAAAGCAATATAGAGTTCATCTACTTGTAGCAGGAAATAACCTACAATTTAAACATAAGATCAGGCTACACTATTTGAGCACATTTTAAAAGAACACTGTACCTCAAAAAAATGCTTACAGAGGGAAGAATTAGGATCACACTTAGATCAATTTGAGTTTTGATTCCTTGATTCTACCTCGTATTGCTCCAGGGAGATAAAGAATAGAAGAGATTAAACTTGTTTGAATTGGCCATTTTCCCTCACTCAGAAGTATTGAAATAGCTGGCTGCATTGAAACATATCATTTTCTCTTTTCAGAGGTACTCAAGACAATTGATGAGGGTGATGCAGATGAGGTGACAAAGCAGAGGATTCATGATGGAAAGGAGAAGCCTGGTGCTTTGTGGCATATCTATGCAGCCAAGGACGCAGAGAAGATACGGGAGTTGCTCCGAAAGGTATGCCCTAAGTGGATCTAAGGTGCTGAGACAGAGAATCTGGGGTTTCTCACATGGAGTCCTTGGACATTAAAGGACAGTTTCCTCTTTGGTATAATACCCCAAAGGTGTGACTCCACACCTGGAGCTTGCTGAATAGAATAAATCAGAATTTGTGGCCCACCAGGGATGTTGCTACAAGTTGGGTGTGTGCTCTTAATTTATATGTATTTATTGGTTTTTCCTATCTTTGGATTCTGATCATGGCTTCAGGTTGGAGAAGAGCAAGGCCAAGAGAATCCCCCTGATCATGACCCAATTCATGACCAAAGTTGGTACCTGGACCAGACGCTCCGTAAGAGACTCTATGAGGAGTATGGTGTGCAAGGATGGGCTATCGTTCAGTTCCTGGGTGATGCCGTCTTCATACCTGCTGGAGCCCCACATCAGGTAGGTTCAAACTTGGGAGTTGGGCTCCACATTTCTCTGGGTTAATTTATTTCTGATTTTCTTTTTTTGCTTATCTGGCAATAGGCCAATCTGGGTCAGCTCAAAATGACAGCATTAGGTTAATGACTCTCAAACTATGACTTTTTTTTTCTTTTTTTTTTTTTTATTAAATAATAAATTTTATTTTTATATTCCCCCATACAACTGCACATGCCCCATTCTGACCCCAATCCCTCCCCTCCCGGCCCCCACCCCCCAAAAAGTGTCTCTGGTTCATAGTTTTTGTTGATTTTGATTTTCACTTTCTTATAGTTATTCTTTTTCCTGATCCCTTATATAAGTTTTCTAGATTCCTGCTATGAGTGAGACCATCCAGTATTTTTCTTTTTCTTTTTGGCTTATTTCGCTGAGCATGATCCCTTCCAGCACCATCCATGTTGCTGCAAATTGCATGTGTTTATCTTTTTTGAATGCTGAGTAATATTCCATGGTATATATGTACCACATCTTCTTGATCCAGCTATGACTTATTTTTTGCTTTTTAACTTTTCTTCTCTTTTTTATTTTTTTTTAAGATTTATTTATTTATGCATACAAGAACTGGGATACAGGCTAGAAGTGCAGGGAGTGATAGGATTCACCAGAGACAGAATGGGGAGCAGAACAGCCGAATTTACTGAAATACACTGCTGAGGGAGTAGCGGGAGACAGGAGAGGTCTGCTGCGCCCTGTGGGTCACCTCCCTGGCCAGGGATTGAACTTGTGCTGCAGTGACTGCCAATGGCTTCATAGTGCAGCAACTTAACCCCTTGGGCTACCAGGGAGGCGCCTCTTCTGTTTAATTTTAAATCACCATTTTAAAGAAAATGTAACAAGAGAGACTCTTAAAAGAATAAGTGAGAGTCTAAGGTTGCATGCAGGTTAATGTGGTCTTCGTGAGCTTCCCCATTGTATACTGTAGCAAAGGCCAAAAATGCAGAACGTGATGGTGCAGCCCTCTCTGCAGATACTTGTAAAGTAGATCTCACACTCAGGTGTGGCTTTATAAGCAAATGATTACACAAATAGGGGCTGTATCATTGGTTTTGACGAGTAAATAAACTTCTATTAGATGATGGAGAAGAGATTCATTCTAAAACAAAAGACAAGAAAATGACTAGGTCAGATCATGCTATAAGAAGGTGTTACTCTGGGGGAAAAAAAAAAAAAGAAGGTATTAATCTGTTCCAAAATGTCTCCAACTGGAAATGCTCAATGAAGTAAGAAATTATTGGGAAGGCAATACAGTTTGTTTTCTTAGGTGTCCTTTGTTGGAAGTATCGTTCTAAAACATTTGTTCATGTTGTTTTGACTATCCTTATGTTTTTACCACATGACAGTAAATGCTATGGGGGTTTATTTTGTTTCGTTTTTTTTGAATGAAAGTCCCAACTTAGCTACCCCTGCTACCACTTTTCATTCCCCTCATTCTGCCTTCCTCAAAGGTAGTCTGCTTTTAACAGTATTTTTCTAGACCCTTTTCTGTGCAAATATGTACCTTTTTATTTATAAATTTATATTTAGTTTTTGTACTTTTTTCCTATTGAAATTAAATACTTGTATTTCCAATTTTTTTAATAACTTCACGGAAGTTTCCATGTATTATTGAATCTCTAATGCCTGCTGCTTTCGCTCTGTCCTTTACCCTCACAGGTCCACAATCTATACAGTTGCATAAAAGTAGCAGAAGACTTTGTATCTCCAGAACATGTAAAGCACTGTTTCCGCCTGACCCAGGAATTTAGGCATCTCTCTAACACTCACACAAACCATGAGGATAAACTGCAGGTAAATAACTCCTTCACCCCCTAACCCTCACCCCCATCCCATCATTCATCTCCTACTCATCTACATACAGAGGAGAGTCATTCTGCTGAGGGTACACTCGGGGGTATATAACTATGGAAGAGGGATGACTAAGGGAACCATGTCAAGGAGGTTGGAGTCCTCCCTCCAGGAAGTTTTTTTTTTTTTTTTTTTTTTTTTTTTTTTTTTTTTTTTTTTTTTATAGAGGCATGCTTTATTTATTTGTTTGCTGGTTTGTTTGTTTGTTTTGTTTATACATGCACTGGGTACAGTCAGAAGCGCGGGAGGGTGAGAGAATTCACCAGAGCCAGAGCGGGGAGCAGAGCAGGCAGAAGGACCGAAGTACACTGCTGAGGGGAGCAGCGGGCGGCAGGAGAGGTCTGCACGCCATGTGGGACCCTCCTCTGGTGGCCGGGGAGCAGCCGGGGATCGAACCGGCGCTGCAGAGGCCGCGCGCAGTTTCGCAACCCAGCGCTCAACCGCTGCGCCACCGGGGAGGCCCTCCCTCCAGGAAGTATTTAATCATTCCTCTTCAGGTTTGCTTTAAAGAATCTTCTAACCTAATCACTTCCAGTGTGACAGTCTTCTATTTCTCTGTCACTAGGAGATACAGTGGTTTAGCGTAGTAACTGACCAGACCAGACAGACTTTCCCAGTCAGGTGGGAGAAGCACTGTGGTTTAAAAAACCAAGTGTGTGGGCCTCCCCGGTGGCGCAGTGGTTGAGCGCTGGGCTGCGAAGCTGCCCGCAGCCTCTGCAGTGCCAGTTCGATCCCCGGCTGCTCCCCGGCCACCGGAGGAGGGTCCCACATGGCCATGCGCAGACCTCTCCTGCCGCCCGCTGCTCCCCTCAGCAGTGTACTTCGGTCCTTCTGCCTGCTCTGCTCCCCGCTCTGGCTCTGGTGAATTCTCTCACCCTCCCGCGCTTCTGACTGTATCCAGTGCATGTATAAACAAAACAAACAAACAAATAAATAAATAAAATAAAAAACATGCCTCTATTAAAAATAAAATAAAATAAAATAAAATAAAATAAAATAAAATAAAAAACCAAGTGTATTTTAAACTTGGTTCTAAGAACCTTGGTTCAAAACAGCTTCTCACAGCAGATTCCTGTACAGACTCAATTTTAGAGCCCTGCTAGGGACTGTAATCTGTGTCCCTAAGAATGCATTCTCATAGGTGAGGACTGTTTTCCCCCTTGTAGGTCCAAGCCACATAATCAGATTAGGTTTTCCTCAGCTCCTGAAATGGATTGGAATGTTAAGGGCAGGATTTCATTGTTAACACACCTTGGTGCTTTAGGAGTATAAAAAGATAGAATAAGGAAGCAAGATTACCCAGGCATAACTTCAGCAACCTGAATATACTCTCTCCCAGCCTGTCACTTCTAGCATGTTTTTCCCATCGTGCCTGTGGCATGCGTGTGCATAATGAATGAGGTTAAAGATTTTTTCATGGTCAGGCCTCCCCGGTGGCGCAGCGGTTGAGCGCTGGGTTGCAAAGCTGCCCGCAGCCTCTGCAGTGCCGGTTCGATCCCCAGCTACTCTCCGGCCACTGAGGGTCCCACATGGTGCGCAGACCTCTCCTGCCGCCCGCTGCTCCCCTCAGCAGTGTACTTAGGTCCTTCTGCCTGCTCTGCTCCCTACTCTGGTTCTGGTGAATTCTCTCACCCTCCCACGCTTCTGACTGTACCCAGTGCTTGTATAAATAAATTTTAAAAATAATAATAAAAAAAAAGATTTTTTCATGGTCACTGATGAAGTCAAATCACCTTCAACCCTGAGTCTGATCTGTTTTGCTCTTCTTTTTTCAAAATTATGGAATATGTTAATCATAAAGTTCTCATACAAAGTGGCCATTACATTAATAGATAACATTGATATTACAGATATAATGCAAATATTCAGGCATCCATATTTCAGACTCCACATCCATTAGGTCTCTACTTGTGACAGACATGTCACCTTCAGCACTCCCACTGCTTCGTTTTTTTTCTGCAGTATTTTTTACCAACTAATGTACTATGTATTTTATCTGTTTCTTTCTGTTCCTACTATAATGTAAGCTTTCTAAGCTCCATAAAGGCAAGAATTTTACTGCTTTATTTACTGCTTTTCCCTAGCACAATATCTGACACAGAGTAGATACTCAGCAAAAATGTGTTGAATTAATTAAAATATTTTTGGTTAATAAAAATTTCCAGTGGAGAATAGTATGAAAAGACTTGTGCCCATCATACAGCTTTAAAAAGTATCAAGGGCCCCCCTGGTGGCTCAGGGGTTAAGTCTCATGCTATCAGTGCTATCAAGCTATCACCAGCCACTGAGGCATGAGTTCAATCCCCAGTCAGGGAGCTAACCCACATGGCGCATCAGACCTATCCTGTCTCGCCCACTGCTCCCCTCAGCAGTGTATTTCAGTACTTCTGCCTATTCTCCTCCCCACTCTGTCTCTGGTGAATCCTTTTATACACACACACACACACACACACACACTTCTGGCCTGCACCCCAGTTTTTGTATGCATAAATAAATAAAATAAAAAGAATACTACTTTCTCCCCCAGAGTTTTAAAAAATAATAATACATAAAAGCATGAAAAAGAAAAATATAAAGAAAGAAATTATCATATACGTATACAACAGTGACATTGTTGAAGCCTCCATGTACCTTTTCTCTACATTCTTGGTTAAAAAGTATCTTAACCTGTTCACTTTATTTTATTTTTTTTTTTTTTTTTTTTTTTTTTTTTTTTTTTTTAATTTTTTTTTTTTTTTTCTTTTATAGAGGCATGTTTTATTTATTTATTTGTTTGTTTGTTCGTTTGTTTCGTTTATACATGCACTGGGTACAGTCAGAAGCGCGGGAGGGTGAGAGAATTCACCAGAGCCAGAGCAGGGAGCAGAGCAGGCAGAAGGACCGAAGTACACTGCTGAGGGGAGCAGCGGGCGGCAGGAGAGGTCTGCGCACCATGTGGGACCCTCCTCTGGTGGCCGGGGAGCAGCCGGGAATCGAACCGGCGCTGCAGAGGCTGCGGGCAGCTTCGCAACCCAGCGCTCAACCACTGCGCCACCGGGGAGGCCCTGTTCACTTTATTTTAATAACTGTAATCTTCCTGCTTCACATATAATATATTGCAGTTTTTTGACAAAGTGGAAAATATATATGTGTATTTTCGCTTTGTGCATATATATATATATATACATATATGCATAAAGCGAAAACATGTCCAATAATCCTACCTGCCCACTGTTGGTTTAGTGCATTCTTGTTAGCTATAGGGCCTTAGGCAAGGTTCTTAATCATGAAACCTTGGTTTCCTCCATTTTTCATATGTAAAATGGGGGTAGTAAAAGAATCTACCTCAAAATGAAGTTCACATAAAGACCCTGGCAGTAGACCCTGGCCCAGCACTGAGATAATAGTTTAAAATATAGACCTTATGATTATGCTAAGTGAAAGATAGTTACTGAATGGGTTCGCTCACTTGTGGAACATAAATAGTCGAAGAAAACAATAGCACAACACAACAGGAAGAATTCACAGACTGTGAAAAATATGCTGGTTACCAGAGGGTATAAAGAGGGTGGGGGAAGAGAGGACAGGGGAGGGAAGGTGATGGGGTATTGACACTGGAGTTTTGATAAAGGCTGAGTGAAGCATGTACACATATGGAAGTGTAAAATTGTGCTCCCGAAAGTACTTAGTTATGTAAACAATTGGAAAACCAGTAAAATTTGTGGAAATCTATAAATTTCCAGACCTTATATTCCCCCATAATTCGTAAATCATCCTTGGGATTGATTTGGGAAGCACACATTGAAGGGTCTCCTCACTAACCATTAAGCTTGAAGTCAGAGTTTAGCATCCATTTCCGTGTGCACAATGCATGGGGCTGCCTTGTACTGACTTCTGATTGCTTTCTCCAGGTGAAGAACATCATTTATCATGCAGTGAAAGATGCTGTTGGCACACTCAAGGCTCATGAATCCAAATTGGCAAGGTCGTAGGTGTGGAAAAATTCCAAACTCCCCTGTGAAGCAGGTCTTTCACTCACAACACATACAGGGAATGGCAAGATTCTCTGCTGGAGCAGAGGCCCTCACTCGGAGCCAGTGTGGTCAGTATTACAAACTTCCAGCCACTCCTTTCTACGCTGCCTCAACACTGAAGGTTGACACAGGAAAGTCGCACTGTTCACACACACAGTTTCAGACTCCAAGCCGAGGGTGCCACATTCCCATCCTGTGGCCTTTTGGGACTCTGAATTGCTTGAACATCGCTGGGCTTTCCTGCACATTCTCTTGTCATTTGAGATTTCATGGAACCCAGGAAAGTGGGCACACCTTTCTTTTCTTTTTCTCTCGTGCCTAGTTAAGTAGGAATGTGTTTGGAGGTAGGGGGAATCACATAACTGGTACAAGTAGGGGCTCGTTGCTTAAACATGCCTGGTGGAAGCCTGACTGTGTCTCTGCACATGACCTCTGACACAGCTCATCCCAGGGGACAGGGTGAAGCCATTCCCCACAATCTCTCCCATGAACGCTGGAGTCTTAGCAGGACCCAGAGAGAACCCATTGCTTTTCCCAGGAGGCTCCAGGATTAGGAAACGTGTGTACTTAGTGAAAAATAGGTTTGTAGTGAAATAGTTACTATTTCATGAAAGTAGATATTTTTAGAATTTTTGAATACCACAGTTGTTTTCCTGGATTATGAGGAAAGGCACATTACATTTAGTCTTCCTTTCCGTAAAAAACTCTTTGAAACCAACTACTGCCCTTTATAGCACAAAATCAGCCAAAGCAGAATCCAAAAGAATTGGCTTTTTAGGATTTTTTAGTTTCTCCCCCTTCCATCTCAGTCCTATCTTGAGGGAACAGCCATCCGAGAAAGAACTTTGTCATGTCTGAACTGGGGTGTGTTCCTCGCACACACTGGTGACTCCCAGGACCGTTTTCACCCAGTACCAGCGTTCCCATGGGACTCCTCTTCCAGTTCCAAATGCAAAGGAAAGTTTGATTTCCTACGTGAGGCTTTTTGGTTCTTGGGTTTTTGTCCAGAAATATTTTCACTAAACTTTCCAACTCAGTGGAGTTTTATTAAGAATTTATTTGAAAATGATGGAACTTATTGGCCCATAGGTACATTGGGAAATGTATCTTCTTTCCAGCTGTACTGTAGTGCCCTGCAGGCTTGTTTATATGTTCACAGTTACTTTTTTTTTTTAAATAAAAGTCATTTACTGTAGAATACTTTTAATTTCACTTTCTGTATTTTAATTTTGTCGAAGGGCTGATTGGGATTTCCATGTTCTTATTAAAAATCTAACAAATCTGTTTGGAGTGGACTAAATCTTTACTGTGCTGAAAGCAAGGCCAGGTTGAGGGCAGGGTTGGAGGTGAAGGATAGTTCATTTTCTGTTCTTCGGTACATGGCTACATCCAATTTGTATTCTTTGCTTCCTGAATGTGTGTCCAGTTGGGAGAGAGACATGCTACAGTGAGGTCATTGTGGTTTGAGAGCTTGGAGGTGAGGATCGGGGCCACATGAGTTAGATGGTGGGAGGAGAGAAAGTCTTCCCATGGTGTATGCTCTGTGAACAGAGCAGGAAAGGTAGAGACCTGGCTACCCACATATGGCTACCCACACGTCCATCAGCCCACTTCAGACTTGGTGGGTGAATACCCAAATGGGATTTACTTTTGTTTACCAAGTAGCAATTAAAGTGGCTTGAGGGGTTAGGACAGTCTGTGTTTTCAATTAGAAAAGGCCCTTCAGAGGAGAGGAAGTTGTAAAGAATAGCAAGAGGGTCATCAGATGCTGCTCCCCGGAGCTTGATGGAAAACATCATCCAAAATGTTTGAGCCTGGAAATACAGTTATCAAGGCAGAAACAGACCATTGTGTGGTTCAAGGATACTGAGTTTGAAGAGGACTGGAACTCAGATACAGAGCTCTAAGTTGTCCTTTCAGCCTGTGTGGGCACAGGCTGATGCTGTGATCCTGAGGAGGATTACACCTTGACATAAAGGGCAGAAGAATCGCAGAAGCTTTGAAATGGGACAGGAAAGGAAAGCACTGCGGGGGAAAGGGTTGCAGAGGTTGGAGCTTTGTTGCTTTGGTGAAAATCAGGAGGCGGCTAGCCTACATTGTAGATATAAATGTCTTCAGAATTAGGGCACCCACTACACAGCAGTACCTGCCCATGGGGGTGGGACTGGAGCCCCTGGATCCATTTGCAACCTAGACAGCAGTCCTCTCAGCCCCTCTGAGAGGGTGTCACTCTCCTCCCCCAATGTGGGGTATCCACCTTGAGAGCACAGGACTCTGCTCCACTGCTAAACTTAGGAAGCTGCAACTACAGCTGATCAGATTGGGGGAAGGAGGTATTGGCTCCCGGCTGGAGTGACTGCTGATGTGTTCAGAAGGGGTGGGGTGAGCAGGTGCAGCTAACCTTTGATTCAGGAGTTCTTGCTGGCTTTACAAGGTCTGTGATGAGGGAGGCAGGAGGATTTAAGTCAGCAGCTGGGAAGAGTCGCCTGTTTCCTAGGTTCATATTTTAGTAGCATGACTTAGTGTTTCTGTGACCCTCAGCGAATCATCGAACCTCCCTACACTTCCCAGTCCCTTATCTTCAACATGAGGATAATTATAACCTCCGCCTTTTAGGATGGTGGGGAGGATTCACAGAAATAATGCAAGTCAAGCTGTTGGCGCAGGGCCTGGCACAAAGTAAGCACTCAGTAAGTCAGAGCTATTCTTCTTCGTGGGATGCTTAAGCCTCTCAGCCTGATGTGGGCAGGGCAGCCTGCTGGGATTCAGGGTGGAATGCCATGATGGAATCGTGAAGGCCTCTGAGCATCTCACCTCAGCTGAGAACCCAAGAAAAGTAAACCAGCCATCAGAGGAAGGCAGGGCAACGAGGGTCAAGGGCGCATGCCCGAGGAAGCCGGTGCGGGGGGCGCGCCGCCGCCGCGGCCTCCCCTTTAAGAGCCGCTGCCGCCCACGGCCCGCGGCTGCGGCAAGGACCTCCCCTTTAACGGCGGCTCCGCGCTCCGCTGCCCCCGCGGCGGCTGCTGCTGCGGCTGCTGCTGCTTCTGCGGCTCCTGCTGCCGCCGCCGCCGCTTAGCCTCCGGCAGCTGCATCCTCGGGCCGGCCGGGTCCACGCCCCACGCCCCGCCCGGCCCCGCCATGGTGTCCTGGATCATCTCTCGCCTGGTGGTGTGAGTGCGGCTGCGGCCGGGCGCGGTCGGGGCGGGAGCGGGTGCGGGGTGCGGATGGCGGGTCAGGACGGCGGGTGAGGGCTGTTAACGCCTCGATTGGCTATTCCGTGACTCCATGGGGCAGAGTCACCTAAAAGCACATCGCCTCGCCTTGGGGTCCCCAGAGGCATGGAGGTATGGGACCTGGGACTGAGGGGGGCAATATTAAAGAGGAGCCTGGCAGGCCCGGTTTTCCATCCTTTTATTTTTAATTACCTTGTTCTTCGCCCTCAACCTAGGGACTGGGCAGCTGGGCTTGATTTATGAAGGGAGGTGGCACGGCCCCTCCCCCACCTAGCAGATCAAGGCAGGAGGAGCTCCTCAGACCTGGGCCCTCATCTCCCTGGAGAGGGCGGCTAATAGAAAAGAGTGGGGCGCAAGGCAGGGCCTCGTCATTCCATAGCTTAGGGCCTACCCTGCTGCTGGCCTCCCAAAGGGCTGGTCCCCTCCTCCCTCTTCCATTGACTGTCAGGAGACTATGACTAGCACACGTGCTCTCAAGGCCACCCAGGGAGCCAGTTTGGGTCTGGCCAGTAGCATGTTTGGAGGACAAAGTGTGGGAGGTAACCCAGTAGAGGATGTGTGTGCTCAGCCTGGGACTGTGAAAGCCATGGAGGGGAAGACATTAGGTGGCCTTCGTTCCAGTGCCAGCCACTTAATGGAGCTATGTCCCTGCCTCCCCCCGGCTCTAGAAAGGAGCCCTGCTCCCACAACCCCAGACTTTGTCCTTGTGCGTTCCACCCCCCACCCCATCTCCACAGGCCAGTTTTCTGGCAGGTGCATGCAGGAGCAAGCGTGTTCACACATTGTCAACTGGCCAGGGCTCCCCGATTGGGCTCAGAGCCAACCCTGCTCCAGATCAGGACCTAGTCCCTCAGTTTCCACCATGGGGTACAGACCTCAGCATCTCCTTCCCCCCTCCACACCCCTCTTCCTATTCGCTGTTGCCATGTGCTTGTGTTTTGGTTTCCTCTACACCCATAGGAGTCCCTTTCCAGTCCCACAGCAGGGAGAATCAGAGGCCTTATACCTCCATGTGGCCTTCAGGGTGGTGGCTTCTCTCTCGTCTGGACTGAACTCCCCACAGAGCATCAGTTCTCTCATCCCTCACCTGTGTCCTATATGTGGTCTCTAACAGTATTACCGTGAGGCCCCATTCTAGCCAGGGCCTCATGGCCAGGGCAGGGCTCTCCCCTGAGCCTGGTCCCAAAAGTGTTTACTTGGGAGAACAGATTTCTTTGCCTCCTCCCAGGGCCTCCTGCCCTCTGGTCCCTTTGCTTGACAGGTGCCAAGGACCACAGTGTGCCTCTGACTGCAGGGCAGAGTGTCCCATTAGGGGCTGTCAGGTTCCCTTGCAGACCTGGCCCTACCCAGGCTGGCTCGGAGACAGGGAGGTCGAGGGTAAGGACAGATGGGTATGAATGGGCTTGGTGTCTAGAGAAGGAAAACACTGACTATGGCAGTAGCCTATTCGCTATGATGTTTGTGAGAACCAAGTATCATGGCTCAAGGGACCACACTGGGCCTTCACTGCTAGGGCTTTTGGTTCCTCAGGGGCTGAGAAAACTGAGAAGGGAGGAATGGAGAAGGGAGAAATACCTAGCTGGCTGCGGCCTCCATGTTCCATGCTGCAAGTGCCAGCGCTTTGACTGCTTTGGTCTTAACCCCTGATCTGAATTCGTCAGTCCTACTGATGTGGCACTCTGGAGTTCTCCCCTTACCTACCCAGGAATGACACAAAGCAGGGAGGGAGAGGCCACTACTCTTGGCCAAAGGGTCCAGTAACCATGCCTGCCTCCCTAGGCTCATCTTTGGCACCCTGTACCCAGCCTACTCTTCCTACAAGGCCGTGAAGACAAAAAACGTAAAGGAATATGTAAGTGTTGTACCCTTCATCTCCCACCCAGCCCGTGTGGCAGAAATAGGGGAGGACAGTGGGTGACAGTACAGATGGAGGTGACTTTGTGCCAACATCCTCATCACTAATGAGACCCTGGTTCAGAGGGGTTCTGTATCTTCCTTTCCTCTCAGCCCTGGTGTGATCCACAGGCAAAGCTGAGGTCCTGCATGTTCCTGCCCCAAAGTACCTCCAGCATAGTTGGCAAGCAGAGGTTGGGTCCTGGGTGTTCCCCCCACCCCAGACCCTGCCAAAGCTTCCCTCTGTATCCCCAGGTGAAATGGATGATGTACTGGATCGTCTTTGCCTTCTTTACCACAGCTGAGACCCTCACAGATATCGTGCTCTCCTGGTGAGGTCCTTCATCACCCCCCCGCATCCTGGGGTCTGAAGCCTCTGACTTTCTCAGCTAGCCAAACCTAAGATTGAGACCCAGGGTGGGGGTTCACTCACAGTTTCATGGGGTCCTGGATAACACCTGGTCCCACCTACCAGACTTGATGAGCAGAGTAAGAACAGATATAATGCCTACAGTTCTTTCTGGTGGCAGCCAAAGCACTACAATAGAATTCAGAAAACCTGCTTCTGCCAGATTTTCTGTGACTATGGGTGGTTTACAGCTCTCAAGGTCTCAGTTTCCCTATTTATAAAATAGACAAGGATGCAGTCTTATGAACACTGAAATGCTTGTGTTTCAAAGACTTTTTCAGGCGCTACTAGACTATATGCGGGCACTTTGAGGACAGTGAAGTTCTTCATCATCTCTCTATTCACAGCAGGAGCTCAAAAAGATTTATTGACTGAGCAAATGCCTCTTGGAAGAGCGCACTCATAGCATGGGACATCAAAAGAAGTCAGGAGAGGGAGAAGACAAAAGATTATCACAATGATCTCTGACCTTTGAGAAAACAGTTTTAGCACAAGTAGTTTAGGAAACTTCCTAAAGATCAGAAAAGAGCAATGAGTTAAAAATTGAGGGCAGTGAGTAATGATTCCTCTTGACAAAGCCCAGGAGAGAGCTTTGATGAGAGCTTGTGAGGATGTGGGACACCTGCCTGAAGGAGTTTGTGGCCCAAGAAGCAGCAATGGAGAACAATCCTAAAACAAGGGGCATTTCATGGTGGTGAGGGGGGATCCACAGTTGGATGTGCACAGCACTTAATGGCGGGGGGTGGGAATGTGAAAAGAGAAGGGGGTGAAGATGTAGGATGGGAATTAGAATGGTAGGGCACTCACCTTGGTGTTGACCTAGGATAGAGGAGTGGCTGGTCTCAAGCCAGAGTGAGAGGGCGAGGAAAGCCTCTGCTCTGAGGGTTCCCTGCTGGGGTCACTTCCCACCTGCAGTCTCAGCTGAGCCTCCCAGTCCCCCTGAGACTAGAAATGACCAGTCTCACGAGCCACATGGGGACTAGTGCAGTAACGGGTTGGGGGCCGGCCAGGGTCATGCAGGGCATCAGTGCACCACCTGACGCCCTGCCCCGGGCCTGCTGCTTGCCTCTGTCCCCCCAACAGGTTCCCTTTCTACTTTGAGCTCAAGATTGCCTTTGTGATCTGGCTGCTGTCCCCTTACACCAAGGGTTCCAGCGTGCTCTACCGCAAGTTCGTGCACCCGACCCTGTCCAACAAGGAGAAGGTTTGCCCCCTCTCTCAGCTCGATTCCCAGCCTGCTCCAGCCTGAGGCAGCCCAGTGCCTGCAACCATTTCTGGCTCTCCCCCTGGGTGCCAGAGTCTGAAGTGACTTGGCAGGGCCCTGGCCTCCTGGAGCAGGCAGTGAGTGCCCTTGTCCAGTGTGTGAACAAGGGCAGAGCAAGACTTGGCCAGCAGAGCCCACCCTTCACCTCTTCCTCCTTGCCCTCTGACCCCTCAGGAGATTGATGAGTACATCACACAGGCCAGAGACAAGAGCTACGAGACCATGATGAGGGTGGGCAAGAGGGGCCTGAACCTGGCCGCTAATGCGGCAGTCACAGCTGCAGCCAAGGTGAGATGGGGGCATGCGCAGGGTCCCACTTTATTCATCTCATCCCCCTGGCCAGATCCCTTTGCAACCTCCCTGTCTTCTGGGCTGTCTTTTGGGGGTTGAACAGCTCCAGTCCTGGTTCTGTCAGTCTCCAGCTAAGTGAGTTCCACTCACTGAGCCACAGTTCCTTATCTCTGCAAAGAGAAAGTATGACCCCACTGTCAGTGCTGTCATAGGACTGGGTAAGGACAGTGTGGAAAAGCACTGAGCCCAGAAGCTTCCCAGTGCACCATGGTGACCTCTATCTCCACCCCGCCCCTTCCTCCGGTTCTCCCGGTGCGTGGTGGTGACCCTAGGGCCAGGGGGTGCTGTCAGAGAAACTCCGAAGCTTCAGCATGCAGGACCTGACCCTGATCCGGGAC
The DNA here is from genome assembly GCF_964194135.1 of Talpa europaea. Taxonomy (NCBI): domain Eukaryota; kingdom Metazoa; phylum Chordata; class Mammalia; order Eulipotyphla; family Talpidae; genus Talpa; species Talpa europaea. Next base: position 32,087,967 of record NC_140080.1, read on the forward strand.
GAGGATGCGCTGCCCTTGCAGGGGCCTGAAGGCCGCCTCCGACCCAGCCCCAGCAGCCTGTTGGACACCATTGAGGACTTAGGTACAGACCGGGCCCAGAGCTGGGTGGGGAGACGCGCACGCAAGGAGGCCAGGTGGGAGAGTCGCCTGACCTGCTGTTGTTCGCCCAACCAGGAGATGACCCTGCCCTGAGTTTAAGGGCTAGCACAAACCAAGCAGATCCCCGGACAGAGACCCCTGAGGATGACATGGGAGACAAGGCCCCTAAGAAAGTCAAATCTATCAAAAAAGTGCCCAAAGCTGAGGTGAGAGTCACGCTGATGAGCCAGCACTTGAAATGGGGAAAGGCTTGTGGCTGAAACTGAGCCCTCTGTCTTCCTCTTTCCTCCCACAGCCTGTAGCTTCCAAGACGCTGAAGACCCGGCCCAAAAAGAAGATCTCTGGTGGAGGCGACTCAGCTTGAGGTCCCAAAACAGCCCCCTCCCAGCCTGCAGTGAGGAGGAAGCCTCTAGAAGGGCCTCAGCCCCAGCCCCTGCTCCACACTGTACCAGTAGCCCAGGTGTCTCAAGCCCCAGGGCCCCTCAAATGGCTGTTTCCAATGTCTGCCCAGACCCACTCCACTGGAAGGGCTTGGAAAAGAGAGAGGCCCTGCTGTGGGGTTGAGGGTACAGCCTGGACCAGGAACTGAGACTGAGCTTCCCAGGGGAGTGGGGGCTTCTCAGCCTGAACTGCTGTTCTCCCACTCCAGCCCCCACCCACCCAGTGCCTTGCTGAAGACCATGGCCATCCCCTTCTGTGAGGTCCTGACATGCCTCCACTGGTCTACCTGGGTTGGGGGGGCAGAGGCAGTCACCACCCAGATAGACCAGAGATGGGCCTGAAGGCATCTGGGAAAGAAGGAGCCAGTGTGGGAGGCCTCAGGGAGGCTGGGCAGGGGCTCCAGGCGGCAGCTGTGAATGGAAGACGGGCTCAGTGTGTGCTCAAGTGACCAGGACCTGGAGGCCAGAGCTGCAGCTCGGGGCATCGGGTAGGGCTGTGTGCTACATGTCCTTTTTAAACAGGCAGGGTTCTAGGGGTGTGAGTGAGAGAGAGAGAGTGTGTGTGTGTGTGTGTGTGTGCGTGTTTCTGGGTCAGTCTAGGGCTGGAGGATTTGGGATAAAGGACTTTCTCTCCAGCAATGACCTCCTCCAACCCTTCACATCACAGCCAACTGGCCCTTTTCCCCCATCTCAGCACTTCTTAAGTCTTTAGCCCATAAGTGAGTGAAGGGCCTCTCACCCTCTCTTCTTCCCTTGATCTCCTTTTACTTCATCCCATTCTTGACCAGCCGGGATCCTCCATCCCTCAGGGCCCACTGTAGAGGCCCCTGCCTAGTCGGCTCTTCTCCTTTTACAAGGGAGTCCCTCCTCCTTTCCCCCATGGTCCTCTTCCTGTACCAAGCAGACTGGGCCCCATGTGAGCAGACCCCTGTCAGAGCCCAGCCTTGGCCCCACTCCCTGCCCCAGCTTCTGCCGCGGCTTCAGTCAGGGCCAAGAGGAACATGTGAGGAAGAAAAATTCCGGAGCTGGGGGCTCCCTATTCTGTGGAAAGAGGGTGCCCTTTGGACCTTTGGCACTGGATGAGCCAATAAACCAAACTCTGGCACCTCATTTGTTTTCGTCTCTGTGCTTCATTCTTGTGCCCCAGTCCATATGTGGGAATGATCTCAAGTGAAAAACGGCCCAGCTCAGGGGAGAGGGGAGAGAAGTCAGTAAATCCCCAGGAGCTCTGATCCCCAGGTAAGAAATAGACTTGAGCTGATTTATCCTAAAAAATATTTGGGGTGAGGGGGCTTCAAGATAGAGCCACGGGGTTAGAAGAGGTTAGGGCTTAAGAAATACTAATGGGGGACTCCCTGGTGGCGCAAGGGGTTAAGCACAGCACTATGAAGCTATCCACAGACTCTGCAGCACGAGTTCGATCCCTGGCTGGCCATGGAGCTGCCCACATGGCACAGCAGACCTCTGCTGACTCACCCACTGCTGCCCTCAGCAGTGTATTCCAGTCAGTCTGTTCTGCTCCCCACTCTGTCTCTGGTGAATCCTCTCATTCCCTCACCCTCTGGCCTGTACCCCAGTTCTTGTATGCATAAATAAATCTTAAAAAAAATTCTAATGGCCCCAACCCTCAAGGGTTGTCATGTCCTTCAGAATTTCGCCCTGTGGAACTTCTGGCACCTCACAGAAAGTACTGGATGTAAGCTCTTAGAACAAAGGCCCTGATGAAGCCCCTAGGGTAGAAAGTATGGCCTAGGGGGGCTGCTGGGCAAGGCTGGAGGATCAGATGACCACAGTACCTAGAAAAGCTAAAAATGTCGGAGGAAGGGAAGAAAGTATGCAAACTGACAGGAGGCAGGTTGGAAAGGGTAGAGATGGGGAAGCCAAGACAGGAATCACCCACCAGGCTTAGATCTGACCCCAGGGACAAAGAAAGAGTGGTCATAGGAGGGAGGGGTCAATCCCTGAGTTGCTGGGCTAGGTTAGAGGAGAGAAGAGGGGAGGCTGCTGGACATGGGGTTTGAGCCCCTGGGAGGTGGAGCCCAAAACCACCAGGGTTCAAGGGCACAAGTAGCTGGGGATTAGCCCCTGAAAGGTAGAACCCCAGAGAAAGGAAAGGATGGTAAAAAAAAGGAAAAGAGGCGGGCAAAGGAAGGAGGGAGGGAGGGAGGGAAAAGGAGCAAGGGCTCAGATTTGTGGAAGGAGTGCTGCCCCTGGGTGAGCTTTCCTCCATCCCACCCAGTTGGTCAGGAGGGGGTGAGAGTAAGGACCTAGCCCCAGCCTCTGGACCCCAAGGTTGGTAAAATGCCCCTACACCACACTTTCCTCTCCCTCCCCTGGCATCCCAAGGGCACGTCCTCCTGCCACCCTTGAACCAAGCTGGCTGAGAGCTTCCTGAACTGAGGTAGCAGGGGAGGCAGGTGTGGGAGACACCCTTTTCCTCTCCCCTGGGATCCTCCACTCAGCAGCCCTCTGAAGACCTTTCCTTTCACCATTGGCCTCTGAGCAGTTTGCCACTTTCTCTCACAGAAGGGAAAGTGTTAGGGTAGAATTTAGGAGCGAGACTCCCTTGTTCTAGAAAGATCTCTAGAGAGTAGGATGCTGCAGTCTCATGAGAACAGCTACCATACCGCCAGGAAATCAGGTTAGGCCCTCCCTAACCTAAATTCCTTTTGCTGCATATCACACACACTCAAATTCAGATACACCCTCACACCCAGTGTCCAGAGGCTAAGGAGGGCACTGCCAGATCCTGCACTGCCTGGCTCTCCCTGCACATCTAAGTTCCTCCATATCAACAGGAACAGGCTCAGATTGGTCCGTTGCCATGGAAACACTCAGTCTCCAACAACTCGGCACAGGGCCTGGCCCCTGTGGTGCAGGGGAGGAGAGGAGAGATGGAGGATGACAAAAAGAATGGGCGGAAAGCCTCTGGAGTGAAGGCTGGTGGGCTGTATCTGCATCTGGTGACCCCTTGGTGTCTCATTCCCTGGGATCACCAGCCCTTTGGCGCCTGGCTCAGTAGACCTCTCTAGATGAGTGGGTTGAGGGAGATGTCAGAACAGAGGTATATGGAGAGAGTTAATGTGGAGAGTGTGTGGTCACTGCCTGGGTCCCCACAGGCATTGAGAGATAACTTTGCAGTGGGGGCTGAGGTCTAGGCCTATGTCCCACGCCCAGACCATCTTGGGAACATTGAGCTTCAGGGCTGAGGCTATCCTAGCCAAGGACCTGGGGCCTGAATCTGCTTCATCGGTCTCCCCCTGCCTTTCTTATGGGTGCCCCCACCTGGAGAAGCTGCTTAAAATGGGATTTCCAGGTCTTGATGTCAGGAAAGTCAGCAGCTCCAGTCTGTGCTAGTTCTTTGATCAAGAGAGCTGAGCCCAACCCTGTTCAACCTGAAAGAAAGGAGGGTGGGCAGAGGAGGGAGGGGCTCTGGGAGCTCTAGGCTGTGGTCCCTGAATGTGTGTGGCATCCAGGATAATAGGACGAGACTGTCTCCAGGTCAAGAGCTCCTGCTGGCTTACCCGCTGCATTAAATTTCAGCTACAACGTGATCATCTTCCTCCAGAACTCCCCCCAGTTTCTACCTCACTGAGCTGATCGAGTCTGCTTGGAGGAGGAGGGTCCCTCAAGTCTTAAGAGCTGTTTGGGTCTTGCCTGAGAGCCTGTTGCATAGATAGGCCCTGTGGCTAGAGGCAGGCATGGGTGGGAGGAATGCCTGCAAAAAGGAAAAAGTCCACTAGGTGGCGCAGCTCCCTTCCAGTGTGGGATTCCCCTGCCTTGGCAGGGGACTTTCCTCCAGTCAGCCGGCTTAAGATTTGGTGAGCAGGTGCCTCATGCTCCACTCTCTGGAGTAGGAGAGGCTGGACACGCACAAAGAAAACATTCTTTCAGGTGGACAGGATAGTTGTGGGTGCTGGAGCAATCTTCCTAAGCTCACACCTCCCTCCCCTTCTTCACAAGGGAGGGTCAGACCCAGGGAGCAGGCACTTTCTTTGGGTGAGCAGGAAAGTTGCCAGGCTGACCTTGGGAGGCCCTGCAGCCCAAGGGAACTAAGGTGAGCCAATCTGAAAAGGCATCAAGAGAAGCAGCTGGAGAGGTACCCAAGAGGCTGCAAGGGGGAGGAAATTTGGGAGGGGCAGCTGGGCGGGATGGAGGAAAGCTCACCCAGCTGTAGCACTCCCTGCATAAGAGCATAAGGACTCGCTAAAAGTCATGGTGGCAGTCCCAGGTGTCTCTGTCTCCTACTCCTTCCCTTATTTTCATCTGGGGTACAGTAAGGTGGAAAGAGCAAACAAGTCCCCCCACCCTTGAATCCCAGGGTAATTTTGCAGGAGTCAGGGATGGGGCTCTTCAGTGATCCACCTTTCTCTGACCTCTCTCCCAAACTGACCCCACCAGCCCTGCATCCCTAATGAATTACCCTCTCCTTTTGTCCCAGCCAGATGAGTGATCAATAAATAATGCTGCTGAAATATTGATGGTGAGTTTTACACCAGCATCCCTTAGCTGTGCCTGTCATTGGGGAACCCGAGAGCTGACAGAAATGCATCCCCCCACCCCTGGGATCTCATTCCTGTCTCTGCCAACAGAGGGTCTTTCTTTGCCAAGATTTTGACCCGTTCCATCTCAGCCAGAACCATGATTCATTCCCATTAGTAAGAGCGGAAAGGTCCCCCAGAGAGCAACTTCGAGGATGGGGAAGGGTTAACCAAGCAGAGACCCTTGCAGATACCTCTGTCTCCCATGAGACGATGGAGATCCCATTTCTTCTGTTCCATGTTCATATTGGACCTGGCACGTCCAGCTTTCTGAGTAGCAGCTCAGGAGACCCACAGCTTCCCCACACGTAGCAACTGGACTCTTTAGAGCCTGAGCAGAAGGGATTCAGGGGTTCACGGACGCCTCTGGCCAGGTCACTCTTACCTGTTTTTGTTCTCCTTGGAAGAAGAAGAGGAGAGGAAAGGAGGAGGAGGTAAAGCTCTTGAGCCCAGCTCACCCAGGGCCAGCTCCCTTTTTGGGGAATGACAGGTACATGCCAGTCTGTAGATGCAGACTTAGGGCCTTCCTTAAAAAAAAAAAAAATTATTTATTTATGCATATAAGAACTGGGATATAGGCCAGAGGTGTGGGGTATGAGGTGGTGAGAGGACTCACCAGAGACAGAGTGGGGAACAGAACAGATAGATGGACTGAAATACACTGCTGAGGGGAGCAGGTGAGACAGGAGAGGTCTGCTGCACCATGTGGGTAGCTCCCTAGCAGGCTGGAGATCAAACTCATGCTGCGAGGCTGCAGATAGCTTCACAGTGCTGTGCTTAACCCTTTGCACCACCAGGGAGGCCCAGACTTAGGGCCTTCCACCTAAGTACTCTTCTCCTGCCTTACCTGGTCAGCTGCTGCATGCTCTTCAGTCTCAGCTTAGGTGAGATTCCCTCATGTCACCCTCTTCAGGTCCCTGTGGCATCGTGCTCTTGCTCCCTGATAGCATACATCACCCTGTTTCCCCCCAGGGTCATTGGCATGGGTGCTGTGTGTAGTGACTCAGTTTCCTCAGCTTCTACTATGGGGCCTGGTATACAATAAGCACTCAGTATATTTTTGTGGAAAGTTCAAACAATGTCCCTATAGCACTCCTGGAAAAACACCAATCTTTAAACCTCAGTGTCTCTCTGCTGAGCTGTGTGCCTGCACCTGAGGACGGGTGCCTGCGTTGAACAGCAGCTGCCCACATCAGCTTCTCTCGCTCTGATTCCCCTGCATGTGCTCATGCTCACTTGCTCTCCTTTTCTCTCCCTCACACACACAGATGGGAGTCAGCTTTGCAGCCACATTCAGTTCTCACTTTAATTCAAAAGCTAAATTGGGAAGAGGAGCAGCTTCACACTCCCAATTTAGCCTGGGAGAGAAAAAGGGAGACAGCCTGGATGTTGCCAGGGAAAGGAGAAAGTTGGGTCTGGGGTGGGGAATGGTGGCAAATACACCCAGAGCCCAAGGGAAGACAACCAAGCCCCCGCCACTCATCTCCTAAAAATAAATCACCCAGAGCTATGACCCCAGGGTGACTCCTACAAAGCTTTTTTCTATACCTAGAGCAGGGGTTCCAGGCATTACCCCAATCTAGAAGGGAGTGAGGTAAGGAGGCAGTCTCTGGTTATTACAACTGTCCAAAAAATGAGATGCTGCTGTTTTGGTCACTGATAAAAGGAAGCTAGTAAGTTCTTCTTAAATCTAACATTAATCCCTTTGTGAGAGCTGAGATGGATGATGAATAAAAACAGCTATTTGCCCACTACTATTCATAGCAACATTATTCACAATAGGCAAAATGTGGAAACAACCAAAAGCTCCTCAGCTGATAAACAGAATGTGGACTATACATACAGTGGAATATTATTAAGTCTTGAAAAGGAACAGAGTTCAGACACATGCTACAACAGAGATGAATCTTGAAAAACTGATGCAAAGTGAAAGCAGCCAGTCACAAAATTACAAACATTGTGATTCCACTTAGATGAGGTGCCTAGAATAAGCAAAAGCTATAGTAGAGGTTACCAGGGACCAGAGGGGTGAGAACAGGATAAGGAATTATTGTGTTATGGATACAGAGAGTCTGTTGAGGTGATGAAAAAGTTCTAGAGGGGGGATGGTGGTGATGGTTGCACAGCACTTAATGCTACTGAATTGTACACTTAAAATGGTTAAAATGGTAACATTTATGTTAAGTACATTTACCACAATAACTTTTTTAAAAAGACACTGAGTCCAAAGTCAGCAAGATACGTCATCCTGCCATAACTGTGCTCTCCACAGCTCAGCCAGAAGGTAAGGGGTCCCGTAAATTGAAAACATCTTCCCAGCTGATAGGAGCAGAAGTGCTGCTTCTACCTGGAGTAAATCCAAGACCACCACCCTTGCCGCTCCCCCCCACCAAGGTTGCTACCAGGGATCAGAGCTGACCTGTCCTCCCTCTGAGCCCCTTTGTGAGGGTGCTATTCTGGATGAACGCTCTCTCTCCAGTTCTGGGAACCAGCTTCCTCTCAGACACCCATTCAACTTTTCCCAAAAACAGGGTTCACAGATGGGTGGCACGGACAAGGGGATGGTTGAAGGAGCAAAAAACAAACAAACAAAAACACCCTGTTGCCACTGTTCCTTGGGAAATGGATGTCCCTTTGGGCTGAGCTACATGTCAGTAAATTTGGAGGTGAGTTTTTCTTGCTCTCTGCTTCTGACTGGGAGTCCCCAGGGAGAGCAGGTGCTCAATCTAATTAGACTTCACTCCCTTTTCTGGACTCTTGCATGATTTCCCAAATAGTCTCATCACCAACCCTTCCCCACCCAACCTCCTGCCATTATTTATAAATGGCCAGTTGACTCTGCCTGCCTGGGAAGCAACAGCTGGCTTAGGGGCTCCCAATCACTGTGCCCCCACCCCTCGATAGCAGGTATCACACTGTTGTGATTGTTTGTTGACTTATCGGTTTCCCCCACCAGTCTGTGATCTGCAGGAGAGCACCCTCCTACTTGTCTTGGTGTCTTTAAAGCCTAGAGAGTTACTGTTTGACAATTGTTGAATGAATGAACTGAAATGATCTATTCACAGCTCTATCACCCCCATCCATTTTGACTCAAGAGCCCCTTCAGGGTGAAAGTTCTGTCCTCTTCCTTCTGGGACCCCAAAGAACAGAACCAGAGGGTTCTGAAGCCAGATTGTCTGGATTGGAATCCTGGGCTTGCTATTTCCTCATCAATTGGGGGTGGAGGAGTGGGGGTATGGGGAAGGGGAGCGAGAATGGTAGCTACTTCCTAAGGCATTGTGAAGACAAATGCCTGTCAAGTGTTTAACACAGAGCGTGTCAGGTCAAAATGTGTCTTGGGGTTGCTAGGCACAGGGTCAGAGGTAGTGAAGGCACCTAGAGGTGAAGGAAAATCAGAGGAAACAAACATCATGGATATTATTGTTCTTGCTTGCTGCCTCCTGGTGTGTGGGTGTGGTGGAGAGGCCAGTGCCAGAGTGGGGTAACCCCAAGGGCTGTCTGTTGCCTCCCTCCCCCTCCCTCTCCCCCTCAGGTCTGCAGAGCCCCAGCTCACCCACCATGAAGCTGAGCAGCCCCAGCGCTGGGCGGTGGTGAGGGGCCAGAAATAACCGCCGTTGCTATTCCTGCCTTTCTGGGCTGGATGAGAACGCTGCCTTTCTAATCTAAACGCTGCTCTAGACTTCCTGCACATCAGTGGGCTCTTATGTAACACTCCCCTCCCTCTGCCTGCCCAACGAGCTTCCAGAGATTTCTGCAGCCTGTTTTGCCGCACTCTTAGCTGGGGGTGGGAGGAGCAAAGAAGTCACCAGCTACAGGCTGGACTGTCCTCTGACCCTGCCATCCAGCCAACCCTGGGCCCTAGGAGAGGGGCTGCCCAGCCCAGGGCAGAGAGACTGATGTCCAAGGGCAGTGTCCTTTTGCATATGCAGGACATTCTGGGGCAGAGAGGATCCAGAGAGCCCTACCTAAGTGTTCACCTCCATCCACCTAGGCCCTTTTCTCTTAACATGTCCTCAATGCCAGCTCCGAGGTTGTTTCACCTCCACGGTGTCTTCTACTTCAGGTCTAATCTAACTCCAGTGCAGGACCTTTCAGGTTGACCCATCCCAGCCCTCAATTCTCTTAACCCTTCACCCCAACCTTGGCTAAATCCTCCTTAGGCAGCCCCTGAATCCAGAACATGCCAGGCACCCTCTTCAGAGCCCAAGCAATACCCTCTGCTTGAGCCTCAGCCTCAGCATCACTGTGCGTGGGCCCTTCTCCAAACTTGCCCTGCTCCAGCTATCAAAGGACTCAGGGTTCTCCTCTGCCACCCAGTTTCCCCAACTATAACTGCATAGAGGCCTCACACTCCAACATTTTGGGGTGATGCATCTCCCCTGTTTATCTCCATGTCTTATTTCTCCCACCCTCTCAGTGCACCTCTGCCTCCCCCATACCTGGCCTCTTCAGATTTCTTCTCATCCTTTAAGACCCTCCCTGGGATGGGAGCAGAGCTGCTCAAGGCTCACTGAAGGCCAGCCCCTCTGTTTCCGGCAGAGCCCATCAGCCGTTGGAAAGTGTGACAGACAACCCAGACTGAACCCGAGAGTCACTTCCTGAGCCCCAAGTTGGCCGCAGCTGTGACAAACCACGATCTGAGATGCACTTGTGGGTGCTGACGTGGCCCCGGGGCTGAGGAAGAGGAAGCAGCAATGGAAAAAGGGACTTGTTTTCCCTTGAGAGCTGTAGCCTGCTCAGCCCTCTGTTGGGTGTCTGATACTCAATGGTTCCCACAGGTTTTCTCCTGGAGCTTCAGCTGCCAAGGCCAAGCTCAGGTCTCACTCACCTCTGCCTCCTCCTCCTCTCTCTTTCACCTGGAACATCTAAGTACAGACCTGCTGATCCTCTGTAGGCCTCTCTTCCAGGGCTTCTGATACCAGTTGTCAAGCAGGCAAGATCTAAGAGTCTCAAATTCAACCCTGAGCACCCATGAGGCCCGGTAGGCACCCAGGCCAGGTGCAGGGGGGCAGAGCCTTCCTTACTCACCCCCTGCTTGCTTCCTTTAGTCCTTAGGCCCATCTGGATTGTTGGTCACAAGTTGGTTGCTCACAAACCCAAACTAAAATGTGACTCCTTGAGGAAGGACATTTCTTTCTTTTTTTTCCTTGTACATTTTGAAAGGACAGGTTTATTAGGAAAAGGAGAAAGAGGAGAAGGTCAATTTTTCTTTACCATGTTCCCCTGGTCACAGCAAAGAGAGGTATGCCATTGGCCAAAAGACAATCCATCATAGATGGATTAACTCAGATGCCCAGCCCTGTTGCTGAGAACTCAGGACAGCAGCAAAACCTTTCCAGGGCCTGCCTTCTCACTAGTTACCCCACTATCACGAGAAGGCTAAGGCCTGTCAGCCTGTGGGGGAATTTGAGCTCACCTCCCCTCACCATTGCTGGGCAGAAGCTGCTTTCCATGGGTGTATACCTTGGAGACAGGTTGGGGTTGAAAAAGCCACCCACTCATCTATGTGATCTATAGCAGTTAGAACAAAGGAGGTGCCCTTGAAGGGATACAGTTCAGCCCTAAACATTTCACTACCTACCCCTTAGCCTGAAGCCCTAAATTGACCAAGGCCAAGGCTTTCCTGTGTCCTTTGCCTAGAATGCTCTCCTTACCTCTCTTTCTACAGTGGGTTTCCATTCATACTCTATACCTCTGCATAATGCATCTCATCTGAGATGCCTTCTCTTGCTGGTCCAGTATGTTACACCTACTATAATCCAAAGTTATACTTTTTTTAAAAAAGATTTATTTATTTATTTATGCATACAAGATCTGGGGTACAGGCCAGAGGTGTGGGGGGTGAGAGGATTCACCAGAGACAGAGTGGGGAACAGCACAGGCAGATTGTCTGAAGTACACTGCTGAGGGGAGCAGCGGGAGAGTCAGGAGAGGTCTGCTTTGCCATGTGCGTTGCTCCCTGGCTGGCCAGGAATCGAACTCAAGTGCTGCAGTGGCTGTGGATTGCTTCATAGGTTGCGCCTTAACCCTTGCACCACCAGGGAGGCCCTATACTTTTTGTTTATATGGTTTTTTAGTTCTGTCTATCCCACTAAATGGTAGTTTCCAGGAGAGAAAAACTACATTTGCCTTCTTCATTGTGGAGTCTAGGCGGCTCCCAGGGACAGAACAAATATCCTACGACAAAGTACTGCTCAGTCCTGGCATTCCCAAACTCAGGAACATTGTGATTCAGTTGGTCTAGAATATATCCTTTTGATTTCATCGCTCCATGGGTGATTCTGCTCAGTCAATGTTGAAAAATTCTGCTGTTAGAATTTTTCAGCAAGGAGATTCAGATTAGTTCTTCTGGTCAGTGTCCCTTGTGTTTAAATTTGAATGTTTTTCCCTTTCTGTACAACTTTTCAGACAAGGGTCACTGGGGTTTGCCTGGAGGCTGAGGATGGGTGGGTAGTTTTACGGGTGACCTTGTGGGTCAAAAGCCCCTGAAAATAACACTAGCAACTGCTTATTGACTGCCAGCTGCAAGGCAGGCACTGCGCTTTGGGACTTCACAGATGGCAGTTCATGTAAATTTTAGTCATCACAACAATCCCTCCATGTGGGTATCATATTAGCCAGATTTTACAATTTTAAAAAGTGAGCTACAAAAAGCCTGGCCAAAGCGTCTCACCAGGGAGTAGCAAAATGGGTGTTAAGGTACCAAGACCACCCCACCCTTGCCTTTCTGCCCAGCAGGCCTCTCAGTGGCCGTCATTCAAGTCCCTAATGACAATGGGAATGGGCCCCTCTGCTGGCTGCAGCCACGTGAGATGGGGAGCTCACACCTAGAGCACGGAAGCCCTGGTTCATTGCTGGATTCATTAACTGGATTTATAAGTGTGTGTTGGGGGGTACAAAAGGATGAAGGCTGAGAGAGTTAGCCCCCTCCTCAAGGCCCCTGATCCTGATCTCCTGAGGTTATTTGGGTTCACGGAGAGCCTGATCCTCCCAGCATTGACAGCACCCTCCTTCCACACACACATTCTGCTTTCTTTTGCAATTCAGAAGAACAGCACCTCCCCTACATTCAGATCTAGATAGCGCAGAAGCCTTCCTTTCCCGGAATCCCTATTTTCTTTGGGGTGCGCATTTAACTGCGGGGAGACCCTACAGGGAGGGCTTCCCCGTCTGCATGCTGCTCCCGGGAGACCTGCGGGAATCTTCCCTTCTCTTTCCCTCCCCCCCCCCCCCCCACACTAGGCCTGGCTCGGGGAGGGGAGTGTTATCCCGCCCGGAGTCTGGGCGCCTCGGCGGTGGCGGCTCCCCAGGGACTGCAGGGAGAGCCCAGACTGCGGCGCCTGCTCAGTTCGCGCTCACTGCGTCTAAGGCTCCCGGGGCCTGGCTCAGCGCCCAGCACAGGAGCCAGGAGGGGGGGCAAGGAGGCTGTGGAAGAGCCCACTCGGCCTGGGGCCGGGAACATTTAGCTGGAGAGGGGACCTCCAGGGGGCAGCACCAAGCAGCCAAGCAGGTCCTCTTTGCGCCAAGCCTGGGGTCCCCAGACAGCCCACAGGAAAGTCCTCTCCACATTCCCGCATTGCCCGCCCTCTCTCCACCTGTTCTGGATGAAGGTGGGAAAGTCTCCCACCACCACCAGCTCATGGAAACAGGACGCAGGTCTCCCAGGGCCATCAGATTTCCTCACCCGGGGAACGGCCTTTCCCTTTTGGATGGCGCAGAGGGATCCCCAGGCCTCCGCAGCCCCATTCCATTACCAGGTGGAGAAGAAGGAGGTGGCCCACGGCAACGCACTGAGGCCCAAGAACCATCTGGTTCTTCTTTCCTAGCCTCAGTTTCCCCGGTGACACCTGGAAAGGCGCCGTGTCATTGGCCAGGGCCCCGCCTCCCTGGGCGGCCTCTGCCCAGGCCAACCCAGCCGCTCCTCCCCCTCGATCCCACGGTCCCAGAGGTGGGCGGGCGGGCTCTGGATGACAGCGGCGGATCCCCGGCCCGACGCCCTCGCCCCCGCCCTGGTCTCGGGCTTCCCCAGCCCAGTCCCCGCCGGGGAGCCGCCAGCCCCGCGGTGCGCCTGGAGCCCCGAGCCCTCCCCGCCTGGGTGTCCCCCGCTCCTGCGCTCGTTCGGGCTCTCGGCTCCGAACCAAGGAGGGAGGGAGCCAGGGAGCAGCAGGCAGCGACCCGGAAACGCCATATAAGGAGCAGGAAGGATCCCCCGCCGGAACAGTCCTTATTTGGGCAGCGCCTTATATGGCGCGGCCAGATATGGCCCGGCTGCTTCCGGCTCCGGGAGGAGGGGAGGAGGCGGAGGGAAGGGGCGGGGGCAGAACTGGGAACTCCGGAGCTGCACGAGTCCCGGAGTCCCCGGCTGCGGCTTGAGCCCTGCGCTGCCTCGCGGCCTGGGCGCCCGGGGCGCGGGACCTGGCTCTGGGCCTGGGGTGCGGGATGGCGGTGCCCACCGCTCTGGGCGAGGGGGCTTCACGTCACTCCGGGTCCTCCCGGCCGGTCTTGCCATATTAGGGCTTCCTGTTTCCCATATATGGCCATGTACGTCACGACGGGGGCGGGGCCGTGCCGCTCCAGACCCTTCAAATAGAGGCGGATCCGGGGAGTCGCGAGAGATCCCAGCGCGCAGAACTTGGGGAGCCGCCGCCGCCGCCGCCAGCCGCCGCCGCCAGCTTCCGCCGCCGCAGGACCGGCCCCTGCCCCAGCCTCCCGAGCAGCGCCGCGTCCACGCCGGCCGGCGGCCGGGGCGAGCCTGGGGAGCCCACCTGCGCTCTCCACAGTGTGCCCCGCGCCCCGCATGTGACCCGGCCAGATCCCCGAGAGTGTGTCCCCTGCAGCTCTGACCCCGGGCTGCGCCCGCCCGCCCCAGTACCAGCTCTCCAGCCCGCCGGTCCGGGATGGCCGCAGCCAAGGCCGAGATGCAGTTGATGTCCCCGCTGCAGATCTCCGACCCGTTCGGCTCTTTTCCTCACTCGCCCACCATGGACAACTACCCTAAGCTGGAGGAGATGATGCTGCTGAGCAACGGGGCTCCCCAGTTCCTGGGAGCCACCGGGGCGCCGGAGGGCAGCGGCGGTAACAGCAGCAGCAGCGCGGGCAGTGGAGGTGCAGGGGGCGGCAGCAGCAGCAGCAGCAGCAGCAGCAGCGCCTTTAACCCTCAGGGGGAGGCAGGCGAGCAGCCCTACGAGCACTTGACCGCAGGTAAGCAGTGGCCTACGCCGAGGATTAGCCCTTCGCCACCATCCTGGCGTCCAGTTTTTTTCTCCAGCGCCTTTGCAGCGCCCCTTTCACCGCAACCGCACTCCTGGACCTCAGGGGTGCAAGTGGGGTTTCCCTTCCAGTCCTCGCACCCTCAGGGTCATGTGTTAGACGGATGCCTGGGAACGTCCGTCCCCACCCCCACCCTCCCTGTCCCTAGCGGTGCGCAGAGGAGCGAGCTTTGTTTTGGATGGAGAGCTGTGGGGCTGCGTGGGTGGGTGGAGGGGGGGGTTGTTTTGATAAGCTGGGCTGCGCCCCCACCTCCCTCCCGGGAAAGGCTTGCCTTGTCTGCTGCCTGTCCCCAAGGAAGGACTGTGATCCCTGGCCAGGGATGTCCCCGTAGTCTGGATTAGGGGGGCGCGCACTATCTGTAGCCCTTGGTTGCTGGCGGGAATCCCTTGCCCGCGCAGCTGCTGCTGCGGAGCTTTGGGAGCTGCAATGGAGGGGGATTCTCCGTATTTGCGTCAATTGTTATTGAAATGGGCTCTGCCGTTGGAGCGGGTCCAGGAACATTGCAATCTGCTGCTATCAATTATTAACCAGCTCGGGAGTCAATGGTAGCTGGCCCGACCTCTTGCCAGGCAGCTCTCGTCCTCCTCACCCTCCAGTGATTGCTCTCCAGTAACCATGTCTCCCCCCTCTCTCTCCTGCCAGAGTCTTTTCCTGACATCTCTCTGAATAATGAGAAGGTTCTGGTGGAGACAAGTTACTCCAGCCAAACCACTCGACTGCCCCCCATCACCTACACTGGCCGTTTCTCTCTGGAACCTGCACCCAACAGTGGCAATACCTTGTGGCCTGAGCCCCTCTTCAGCCTGGTCAGCGGCCTCGTGAGCATGACCAACCCACCTGCCACCTCATCCTCAGCGCCTTCTCCAGCGGCCTCTTCATCCTCTGCCTCCCAGAGCCCACCCCTGAGCTGTGCAGTTCAGCCTAATGACAGCAGCCCCATTTACTCAGCGGCGCCCACCTTCCCCACGCCTAACACTGACATCTTCCCTGAGCCACAAAGCCAGGCCTTTCCTGGTTCAGCAGGCACTGGCCTCCAGTACCCGCCTCCTGCCTACCCTACTGTCAAGGGTGGCTTCCAGGTCCCCATGATCCCTGACTACCTGTTTCCACAACAGCAGGGGGACCTGAGCCTGGGCACCCCCGACCAGAAACCCTTCCAGGGCCTGGAGAGCCGTACCCAGCAACCTTCGCTCACGCCACTCTCTACCATCAAGGCCTTTGCCACACAATCGGGCTCTCAGGACCTGAAAGCTCTCAACACCACCTACCAGTCCCAGCTGATCAAACCCAGCCGCATGCGAAAGTACCCCAACAGGCCCAGCAAGACACCCCCTCACGAACGCCCCTATGCCTGCCCAGTGGAGTCCTGTGACCGCCGCTTCTCCCGTTCAGATGAACTCACCCGCCACATTCGCATCCATACCGGCCAGAAGCCCTTTCAGTGTCGCATCTGCATGCGCAACTTCAGCCGCAGTGACCACCTCACCACCCACATCCGCACCCACACAGGCGAGAAGCCCTTCGCCTGTGACATCTGTGGGAGAAAGTTTGCCAGGAGCGATGAACGCAAGAGGCATACCAAGATCCACTTGCGACAGAAGGACAAAAAGGCAGACAAAGGTGTTGTGTCCTCTTCGGCCACCTCGTCCCTATCTTCCTACCCGTCTCCGGTGGCTACCTCCTATCCCTCCCCAGTCACTACCTCTTATCCGTCCCCAGCCACCACCTCATACCCCTCCCCTGTGCCCACCTCCTACTCCTCTCCTGGCTCCTCGACCTACCCGTCCCCTGTGCACAGTGGCTTCCCGTCACCCTCGGTGGCCACCACATACTCCTCAGTTCCTCCTGCTTTCCCAGCCCAAGTCAGCAGCTTCCCATCCTCAGCTGTCACCAACTCCTTCAGCGTCTCCACAGGGCTTTCGGACATGGCAACAACCTTTTCTCCCAGGACAATTGAAATTTGCTAAAGGGGAAAAGGGAAATGAGGAGAGAAAACACAGAGACTTAAAAGGACAGGAGGAGGAGAAGGTCATAGGAGGGGGAGCCTCTTAGGTCAAATGGAGGTTCCCAGAGCCAAATCCTCCCCCTCTACTGGACCCTAGGGTCAGAGTGGAAGGTCTGTTGGCCAACAATTCTTCCTGTCCACTTCCCCTTCCTCCCCAGTTCCTACTTCCTTTGAATTCAGCTGCCTGAAACAGCCATGTCCAAGTTCTTCACTTCTATCCAAAGAACTTGATTTGCATGGATTTTGGATATATCTTTTCAGTATCATCTCCATCATATGCCTGACCCCTTGCTCCCTTCAATGCTAGAAAATTGAGTTGGCAAAATGGGGTCTGGGCCCCTCAGAGCCCAATTCTGTACCCTTGTACAGTGTCTGTGCCATGGATTTCATTTTTCTTGGGGTACTCTTGATGTGAAGATAATTTGCATATTCTATTATATTATTTGGAGTTAGATTCTCACTTTGGGGAAAAAAAAAGAAAAGCCAAGCAAACCAATGGTGATCCTTTCTTTTGTGAAGATGCTGTGACAATTAAGTTTTAAGCTTTTTTTGAAACAGCAGTATTCGGTATTAATCAGAGCATGTGTCAGAGTGATGTTCCGTTAACCTTTTTGTAAATACTGCCCGACTGTACTCTCACATGTGGCAAAATATGGTTTGGTTTTTTCTCCTTTTTTTTTTTTGAAAGTGTTATTTTTTTTTTGTCCTTTTGGTTTAAAAAGTTTCACGTCTTGGTGCCTTTTGTGTGATACGCCTTGCTGATGGCTTGACATGTGCAATTGTGAGGGAAGTGCTCCCCTCTAGCCTTAAGGGGGGCAGGGAGTGATGATTTGGGGGGAGGCTTTGGGAGCAAAATAAGAAAGAGGGCTGAACTCAACTGCGGTTCTCCAGAATGTAAGAAAAAAAAATCTAAAAATTTGAAATCTCAGAAGTATATTTTTTTAACTGAAAATGTAAATTTATAAATATATTCAGGAGTTGGAATGTTGTAGTTACCTACTGAGTAGGCGGCGATTTTTGTATGTTATGAACATGCTGTTCATTATTTTGTGGTTTTATTTTACTTTGTACTTGTGTTTGCTTAAACAAAGTGACTGTTTGGCTTATAAACACATTGAATGCGCTTTATTGCCCATGGGATATGTGGTGTATATCCTTCAGCAAAATTAAAAGGAAAATAAAATAGCTGTGGTTGGGTGTGTGTTTCCTGGGCTGGGGACGGACTCTGTATTATTCCCTATGGAGGGGCTTGAGGGGGCCTTTCATAGGAGCCTTCCCACTGTATGTCAGTGGGGTGAGTGAGTTTGTTGTAAGGACTGGGTAGGGGTTTTCTTAATACTGGGTCTGTTCTTGCCCATTCTGATAGACTGTGGTTGTAGTTACTTAAAGCTCAAGGAGGCCAGAGGGAGGGATGGACATGTGTGGTCACAGATAGTGCTATTTGCCTGGCCCCAAATGTTTGACCAGCCCTGCCCCCATCTTTACCCAGGGTTGGGAAAAATCTGTGTTTTTGGTAATCCCTTGGTGAATAGGGGTGGACAGATAAGGGAGACAGTAACAAATCTAGGGCTGACTCAGCCTCTCCCGTCCATCCTCCATGCCCCCAGAAACCTGAGGGAATTGAAGAAGCCTAGAAGAGGCAAGGGCCAGTTCTCAAGCCAAGAATCCTTCCAGGAAGAAATCTCATTACTTGCCAGCTGGAGCTGTGATCCTTGGCAGCTTCCTGGGACACAGGGCAGAGTGGGTAGGAAGCTGGCTGGGTGTGGAAGTTTCCCATCTAGACCAAGTCTGTCCCCGTTATGTAAGAGGCCTGAGGTGCTAGGTTCCTCTGGCCCCAGTCCTCTGGAAGGGCCCTCATGTCTGAAGACAGATGCTCGTGAGCATCTGCCCGCTCTGTGAGAGGCCTTGAGCTGGCTACAACAATAATGCAGATTGTCGGTTGGGGATACAGAGATGTAAGCCAAAAAATTAAAACCTGGAGTTAGGTTATATAATATGGACAGGCATAGGGCTCTATAAGAGCACAGAAAAGGGCACTCAGCCTACCCAGGAGCTTAGGAGAAGTGGAAAAATTGAGTTGGGAAGTGGAAGGGTAAGTTGGAGTCAACCTGATTGACTTGCTTTTGTGTGTGAGGCAGGGAGGGTGTTGGCTGATTCTTTGCTGGGGAGAGTGGATGGATGGATTACTGAATGGAAACATTACCTCCAACCCTAGCATGAGTCTTCCATGAATTAGTCAGACACCACCATCCACCGGGCAGAGGGATGCAATAGATTTGGTGTCCCAGGATTCCCACGCCTTGACACACCTCCCAACTCCTGACCCCCCAAATCAAGAACAAACCTCTACCCAGTAAGGTTATCAAGCACTGGGTGGAGCCCAAGTTAACCTGTCTCTACTCCTTTCTCTGAGGGTCTCCCGGGTTATGGACCCACACCAATTCTTGGGGCCAGGGCAATTCCAGCAAGCTCCTGGCAGTAGTCCAACTATTTGTCTTCTATTCTAATACTTGCTCACCAGTATGTTGATCTCTGCCCTTTCCCATGATACCAGACTCAAGCCCTGGAGTGAGGAACCACGCTACCTTCATTAGCAAAGGGCACATCCTTGAGAGGCTCCAGGCAACATTGCCAAGTCCTGATGGGACAATATTTGTGCTGGCACATCTCTTGCCAGCCCCACCTACCCCTCCCCATTTCACTCTAGGCCCAGGAACACAAGTCTATGCCTGTTACACATTCTTAAGACTATCTCACCACAGACTCTCAAGAAACAAAACATGGCAAGAACAAAATATGAAGGGAGGAGCAAAGGGACTCTCCCTCTGAGCAGAGGTCTCCAATGTTTCTACGGAACCTCAGAATCAGGTTCCCAGGCCACATTCCCAGAGCCTCTGATTCTTCAGACCAGGAAAGAGGCCCTGGAACCAGCATGGTAACAAGCACCCCGGGTGATTCTGAGGCAGATGGCTTGATGAGAAATGCTGCCAAGCCTGCTGGCTGATTTTTATTAGTCCTGTCACCAGGATTTCTTGAGGTTCAAATTGTTCAAATCAAGTTCCTTTGCATTATTTGAAATAGGGCAAGACTAAAAAATGGCCCCATTTTACAGTACTATGGTAGAAAGAAAAAGAAAGTATTCCTTTTAAGTTTTGCTTCTGTGAGGGAAACCTGAGATCAAGGGCCCAGGGTGGTGCTGATAAAAGCGCTCATCCTTATAAAAGCTGAGGTTTGGGAATGGACCAGGTAGTGTTGAACAATTGATTGCTACCTGGGGACATTCTCTAGAGAGCTTCAGGGATGGGGACTTGGACAGAGAGTGGAATGGGAAGAGGAGAGAAGGGGCGGGAAAGGGGAGGCTTCTCCAGCTAAAGGAAGGTTTAGATTTTAAAGTAAAAGAAAAGATTCTAAGGACCCTTGACGCTTCCTCCTAGTACCTGAGAGGAACTCTTTTCTCTAGAATTTCAGGAATGTTCAGCTTCATCCATTTTGAAAGACTTTAAGCATTCAGGAAGGCCTGATGGTCAGCCTGGGTTTCAAGTATGTGTCCTTCTTCCTTTCCCCCCCTATTGAAGTCCCTCTTAGCCACCCTGAAAGAAATGAAATCAGAAATAGGTACTATAGGGTCAGAGGCTTTCCCTGCTATTTTCCCTGATTCCATTTTAGAAGCTTGAGCAGATTGAGATCACCATGTCCTAAGGAAAATGAGACCAAATCTAGAAGAATTAGATGTTGAGCTAATAAGATTTCTACATTTCATCCATAAACCTTTGGACAACAATAAAATTTTTGTACCCAGTAGCAGATCTAGCCCTCCACTTCAGTAATTTTATTTCCTGTCTCCCTTTTCCCATTACTAGAACTTAGGAGAGCCCTTTGTGTCAAAGCTTGCTTAAGAAGTTGTCTTAGGGGCCTCCCCGGTGGCGCAGCGGTTGAGCGCTGGGTTGCGAAGCTGCCCACGGCCTCTGCAGCGCTGGTTCGATCCCCGGCTGCCGGAGGAGGGTCCCACATGGCGCGCAGACCTCTCCTGCCGCCCGCTGCTCCCCTCAGCAGTGTACTTCGGTTCTTCTGCCTGCTCGGCTCCCGGCTCTGGCTCTGGTGAATTATCTTACCCTTCTGCGCTTCTGACTGTACCCAGTGCTTATATAAACAAACAAACAATCAAACAAATAAATAAATAAATAAAACATGCCTCTATTAAAAAAAAATTTAAAAAAAAATAAAAATTAAAAAAAAATCTTAAAAAATAGAGGAAGTTATCTTAGGTTGTTAGCTCAGCTCCTCAGATCCAAGTACATTATCTCATCTCCCTTTTAGGGAGCTCTCTCCAAAAGCCCGTTCTCCTCAGTAAACTTGGGCTTATTATTATTATTACAAATTTATTGAGGTATAGTTGATGCACAATAAACTCTCCCTATAAAGTATACAGGTTGAGGAGTCCTGACACGTGTACACAGGTGAAAACACAATCAAGACAGTGAACATATACATCACCTCCAAACATTTCCTCCACTATTATCCTTTCCAGATAGACAATAACAAGTGTTGGTGATGATGGGATGTGGAAATACAGGAATTCCATACATGGCTGGTGGGCATGGAAGAAGGTACGATCACTTTGGAAAATGGGTTAGCCATTTCTTATAGTTAAACATATGGTAACCATATGAACCAGCAATTCCACCCCTCTATATACCCAAGAGAAATGAAAACACATTTACACAAAGGTATGTGTGTGAACATTTATAATAGCATTCCTCATAATAGCCCCCAAATGGAAACAATCTAAATATCTATTCAACTGGTGAACAGATAAAGAAGAGGTGGTATATTCAAACAATTAAATAACCATTTTTCACTAAAAAGGAATAAAATACAGATGTGCACTACAATATTGATAAGCCACAAAACTGTTACAGTAAAGTTAGCTGCATACTGTATGACTGCATTTATATGAAATGTCCGGAAAGGGCACATCTATGGAGACAGAGGGCAAACTGGTAGGTGCCAGGGGCTGGGGAGAAATGCAGGCACTGATTCATTGCAAATCAGCTTGTTCTTTTGGGGATGATGCACATGCCCTCAAACTGGATTGCAATGCTTGAACAACACTATAAAGGTACTAAAAGTCATTAAATTGTGTGCTTAAAATAGTTCAACTTCATGGTATGTAAATTATATCGATGTCCCCAGGGGCCTTCTCCCCTGCTAATTTCCAGGGCCTATGCTGTGACCAGCCCCAGTGCTGGAAAGATAAAACCCTCTAGGATGGTGGTGCTGACTTGCCCACTAGAAATCAAAGAGCAGGCTCTGTGTGTTGAGGTGGTAGGAGTTGGGGGATGGAAGTCCTCTGGAAATTCTCTCTTGAGATTTATTTTGAGGGAGGGGAGGGCAAATGGGTGGAGATGAACCTATCCTGAAATGTCTCCATCCCTGTGACCAGCTAGGTCAGGTTGTCCACCAGGGTCAGGGTAACAAAACCAGAAGTCGCTGTTTTCACAGAACTAGCAGTGGGTGCCCGCTTTAGAGAAAACCACCTCAGCTTCCTCAGAAACTCATTTCTCCTTAGAACCAACTTCTCATCCTAGAACTTTTTCAAGCCTAGTGACCAAGTTCTGGAGAGCCAAACTGTGCCTCATTATGGAACAAACTAAAGCACGTCCAATGTAGGTCCATCTAGAATTCTTGAAGGGGGTCTAGGAGAAAGAGAAACAAAACCACCCCAACCTGCTGGCCACCTCTGAATCTCTTTGGAACCAACTTTGAATTCCTTCTTTCTTTTTAAAAAAAATTATTATTTTTTTAAAGATTTATTTATTTATTGACACAAGAACTGGGATACAGGAGGTGTGGGGGGTGAGAGGACTCACCAGAGACAGAGTAGGGAACAGAACAGGCAGACTGACTGAAATACACTGCTGAGGGGAGCAGCGGGCGAGATGGGAGAGGTCTGCTGCGCCATGTGGGTAGCTCCCTGGCTGGCTGGGGATCGAAGTCGTGCTGCAGAGGCTGTGTTGCAGTGGCTGCAGATAGCTTCACAGTGCTCTCCTTAACCCCTTGCCCTACCAAGGAGGCCCCAACTTTGAATTCTTTCAGACTGGTTTCTCAGCATCGGTAATCTCCCCCTGGTGTCTTATCAGAATGAATTTTCAGTTCCCTCCTCACCAATTGTCCATCCCATAATGTCTTTTCAGAACCACCTACTTAATATTCTCAGGTCCACCTGACTTGGCCCATTTGTCAACAGATCTCTGAGGGGCCAAGCACAAATATCCAGAAATACTTTTTCAGTCTCCCTAGAACCAACTGCTAAACTTCATAAAGCAAGTGTTCAAGGTACTCCCCCAAGGGCCTCAGGATTCCCATCAGTTTAATGGGAAAAAAAAAAAATCACGCTTATTTTCTTCTTTTGGAAAACATGACATGAATTTTGTTTCTAATTACAAAAGATATGAACTATATATTCACTCTGGTGAAAGGAGAGAGAACAGTTTGATACATGAAGTTTATACATTCATAGAAAGAGAATAAACTGGTACAAGCTTTCCTGAGAGTAATTCAACAAATGTACCAAAAGCCTTACACCAGGTCATGTCCCCTGACCTAGCAATTCATCCAGAACTGCTGTTCATAATGGTATTATTCCTAATGGAGGAAAAGTGGCAACAAATAAATGTCCTATTGGTGATGACTGAAATACATTGTTAAACAATGGACTACTAGGCAGTCATTATAAATCATGTTCTCAAGTAATGATTAAACTGAAAAAGTGCCCACAGTATATTAGTGAGTGATAAAATACACAAAACTTCATATGGATTTATTCCAGTGTTTAACACACACATATATTAAATGAAAATTTGTTATATCTGGTGGGATGGTGGGAATCATTTTATCTTTTCTACTTTTATATATTTCCCAAATGAGCAGGCATTTTTTTTTTTAAGATTTATTCATTTATACATGCAAGAACTGGGGAACAGGCCAGAGGTCTGGGGGGGAGGGCAGTGAGAAGATTCACCAGAGACAGAGCGGGGAACAGAACAGGCAGATCTACTGAAATACACTGCTGAGGGGAGCAGCGGGTGAGACAGGAGAGGTCTGCTGCGCCATGTGGGTTGCTCCCTGGCAGGCAGGGGATCGAACTCGGTGCTGCAGATGCTGCGGATAGGGTCACAGTGCTGTGCTTAACCCCTTGCGCCACCAGGGAGGCCCTGAGCAGGCATTTTTACAATTAGAAGAAAATCATTCTATTTATGAAAGAGGGAAAAAAATAATACTAGGTAAACAAATAATTTTTTTTTGGAGGGGTCTTTATGAAGGGCCACTGATAGAATATTCCACTCCCCACTTCCCTGCCCCTCCTCACCCCAAAGCGATCTTCAGGAGTAAGGTGCTAAGGAAGAATGTTGAAAAATAAAAGGAGAAAGATTTTCTAGGGAGTAGAGTTTTAGGTTTTCTGCTGAGGGGAAGCATTTGGCTGTTTAATATTTCCTGTAGGTGGGATGTCTGCTGGGGCTGGTAGGATAGAAGCACCAGAGGGCTGTTGCTGGCTTCTAATTTGGGGGGCTGGAAGTGTTTTAAAAATCAGAAAGGGCCTCCCTGGTGGTGCAAGGGGTCAAGTCCCAGCACTGTGAAGTTATTGCCAGCCACTGCAGCTTGATCCCCGGCCACCATGAGGTGACCCACATGGCGCAGCAGACCTCTCCTGTCTTGTCCCCTGCTCCGCTCAGCAGTGCACTTCAGTAGAGCTGCCTGCTGTTCCCCACTCTGTGGTGAATCCTCTCACCCTCTGCACCTCTGACCTCCACCCCAGTTCTTCTACATAAAAGTAAATAAAATATTTTTAAAAAATCAGAAAGGGGGCCTCCCTGGTGGCTGAGGGGTTAAAGACAGCACTATCAAGCTACTGTCAGCCTCTACAGCATGAGTTCAATCCAACCGGCCAGGGAGAAACCCACATGGCGCAGCAGACCTCTCCTGACTCGCCTGCTGCTCCTCTCAGCCGTGTATTTCATTTCAGTCAGTCTGCCTGCTCTGCTCCCCACTTTGTCTCTGGTGAATCCTCTCTCCTCCCGCACTTCTGGCTTACACCCCAGTTCTTGTATGCATAAATAAATAAATCTTTTTAAAAAATCAGAAAGGGTTATTTTATTAGTTCGCCAACCTCCCTCAATTATCTCTTGGAGAACTCTTGAGACTTTGCTCCCATCACTGCATCATCTCTCTATCCCCATTGCCAACACAGTACTAGGTTCAAGATCTTTTCTTTCTTCTGCTTATTTCTGAAATGGTATAACCTGATGGTCTTGTCTTTAAGGATCAGGCCATTGGCTTTGTTGTGCCTAGATTTAGTGGGCACATTTCAGAAGGAAGAGCTCAAGTTTGCATGAGTAACTTTCTTGGGGGCACAATGCACACCCAACCATCCAAGTGTGCTGACCTTCAGACACTCAGTCAAACTACTTTATGTCAGGCCCTGAGCTTGTAAAGATAAACAGGACTGAGTCTGAGGCAGCACAGAATAGGCCTGGGGAGATTTACAAACAAATAATTATTGGACAGATGGAACAGGGAGTACTCAAGGAAAAGGGTACAGGGTATAGAAGGCAGATTGGCAATTTTTAAGAGGATTTGTAGGCAGAGGGAAAAGCAAGTGCAAAGGCAAGGTGACTATGTTCAGGAACGAATGAATCAGTGGTGGTGTGGCCAGGAAACTAGAAGGGGAGGGGCAGGGAACTTGGCTGGAAAGGCAGGTCGGGGCTAGATTTGGAAGGCTGTACTTTCCCTAGAGGCACCAGGGACTAAAGTGGTATTACAGGGAAGGCCTACAACTTGACCTTGTTTCTGCTTCCTGCCTTCTTGGGACGATCTTGTGCTCTACTCCACTTCCAGTTTAGTCACTGCAATAATAAGTAATAATAGGGCCTCCCCGGTGGCGCAGCGGTTGAGCGCTGGGTTGCGAAGCTGTGCGCAGCCTCTGCAGCGCCGGTTCGATTCCCGGCTGCTCCCCGGCCGCCAGAGGAGGGTCCCACATGGCGCGCAGACCTCTCCTGCCGCCCGCTGCTCCCCTCAGCAGTGTACTTCAGTCCTTCTGCCTGCTCTGCTCCCCGCTCTGGCTCTGGTGAATTCTCTCACCCTCCCGCGCTTCTGACTGTACCCAGTGCATGTATAAACAAAAACAAAACAAACAAATAAATAAATAAAAATAAAAAAACATGCCTCTAAAAAATAAATAAATAAATTAAAAAAAAAAAATAATAAGTAATAATAACAATAATTCAACTCGTATCTTTCTTTTACGTGTTTTTAAATTTGAGGTGACTCAAACTCAATTATTCAAACTTAGCCCGTTTTTCTTCAAATGAGATATAACTTCTAAATATGTTCCAATCACATGGGTAAATAAGCCTCATAATTTTTATTGTAAATTTTCAAACATTTTCCAAGAGTAACAAGGGACTAGAATAATGAGCTTTTTTGGTCTCTATCAACCAGTTCTACAACTGTCAATTCATAGCCCAACTTTGTCTATCCCTCCTCCCCCTCCCTACTACCACACACTTGATTGTTTTGAAGCAAATTCTAAACATTGTATAATTTCATCCGTAAATACTTCATCATGAATCTTTCCATGTATTTTTTTAAAGATTTATTTATTTATGCATACAAGAACTGGGGTACAGGCCAGAGGTGTGGGGGTGGGTGGGAGGCAGATTGACACAAATACACTGCTGAGGGGAGCAGCGGGTGAGTCAGGAGAGGTCTGCTGTGCCATATGTGTAGCTCCCTGGCCTGGGATCGAACTTGCGCTGCAGTGGCTGCAGATAGCTTCATAGGCTGAGTCTTAACCCTTTGCACCACCAGGGAGGCCCTTTACATATATTTTTAGGTTTGAATCAGAACTCCAAAAGACCACTTTTAGAATCTGACTGATAAGGGGGAATCCCTGGTGGCGCAAGAGGTTGAGCACAGCACTGTGGGCTGTCTGCAGCACTGAGCTCGATCTGTGGCTGGCCGGGGAGCTACTGGCATGGCGAGGCAGACCTCTCCTGTCTCGCCTGCTGCCCCCCTCAGCAGTGTATTTCGGTCAGTTCGCCTGTTCTGCTCTCCACTCTGTCTCTGGTGAATTCTCTCACCGCCCCACCCACCCACCCATCTCACCCAGGGAGGCCCCATCCTTGTTTTTTTCTGAAACAAATCAATTTATTTTCTCTGCCCTAGTCCTTCCTTTTCCCAATCTCTCAGGTGCTACATCAAATTCTCTCTAACCCTTTCATTCCCTCTACTCAGATTCTGCATTACAAAGATGCAGGAACTGGGCTGACAAAGAGCAAACTCTAAATTGGGAAATGGGATTGGATTCTGAGCTAGAAAGCTCCTGGTAGGTGGATAAAAGGAGACAAAAAAAGAAAGGAATACTCACACTAATAAATCTTTTTTCCATCACATGTATTTTCTGCAATGAACATGCATCACATCTAGTGGTATAAAAAATAAATCAAATGTTTTAAAAATAAAAGAGCCAGTAGGGAAGGAAATAAACCCTATTCCCTTTTACTTTCCAAAGCCCCTTCCTCTCCAGATCCACTGCTGCTTCCTTGACTTGCTGTTCCAGGGAAAGTGAAGTAAAACCTTCCCTCTGACTCAGGATTCCAAGTATTTCCACCCCCACAGCCCTGCAGCGGGGGCAGGAGCACTGGAGTGGGCTCCTGTCACAGAGCAGAGGAGCCTCTGACAAAAGCCGCTGGGAACCCAACACTGGAGAGGCTGAGGCTCCTGCAATGAAATCTCTGGGCTCTGTCCTCTTCTCCAAGAGCAAACTCCCTGAGTCTTAAGGAGACCGCCAAAGGCTGTCCAATTTAGTCACCTTTGCCTCTCATAGGGGAATCTCAAGGGGTGTGGAGGCTAGTGAAGGTCTCTCAAGATTTCCTCCTGCCTTGGCAGTCTGGTTTGGAGCCAGTTGGGGCCCAGGACACATGTTACCTGGGTCCATCTGACCAGGTCCTACAAATACTCAAACGCAAGTCTGAACTAAAGTGAAAGAACAGGCCTTCCCTGGTGGTGCAAGGGGTTAAGACGCAAACTCTGAAGATATCCCCAGCCACTGCAGGAAGAGTTCCATCCCGGGCCAGCCAGGGAGCTACCCACGTGGTGCAGCAGACCTCTCCTGTCTCGCCCGCTGTTCCCCTCAGCAGTGTATTTCAGTCAATCTTCCTGTTCTGCTCCCCACTCTGTCTCTGGTGAATGCTCTCACTCCCCACACCTCTGGCCTAGACCCCAGTTCTGGTATGCATAAATTAATAAATCTTTTTTTAAAAAAGTGAAAGAACACTGCTGGCCAAGTTCTCACCTGTGTAATGAAAACTAGGGAAATGGAGGAGGGGGCAGAACCCTGTGGTCTCAGCCTGTCTGAGCAGGAGCTGGGAAGGAGTGGAGAAGGCTTGGTGGCTGCAAAGCACAGTGGTCAAGGACAAGTGCTCTGGAGAGTCACACAGATCAGAATTCTAACCCCTCACTCTACCACTCACATCAGTGACCACATGCAAATTCCCTACCTCTCTGAGCCTCAGTTATCACCTGGAGTAAATGGGTACGATGGTTTCACCTCATTGGTTTATGGTAAGGACTAAATGAGTCATGTCTGTAGAATGCCCAGTCCACTCCCATTAATTGGGAGCTGTTGTTACTGAGGAGTTCATAAACCTCAGTTTCCTTATCTCTAAAACAGGGATCCCAGTGGCATCTACCTAAGACAGGGGATAAAATGCTATAATAAAAAGTGTGCTTGACACATTATAAATAAATAGTAACTATTAATACTATTAACACCTCCCTTATTTTACTTGAGGCCACAACCTCCTCCTCCTGCTTCCTTCCTTACCCCTAGTCCAGTTGGCAGGATATGATTCTTCTCTGGTCTTCTTGGATAGAAGAAATGCAGAAAGAAAAATAATCCCTGGAAAAGAGCACATGTGGAGCAGAGCAGGAGTCCAGGGATCCCTCCCCCACCCCAGACCTGCCTCAGTTTCCCTCCTACCACACTCAAACCCAATGATTTCCTGCTAGTGACTCTCCCTTTCCGAGCAATGCTCTTGCCCAAGGGCTCATTTTAGAGACTTCTATAATCTCAAGGGGATCAGTATTAATCTTCCCCACCTACAAGATGAGTGGCAGTTCGAAGCCAAGTGCTTCCCAGGCAGGGAAAGAAATGGAAGTTTCCTTTTTTTCCTCCGTGCCTCTCTCCGCACCCTCCCTTTTTGCGGGGGAGCTGAATGTGCTCACTCTGGAGGGACTGAGGGAAGCCGGGCTGGCTCTAATGCAATTTTGCCTAGATGAAGCTGGCAGCTGGGAACCACTTTCCCTCTGCTTGCCCTCTGTGGGGAAACTCCATGACGGAGACAAGGCAGCTGGCAGGGGGAAGCCTCAGATTTGAGGATGCAGCACTGCTGCAGTGCCAGGCGGGGCGCCGAGGACCCTGACACCATGGAGAACTGAGAACCGTGCCTCTGCCTTTCCTTCCTGGGACCTCCTAGAAAGGCAATACCGTGGAACCTGCAAGGAAGGATGTCTTTATCAGTAATAAAATAGCAAATACGAAGGAACACAGGACCCAGCAGAAATTAGGGGGCTGGGCACCCGAAGACTGGAGTGCCAGTCCTGATGCCACCAGTGCATGGTCGTATGATTTTTTTTTTTTGTCATGCCCCTTAAGATCTTTGTCCAAATTTGAGTTTTCCCACTTATGAGTGTTCTAGTACCTTCCCCATAGGACGAGTTGAAAAAATATCTAGAAAAATGGAACACGAGATATGGTTAATAAATATTCATTTATTCCACAAAGGGACTGAGGAGAGAGGAAATCACTGGATTCTGCAGGCTTTACGGTTTATCAGTTTATTCTACAGAATTAAGCACCGGGCATCATGCCATTTGTTTGCTGCCTGCTTTCAGTGAAGATGTGTGTTTATCACTCACCATGAGATCCTGAGAGAGGTTTCCTAAATTTTCTGGGCCTGAGATCTGGTTTCCCTGGGCAGCTGAGGATTGACAACTCCTCCGGCAGAAGGAACCTGTTCCTCAGTGATCCAATCAGCATTTCCCTTAAGCCCTTAGCTGCCCTCCATGAACCACTCCGTCTTTTGTGCCACTGCAACACGTCCCCATTCTGGGGGAGGCCAGAATGACACAGCTACATGTCACCCTGTGATCTACAGCAGGGGGAAGGAGCTATGTCCCTGCTGGAATTGAAAAACATCCTTGAGGGCTGCAACTTTTACAGGGAAGGTTACCATGCCAACAACAGCCTCCTTGCCCAACAAGGATGAAAGGAAACAAGACCGTGGGTGACACGCATCTATTGTGTGTGTCCACAAATGCCTGGAACCTCTGAGGGGCTGGAAACAGCAGCTCAGCAGGCTGGGGTTGCAACTGAGAGGCAGGAAAATTCAGGTTAGATTAAAGAGGGACTCCAGGACAGGCAGCACTGATGAAGGCAAGGCAGGGCCAACAGGGGAGGATTGGGAAATGTTTTTCAGAGATTGATACCCATCTCTTGTTGAAATGTGTGGGTGTGGTACTGACAGCAGGCGTGGGAGGGGATGGTGTCCTAGATACCAGGTTCTGGCTGTGATGGGAACTTCAACTTCCTCCAGGTTCTTTTGTCCTTGCTAGACAGTCCCGGAGGTCACCATCCTCTGGGGTAGGTAGAGGAGAGCAGCAGGCAGGGAGGGCAGGTCACTGGGGTGGTGGCTGGACTAAGAAAGGGGGGGCATCAGGGCCCTAACATGCCTCTGGTAAAGGTGACAAACCTTTGGCAACCAGGCCTTAGAGAGACCAAAGGAGAGATAATTTTCCTCAAGGGAAGCAGGGCTTTCAGGAAGAATGGCCAAGTTCTTAAGCCCTTCAGATCTTTCTCCCCAAGTGGGAACTACAGAGAACATCAATTACGCAGCTTCTCTCTCTCTCTCTCTCTCTCTCTCTCTCACACACACACACACACACACACACACACACACCCATTTGATGATCACAACACCCTACACATCAGGACTTATTACTCCGATGAGGAGACAGAGGTTCAGAGAAGGTATGTACCTTTTCCATTATCAATCAGCTGGTAAGGGAAGATGCTGGGCTCAGAACTCGTTCATTCTAAACCCCAAAACCTAGAAGGAAGAGCTCTAGGCCTTAAGGCTGCTTTCTTTTCTTCTGGAAAGATCTCTTCCCAGGCCCTCAGCTCAGTCACAGCCCTTCATTCAGGCTCCAGGAGCAGAGCCGGCCGGGAGGCGGCTAAACGCACCCGGACAGCAGGTGACGCCGCCATCCCCTCCCCCTCCAAACTGTTGGGGTGCCGGGGCGCCGCTGCGCGCCAGGCCCGCCGCGGGGGGTGCTCAGCAGCGTCCCCTCAGCGCTCCCCACCGCCCTCTGAAGAGGAAACCGAGGCTCAGAGACGGAAGCGCGGCACCCAAGGTCACAGAGCCCGCGCGCGGCGGGGCTGGGCCTCCACCCCGGCGCGGCCAGGCATGAAGCGGGCAGGACGCCCGGCCGCCGCCCGCAGTGCCCGGGCCGGGGCCCAGCGAGGCGGCGGCCGAGGAGGGGTCGGCGGGGCCCGCGGGCGGGCGGGGACGGGGCGGCGGAAGCGTCTCCATCCCGGGAGGCCGCCCCGCCCCCGGCCCGCCCCCGCCCGCCCCTCGCCATGTATGGCGCTTCCTCCCGGGCCCTACAAGGCGCTTCCTC